>NC_054755.1:6813123-7503748 GCF_018143015.1 Lytechinus variegatus | reverse complement strand
TTTTTTCACAAATAAAAAGAT
The DNA here is from genome assembly GCF_018143015.1 of Lytechinus variegatus. Classification (NCBI taxonomy): domain Eukaryota; kingdom Metazoa; phylum Echinodermata; class Echinoidea; order Temnopleuroida; family Toxopneustidae; genus Lytechinus; species Lytechinus variegatus. Next base: position 7,503,727 of record NC_054755.1, on the reverse strand, counting down.
GTACAGCTCACTGCACATATGTATAAAAGTATTGATTTTTTCAGGGTAGCTAACGCAAGGGAGGAGGAGGGGGGGGGGGGGGGTTATGAGGCATAATCATGTGTAAATTGTAAATTTGGCAACATAACCATAATTTGCCGGCAGTTGTCAAAATGAAATGGTCATATCTTTTGTTTCGTAAACGATTCACTTATCTGTGCCTAGAATCCGTTCCTTAACGGAATCTTATAAGTTATACTTCGGTAATTTCTCTTAATAATCGTGTCGGGGGGGGGGGGGGGGTGGGTGTGAGAGAGAAATCTCATTTGTTCGATTTACAATACTAATACTTATTATATATCGACCTCAGAATTCATTTTGATAAAATAGTTATAAAACACGAACAGTAAATTCTTTTCGAGTGGTTTATGTTTGTATCTCGTTTTACTCTTTATTTCGACATAACAAGCACAGAAAAGACGCGCGTTCTTTTTTTAGAATCTAAATTCGATAAATTTCCACCAGTAATTCATGATCAATAATGACAACTCGTCAAGGCGTCAGTATATATGATTCCATCAAAGAGCATTGATCAATATTGCAGGGTATGTTATTCGCATCGCTATCATTTTGATGCAATACCACAATTATTGATTTTCAAAGGGGTTCGTCCATCAACCAAACAGAAATGATACATAGCTGGTATTCGCGTTTAAATTGTATTAATGGATGAATCATCCTATTCGTGTTTGATTTCCTGTGAGAATTATTTTCTCTTGAAAGTGAGGATCAACCTGAAACCGAAACACCTGGATAGTATGCATTTTTTGTCTTCTAATTTTAGCTGAGATGCACTCTAACCTGACGTGGAAACAAAATACTGGATCTGAGAGCAATTCAGCTGGATCGATTTTTCAAAAGTGATTTTTGCTGTTAGCGGTATTGGTCAATAAAAGACATCTATACATCATTTTCTTGGACACATTAATTTTGGTACGTTTTCGTTGAACTCATTATTTTGCACTATCGAACTGATATCAATTAGTTGTCGAGGACCCGGTAGGGGGGGGGGGGCACTAGCGTACCTATGGTGGGACAGGGGGCAGACTGCGCCCCCCCCCCCTGACGTAAAGTTTAAGACCTTTTTTTTTTGCTGGCACGAAATGCTTTATTTGTGGTTGAAGACCCTTTTTTGTCAATTGTTTTTGCGCCGATTTCGCCCCCCCCCCTGTGGAAAATCCTAGGTACACTACTGGGGGGAGGGGATGGGGAGGCTTCAGCCCCATCTGATCGTGATTTCCTATCTGGGCAGCCCCCCCCCCTCACTTGCAGCCCCCCTCCACTTCAAATTCAAAATTGATTATAGTATCCTGATATTGAAGGATCATCATCAAAACGAAATAAATCATAAAATTCAAATTAAAATCATTTATCGAAATGCGATAAAGAATACAATAACAAAATAAGAAAAGCAATAAAAAATGAAAAAGATATATACATGTTTATCATGTTCATACGATAACAAACAGAACGAGATGTTTTGCATGTATTTTTATGTGAGTATAGGCCTTTATTGTGTTTATTTTTCATGACGGACTTCATGCTTGTATAGCATTCGATACAATCTTAAAGAGGAGTGGATATCAAGGTACAAGAAGGTTTAGCCATGACTTACTATAACTGTAATTTCGTTATCATAATGATCCAGTGCGATATTAACCCTATATAGCCCGGGGGGGGGGGGGCCTAAAAATACGCTGAAATTTCATGACTTTTTTTCACATCTCCCGCACATGAGACCCTGTTTGCGAAAATCGGGGGTACATTTGCGGAGATATAGCACATATTCGTGACCAATGTCACCGAAAATGGCAATTTCCATCGACTTTTGTGTGTACAATGTATGGGTTTTACAAGAAGTGTTGTCAGATGATTTTTTTTCTGTTTTTCCTCATATAAATTTCTTTTGGGCTATCACCAACTATTCTAGATTTAAAAAAAAAAACAAAAATAGAGATTTCAAAACAAAGAAATACATAATAAATTAAAAACAAAGAAATACATAAGAATTTGGAAACACGGAAGGAAACAAGAATATAATCCAACAAAATAGCCTAAAAGGTGCAAGGTGCGAAATTTTGTTTACTTTGCCCTAATTAATATTCATGACACTTTATGAAATACTATGTGACCTGTAAACAATTATGCAAATGATTTGCATACATTTATGATTTGTTATCAGTAGAGTTACAAAAACCAGATATACATGCCATTCATGATTGCTCTTGAGTTTGCTGAATCATAAGTCACATCTAATAAATTACTTTGAAACATTCAACTTTCTGGCTGCTAATGAATATTCATTTATCTCTAATTTGCATAAGTATTTTCACTTTTTGATGATATAATGTCAAAATATAAAGTAAATATCACCTTTCTTCAGTACACAACTAGAAAAAAAAATTTATGCCCAGACGTGGTAATCAATATGTGAAATTCAGAATTTCGAGAAAAATTAGCATATGCGCATAATTAATTACTATTATAATCTAATAATTATACAATTTCAATACAGTTGAGTGAGCTGTCTTTTAGATTACATGACTGGCTACTAACATGCTTGATTCCATTGCATTTTCTCAAAAAATGGGGGGAAAACTACAAAAAAATGAAAATTCCTTGAAAAAATTTGAATATTTGCATAATTAATTAGATAAATAAAAAATGATAATAAATATCACAAATTTGACAAAGCATTCTTGTAAAATACATAATGAGACACCCACACACCAAATTTGGTCGCAATCGGTCAATAAACGGCCGAGATCTGAGGGGGGGGGCCTAATAGGCCCCCGGGCTATGCAATTTCAAAATAGCCCGGGCTATATAGGGTTAAGTCTCTAATGCCCCTTTAATAATTCTCTTTTATTATTTATTGTAAAAACACTACGGGTAGTTTCACCTTGAAAAAATAAAAACATAAAGTACTTGATATGACGCCAACCATCGTAGCATGAAATGTAGAGAAAAGAAGCAACAGATATGATTAAATGCATACATTTTTAATTCAATGTAATGTTGCAAATTAAAATCATGGAAAACGGCTATCAGTATTAAGTTTGGTAAATAAAAAACACTTATATTAAGTCATCACTTTGCCACATTCCTTGTTTGGGGGTGGGGGAAGATAAGTGGGTAGGTTTTCTTTATTATTATGGTTGTTATTTTGTCTTTTTTGTGTAACTAACTTGTGTTTATGTGATTTGCAATCACCTATAATAATCATTTGTAAATTTTGTGATTTATTTCAATTTGTTATAATAAAAACAGAATTAAAAAAAGTTTGGTAAATATTTTAAGTAGATTGTCGCCGACAAACGAGTCAGCAAACTCAGACAATCCCCCTCCTCTCGATGTGCCTCGCATCGACTACATGAGACAGTTGATTGAGTTGATTACGTCATCCCAGGGGAAAGGCATGTGGGGAACTTACAAACCCCCTTTTCCTTCACATGTTGTAGATAGTACCCTCTCTCCCTTTATGAGGCTGTTTCCCTTTTGCTCGTTACATTTTTTTCTTGTCAGAATATTTTGAAAAAATCTCCAGACTTTGTCATCCTCTCCCCATTTTTATGAAATTCTACATCCGCCCCTGTTTTAGCCAGCTTTTCAAGCTGTTAGTGAATTGGGTTTGGCAGAGAGCGTGAACTGTTTACTAACAAATGTCTGTTTCTGACAAATTGATCTCTCAATGGGAAAAGCCGTTTATACGCCCCAGGTCTTGAACTTGTTTTGCTTTTAGGGTTTTAACATACAATTATGTTCGACACCCTTTGGCATGTGAGTTGTTCAACATCGATCTTTTTTAAGAATGTGTTTTTTGTCAGTGAACAGATGATACTGAAGGTAACCAGATATCATTCTCTAGGTTAGACATGTTAGAAAATTCAATGATCAGCTTTTTTGTGGTTCATACCTTGGTCACATTTTCCCTACGGCGGCCGTACGGCGAGTCGAAAATGGCCGTTTCAATCATTCTTATTCAAACACCTATTATGTAGCTGGTACAAAAATATTAAAAAGGCTGTTTTCATCTCGCCGTACGGTCGCCGTAGGGGAAATGTGACCAAGGTATGAAACTCCTGCTTCATAGACATAAGATTGTACGTGTGTAGCTCAAATCATAAATACTTAACGAGATGGTCTATAGACATGATAGAAAACATGCGATATTTGTTGAAAAATAATCTGAGATAAAAATGTGAAAATTTCGATTTTTTAAGTGTAATATTTTATTTATTTTTGTACCAGAAAAATGGCTCTATATACCACCCCTTTTCTCAATGCTAGTCCTATTCGGTCAATCTGAAATTCGATACGAATAGAGTTTATACGGTTTAACAACATTTACACATTCATACCTTGTTTGTCTGATTATATTCCATACATTTTCATCCGTGAATATGTTCGATATTTCCATATTTTCCACGTATCAACACATAGTTTTTAGTTGTCTATTTCTTTTAAAGCCTTTTTCAGCTCGGATATGTGTCACAATACTTGTTTCTATATATTTTTTGCCGCCGATATTAATTGAATAATTTACCTGTTTTGTTTATAACAGTACTCTATGATGGTATCAAGTCAAAAAGTATATACGTGCGCGACGTTGAGTAAATATATTGTCATGTTACCATAGAAATCCATAGTTTTTGGCCAAACATCTTATTAAAAAAATACAAATAAAAAGTGTAATATAGCAAAACACACTGCCAAAACGCCGGTGTTCAATTAACATCAGTCTAGTATCTATATCGGTCTACACCAGAGAAGCGTTGGTAAAACACCGGTTAACATGGTTAAATTGGTTTAACACTAACTGGTGTTGCTTAAATGCCAAATTGGTGGTAACGCGAAACTGGGGCCGATTGCACGAAAGGGTCTTTGCAAGGACCGTCTTTCGTGTCGCCCATCTTTTATGATGCGCCACGTGAAACGCATTTTAAATAAATCATCTCCAAACATATTTCATTCGTCCGTTAAAATTAACAAAATATTTGTTTAAAAAACGATATTATATATAATGAAATTGTATAAAATTTGATTTAAAAGCAAGCTAACGAATCTTATTCTTCATCATAAATTTCAGAAACACCCCGCTTATAGCGTATCATAAAAGATGGGCGACACGAAAGACGGTCCTTGGAAAGACCCTTTCGTGCAATCGGTCCCTGGTGTTGTTTCAACACCTCTCTGGTGTATAGATACCAGGCTAATGTTAAATCAACACCGGTGTTTTTGCAGTGCATGTAACCATGACTTGCCGACCTATAACTCCATGATCGATGATCATGGGAGCGTTTCATCAACGTTTTTGTATTACAACTTTCCTTGATTCTGATTGGCTGAGAGGTAATGTTACTATGGTAATTGTCGGATAAAATCCTTTCATGAAACGCTCCCCAGGATAATTTAATCATAATTTGCCAATCAGGATGTCGGCACATTTTCCTTCCGATGAAACTTTTGAAAAGAGTATACCCCGCCTACTCTAATGGGGATTCCCATACTGATTTCCCCTTTGATGGCTAATTACAGAGTAAAGTGCGTACAAGATTAATTCAATCAAGACAATGATAACAAAATTCTTTTGATAACACATGATGCACTTTGTTCACTCAATATATTGTTAAAAATATATACTGGGACTTGTGTCCCATTCACGACGGAATTTATCATTTGTAAATCTTGTAGATTAATGTAGCTAATGATTGTGATCCAGTGACGAAACAGGTGAGGGGGGGTCATGGTGCATTTGCCTCCCCAAGGTATTTTGAAGAAATACGAACGAAAAATTTAGAGTAACACGCACTAATTGCCTCTAACATTTTCCTTTGTCTCCACAATTTTTTTTTTTTTGGGGGGGGGGGTCCCATGCCTCAAATGTTGTGAAGTACTTGTACACACTTTTTGAGTGAGTGAAAAGGGCATAAAATATTGCATTTTCAATCATTAAGTCCGATTTCAGCTTCGTTCATCTCGCCGTAGGTACCAATCATTTTGTGTATGTATATATCAGTAATGCATTACTCACCAATTTCGACGCTTCTATTGTAATATTCCCTGTGTGGAGATAAATAATTAAACTGCTAATGACTGTCATCTTCACATGTAAGTATGGAGAAGTCTGTAGTCTCGTACCTCACACATTTTATTTCTTTTTTTCAATCGACGTGCTCTCTTGATCCAGGGAACACTGCCTGTCCGCTTGATGGTGACATCCAGTTCCGAATAATGTACTTCTCCCGTGAAAAAGTGGGAAACAGTTTTCGATCGATATAAGTTCACAATAGAGGGCGCTTTCATGGACTGAACATTAGAACCATCAACCATGTCAACGACAAACTGAAAAAATGTGTTATATAATGTTGCACAAAGTAGGTAAGGGTTGGTAGAGTAACTTTATACCGAGCGTTGTTCTATGGAAATTGATGCGTATGCCAGTGAGACAGTTTTGTCAGTATTTGAAGGGTAGTCCAATACCCCTCTGCATGTTCTGGCACAGGGCCGCTTTTGGCTATGTATCCGCATCCAAAAGCACTATCATATTTCTAGCACAATGGCGACAAATTAGGTTTAAGGATGAAATTGAAGGGGATTAAAAGAAATTATATTGTAATCCGATTAAAGTAGTCATCAGCATAAATCAGTTTTGTTTCCAATTTAATATAATCGATTTCATTTGTTCAATTAGTTCAAGTATTCATACCGTGTCCGCTTGTGATAAAACTGCTAAAATATCATTCTCATTTAAATCATTATTCCTGCTTTTCGTTGGAATGGGGGATAGATATTAAAAAAGAAAATACACGAACGTCACAACACAGGTACGTGAGGGTACGTCATTCAAGCGCATTTATTAAAATAAACAAATCTCTTCACAAAACGCATACAGACCAAATTCATATTTGCATGATATCACTTTAAAACTACCACCTCTGTTCTTCCAATAACTTGTTTCCACTGGCTCAGTACTTCAACTCTGTTGTTACAATCACATGAACGAAACCGACTCCAAACCGACCGATGGTATGTCATTGGTAATAAACTAATATATTTAGTCGTACTGCAGTCGATATCGCTGGTGTAATTGTTGCATTCTCCTGACTAATTAATACATGTCCAACTCTTCCCTGTTTTGTACAATATATTCTGCTTCTATCGTCGGTTTGTTTGGCATCTAAATTTCAGTTACCGAAAGAAATGGAGATTGAAATCAAAGAACTGATAATGATGTCCAGTCTCATTCAGCTATTTGAAAAAAAAATCCTCTCTAAAACGATATAAAATACAATATTAGAAAATTAAATAATCTGAAATATTGCACAAATATATGAAAAGCCAGAAATATGAAATAATAGATACTTTTTTCTTTCCATCTTTTCATAAATAATGTTCAAAATTCCCTTTTCAAGTTTCTTCGGGACTTTGTTCGTCTTCGGGCGATTGTTTAGGCCTTTCACCAGTCTCTCCGTCTTGACCATCTGCAATTGTTCCAGGGTCGTCAACATGTTGTGCCCCTTCCGCATCCTCTGGAACTTCCTCTGTATCATTAGGTTGATCATTTGCTTCTTGTCCTTCTTCCACATGTGAAGCATCCACATCATCCTTCAGGTCAGATGCGCCATCTTCCTGGAGGACATCCTCTGAAGCAGGGTCGACTTCATCGGGGATATCCGCCACTTGCCCTTCGTCATCAGCCCCACCAATATCTGTTCCAGGGTCTTGAGATGTTTCAGGATCACCCTCGTTCAACTCCTGATCTTGAGTGGTCTCCTCCTCTGCAATATCAACCTCGTTAGTTGGACTTTGCTTACCGTTGCTCTCACCACTTACATTCTGTTCCTCCTCTGGAGAGGCTTCCACATCCCCGTTGTCCACACCCGGTTCCTTTGTTTCCACGTCAGTGTCTTCTTGTTGCTTAGGCCCAGTTGTGTCATCCCCACTCTCCTTGATGACATCTACTGATTGTTCATTCTGTACCACATTCTGTTCATCTACCTTCTTGCTCTCCTGCCCTTTCTCGGTGTTGTCCTCTGGTGTATCCTGAGACGCTACGACACCGTCCTCTCTTTGCTCGACTGAATCAACGTTCTCTTCTTTTGATTCGGTGATGAATGTAAGTCCAGCAGGTTCTACAGTTTTGCTACTCCCTTCATTTACGACCTTGTCCTCTTTCGTTGTACTAGTCTTTTGGGGATCTAACGGTATTCCACCAGGCACTAGTTGGTTTCTGGAGTTCTGTAACCTCGGTGTGCCATTCGGAGGTTTGAACGCAGGTGTAGGATGAGGAGCGACACGTGGACTGAAAGCTTCTGAGAATGCTACGTGGTGATCTGCGAAAACAATAAGAGCAATTATTGACGGTATCTTTAACTACTGACATAGTTTACTCTTTACTTTAAATTTACAGCTGCTAATATTCTATTCTATCGCCCCTACTTCTAAATATTATGCTGTTGCTTGGGCTGCTACTACTGCAATAACTGCAACTTCTAAAATTACTACAATGTATACTACCACGTCTTACATTATTGTAAATAGAATGCTTTATTTTTTCCACTTCTTAGATTATACCGTCTCATGGTTTTAACAGGTTATGGTTCCAATATTTTTTTTTATCTTCTAAAAAGGTTATTTTGTTTGGTGATGTACAATAACTGTATATACATCTCTATTACACACCTATCCGATGTTTTCGTTTTGACTTTTGCTTCTCCTTGTTGTTGGGTGCAGAAACCCTCCACGCGTACCACTTAGTGGTAGGTCCTGGTTTGAGTGGCAGCAACATCCGTGGATGAGGAAGAGATGAGGCTGCAGATTGCCAGTGGAGGCGGTTACCTGTGATTAACCCTGGTTGGTCATCAACAACAGAGGGCTCACTCCAGCTACGGGGCTTTTTACAAAGATTCTGGAATTGGGGACGAGACAAGTAAGAAATTATATTGGTGAGAAAAAAAAGATTTGTTGACCATCTAAACAGTATTTGCATTTTGATTAAAGCACTCCCGATAACCAGGCGAGGATACTTTGAGATAGAGGGAGGGGGCAGGGGCATGTTCCCCATTATTTTAGCAGTAGGTTTTTGTGTAATATTACTCTCCTGTAAAAATGCTTTCAATTTGTTCTCCTTTTAAACGGTGAAGATGCAATTAAGTTCTTTACTTTTTTGGAGTGAATCTTTTTTCTTTTCACATTTCTATGGCGACATTTAAGTATGATTCAAGCGATGGCTTCATTTCAAAAGGGAAATTCGGGTTTTGAGGGAAAACCTCCGTTTCTTACTAGTTGCAAATTTTCTGCCCAACCGGATTGATTAACCGCTCGGGCCTCACCCCCACATCCCTTCTGGGTTGCCATGGTTATACACCTTTTACCAACCTGGTAACTTGTTGTCCCATCGACGTTCCTCACAGCATTCCTCAAAAATGTGATCTGAGAATAGAACTCGTTGCAATTTGTGACGTCATCAGGTTCAATCTCTCCCGTCTCCGCAAACTCTCGGAAGTGCAGTATGTCGAATGGTTTCCATTCGTCCACTGGTCGTTTGTACAAAGGTTTAGGGTTCTTTGGCACGTAAAGTGGCGGTATCCGCGGTGTCTCCAGGTCCTGTCAAGAATTAAAAATATTTCAAACTTATAAATAACCACCGATAGCATTCACATACAAGCGTTTCCGGATGGGGTTCAATGTTATCAAAATAATATTTGGTTCTCGTCGACAAAAAGTGTCCGAGTATTGAAAAAGAATGATTTGAGATTTGCCTCCTCTGGATTTGAAAAGTCAAAAAGCAATCAATACTTTGTGGGAGGGGGTGGAGGCTCGAGCGAATTCCGCGAACCACTTCTTCGTGTAATTTGCACAGTTTTTCTTTAAGACTAGATGTCATACCCTTTTATTAAAGGAATGTATGGGGGACAAATTTCTATTCTTAACAATAGGAAGCAATTAATCATGTTTTCCTTATCAGTTCTGATGGTGTCCCTAAAATGATCTTTAAAGCTTAATTCAGGCACCAAGAATTAATGTAAACGAAGCGAGGATTCTTTTTAATTACACATTAATTATTCAATAAGGGAGTTGCTCCTGGTTTGATGATCTTACATTTTGTATAACAGTTTTGATCTTAATATTCTCGTAATCCTTCCACAGCTTCTTGGCGCTCCTGGCACTTCGTCCAGTGGCAATCTTCGGCAGAACAACAGTTTCTCGGTCGCCGTACACGTCAGAGGATGTTATGCTACCTGTGGTTCGACTTCGCCGATGGGGCGAAGAATGAGGGGCTTGATGTCTCAAACCTCTCATGCCGATTTCGCCTTTGCTCTGGTAATTTCGTGTCTGTGATTCCTGTAGGAAAACAAATGAGTTTTAAATCATATCAAACATCATATTATTCTTACGAATAATGTATTATTTTCATTCTAATTAATATTTGTGATAATTAAATGTCATTTAATATCGTCAGGTTGGATTTCATCGTTTAATAGATATTGTTGATCATATAGACGTTAAAACAAAAGCAGAACAGATAGATATACATCATGATATAAGTATTGCCAAATTGACAACATAATAACTTACATTCCTTTAAAAAAAATCCTGTGAAATTTGTTTGACTAAATGTTCTAATAAAAGAAAATTGGTATATATCAGCTTCAGAATGATCCGGAACTCTGGTAAATTTCGTTAAAATGTTAGAATGAAAGATTGTTTGGTCTAGAATCTAGGGTAGAATATAATAATTGTCCCCTTTTAAAATGGTGTCTTTTTAAATGTTAGATTCTGAGTACGGCTCTGTTAGCAAATGTTTTTATTTCTATATTTATTGTTTGATTGATTGATTGATGTATTCATTTATTTATTCCAATTGAATATCGCTGTACCGTATTAACCTATCATGCATTCTCATTTTTTGGTTAAACTGTGTAATATGTCTCTTGTTTTGATTGGTTTGAATGAACTTGAACTTGAAAAATCGTGTTATTTGAACCTCTGTCTTATTCCAGATGGTTGCGAGGCTGACTTTTGCCTCACCCGTCGATTTCGCAGTCTTTGAGCCAAATTCTCCCCATACTCCTACAAAATCCATTCGTACTTACCACCCATGGAAAGTTGTTATCATCTACAGGCCCGCGGGATGTCAAAGGCACACTCTTCATCTTCTTGGTAAGTAATTTTCTTCTTCAATTCGTGATCTATAATCATAATTATATCAAGATATGAACAAAATATGACAAAGGGTTCAAATTTTTCAATTATTGATGATGATGGTGTTGGTAGTGGTGATGATGCTGATGCTGCATTATGATGATGATGGTGATTATGATGATGATGCCAATGGTGTTATAATGATGATGATGGTGGTGGTGGTGATGATGATGATAGTGGTGATGATGATGATGCCAATGTTGTTATAATGGTGAAGATAATAATGATGATGATGATGATAATGATGATGGTGATGATAATGATGGTGATGATAATGATGATGATGGTGGTGATGATGATTAAGATGGTAATGTTGGTGACAATGATGAAAATTCATTAGACTGCATGGTGATAGCGATGATGCCAATGGTGTTATGATGATGAAGATAATAAAAGAAAAACAATATCTATGGTAAAACTAATTAACTATGACGATAATGATGTAAATGGCAATGACTGAATACCACTGTCTTATCCATTCATATCTTAAACTTATCAATTGATATTGAAATGATTTTTGCAAAATGTATTAATCTTTTATTTCAATTCAATCAGCCTTTCATCTTCTTGTAACCGAGACCATCTTTCCTCTCCGAATGTAATAGTCATCCTTGGTTTTGCAATCTACAACCTGTTGCAATTTTAAAACAAAGTCGCGCCATGCAATTTGAGTTTTAACCTCTCAAAACGGTTACCAACCATACACATTTTTCTGGGGGTATTTAATAAAGCGTTTTTATTATGGTGGCAGACAATTTTTGCAGTATCATGGCAATGCAACGCTTCAATTTCCTCACCTTGCAATTAAGCAAGTGCAAGTCAAGGCCATACAGCCCACACATTTATGTATCCACGTGTATAGCAAATGCCTCTTCGCAAGCACTGACTAGTGACTATAAATATGGATTTTTTTAATGATATCAAAGGGCATATTACATGCATCAAGCACGACAGACATTGTCTGAGCATAGATTAAATTGCGCGATTTGAGAGAATAGATCACGATCTCTTAAATTATTTCGTTAAAGACACACCAACGCTAAGCCAACTTACCTTATGCCTCTGAAATAATTTTTTTTTTACGTAAGACAGATTGTTCGAGCATTTTACATAGAAAATTACTAAAGCGCTGATTGTATTACCTCACCCTTATTAAATCTATGAAATGAATATTAAACCCCCTCCTGCAGATTTTCTAATTACTAAAACTTTGCATGATATACCTCGATGTCCTCCTAATTAAGTTTTAATCTTTAGTAATTTTTCATACTTTAGGTCCTACATGTAGTTAGAAAATGAAAAAAAACACTCATTAATTGATAGTTCGATGTAATTGATCTTTTTTTTAAATGAAATATAGGATTCCCCAAATCACTTATACTATAAATATGGGAGCTATGCTTATGACTTTCGTGTAAATTAAAGTGTAATATCGTCCATTATTATTACAACTGCCAGCAAACATGAATAAGTTGCCAATTATTATCTTCATTAAAAAAGGGGGCGTTTTGACTCGATTGTGCTGATTTTATCATATGATATGAATTGCATGGCTTTAGTGTGATATCATTCTTGTAAATATTGTCTTAAAAGTTCATTCAGGTATGATAATTTACGTCTGGATCGGGAGGCATTTAATTTTTCTACATGTATACCTCAAAATATATATAAAACGGGTAGGACTAGACATTAGCAGATTCTTCATTAATTTTTCTCGATTGTCTTTAAAGGGAATATACTGATCGTTTTACACCAGTCGAATTATTGAACATGCACATGTAGTGGTTACAGAGTAAAGATCTGGCGTACATTACATGAACGTAACCAATGAAATAGAAAAACTCATATTTTTTCATGAACACAAACCGACTGGTATAAGGCGCTGCAGTCTTATGATCATGTATGTGAATTAAATGAAACATTGAACTCTTACCTAGATTCATGTAATGTAGATATTTACAGTCGGAGATAATGATCCCGGTCGCCTGCAGTTTATACGTCCATGTCCATTCTATGGCAAAGTCCTTAACAAAAAATATAGACAATCTTTAGACCCGATATGTTAAAATATATCTTGTTTTATATTTCAATACAGACTACTCTCCTCCAGCGCTATATATTTCTTGTAAATATTATGAAAGCAACAGGCCTCTGAAAAAAGATTTTAATCCTTCCTAGACTACTCCAAAATATAATAGCCTTCACTGGCTTTCAGTGTTGTACGGCTTTGCTTTCGACATGGATAAAGACTCTGAAATCTCTATAGTAAATACTCGCATGGCCTATAAAGAGTAGAAGTCCCCCACTGGAAACAACAATAAAAGGATAAGCTAATCAATGGGGGTTAGGGGTCGGTCATAATCCGTTGCTAGCTGGAGCGTTCGGGTGGTGTAGACTACACAGGGGTACATCGGCTGATCGGCGTCCATAGCAACCGGACGGTGCGTGTGTGCGTGCAGAAGGATGGGTGCCGCGCCACTGGCGCGCCGTGCCGTGCATGCACCACGCACAAGATTGTCGTCTGCTATGTATAGGCAAAATTTCAAAATATACATTGCATTAATCTCGGAGATGCTTAGATTTATTTAACGATTTATTCTACTGGGGTTGATTTCAACCATCTGTGCAATCATATTCTCACAAATTTTTACTTTAAAATTTATAGTTTCAGGCCGATAAAATACAAAATATGGGCCAGCAACTTTCGACTTTGCTGCAAGAACAGATTGGTAAAGTTTTGATCGTACAAACGTGGAAAAAAAATAAATATTCGTCATTAGCCTTATTTTTCACTGGAATCATCATTCAAATTACGATTTTTTTCTACCGTGTGAAAAGGGCGGTATATCTCTAGACCGGTTTGTAAATATAATTATTATTTTAATCTCACCCTCCTTTCCTCTTTCTCTCTTCTCAGACTATCGTCTATTTTTTCCTCGCCATTGTTTGTTTCCTCAAATTTCTTTCTACTTGTTTTCAAAAGAGCAACGTTCGGACTACTCGATAATTTTTCATAGAGCCTCAGAGGAAGAACAGATTCTCTATAATCTATGAAGCGTATATCTTCCCTACGATTTAAATTTCCCTTTCCAAATAATATTCTTAATTGAATTGAAATTGAAATTGAAATTGAAATTGAATTGAATTGAAATTGAAATTGGAATTGAAATTGAAATTGAATTGAATTGAATTGAAATTGAAAATTGAAAATTGAATTGAATTGAATTGAAATTGAATTGAATTGAATTAATTGAATTGAATACTATTTATGGTAAAATGTTTTTATTGTTTACTCATGAATTGTCACCCTATCGTCAATAAAACTAGCCAACAATCCTGTTTTGTGATTCGCGATATGGTATGTTGTTTGCATTCGATAAAATTCTGTTTCTCATGTTTCTGTTTCTGTTTGTGGTGACTCCCGTAGAACTCGGCCGGACAGCATTTTCTGCTGGTAAACGCCAAGCTGGTATACAATCAATTACCTTGGAAACATTTTACGTCTAGGTTAATCAGTCATAGTGGCTGATGTAATAGACGACAGATATCACTCTTGGGCCTTTTTATCAAAGTGGAGACAATGGCACAGTTGGGATTCGAACTCACAACCTTGCGATTATGAGTCCAATGCTCTAACCACTGGACCCCACGACCCGTAGTCCACCAAGAAACGAGAATTTTTTTATTTCTTCAATTTTTATTGAGCTGAAGCGTTATGATTGAACCTAGGTGCATTCATGGGCTTCGTTTAGCTTTCCATCCGAGTGTAATAGCAAAGAGCCTAAAACAGAAGCTTCTTCGTCATCGGCGATTTTTTTTTCTTTCGTTTTGCCGAGCAATGTCATAATCAGCTTCTATATCATTTCTATTCATAAATCTTGCGAGGCGGTAACAATTTTCAGTGACAAATTTCGATTGATATCTTGCCAAAGGACATTCGTACCGCAGCGGGACCATTTTCAGTTAAACGATATCTTTATTTTAATTTACCACTCACTCGGGACTCACTCCTTTCTCTCACTCCCCTTTTATCTCTCCTCCTCTCTCTATCTCTCTCCTCCATCTCCATTCTCATCGCTGTGGTACATTTTAAGCCAACAATAATTGCACATTAGCATGTATCATGTCTAGCTACGTACATGATGTAAATGAGATGTATCATGGATATATATCATTTTGCTCTTGTTAATCTCTTCTCTTTAAAGGAAAAGTTCAACCCAACAAAACGCTGGTTTGAATAAAAATAGAACAATCCAACAAGCCTAACATTGAAAATTTCATCGAAATCGGATGTAAAATCAGAAAGTTATGACATTTTAAATTTTCACTTAATTTTACAGAACAGTTCTGCGCACCCTGGTCGGTATGCAAATGAGGACTGATGACGTCATCCACTCACTATTTCTTTTGTTTTTTCTTGTATATGAAATATAATTTTTTCTTCATTTGTCAAGTGAAACAACGATTAATTCCCCCATAAACATGTGGAATAAGCATTGCTTAATACCATATGTTTCAGTCAAGTTGGTCCATATTGTCAAATCTGTAAAAAAAGAAATATTGTATAATTCAAACAATAAAAAAAAAACAAATAGTGAGTGAGGGAAATCATCGTCTGTTTCATTTGCATGTCACTGAGTTGTGCATATCACTTTTTTTGTGAAAACTAAGCGAAACTTTTATGTTTAAAATGTCACAACTTTCCTATTTAACATCCGATTTTGATGACGTTTTCAGCGTCATGCTAGTTTGATTTTCGCTGTTCAAATAAACATTTTTGAGGGTAGATTTGACCTTTAACAAAAGTGTCTGAAAAGAGCAAAATGAAACAGGTAACTTACCTGTATTCTTTTGTAAAGTAGGATCCATAGAGTGTAGTGTTGTTCGCATAAGATTTAGTGCAGAGTTTGACCCTGGCTACGCTTCCGTGTTAGATCCAAGCTGTGGCGTAAGGGTCCTACACCCCACACTGCAAAAACGCCGGTGTTGATTTTAACACCAACCTGGTATCTATATATAATATCGGTCTACACCAGAGAGGTGTTAAAGCAACACGGGTTTGGAGTTAGGCTAGCACCTATTTGGCATTGAAGCAAGTTAATGTTAAACTAATTAATATCGGTTTGATTCTTAACTGGTGTTCCAACACCTCTCTGGTGTATAGATACCAGGCTGGTGTTAAATTAACACCGGCGTTTTTTAAATGCATATAATCGCCCATTGAACATACATATCAATCATGATTATCTGCTAAGATGATTTTATCTATAACGAAATTGTAATATGCGCCCCCTCTATTTTCATATATGCTATTCTCTCTCCCTCTATTTAAAAATCCCGATTTTGTCACTGCTATCCAGCAATGTCTATATTTGCACAGTGCAATCAAGTGTTACTGGAAATTATGTTTTATATCCACAAGTGAACATATTTTGTTATTTCGTGTTCTTTGTATACGAACGTGTTGCGATCAAAAACTGACAATGTATTTTCAGTAATTTGTTTAACTTGAGGCTAAGTTGTCTTCACTTTGTTGAGTAAAGATCTGGGCTTGCATGGACATAAATTATAATAGCTACAGTGCAATGAACCTTTTATGAACATGCCCCCCAAAACAGATTATCCAGCATAAAGAAGGTGCAGTCTATTCTTCGTTTTGTTCTGTAAAATTGGTCGAACGACATGGACCCCGCGACATTAATGCCCTCAATCGCCATGAGTTTCATCGGGTACAGTTCTAATGGCAATCACAACAATTCTCGTATAAGGCCCCTTTCACAATTGGTGGTGCGACTGCTTACAACCGTTGCGAATCTGTGCAATATTATATTGTGACCAAGTGATCGCAAACGATCGCACGAGCAATTGTGAAAGCCACTTAAAGCCCCTTTCACAATTGACGTACGACCATTTGCGACCTTTTGGTCGTGCGACAGGCTGCAACAGGCATCAATCGCCGGTCATCTCATAAGATCACACAGAGGCTTTCACAGTTGCAACAGCTGTCGTACAACAAAAATGACCAGTAAAACCCTTTGCACGAGTAAGTCGCTAATGATCCTATTGTGCTCGTGCGATCACATGCGAGTGTTGCACGAGGGATTGCGAGGGGAACGGTCGCATACATGCGAATAAAACGGTAGTGTAATGTTGTAAGCCGTTGCGATCGGTCTTGCGACAGTCTTATGGCCAATATATTATCGCACCCAGTCGCAAGACAGGTCTCTGTACATGTAGGTCGCTAGCATATGTGCAAGTGTTGTACGACCTCCAGTCGAGTAAACTTAGTCGTGCCACCTCTCGCACCAAGTCGTGCAACGTTGCACAACACTCGCACGATGATCGCCCGACCGATGGTACGACCCCGGATACGACCTGATCGATCGTATTTGATCGCGTTTGGATTTTGAACATGTTCAAAGTTCAGATGTGAACAGTCACGACCACCTCGAGTTCGTGCGACCGTCTACCACGACTGCGAGTGCTCGCAAAACACCTAGAGATCGATCGTGCAACAGCAAGAAAAAACTGTTGCAGCCGGTCGTAAACTGGTCGGACGTCAATTGTGAAAGGGGGCTGAACGGTCGCATACATGCGAATGCAACGGTAGTGGAATGGTGTAACCCGTAATTTCGATCGGTCTTGCAACAGTCTTATGTTATCGCACCCAGTCGCCAGACTGGTCTCTAAAGGTCTCTAGCACATGTGTCAGTGTCGTACGACCTCCAGTCGACTAAATGCGATTATACGTAGTTGTGCCACCTCTCGCACCAAGTCGTACAACGTTGAACAACACTCACACGATGATCTCCCGACCGATGGTACGACCTGATGCGAGTGAAATAATCGTATTTGATCGCGTTTGGACTTTGAACATGTTCAAAGTTCAGATGCGACCAGTCACGACCACCTCGAGTTCGTGCGAACGTCTACAACGACTTCGAGTGCTCGCAAGACACCAAGGGATCGATCGTGCAACAACAAGAAAAAACTGTTGCAGGCGGACGTAAACAGGTCGTAAGTTAATTGTGAAAGGGGCTTTAGCGGTAAAGCCATTCCGCCCGAAATAGGATCGTTATACGATGAATCGCATTTGCGATAGTATAGCCACTGCGACTGAAATAGGATCGTTAATACACGATGAATAACGTTTGCGATTGCGGCCGCACAATTGTGCGATTTGTCTGGTGAGTGACATGGAATGTAATTTTTTTTTTTGAAATATATGTCCTTAAGTCAAGATTCAGATCTATACGGAGAACGAAGAAGTAAAAACACAAACAGAAGAGTATGATATCATAAAAGGGTAATTTTACTGGATGTTGTGTAGGTGATAATTTTCTACCCCAATATGGTATGGCGATTATACACCGTTAAAATACGATAGTTGTGCGAATACTGAGCGGGCCTTATAAGAGATTTAAGTCTAGGGAATTCTCACATAACGTTGACGAATGTTGTTGAAAATTCGTACGATGCTCGCTACGATGCTCGCACGACAGTCATTGGACCTGGTTCAAGTACATCTATCGCACCTGATAACACCAAGCTTTTGATCAAGTTTCAGGTTCAGTTGTGACCAGTTATGACAACCGCTAGTTTAAGGGGCTTTCGGCATTGCTCGTGCGATCGTCTACGATCATTTGGTGGCACACAATCGCAACGGTTGTAAGCAGTCGCACCCCAATTGTGAAAGGTGCTTAATGCGTGTAAACTACGTCTATTCGTATTATGAGCTCACAAGACACCGAACGATCAGTCGTGCGACACACGAAGGCTGTCAAATAAAAACCCATCGCAGGAAACCGAGCGATATAGCTGCATATGATAGCCTTGGCCATCGTAAATCGGTCGCAGAACGCGGAAGATCAACCGTATGTCACACCCTCGGGTTGTCGTATAATGATCGCAGGACAGAATATGATAAGTTGATACTGCTTATTTCGGTATATCTATTTATCAATCAACATTATGTTATCTCCCATTCGCTTAACCACAGCTAAAAATCCAGGGTTGACAAGCTTTTGATTGCACATATCCCCTAAAGTAAAAAAAAAGTTAATGGTATTTTGAATAAAGTGAGGAAATAAGAGCAAATAAAAGAAAAAAAATGCATTGGGGCACTTGTTTGCAAAACGATTTCTGTTGATTCTCATCGAGGCGTGAATTCATTTCTGGCAAACGACATTGCTATCTGTTCTTCCGATCTGAGGGATTCGCGAAAGAAAAATGAAATATGCAGGTATTTAAGGATTCAACTGCAAGCGGAACACGTCGTTTTGTCCTCATTGAGGAGACAAACTAACACCCGAAGGCGTCGCGTCAGTATCTACTGTCAAATCAATTTGCTCTCGGCGCTGATAAGGGTAAGTGTTACTATCTGAAGTCATGATACCAACCTTCGTATTTCATTTTGTAACCTGAGTTCTGGTTCAAATTTCATTCTTACCCGAAGGTACCAAGCTAGTGACGTAATGGGCAACATTTTTTGAGGGGGCTAGATATGGCGTATCGCGTAAAATTTATTAAAATGAGCGAACCGAGCGAACAAAAATTTCCACATTTTTATTACAAAAATCAAATTTTGCGATAGATTTTGACACAATATTCAGAAAATAATGTATTGTACAGGGGCGGATCCAGGATTTTGAAATAGGGGGGGCGCCAGCGGCGAGGGAGCGAAGCGACCGAGCGGGGGGAGGGTGTGGGAGGGGGGATACCCCCCTCCCACGGCAAGGACTTTTTCAAAAAATCATGTCCAAAAGTCGTATTTTGAGAGCACCTTTAGAAGAAAAATGCACACTTAAATCACTGTAACTTCATGACTAAAAGACACTGACTCATTTAGGAGCTGGTTTCCAGTCACACACCGTATAAGCGGTCATTCAAAACATACATTTGGCAAAGGCTCTTCACTTGCTTGCACGAAAGTATTTTTATTCTCCCCCCAGCCCCCACCCCCCCCCCCCGTCACATAAAATCTCCGCTCCTTACGCTGACATATAGCTGCCTATACACAGCAAACGCGGAGTGGGGTCGACTGGTGATTGAGAATATACAATTTTGCTCCTTGATAATTCGTTGGAATGATTGCTTCGGCGAAACTTAGTTGGGGGCAGGGGCGGATCCAGCCTTCGCCAATAGGGGGGCCCGGAATTTTTTTTTTTCAGCCATATTTTCCCCGATCGGCCACTCGAATATGATATTTGCCGGGATTTTTGGTATCTTTAAAGGGGTAGTCATATTAGTCACTTCTTAGCTTTATTCTTATGAATAAACATAAATATATAATACCATAATCGTTATTTATATAATGCGAGCGCGAAGCCCTAGTTATTTTTTTGGGGGGAATCTTATTTACTTTTTTCTAAAAGTTTTGAACATTCTGGGCAATCCTGAAAAAAGATGTGTATGCAAGTGAATAATTATTACGAACGTGAAGCGCGAGCAAAAATGAACTGATGGAAAAGGTACTGTTAAGGACTTGCTTGCAGTTAGCCATGAAGACGTTACATATTTTTAAAAATCAAATAATGCGAGCGCGAAGCGCGAGCTGAAATTTTTTGACATTTTTACCTAAGGAATGGAAATTCTAAGCACTTTTTGTAACTTAACAGAATAGGTATATAACTAAACGATTAGTGCGAGCGCGAAGCGTGAGCAAAAAATTTCGTGATTTAGACCTACTGAACGAGACACTCTATTCAAGTTTTGTAAATCATGAAAAGGATGAGGAAGTGGGGATCTTCCTTACATTAATAATGCGAGCGCAGAGCGCGAGCGGAAAATTTTTATATACGTTTTGAGCTGATCGAAAAGTATTTGTTATGGACTGCTTGAACTTAGCCATGAAGACGTTACATATTTCAACATTCAAATATTGCGAGCGCGAAGCGCGAGCTGAAATTTTTGACATTTCTACCTGAATAATGGAAATTTCAAGCACTTTTTGTAATCGTGGAAAGGATGAGACAAAAACTGAACATTATTGATGCGAGCGCGAAGCGCGAGCGGAAAAATTCTGGACACTCTATTCATGTTTTGTAAATCATGAAAAGGTTAAGCTATTGGAAATTTTCATACATTAATAATGCGAGCACAAAGCGCGAGCAATTTTTTATATTGTTATCTGAAACTGGATAATTATTTAAATGGAGAACAAGGTGCGTATCTGAATAAACGTGTGTTTGAGATATCGACCTAGAATTTGGGTATTCTAAATACCTTTTTTTTACCATGAAAATCAATAAAGCGAGCGCAAAGCGCGAGCTAAAAATATATAATATTCAGATCTGAAAAGGGGTCACTTTAAGCTCTGTATTGCAAGCACTTTGTGGAAAAATTGTGAGGTGAAGAAGGATCACAGTTAAAACAGAGCTGATATTTTCAATTATTGTTACTTTGAGTTTTGACATAGGACCGGGATGTTCTATAAGGACATTATGTCATCATAAGAAAATGATGACTATCTTCCTATTTCTCTTCCTAAGCATGAGAGCGCAAAATCTATTAATATTATGGCCTGAAAATTGGACATTTAAGCACTTTTGTAATTATGCATAAGATGCACGAGTTTAAAATCTATCAATGCGAGCGCAAATCGCGAGCAGAAATTTATGATTAATTGTCATCAAATGGTGATTTTAAGTAATTTGTTTTAGAATTAATATTGAGATATACATAACTCACTAATCAAAATGCAAGCGTGCAGCGCTAGCTGATACGTTTTGACAATCTGACCTAAATAGGGATACTTTGAGAACATCATGGAATACAGGAAAATAATAGGTACCTGACAAATCAAATTTTGCGAGCGCGCAGCGCAAGCAGAAATTGTTAATATTCAGACCATAAAACAGAATTTTTTACACTTTTAAAAAATCAATTTGTGAATAAAACAAAATAATGAAAGTTCAATTTCCCAGCTGAAATATGTTTTGTATATTGACTTCAGAATTTGATATTTTAAGGTCCATAATGAGCAAGATATCACCTAAAAGGCAATGCGAGCGCAAAGCGCGAGCGAAAATTTTATATCCCGACATGAAAGATTAAAAAAAAAATAATTTCCAAGTCTTAATTCCCCTTATCTTATTTTATTCACTCATCTTCCTCCTCTTATGCTTGCCTTCCTTCTTTTCTCCTCTCTTTTCCTTTTTTCATTTTTCCTTCCTTTTCCCCTTTTTTCTTTTTTTTTGCTCCGCCAATAGGGGGGGCTCGGGCCCCTCGGGCCCCCCCCCCCCTGGATCCGCCTATGGTTGGGGCGCCCTGGATAATATGCCTCTGAATCTACCAGAAAGTAAAAAGTTAGTTTACATTAAATACAAATATGTCTGACCTATACATTTCAGTGAAAACGTACATGACCAAGGCAGAATGATAATGCTGCGCACGTGGCGCCCGATACAGGGCTTCATCTTTGAGTGAAGAATAATCTCGGGGATAGACATCATTCGCATCGTTGACACTTTCTCTCGCGATCTGTTACTTACAATTTACATGTATTTGCCATAAAGACGGACAAACGCATGTTACAAAAAACACAAAATTTCGGGAAAAAATGATATCCAATCCAACATCTTCACACTGGTCACTGCACTGCAACTCCCGATTACAAGTGGTGCAACTTTCCAACCAATCGACTTGCGCGCCCTGGAATTCCGGAATTTACATATTGCAATACAGTATGACAGAGGTGCATTTGTGCGAACACAAAGGCCATGAGCGTAAGTTAAAATATAGTTTTGACTAGATCTAGCCCTTGAAATTGACTACATTGTACCAATCCAGTAAATATAACCATCCAAAAAAAAAAAAAAAATCCGGCGAAAATAGGGGGGGGCGCGCGCCCGGGGCGCCCCCCTCTGGATCCGCCACTGTTGTACCATTCTCTTTCCTTTTCTTTTCTCTTTTTCCCCCTTGGTTGTGAACGAAAACATGGGGGGGGGGTTGAGCCCCTAATCCCCATCTATACGCCACTGGTACCAAGTTAAGGGTTCACGAATGATCTCGGAAGTATTTTCTAAGCTTTCATTTATTGCATTGGATATTACACTCTTAAAAAGGTTGGGCAAAAAAGGTCAAATTTTTAACTATCACTGGGCAACATATTGCCCACACAACTATTGGTTAAAATCTCTCCAAATCGGGTTATAAAAACTAATAACTGGGTAATAAATTTGCTCTATTCGATAATTGCCCAGAATATACAGTGCGTATAAGAAAAACGGGACAGTTTTGAAAAGTCTATAAAAATTGTTTCAAATTATGATATCTATATTTTGATGTTGATAGATGCTCTGAAATCTTATCTTTGAAATGCAATTAAAAAATAATAAATTTTGTTCATGCTCGAGCGAACACGGGACGTTTTTGTCGGGGGTTCAATAAGAGGCTTGCGCAAGAATGGCAGAAAATGAGTAATATGATGATCACAGCGGCTTCTTGCTAATCAGCAGACTCCCTCTTAACCTTTTCATTATCTGTGCCATATTTTTTTAATTATGCTGTCAAATTTTATTTACAAATTTATGTATTTACTTGAATTATTTTGTTTTATCATAATTTTGCATTTGCAAAATAAGACTTCAGAGCACCCATTAACACCAAAATATAGAATCATAATTCGAAACAAAAGCATTATAGACTTTTCAAATCTGTCCTGTTTTTTATACAGAATATATATGTATATATTTATCAACATACATTACCCAAGTGGACATTTTGAGTGTGTTCATTTTCAAATGTTGACATAACCGTTCACAAAACAATTTTGCAATATTAATGCTATTTTGTGTTAAACAATACATGTAGTTTTTTGTTGTTGACATAACCTTTCGCCTGATAATTTGCAACATTAATGCTGATTTGTGTTTAAAAAATAATAACGAAGTTATAATTATGTTGACGTAACCTTTTTGCCCAGTATTTTGCAATATCAACATAATCAATGCTGTTTTTTAAGGAAATCTTTTATAGTCGAATGCAGACTTATTTTCTGTGATTGTTGTGCTGGGGTTGGTTGTGTGCATTATTAATGATGGCTTATGAAATGAAATGGGTAAACGTCGAGAATTGCGTTTGCCATTATCACGTCTGAAGTGATGAGTAATATCTTGCATGGATGTGGTAATTGACATCTATATTCAGTGGTGTCCTTGATTAATATTTTCACCCCTTTTTGATATCCCCCTACCAATATTCAATTATAACCTATACACACTAAGAAAAGTCTACACCCTAAATTTCACTATATCAGTATCTTTTGGGATGCTGTCGTGCACCCCAAATTAGAATGGTGAGCAATATGAACCTGTTTTGTGTTTTGGCACCGTTTGCACCCTTTATGGTGCAACTCTGCCAAGTTCAAATCTGCATAAAGTTTTGCATTCATAGGCTGCACATTTTCACCTTTCCTCGGTGTTGTAACACTGAACCTTTTCATTGTTCAAACTATAGCTATATATATATATATATACCTGCACCAAAAAGGTATAAAAAAAGTAAACGTTGCGCCCCAAAAGAGCTTCCAGTGTTACATTTGAAGCTCAACTTTTAATGTTATAGTTTAAGGGGCGTTGCCGATCAATATTGAAAGGAGCCTTAAATCCAAAAGGTATTGCCTATTCAATTGCCTATTCCTATTGTCACTATTCAATAGAAAATCCAGGGGACGCACTTGGAGCTTGTGCCCCCTTTGCCCCCAACTGGTAGTCCCTGGATTGTAAATTTTGTCTACTCTTTTGTTTTGTTTGGCGTGTCCCTCCTTTGGAAATGAAAACATTCTACTTATCAGGTAATAACTGTCAAAATTGAGTCACTTTCTGCCCCCCCCCCTCTACCGGCGGTGAAAAATAAAAAAATATGCAAAGCATTTCATACGAATTGATAAAGAGCGAAATAATATTCCACTGATTTACAATGCTATGTACTTGTATGTTTAAATTGTTACTTCCCACTCTATATTTTTGGTGTTAATTGTTTCTGATGTTAAATAGTTTGTATTTTGTATTTTTGACGTTGATTTTTTTTTTGGATGATATATTTTATAGTTATTTTGACATGTATTTTAAACTGCAGGGCGCCTTTGTAAAGCAGTTTTAAGAACTGAACAGGCCTACCCTGCAGTATAAAATGAATAAAACAAAATAAATAAATAAATAAATGAATAATGAAATATCGAATCCGCCCCTGACACTTTGATACGGATGGCCTATATATGTTTGTACCAATTATTAATGTTAGCGAAGAAAGAAATTTCGCCTCCATCCGATTACATCGTACGAGATATATGCATATTGTGGAGGTAAGGTTTGATCATTCTCCTGTATAGGCCCATGCATACATATCACCCAAAGCCGGGGAAAAGGTGTGATATTTGACAAATTATGGCAATTGCCATACCAAATTGAATTCAAGGGACATTTAGTATTCTATTGCCCATACATTTTATTTGGAAGGAATAGCATAGAATCCACCGCTTTGTAGAGCAAATGGAATGGAATGGGCGAACATTTAGCAGAAAAATAATGATTTATTTCTTAACACTAGCGGTATTTTGTTGCTTTCTTCTAGCATCAATTTACAGCTGTAAGTTTCTACCTTGTAAAAATAAATTTCAAGATAAGTCGATAGATGCACACCACCCCCCCCCCTTCCCCCAAAAAGAAGATACATGATAAAAAACCCATAACGTCATCATTTACGTATACTGCGTAAAATATGTCTACATGGGGACATAAAATAATGACAGGCGCCGTACTACCGGAGGGGGGGGGGGCGCTCCACAGAATCCTGTTCAAGCCTGTCAAGACTCAAAAACACTTTTGTAAGGATTATGCAGTTATTAGAATTATGATATACGTTATTTTAGTCAATATTTCCAAACAGCAGAAAAACCAGACGTTGAAGGCTCGCATGCTTTTATCCACATTTATTATTGCTGTCTTCGCAGCTCAGATTTTATTGCACTGTTTGCATATGCTATTTTGAAATGTTTTTATTAATCTGTAAATATTATCTGTTATTGCATTCTTGTGTATATGGGCCCCATGAAAAATCAACTGTTGGGCGACCCATTATTAAAAAACAATAAACAGTAAACATACCATTCAAAGGGTTTTCTCAATGCATATAGGACAATGAGAACTGAAGTGACTTTCAATAAAAACATATTTTGCAATTCCAATAGTTGTTGCACTAAAAACCGTCAAAATAGCGCCAGCTACAAATACATGCATGTTGAATGCCCATCACGGTTGCCAGCATTGTCGTCAATTTTTCTATTCAGTTCACTTTCATTAGATATTTATTTAATTCCAATAAAACATATTAATTGCATGAACACTTAACTGAAATTGAGCAACTTGAAATATTTTGTCCTTTATTTCTGTGGACAATTTCTATTGAAAAGAAAACACTGAATTATACCGTCTACCATTTAAAAAAAAAAGATGAAAATCTACATTGAAAAAGACAGTATGTTTTCCGAGTTCATCGCAATTGAAAGTAGGTCAGGTATCACTGACCTTTATTTTAGTTGATGAAAGAGCCTAAAAAGTTTCTTAGGAATAAATAGGATGGGAGCCGTGAAAAGATGCCAACTATAAATTTACGAAATGCGTTTTCCCTTTTTTTGACCCTGGAGTTTACGTCAAAATTGCTCCTTACCTGAACCCGGCAGCTGTGCTAAAAAGCAGGCCAAATCTTAATTAAGATTATGGTATACCCTGACCGCAGTCACATCAGGAAAACTGACACCACTCCGATCAAATCTATTACGTTATTACCAATGTCATACCATCGGTCGGTTTGGAGTCGGTTGCGTTGATATGACTGCAGCGTTCGAAAGACCCGCCGGTGACAATTGAATTTGATTTGAAAATTGAAGCCCGGATGCATTTCTCAAGGGATTTTTCGTGAGCCTCTGCTGTTTCAGGAAATTATCACGATTGTTCAATACCATGGAAATGGTGACTTATCTTCGACTTTTTTATTGAAGGAAAAGCTAGCTATAACCTTGGTGATATTAAATTTTATAGATAGTGCAGGGAAGGAAAGTGACAGATAATGGGTAATGAAATATGATAGCATTATTGCAAAACGGGTTCAAACGTGTAATCCTTCATTGATTTTGAAAATTTTATTTACGGATAATCGCAAGCAATAAGAGCGTATACAGATAGTTATTGTTGGAGTATAAATTTCACCGAAATCAGTATGGTCAAAATGAATCGGAGCAAATCCACATGTCTATACTTTATGATATAAGTCTCCAATATCCAATATTAAATGATCAACAAATATATTTTAAAAATTTTAAGCCAATAAAGACAAAGTCATTGGATGGAGAGAGAGAGAGAGAGAGAGAGAGGGAAAAGAGGGGGTTGGAGAGGTAAAAAGTGGATACATGAGGAAACAGATATACATTAATCGAAGATACGTAGTTTACAACCCCCCCCCAAAAACAAATAAAATAAACTCACACAAGGCGCCCCCTATAGCCCGTTCGCACCATCCTATTTAAAACCAAAATTGTTACCTCCATGTGTTAAGAAAAAAAAAACCCGGATAATTGTAATCCAAATTGACATTTCAACGTGAAATAATTTGTAATTCTACACCTGATGAGGGTCCCTCAAAAATTAATACTACAATTTTTTTATACCCAATACCCCCTAAGAATCCAAACCCCTCCCCCTATAGACCCGTTTTTATTATTGTTTACGATTTATAATTTTTTTTTTGCTTGCCAATTTTTTTTTGCAGGTAGAAAACGATTAAAACTCGCTTATGTCAATATGTAATCATAATGTTAAATTTATTATATGTTACAAGTAAGTAAAGAGTCTGCAGAGTGTAATGGGATGTGTGTGTGTGTGTGTGGGTGCTTCTGTGTGTATGTGTGTTTCTGATGAGGATTGGGATTTTTAAAGGTTTATTTCTTGTATATGTTGCATATTATGTACTTTATAATTTGTATGTATTTTGATTAACAGGGCCCAGTTGCAAACCAGCTTTTTATCTTTGTTAATTTTTTTATCGTGTATAGCTGAATTGGTTACCCTGTATAAAGATGTGAAATAAATAAATAAATAAGTAAAGACGTTTTTTCCTGTTAGGAAAAGACCTTTTTTGGTGAAGATCTTCTTTTTTTTTTTGGGGGGGGGGATTTGTCAACATTTCATTCAGCTTGAACCCCACCCCCCTCCCTTTCAAAAATCCTGCGTACGCTGCATATGAGACCATCATGAATATTCTTTATTTCATTCTGTCACGTGTCTTTCTCATGTTTTTTTTAAAGCAGTGTCTCCGTGGAGTGTTTGAGTTTAGATGATCTGTTATCTCCAGTCTCAAACGAGCCAATAGAAATGTGTTTCAATAAAAAAAAGACATTTTATTTTCGCGATTTAATTAAAAAGGAAAACTCTGTCGGAATGTCGAACTGGAATCCCTCCCACTCCCAGGCGTCCGATATTATACATTAATGTCAACTTGTCATATCGATTTTTAACTTAGTCAAATACATTTTTTTGTTATCGTTCACCACATGTAACGCCTTTTAGTTCAGGGTACATCTCTGCTATTAGATGCTTCCTTATTAAAGAATATCTGATATAAGAATCTAGCATTTAAAACACATTGATCTAATCGTTTTCCAATATGCCAGATTTCAATTCACGGTTCGTCTCTGATAGCATGGATAATGGATTCCTTTATATACTCTAAATAAGAATTTAAATGCAAACATTGTTACAACTCAGGATGTTACAAAATATCAATAAAAAAATATGGGGTTATCAGGAGTTTTATGAAGAAAAAGGAAATGGGTTCCAATAATGGGTTCTTTCATCGTCTCATGATCAAAAAGAAACTACCTGTCCTTGGTGGGTTTTTTTCTCCAGAAGAAATGTAAAGTGCATGGCACATTGATGATTGAAGAGTGGGATGAGGGTATATGCAAAAGTAACGCAGTTTATTCAGAGGCTCTCGTAAATGACAACATAATCATGGTGATGATGATAGCAAAATAGGAAACAATAAAACGTGATCGGGTGATGCTATAGAGCATGTTAATGTACGCTTCCACACGAACTAGTCTGATGAATGTGAAGGACCAATGTGAACAATAACTCATAGATGTAAAACAAAATATGCCGAAATTAGCGACATACAGTTATGTACTTTCATGAAAGAATGCTATACTGTATGGTGGCCCTGAAGGGACATCGCAAATAGACCAAATCGCTAATATTCACGACGAAATTCACGACGTCGCCAATTTCGTCGTCAATTTGAATATTCACAACGTCGCCAATTTGAATATTGATGACGAAATTCACGACGTCGTGAATTTCGTCGCCAATTTCGTCGTGAATATTCGCGATTGGTCTATTTGCGATGTCCTTTCAGGGCCACCATAATACTGCCATTGAATCATTCAGAGGGCATTTTAATTTGGAAGTGCGATTTCGTTGATAAAATTAGTGTATGCCTGCAGAAAACAATACTCGATGAAACAAACTATTTCATTTTCCGGAGACTTAACATGCTTAGAATGTTATTTTTCACTAAGTTTGAAAAGTGTAAAATATGGGCACGTTTAAACATATTATAATTTCTATATGTTCTTTCGTTATCAAATATAGTCGATGTAGAATGATTTGTCTAGTTGTGACGACAATTAATAAATCGGTGCTGACCGGTATGATTGCATCTTGAAAGGACATGGTAAGCGCAACTAGTTGGAACTGAGCTGAAGCTAGCGGTTTGTTTTTGGTGAAGATTTGTTTATATGCCAATTTGATTAGAGTTACGGCAAACTATACCATAATTATCCCTTTTTCATATTAAAAGGATGCACATGAAAAATATTTCACATATGTATAAATTATTATTGGTAATGATTATATAATGTGAGAAGTGAGATTTTTATTAATAGAGTAAATGGCGACAATAGTCAAATATGACTAATCGCCACTCAAACCAATATAAGAAGAAGAAGGTGTTACCGCTCGTACTCAGGTTTTAACAGATACTATAGATGATTGTTTTATTTTCATTATTTGCTTAATCATTTCAAATTTAACAATAACACTATTATAAGCTTGCCAATTTCAAGTGATGTTTTGCACCGTACTTGGGATGACATAGAATACGGTATTTTCGAAAATTCGTAATCGTATTTCTTGTATTTTATTAAAAAAAAACAAAGACGGGGTGATATATCAGTTGCATATTTATACCCATCATTTTTGTATACATTTTGACCATATACGAACACAAAATTGAAAAAATAAAATATTACATTGAAATTGTTTTCATCTGACTAATAATTTCACAAAGAGTTAAAGTCACAGTTGGAGATGGATCATTAAAGGCCTACACTAAATTAACCAAACAATGTTGTTATAAGCTACTGAAATTCTTGCATCTGATTGGCTCAGAACAACTAAGCGAGTGAAAATCACTGACAAAGTGCTTCATGAAACACCCCCCCCCCTGCCATGCCTGTGGGCTCGGTCCTAAATCGCCGCCGGTCGTTGTCGATTTGCTGAGCCTTGGTTTTAAAAGTCTACCTACCCGGCGAATAATTATTACTCTCAATGAAATGGATCGTCACGTACTGAACTGGCGGGATTTAATCACAATTGGAGTCCTTTTTCTAGAATGAATAAAACCCCTTCCAAATTTAGCCAGACATTTGGTTAATACACAGGGGTTATATTAAGCCTCACCATTCACCAGCTAGGGGCCATGCACTTTGGCAAGTTCGTATTAAGAGTTGTAGGTGTAAACGCAATTAAATTAGCAATATCGCCATAAAAATGTAAGAAGCCTTTTATGTGTCAATGATTACAAATGATTGCCACGTAAAGTGGTCAAGGTAATCCAATAAAAAGTTGTAGTGTATAAATACATTTGGCATGTTTTACGGTCAACGAGGAGGGCAAGCTGTGTTATTCATTGGTTGATGTCCCTTGCAAAAAGGGAAAATAACATTAACAAAAGATGGACATTTTGATCCAATTGGCATTTTGTCTAACTCTCTCTCTTTGAATTGTGTTGCAAAGTGATAGTCTTTCAGTGTTCCATCGAATCATGGACCTAGATCGAATTCATATTAAACACGTCTCCCTCGTGCCTAGTACGTTAGGTTCCAGTTCAAATGACTTTGTTTTTGTGATCACGAAACTTGATTACGAGAAATATATTGATAATGCACAAAATATGCGAAGAGAAGAAACTAATTTGTATTAATAAGAAAAGTTACGATCATGAATATTCAAAGTAGCTTATGATGAATGATGTTTTCTGTGTTAAGTACATTGAACCCACTGCGTACAATATGGGTTTACTATACATATTCCCTGATAGGACAAAGAAAATACATCCCCTCTCTATTAGATTAACAGATTTACCGGGGCGCGGGAGGGGGGTATTGAGCCTTTATTTAGAACTTGGAGCACTTGGCCCTGTTTTTAGAATCCAAGGACATGGATCGGAGATAGAATACGGGATCTACTACAGTAATCGAAAGCGGAATGATATACACTCAATCGCTTCGAAAAATTTCGAATCATGCGCGGTTCTGAGACACAAACCTCCCATAAACACTCATTACTCCGAAAATGGGGCAAGTTTTCGCTTATAAAGTATACCCGAGGAATAAATACGGGATTCTAAATGATTTTCCTGAGCAACAATAAGGCGTCCTTATGCTAGAAAACCGTATGTGGTGAAAGATATGAGAAGGCATGCATGTAAAGTTTCACTTGTGTTAATAAACATGGTGATAGACTATTCTGGCCTTGGCATTGGATAACTTTGAAATGTATACACGTAATGGTCATCTTTCAGCGGGCATTAGTTTTTGCTATTTTATCCCGAGGCAGAATCGGGTCATGATGATGCCGAGCCACAGCTCTGGAAACATGTTCAAGATAATGTCAAACGATCATTTTTAATGGAGTTCTTTTGAGAACCTCCAATCTCAAAAACTTTAGAATGATGCATTGGAATATAATGTGCCCAGTGAGGGTGAGGGAGACGACAAAGGGTATTGGTGTTTTTTTTTAAGTTGCGAGCGAGCGAAGATGTTTATCTTTCTGAAATAAGAATTTAAGTTGTGATAGGTTTTTGAAAAAAAAGTTGAATCATATTCAAGAATTTCCTTCCCTTTCTTTCGCTTTCTCTTCAGTTCTTTTGATTTTCCCTTGGTTGTGAACATTTTTTTCGAGGGGGGGGGGGGAAGTGCCCCTACACCCCCATCTAGGCAAATAAGCCAATACGTCCATGGATCCAACCAACTTCAGTCTATGCATGTATTTTCCAAGAGAATATCACCACGGAGATATCATGATTTCATTGATTGAAGGAGATACTAAGAGAATCTCCATCTGGAAGTGCAGTTGTGTCGTAGTTTAATATAGAGGTCGTATTTCCGAATATACATATGACCTGGCAAGGCGTCACTCCATACTTTGCCACTCACTACTCAGGTGATAAAATATAGGGGATGCCCCCAATCTTAGGGAGCATTCAAGACCTATTTTGTCGGATATTAGAGAGTTTTTGAAAGCACGACGGAATGAATTGCATTTCTGACTCGACACCCTTCGCTATCGGCCAAATACTAACATTACACTGTAAAAAATATTGGGCAAAATTTTAACCAGCACGCGGGTAATTATGTATCCAACCAATTTGGGGTAGTATTTTACCCAATGCGGGAAGCATATTGTCCAGTAAGGTTAAAAAATAAGCAGAAATTACTTTAGAATGAGCAACATTTTCATCACACTGGATAAATAATAATGCCCAAAAGAAATGCCCAATGTTGGTTGGATACATAATTACCATCATGGAGCATTTTTACCCATTATTTTTCAGACTGTATGGGTCACTCGATCCCCTCCACCGGATAATTGTTCATTTAAACATAACTGGGCCCTGTTGTACAAAGAGTTACGATTGATCCGATCAATCGCAACTCTATGGAAATCCATCAGTGTAATAATTTTTTCTACGAAAAATTTACACAATGTCCTTTTTATGCAAAGAGAAGCGCAGTGAATTTTCAAGAAAACAATGAATGCATGAATATACATCACAGCTAGAAAATATTTTGAACAAACATGCATAATAGATGTTGACGTTGCTGGCCGTCCATATTTGCGATTGATCGGATCAATCGTAACTCTTTGTACAACAGGGCCCTGGTTTACGGCTAATTGAATGAAAATCACATTGTTTCTTCCTTAGATAACATTGTCAAACATGATTACTTTTAGAAGGTATACATTCATCTCCAGCCGATAACCTTTCAAGAATTGTCAGTTTCCCTTCCTCTGAACATACTGAAAGAGCCATCAATAAACCAGAAAATTTGAAATACGGAAAATGTAAGGTAGTTATCATGATAACGAAATTTGAAGGAAGGAGTACTTCCGCGGGAGGCAGTCAAATATATTGCTGTACACATGCGTACCCCCCCCCCCAAAAAAAAAAAAAAACGCGTTTAAAAGGGTGTTTTTTCAGTTTTGGACGCGGGCCGCGCGTGCACTCGCCATAAGGGTATAAAAAACACCGGTTTTTAAAAGAAAATGGTGGTTTTGAAAGTCTAGTCAACGGTCAATCGCGGGGTGAAACGTAATTAGGGTATTATATTTTTCCAAAGCTTTTTTTTTAGACTAGCAGAACATGTTAAGGGTATGTTTCCCCCAAGCTTTTTCCCCGGGGTCATATTCTGGCGACAACTTGTTAAGGGGCCAAAATGTGTAAATAACGCCTGCGAAAAACTTATTTAGGGGGTTATTTTTCACACAGAGAACAACTCATTTAGGGGGTGTGTGGATATAATTTGGTCACGCATGTGTACAGCAAAACATTTGACTGCCCCACGCCCCCCCCCCCTGGAGTACCCCTCCCTCCCTACCCCCTGCATGACATACACGATTGTGGTCTAGGTTGTTACCACTTTATAGCTTTGCACTTGGATTTCACATGTTTTCGGTAATAATTCTTGTCAGAAATAGAACGCCCTTACCATGCCCACTTCCTTACTATATACGGACTTTGCCAAGAGAAATGAATCACTCGAACGGCATTCTGGTATGTTAAGTTTTCAGGATTGCTTTTTAAAACGATTATCTAATATACCCCATTGCCGAGTTATTTATAGATCGAGAGTAGAAATTACTGGTGAAACTGCATGCAAATTCAACGCCGTTCAATGACAATTATTGTCGATGTTTCTACATCTATTACCGGACCTACATCAATATTCTAATTTGTGCATTTCCATAAAATAGAGTGCCAAATTACATGTACAAGCGAGTGGCATAATGAAAAAAGATGAAGGGCGAAACATGGTGTATGGAGTGAAATTTATGTTAAAAAAAGATTATGAACGAGTGAAGCGAGCGTTTACAGCTTTTCTCCTTAAAAGCAAGAGAATTTGTAATACGATATTACGATGAGTCAAAGGGTTTTAGAGTATAGGGCCTTCTTTTCAGCATTTGCGGTCCAAAACGTTTTCAAGATTTTATGTGATATTGTTTTGTCATGTTTTTAATTTCTGTTGATACAGGGCCCCTTGGTCGAGCAGTTCTTGTAACTGAAAGGGATACCCTGTTGAAATAAAACGACAAATAAATAAATAAACGGAAATCTTAACAAGTTTCGTGACAATTTCAATTGCCTCAATAACTGGATTTCCTATTCAATTTGTCATTGTTATACAGTGCGTATAGTCTTTTTTATTATGATTATAATAATTATTATTGTTATTATTCTTATTATGGACGTCGACAGCAAACACAAGTGAACAAATTCAAACTCAGTTGTGAATGCAAACAAGAAAGGGAGAGAGCGATAGATGGACATAATGGTGAGGTAGAGAGAGAGAGAGAGAGAGAGAGAGAGGAGAGAGGGGGGAGAGGGGGAGGGGGGGGGGAGTTTAGGGAAGTCTCGGAAAGAAAAGAGATATAAAACAAATAAAGAAGGTATTTCATATATATAATGTGTATAAGGGGATCATGAGGACGAGACGGCAGTGGGGGGGGGGGGGGGGGGGTGGGGGGTATACGAATATAGAAAAAAATTGCTCTTCGCTTGCCCCTCTCTATTTTCAACGTTAATGACAATCACGATAATGCCATCTGTCATCATACATAAACAAAATCTGGCAATGTCGTTTTCACTTGAGTTTGCTGTCGTTATGGCGGTTATGCTACTAATTCAGATTCTTGGCAGTCACTGCAGATTCTCGTTTGCAAATCGCAACCAATTTCATACCCAATCCACACAAAAATTTGAAAGTCAGATTTATGAAAAATTTAGTTCATTGGTCTACTAAAGATTGTGTCCACCGCAACAAAAGGGTTAATTTTGTATAACAAAGAGATTAATTAACAAAAAGAATTAAACAAACATACAATAAACGAATCGAAATTAGATGTAAAGCATGAAAGATATGAGATTTGAAACTTAGCTTAATTGGTTGGCATTGGCGGCGGAAGCCCCCCAAAATAGAGGGGGTCTAACTGAAATTTTATGATGAACACATGTAAAAAAATTTGACAATCAAGCATAAAAAAAAGGTTATCAACTAAAAATTCTTTGGGGGGATCGTCCCCCCACCTCAAATTTTTTTTTTTTGGGGGGGGACCTGTCCCCCTCTTCAGCCGCCTATGTTGGTTGGCATTCAAATGGTGAAGAAAATCATTCACGCACTCACCATTTCTTTTATATGTGGCATTGCCATTGTTGAAACCAACTGTGATTAAATACAGAGTGTATACTTATTATCTAATCGCCCAAAATTGAAGTATTCTCTGATTCCAAGAATGAAATACAAAAGAAGTGGGAAGTGTGTCACTGAGTTGTGCATATATTAACTGTTTTGTGAGCAATAAAGGAATTTTATAAGTGCCATAACTTTCTTATTTTACATCCGAATTTGATGAAAAATTAGCATTATCTGGTTTGATTTGCCTATTATTTTATTCAAATCAACTTTTCGCTATAGGGTCTACGTGTCCTTTAAGTTTGCAAGATGAAGTTTATTCTAATATGGTTATCTGTATTTGATACATTCCCCTGATACAACATGGCTTTAAACTAACACTGTGCTGACATGTCCGAACTCTCAGAAAAAAAACTATATTAGGTTGGTAAACATTATGAACCAACCAACTTTCGGTTAAAACATATCTGAAAGTGCATGGTTGCCATGGTTACAGAGCATCTCCACATCTTCATTCATTTCTCTCTCTCTCTCTTTACGCCCAGGGACCTATAGAAACGAATTTGGGAAGAGATGCTGGTTTGTTGAAAATAAATTAACAAGCAACACAAAAACGTTTTTAACTCCCAAATGAAGATGATATTGGTCACAAAAAATTGACAAGAGAAAAAAAGGTTTTCACTCAATGTAGATGATTTTGGTAAATAGAATGACAAGCCAAAGGAGAAAGAAAAAGAAGACGAAAAAAAGGTTTTCGCTCCCAAATGAAGGGGATTTGGGACAAATCTCTGCATTACAGCATGGATGATTACAGCAAAC
This sequence comes from Lytechinus variegatus, assembly GCF_018143015.1. Classification (NCBI taxonomy): domain Eukaryota; kingdom Metazoa; phylum Echinodermata; class Echinoidea; order Temnopleuroida; family Toxopneustidae; genus Lytechinus; species Lytechinus variegatus. The sequence goes on along the minus strand of NC_054755.1, from coordinate 7,466,913 downwards.
CAACCTAATTTCAAAAGGAAGAAATAATCAGAAAAAAGTCTTGCACCCAGCATCCCCGCTTCCCAGGGCCGTGTTTACGCTCGTGGAGAACAACATCTCCTTTGCAAGTACACTTGAACTTGACTTTCCAAAAGAACTCTAGAACTCGTCATCGCCAATTACAGTCGATTGGTTGTTGTATACCCACATCACCTTATTACACACCAGTGACCTTTACCGTGGATCTTAATCCATGCCTAAATCATGACTAAATAAGCCGAATTATCCACTCACTTTTGATTTAAAAACGAATCAATTTTTGAGAGTAAATCACGCACCATTAAAGCGATCCCAGTGGCGTGATTCATCGCGCGCGACGCATCTCTTTCACCTTACCTCTCTATCAGAATTGGTTACGCATTAGTTAAACATAACGTTTGCTTTCTTTTCACAATAAGTCTAACTATTCTTGGCCAAATTCCTAAGTGTCAAATGTGTTAACGGTAACAGGAAACCATTGTTTGGATAATTCTCCATGCCTTTCAGAGGAGACACACATCCACGGCTTATTATGAACGTAAAAAGGAAAACAAACAAAAACAAGTGCGATACGAGAAATTGATCAAAATATTTGAAAATTGAATATAATTACGAAATCAGTTAGATCACCTACGCTAAGTTTTAATTACAACAATGTCATGATCGTTTTATGAATGTGAATCTAGTGTAATGATTAGATATGCCAGAAGCGGAGAATAATATGGAATCCATCGAAATCAAAGAAGAAAAAAAGAGAAAATGGAATCTTGCAATTTTGATCGCTGGTCAAGTTTAAACCCTTTCATTTGAACTTTAGAGAGTGCATTGAAAGCCTGACCAGGTGATATCAGTAAGCAAAATACATTGACCCAAATTACAAAATTTGTGTGTTTGTCATTTGCTCTGTATATTATGACAAACAGGAATTAAGATCATGTAGATGGGATGGCTTTATAATACCACTTGACAGATGTTGCTCGTTCTTACAGTTGATAAACATATCAACTTATATATTTTTCATTTTATTTCTAAATTTTTGTATCTTGTTATTTTTCTTCGGTAAGTTCTAGGTACATTATGTCATACTGATTTTCATATATTAATATGATCGATTGTGCTTAGAATTAAGTGTGAGAAAAGAAGACCCTCACTGACTTAATGAGGCAAAACATCTGAGGATATTACTTTGGAGAAAGAAATCGAGCGAGAGCAACGAGGAAGCCCAAAAATATATAGCTATTATTTGGCCTGTAAGAAATCGAATCAGACAGATATGTGATGGTAATTCGATCAAATTATGTTAAAAATTACAAACGAATTATTTAACAACACTGCCTCTTCTTTTAAGGAGATCCATTACCTTATAAATATAATATTTTCACCAGTCAACACACCGCAAAATTATGTGCAGAAGAGTAGGAGAGACACTTTTCTTGCTCAAACTAAGAATATACCATAATTTTTTTTCAACCAAGGTGACGAACCTCGACGTGCGAGAAGAAGGCGAGGGCATCTAAATGATGCCAGGGTATACGTGTTCAGTCACGGGATTACCATAAGAAGCGTAAAGTCAGTAAGACGCATAGTTATCGTAGCTGCAACGTAACCCCAATCACTTCATTCCCCAGTCGGTCTCAAATGCGACGCAGAAGGATCGCAGTGACTCCCCAGTCGCAGACCCAACTACTCTGCACATCGTCACACGTGTATTTAATGTTTCATTCTCACTCTCGACACGATAGTGAGCAATAACGCAGATTTCACAGCCATGCAAGCCCATTATGCGGAATACTCTATCCCAACGCTTCGTTATTCGCCTTGTTCATGTGCATCAGGTTTCGCAGAAAGACCAACTCCTTCACCGTTCCTGAATCGGTAAAGACGGAAAAATCCGCCACCTTCATATCATGTCGTCTTTCCCTCTATCAGTTTTCGCAGCCGCAGCGACGGCGGATTCAAGAACACAGTAATGTATTGAAAATGCCCGTCAATGACAAAAAATAAGTGCAATATACCAACATCAATTAATTAATTGTTACTTTATATTATTTGACTATGTAATTATGAAATTTATGCTTACATTGTAATCTTTGTTTGTATCAGTCTCCCAACTGTTTTAACAAGGAAGTATTGTGTACAATAAAGCGAAATGAATGAATGAATAGCTGGAAGGTCATTGTCGAAAGTCATTTTTCCAGAGTCCGGGACAAAAATTCTGATTTGATGCACCAATTTTCGACAAAGACTTCTTGGTTGTTCATTGTCACAAAGGGCGTGTGATAATACAAGCTGTATATTCTTGAATGCACCGTGCGTCATGGAACGAAAACTCACTAATATACCTACACCGCGCCGAGGAGGTGATGTTGAGAGTATTTGAATGGGGGGGGGGGAGTCTCCTGTTGAGATGTATTTTCATCTCTTTCCATCTATAATACCCTTTCCTGTTCGTATATGTTTATGTTCTTGCCTTTTACGGTCTTGAAGTGTATCCATTTCTGTCATGAGCCTCGTGCTTTGAACCCTGGTGGCTTGGGTCATGAAAGACGAAAATCTCGGACCTAAAATTGAGACATGCATGTCATGGGTGCGGGAATCGAGAGCAACAGGTTGCACTTACCCCTCTGCGGGAGACGTAAGGAAATCCTACCCGGCTAGGGGCGGATAAATATAGCATTAGAAATTAAATGGGGGTGGTGACCGATCTCTTCATTTAGAAGCCGTCTCGGATAGTTTTGAAAAATTGATTATGACTACATTGCGTTCGAATATAGCGAGATTGGACGATGAGTTCGGGGGGGACCTTCCGATGCTTTTCAACAAACGCTTTGGTTGAATTTACAGGTGCAATGGCGGATTAGTCTAAGGCGCATGACTGCATTTTATTAGAGTCCAGGGTTCGATCCCAGTACGGCACTTTATGCCCTAGAGCAAGGTATTTTTTGTACATGGCTTTTTAAAATCTTTAAAAAAATAAAACAACATGCTCTATGCATCTCTGATGTGCTTGTGTTTATAAAAAAAACCTCGCACGAACAGTTTGAATTTACTCCCGAAAATCGTTTTTATGAATAAATACCAGCATGTTTCGTCATGCACCCTTCAACTTTCAAGTAAACATATTTTGTTCTTTGATACGTGAATGTCAACGGAAACGGGAATAATGTGTGCAGACAGTAATCAAATTTTTAGTGCATTCGTCATTCGGGTATGCTATGTTGATTATAACAATGTTTAGCATAATTCCATATCTTATATACAATCATGTATTTCGGGGGGGGGGTGCATTTTTATAGACTCTTCCTTTTTTTTTCAAATGAGTGTCTATTGATATGAAGATCACCTGTCAATCATAAGACAAGGTTTATTTTTTAAGACTCTTGAACATCTCATTGTAGTTTGAAATCATGCTCTATTTTGTATGTATTTTGTATTTTGAAAAGAGTTTGTGATAATTTTGCAAAATAAATCTATTTTTTTATACTTATCGCCCTTTCACATGGCAAGAAAATCGTAAGTTGAATGATGATTCCAGTGAAAATTAGGGCTAATGACTGATGACGAAAGTTTAGCACGTGTGAAACCAAACTAAAACATGATTAAAATCACCAACGCTAATCACAGTCACGATTACAATGGAAATCATCATTACAAAGATGATTCAAGATCATGTGCGAAAAGGCCCTAAAGAACTTCAACTCTCAGAAGTATAGTCCGGAGGCTCGGATGGGGTTTCTGTATATCAACGCATGTCTAACTAAATTCGGATTACCTGCTTACAAAGATCTTCCAATTTTTTTTCAACTTTCCCTCGAGTTTTTGCTCGAGGGTCTCTCGTCGTCGTAGTCATAGTGATAGAGTTGCGGTTTTCAAGTCAATTGCATGAACCATTAAATGTTTCCTTGTTCCTGTACTAAGAGAAAATAGTAGTTCTATATCAGGGTTATGCATGCGTATCATGGGCGGATCATGGATTTTCCAAAGGGGATGGGCACATTTTCTCGAGAAAAAAAAACAAGCAAAAAAAAAAATCTACCCATCCATGGTCCGAAGATAAGGACATTTCGGCTACGAAAGGGTCTTTACTTTCAAGGGGGGGGGGCGCACACTTCAGTTTTAATGGCATTTTTACATTACAAATTTTACTTGTGCCTTTCAAGGGGCGGGGAGGGGGGGGGGAGATAAAGAAATTGGGAACATTCACCTTGGGGAGATCAGTGAGGAGGTGCGTTTTGTCGGTTTATTTTTTTAAGTGTTTATTGTTTATGTGAGGATGTAGACCGTGTAGTTATGTGAGTTTTGTTTATTGTGCAGAGCATGAACATACATGGATGCCATTTTAGAGGGATTTTATCACTGATTGTCAATGTCAGTTTCCATTAAAAAGTAGTCAAATAATATGAAATAACTATTGAAATAAATTAATAAATAAATGCTCTAGATCGAACTCAGTCGCTTTACTCCCTCACACGTACTCATCTTTCAGATTTACGTATTTTTGGCATACATACTGTCCAAACAAATGCATGTGCTTTTGCCGTGTCTGTATCTGCACTAACTTTTGAAGGAATGATATCTGACAGGTTGTCAGATCTGACGACTTTCCTTGATTCTGATTGGCTGAGAAGCACTGTCCCTATGGTAACTACTTTATGAAACATGACTTGTTGGATAAAACGTCTATAAATATACTACAGCCCTTTCATTGAACGCTCCAAATGAGAACGTTTCATTGACATTCTTCCTCAGTCGGATAACTTGCAACCAGAGCTGACAATTTCCTTGATTTTAACTGATTGAGAAGCACAGTTCGATAATACAATTTGTCGAATATATGTATATTATCCTACAAGTCCTTTTGTGAAACGCCCCTGATGCGGGAGAATTCGATTTCACGCTTAAAATTGAATATTCAATACACACAATCTACCTATTTCGGAATAGTTGTCTTTACTTATCCACTGGGACATAATTATTATATCGGAACTATTAAATGCTATTGTTCATTATTACACATCCTACTGCTTTAGGGAATTTTCTCTTTTGATGGGTTTAAATAGTTACCCAACCTATATTTAGCTTTATCGAACTTGATATCTCTTATGTGCGAACACTCTTTAAAATGTTGGGCAACATACTCTCCACACAACCATTGGTTAAAACTTTATCAAATTCTGGAATGTCTGGGTAGTTTTTAACCAATAGTGTGTGCTTTGGTTGAAAACTACACAGTATCGGTTGAAAACCACCCAAAGTTGGATAATTTTTAACCTATTGTTGTATGGACAGTATGTTGCCCAACACTTTAAGAGTGAACATGAAATAATAATCACTATTCCGAACGAAATACATCTATATATTTTTCAAAAGGTTGCTTATTCATATGTTCAGGAAACTTTCACTTCTGATTTTTCGAATGTCTTGCAATACAACGCATTGTCTGAGAGAGTAGAGATTGGACTTTATTCACCGAGACGCGTATTATTTATTGTTGTCTCATGAACAAAGTAAAAATGATTTATATCCTTATTGTATGCGTGTCTGGTGTGTTTCGACATCAACCGTATCAACAGGGAATAAAACTAGAATTTATGGGCTTCACGGCTGAACTCGGTTTCACCCGCGTGACATGAGTGACATTTAGACTCATTCAAGTCTACCAATCACCAATAATAATATTCTACTTTGTTTTTAGACACCCTCCCGTATCATTATTCTATTTTCGAAGTATGATCTTGAGGTGTTACATAAAGAGGTTCATTGAGAGATCAGTTACAACCCCCATAACGCCATAAATTTGTTCGTAAGAAAAAAGCGACTTTAAGAACGACTGTTTTACCTTTCTTACGCGCTAAACCATCGCCAATGAATATACCGTTTACCACAAGAAAGGATCACCAGTCGTTCTTAAAGTCGCTCTTAACTTACAAACAGCTTTATGAAACACCCAACAGTTCCCGGCTGCGATTCCCCCTAAACAGTGGCGTACCGTGGGTCATGGCATTGGGGGGGGGGGGGCACCAGCAAAAAAAAATTTAGTCACTTAAGTGAGCGCGCGAAGCGCCCCCAGTTTCCAGGAAAACTGACCTAATAGAGACATTTTAAGGACAGTGCCATTAAACGGATATTATCTCACTGGTCAAATAATGCGAGCGCGAAGCGCGAGCTAAAAATTTTTGATATTCAGACCTAAAAAGGGACATTATGATCAATCTTTTGTAATCATGATACGTACCTGTCTCGCTAAATAATGCGAGCGCGAAGTGCGAGCTGAAATTTTTGTAAGTATTGACCCTCCAAACAAGAAGATTTTGAGGACTATATTTAAGGAATCTATTAAGAATATACACATCTCACTATCATGACTATATAGTCACCTAATGCGAGTGTCAATAAGCGCTTGCTGATTTTGTTAGAATTACATCTAAACATGCACATAAAGCACTTGTAATCATGATTAACATACCCATCACACTAGTCAAATCTTGCGAGCGCGAAGCGCGAGCTGAAAATTTAGGAAATTCATACCTGAAGAGGGGCATTTTAAGGCTTGTTTGTAGGAATTTACGGAGACCATACGTAGTTTACTAACCAAATTATGCGAGCGCGAAGCGCGAGCTGAAAATTTTTGATATTCATATCAGAAAAAGGGATATTTTAAGGACTGATTCTAGGAATTCATCGAGAGCAGACATATTTCACCAATCCACTACTGCGAACGTAAACACGGACAGAAGATTTTAGATATTAAGACCTTAAAATGGGGCAATCACTTCAAGTAGTCATGAAAAAAAGCATACTATCGTACATAAAACAATAATATCTCGAAGTGCGAGGAAATATATTTGGCAGTTTGGTGTATATTGACTTGAAAACGGGAGGTTTTAGTATAACATAATTATATTTCTCGATAAACAGACAATCCGAGCACCAGGAACAATGAAGACATAGGCCCTATGCAAACTATGTTTCATTAAGTTATGAAAAAAAATGTTTCTTATGTAATGTAACATAACATAATAATTATAATAAAACATTACAATGAATATTAATGTCTTCTATCCACTACGTTTCTCTTCCTTTCTCCCTCTTTTTCTCCTTTCCCCCTTTTTTTTGTTTTTGGTCAGCCGATTGGGGGGGGGGGGGCACGTGCCCCCCATGCCCCCCGTAGTTACGCCACTGCCCCTAAATGTCCTTTACTGTATATTATGAACTTTCTTTTGACTCTCTGGCCCGTATTCTGAAATCAGGTTTAACTTAGACCATGGTCTAAAATTATGGGAAGCCAAAAGTGTCAATTTTTTATTAAGTTGTATTTTTCTTATGTTTACTGAGCTCTTACCTGATTTATCGATTGTGAAGACAATCACCGATTAATAGTAATAATAATACCAACATGCTTATATAGCGCATATCACTGCCAAATGCGTCCCTATGCGCTCCATTGGATATTATTACCCTGGCTTTAGCCCCGCAGCCTTTTACAGCGCGGTGGCATTTCAAGGAATAAATTCCTGCCAGGTACCCACTTACCTCACCTGGGTCGAGTGCAGCACAACGTGGACGAATTTCTTGCTGAAGGAAATTACGCCATGGCTGGGATTCGAACCCACGACCCTCTGTTTCAAAGTCCGAAGACTAATCCACTGGGCCACAACGCTCCATTTCCTATATATACTTCCTATAGACGATCATGAATGATTTGAGAGCCAAATGTTATTGATTTATGTAGCAATTGGCTTTCCATACTTAAACCACGACTTTAAACCTGAGTTTAAGTTAAACTCGACTTCAAAGTATGGGCCTCTCTCTCTCTATGTCTATGATGTATAAGTGCTGCATAATTTCTGTAGTTGATCTGTTGACATACTTAATTTTCACACGGTTTGAAGATGGATTTTCCCGTTATTTGTCCACCTAACTTCTCAACACAAAATATTTATGAGATGAAGCATATTTAGGGTGTTAAGGTTAGCTCGATTGATATTATTTTAGACAGTTGGACCGTGATATTGGATTCCTTTAGCATCCAGAATATGAAGGTGAGCTGTATCCACAAAAACAGTGACTTGAATTCCGGTTAGACATAAAATCTGATATTTGAGGTGAGCATTTAATAGCTCCGATGATTTCCCAAAACCATATTTCAGACTTCATAGAAGAATGGCAAACAGCTGAACAAAGACATTACTATATATCAAACCTTTTGATATTTTTTTCCTTGATTTATTTTCATACGTGGCATACAGATGTGGGCGGGGGCTTGGGGACGCTTGCCCCCCAACATTTTCACGACCAAGAAAAAAAGGAGGGAGAAAGAAAAGTGAAATTCTATATCATTTTCTTAATAGTACGTCAACATCTATTATAAGATTATAAAAGTATACCTAAAACTGAACTCACATTTTTCTGAAATTAGTAATATATTAAAAATGCAACTGAACACAAAACACAATCAGGGCCTCGTCTTACAAAGAGTTGCGATTGATCCGATCAATAGCAACTATGGAAAGCCAGCAAAGTCAACATATAAAATCAGTGGCGTACCGTGGGTCACGGCATTGGGGGGGCACCAGCAAAAATTTCGGGTCACTTAGGGAGCGCGCGAAGCGCGCTCAGTTGTCAGGTATACTGACCTAATAGAGATATTTTAAGGACATGCAGTGCCATCAAACGGATATGTATCTCACTGATTAAATAATGCGAGCGCGAAGCGCGAGCTGAAAATTTTTGATATTGAGGGCTAATAATTGACATTATAAGCGAATTGTTTTGTAATCATGATACTTAATTGTCTCGCTAAACAAACAATGCGAGCGCGAAGCGCGAGCTAACATTTTTGTATATACTGACCCTAAACAAGGAAATTTTAAGGATTACATTTTAGAATCCATTAAGAGTATAAATATCTCACCATAGTCATCTAATGCTATTGCCATCCTTTGCTGATTTTGTTAGAATTACATCTAAACAACAGTCATGAAGCACCTTTTGTAGTCATGTAATCATGATTATCATACGCATCTTACTAATCAAATACTGCAAGCGCAAAAGCACGAGCTGAAAATTTAGGAAATATAGACCTGAAGAGGGGCATTCTAAGGGTTGTTTGTAGGAATTCTCTAAGACCCTACGTATTTGACTAACCAAATGATGCGAGCGCTAAGCGCGAGCTGAAATTTTTTTATATATTGACCACAAACATGGATATTTTAAGGACTATAGTTACGAATCCATTAAGTCAGAGTATACATATCTCACCATAGTCATCTAATGCGAGTGCCAAGCGCTTGCTGATTTTGTTAGAATTACATCTAAACACATGGAGCACTTTTTGAAGTCATTGTAATCATGATTATTATACGCATCTCACTAATGAAATACTGCGAGCGCGAAGCGCGAGCTGAAAATCTAGGAAATTCAGACATGAAGAGGGGCATTCCAAGGCTTGTTTGTAGGAATTCACTAAGACCCCACGTATTTCACTAACCAAATGATGCGAGCGCGAAGCGCGAGCTAAAATTTTTTGATATTCAGATCAGAAAAATTGACATTTTAAGGACTGATTTTAGGAGTTCATGAAGAGCAGAAATCTCACCAATCCACTAATGCGAACGTTAGCACGGACAGGAAAGTTTTATATTAAGACCTTAAGATAGGGCAATCACTTTAAGTGGTTATGAAAAAGAAGAATATATCACTACTTGAAACAATAATAACTCTAATTGCGAGGAAATATATTATTTTGTTGTATATTGATTTGAAAACGGGAGGCTTTAGTACAGCAGGTCTATATATCTCGTTAAAAAGTCTATGCGAGCACCAGGAACAATGAAGACACAATTAAGCAAATAATGTTTCATGAAGTTGTGAAAAAATGCTTCTTATGTTATGTAACATAATATAATATAACACTATGATAAACAACAATTTCTTCTTTCCCCCACTACGTTTCTCTTCCTTTTTCCCTATTTTTCTCCTTTCCCCCATTTTTTTTTTTTGGCCAGCCGATTGGGGGGGGGGGGCACGTGCCCCCCATGCCCCCCGTAGTTACGCCACTGTATAAAATGCATGTTTGTTCAAAAGATTTTCTAGATATGAATGTATATCCATGAATTCATTGATTTCTTGACAGTTCGGCGTGTTTTCCTTTGTTTACATAGGACATTGTACAAATTTCCTGCAGAAAAAAATGATGACACTAATGGATTTCCATAGAGTTACGCTTGATTGGATCAATCGTAACTCTTTGTAAGACGGGGCCCATGAAGGGGCCCGTTGCATAAAACTATTGCCATAAAAAAATCGCAAATGTTTTGGCAGAGTTTTTTTGGTGTGTAATTTTCAATGACATACTTTTGTTTGCCAGAGTTTTTTTATGGCAAAAGTGTTATGCAACGGACCCCTGCAGTTGAGTTCTCGAAGCCAAATAGGACTGCGAAAGGCAACATAACTTGATTTAGTTCATCGCTTTACAGTTTCAAAGAAACGGCTGTGATCCATGAAATGGTAAGGTTGACAGCATAAATTGATGCCTTGAAAATAACAAATAAAGAAATGTCAAGTACACCCCAAAACAATGTTTGAATAAATATGTAAAAATTAGAACTTGCATAACACTGAAAATTTCATCAAAATCGGATGCAAAATAAGAAAGTTATGTCATTTTAAACTTTCGCTTATTTTTTCCAAAAAACAGTGACATGCACAACCAAGTGACATGCAAATGAGTCAGTCGATGATGTCCATCACTCACTTTTTCTTTTGTTTTTTTATTGTTTGAATTCTACAATATTTCAGTTTATTACAGATTTGACAAAGCGGACCAACTTGACTGAACCATAGTATTAAACACTGCTAATTCCACATGTTCAAGGAGGAATCCATTGTTGTTTCACTTGATAATGAGGAGAAAATAATAATATTTCATATTTCATATAACAAAATTTTATGTGCAGCCAGGATGTGCATATAACTGTTTTGTGAAATTAAGCGAAACTTACATCCAATTTTTATGAAATTTTCCGCGTTATGCTTGTTGGATTTTTCTCTTATTGTTCAACCAAACTTTTTGTGGGTGGACCTGTCCTTTAAGAATGATTGCTTTAATTCACTCATTTCATGCAAAATAAGACAAATATAAATGAATTCAAAGAATAATTGTCCTACATTATTCCAAAAACGATGTTTTGTCGGTCAAAATATGATTGTTTGGACAATTTTTGCAAGAGGGTAAAAGCAATAGTCAATTTTGGGTGTTTCTGGTCTGATTATTACTGGATACGCAGTTTCAAATTAAGTTAACGTCAAACGTAACAGATGGAATATTATATTCATCATCATTATTATCATTAAGATGAGTTGGTTAGTAGATGAATGACGGTTGTGAGTTATGACATTGTATACCGCATTAATGTAACGCCCGAGGATCTTCAAAGATCCTATGTTTTTATAACCTACTTTTGCGATGAAGGGTGCATAAATCATTAATAGGGAATCTTTATTCTTACTTACATTCCATTCATTATGCCCCATTTATGTTTATGCTTATGTCACAATGATAAATAGCATATCCTCAATGAAGAAAATATTTAAATAAAAACGTTTTTCGAATTTCATGCTTTCTGGTGAAAGAATGAGGAAACAGTTTTTCATAAATCATTTGATTTTTTAGCCCACCATTCATCCATTTTTAAACTTTTATTTAATGCAAGAGGCTGTCTGCAGTGAGAAGGCTTCTCAAAGAAAGTAGATGACTCTGCACTCAAATTATTGTTCAATAAAGAATTTCATGAAAAGTTTTGTCAGTAATCTAACAGACTTATTTGCTCTTAACCAATCACAGTCATGCAAAGGTTTTTTTAGTAGCTTGCAACATCTGTCAGTGACAATCACTAAGAAAAATTTTCATGACCCCACAGTAACACTGCAGTCTCTATATACAGACACGCACACACACGTTCGTTCACCCTCTTGTACGCCCATACACACACACACATTCTGTTGAATGTGTTTTCGTCTATTTCTTTATATGTCATACACATAAACTCCCGCTTGTGCGCGCACACCCCAAAACACCCTCACTCTCTCCGCCTCCTACCAAATCCTTCCCACACACGACACGCCCCCACGTACGTAATCATATCGCATATTCGTTGTCGCTCACACACAGTACTCACACGAACTCACCCACCCATCCATTCCCACACACACGAGCACACTCTTTTTCTTACCTAAAATAATGTGTACAATATCTCCGATTCATCACACCATCACTGGCTTTCTGTTTCCCCTTTCTATCTCTGACGCACACACAAAACCACCCACATTGCCTACAAACATCACAAAGACACCACACCCCCGCCTTGAACACACCCACATGCAGAACACCATTCACCCACCAATAAAGTTACTCTCCTACATCTCACATAAACGCTGTAAATATAGTCCATGGCCTAATAATTACCTCCGTAAACCACACCTCTTTCAGTTTCAAAACCTAATACTCTAAATACATGTATCACTCAACCCACTTTTTCTTGCCAAATCTATTATAGGGTATGACATTCCTTGTCAAGAAATAAAAAGCAAACACTTGTTTGCTCCAAATTCAAGAGATCGTCATGGTTCGATGACGAAATTGCAGCACGGTCGCAGAACGCGCGTGCACGCCCATCTGTATTTTTGGCCAAGAGCAAGTAGGTTTCCGATTTTTTTTATTTAGCTCTTTCGTCATGATCGTGAGTTCTATCAAGACACTGGTAATTTCTAGCCGAGGATGGATGTAGAAGAAGGCAGCTAAGGAAAATATCGTTTGATGCACCTCAATAACCGTCACTAACAAACAGAACAAAACGAAGGAATCTTCTTTTTGGGGGTTGGATCTTGTTTTGCCAGTGGAGAGTATCCCCCCCTCACCAATCCGGCGCTCGATAACTTTATGACTTAATAATATTTCGGCACAACTTTCTCTAGTTCTTGCAGTCCGTTATAGCTGAGACATCTAACGATTGTTATATTGATCAATCCAGCATATCTTGCAATTTGTTATATATATATTATGTTGCATCTGCATTTAATGAGCAATAATCGGAAAATGGATTAAAACCGCACTCCATCATTATCAGGACCCGCACACATATGGATTTTTGATTAACAAGTTAGTCATCATGCAAGACGTCCTTCAAAGTTAAAGTTTTGACGACCAACATAGTGAGTTGGCTTTATAAGAGAGACCACTGTCATTTCAATCTGGTGAGAACTTAATGAATTTTACGACGCAAGATTCTTAGTGTTGTAATTATCGGTAACGAGTGGAAATCGCAATGTGTTTCGGCATGACTTGTTGAGAGTCAGGAGAAACGCGGCTGGCAATTAAACATAGACCAAGGATATTCGGGGCTCGATTAGCTTTGGCACGTACTAATTTTGCCCAGATTGGCCACAAGTCATGGTTGTTGCCACCCATGTACATGAATGCTCTGAGGTCTTCCTACATATCCTGCTGCGTCAAAAATTATCAGCAGTGAAAGACAACATCCCCCGAAAGACTCCGACCATATCGTCGACAGTTGCGGCGGGAAACGGTACTTGATTCGTTAACTCTGCTTAAAGGGGAATCCAACCCAAATAAAAACTTGTTTTTATAAGGAAAAGAAAAATCAGACAAGTTGATAGGTGAAAGTTTGAACAATATTGGACAAACGAAAAGAAAGATATGAATTTTTTAAAGTTGTAAATACTGGTAATCACTATACCCATGGAGATTTCAAATTGGCCGCATATGGGATGTCATAGTGATGTAAGGCAAGGACTACTCTTCCATGTACTCCAATACATATTATGGCTAAAATGTCATTTTTCCCAAAAGTTTTATTTCAAATTATATTTTTCTTTCATGAGGACATAAAACAATATACTACATGGGTTATATTCAGATTACTGCCCCAGGGGAATGGGTACTTAGGAGAAAACCACAAATCCCTGATAATAAAGTACATGGCCTATGGGAAAGTTGTCCTTGCCTCTTGTCATAATTTACTTACCCAGTTGCCAATTTGAAATCTACATAGTATTACTGATCTCAATTTTAAAGCAGCTATAACTTTCTTATTGCTTGTCCAATTTCTTTCAAACTTTCACCATTCTGTTTAATTTATTTTTCTCCTTCCCAACACAACTTTTTATGGCCAAGGCTGGATTCCCCTTTAAGCGTGTCATCTCCGTTATTTCGTGAAGTGTTGAAGCAAGGCTCTAGGTTCTGCCAAACGTTGTTCGAATGATTAGTAGTCTGTGGTAATTACCTCATCGATGCATCTATTTCTTTCGTTTGATTCGACGTGACATCTTGGATCTCTGCGGACTTGGCTTATCGGTTTTGGTCCCCACTCAGTCTCCATTTAGGAAACACCACTTGCTGATGGTTCGAGAGGGGAAGATCTAACCAACTTTTGTTACGCATACCCGAGTCAGACAGTCAGGTAAATTTCGAATTAAATTTCTTTAAAGAACGATAGAAAATAGTCATAAAAAAATAATAGGCCTAAATGTTTGATAGATAAATAACTTGCAGCTCCTGTATCATGGGTTCGAATCCCATCCGGCGCTAATGGCCTTTGACAAGGCACTCTGCTCCACGTTTGTCACTTTCTACCCACGTATTAAATGGGTACCCGGTAGCATGTAGGATGTGAACGTCAATGCGATTAGGTTGGCACGTGTGTACCGATGAACGGTTGCCTGGCCAGGATGCTCCCCAGGGAGTGAGGATAGTGCACTTCATGTGTGGGACAGTGATGGACCGGACGGGTAATAATCATTACATTGTAAAGCGTTTAGAAACCAACGTATGAAGCGCTTTATAAGTGTAACTTTTATTATACCAGCATTAACTGCGTCTGAAGCTTGCAGAAAGCGGTAAAGTTTAGCAATATTTCGTAGACTCCACAAAGAGAAGATAACAGCACCTGTATCTTAACAATTCGTTGCGCATTTTTTTTCTTTTTTTCATTAGATTTATAAACGAATCGCGATAGAGTTATTTTGCTATATATAATTATTTTGTGGGATGGGCGTTGGGAAGGGATAGTTTGCTGACAAAGCACAAGATTTTTTATTTTTTTATTATTTTTTTGGGGGGAGGTTCAGTTTACACTAAACTTAGTCGGTTTTGATTACTACATCCGTTCATCCACTCTTGTTGATTTCACATGACAGGTAGGATCTGTGCGGATATTAACATTCTTACCTCGAAATTTCGTGTCTTATGAAAAAAACCAATTCCATTTAAAGAGTGGATAGGAAGATGAATAATGAATAATCCGGATGTAAAGGTTCTTCGGTGACATACCATTTTCACCGCAATCTCCTGAAACTGTAACATGTTTTCTGAATAGAAAATCAACGCAGTACTGAATTCCTTTGTCACAGTTAAAAAAATTACATTCATTTGCATTAAAGGTATTTAACTTTGTGAGCAGCCGATTTAAAAAAAATTATCAAACCAAGATGAAACATGTGTACAAGTGCATGTATTAGAACTAATAAACCCTGAAGACAACCATTATTGAGAATGAAAAGCTAAAAATAGAAGGCAAGCCCCGATTTTGTAAGTAGGTGTCTTATAGACGCCTAAATAGTACACATAAGTGTATGGGATGAAATTAAGATGGTGTTTCTGGTCACCTTATATTTCAATTTTTGATGCACTAAATAATTAGTTTCCTACGCAATTTTTTTCTGGGCTTCATTTTTGTAACATATCACAGACACAGGTGACAAGTGTGACCTTCTAGCTCAGATTTTTTAAAAGTCAAACCATTCTCAACCAATCACTTTAACTTGTAAAGTCTTGATGTTGTTTTTTGTATGCCTAGATGAATTTTGTTTGTTCGTAACAACTTCTTAACTCTCTGATAGTTTAATCTTCGACGCCTTAAAATAATTCGTCATGTTCGTGGTGAGCCTCAACTGTCGAACGTGATACGTGATTTTACGGTATAGACCGAATTTGATGGCTTCCTGAAAATGTGTGTCGTCTCTGGTCTTTCGTTCACTAAGAATGGATAAAAAATGATGTGTAAAAAGGTTCAAACTAGTCTACAAATGTAGACCCTCATCTGCAGTGTGTGTATTACAGCTGATTCAAGGAGTCTTGTCAGTGGCATACCTGGGATTTTCCACAGGGGGGCAAAACCGGTCGAAAAATTTGACAAGCAAAAAAAAAAAAAGAAGGTCTTCAATAAAAAAACTCTTCAATTGTACCAGAAAAAAACTTGACAAGCAAAAAAAAAGGTCTTCAAGCTCGTCAGGGGGGGGGGGGGGGGCAGGGATATGTCTTTTGTATGGGCTGTGAATCGTCATGGGGGGCAGACTGTCCCCCTATGCCCCCGTAGGTACGCTAGTGAGTCTTGTCTTGTCTTTCCGTTAATGCCCACAATCATTATATTGATTATGATGGCATAGCAACGTCAAGATTGACCGTTGACTAAGATTGACTTGCATAGCAGACTACAGTAGGTCTACTGCATGTGTCTTCTTGTTGAATAAGCTGTATCATGCTCCTCTAAAGCGCCACAAAGCAGGAAAATATCGTCACACCCCCTGAAAAAATAGCCCGTTTTTTTCTTTGAAAATGTGAATGTAAAATTTAAAGTAAATGTGATGAGACACAAATGGCATACAACAATTCATTTGACCGATAGCTTTCTACTTGTTACTATTTAGTGATGTTACATCTGACTGTGACAGATATCTCTAAGCGATATTTGAACTTATAACAGCAGTAATCTATGTTCCAGCCAACGGTGACCTAATGGTATTAATTCGATCTTCATTGAATAATTCATCGCAATTCCATTTAACGGGATGTGCACTATTTTGGGGCGACTTTGGTTGTTAGATTTACAATAATCTAGTGGCAAATCTTGGAAATACTTTAAATTAAACTTAACCTCCTACCACAATTATGTCTCGTCGGAATGAGACCGAACGTCCGAAACGGATCGAAATAAATTCAGATTCCACCTGATTATGAAATGTCACGAAACGAAATGTTGCTATTTTTTATCCGAGTTTTATGATAAATTATCAGCGTTTCGATTTGAAAGCTGAGCAATGTTACATCATTTGCAGCAGGACGAGAGTCAGTATTGATGGTGTTATCTGTACTTAAGATTTTGTTATCTTTGTGCAAAATTGGAGAACTCACAGTTCAGAGTGAGCGTTGGAAGAAATATGTATGCTGCCCTCTTGTGACAGGCAAGCGTAAGTATCTAGTGAGTGAAAGTATCAACTGGTCCATTCTATTTGTCCCCAGTTCAATGTACTTTTTAAATTATCTTTATTTACGTACTCAACTTCTACAATTATATCTGATCAGTTTATCATATGTCGTAATTGATCAGCGTTACAATAAAAAAAATATCACAAGTTGACATTTATTAAAGCGTTACCTTAAGACTCGTCTATTCAATGCTAATTCCTACTCTTAATTGTTCCTAAATCTGTTACTATTATATGTGTAATTTTTCTCTTTCGTTATTTCTTTCTTCTTTCACTGCGCCTTGGGCACTCTGCCGAGTGGATTTGGCGCTTTACAAATCACATATATTATTATTATTATTAAAACGATCGGTCGCTGAGTACGATGAAATGCTTTGACATCATGGTTTCTTCGGTCGCTCGGTACGGTCTCTGGCCGTACCCAGCGACCGTACCTTGATGTGAAAGCAGTAATGAAAAGCACGGAAATATGTTGGGCGATAGTTCACTGGACATTTAGGCTGATGATTAGTAATATCATAATAAAATGATTAATCGCCTCAATGCCTCCAATAATTAAGCATCATCCATGGGATTCATGAACGGAATGGGGCTTGCCATCTTCGAATATCCAGGAACGAAAATATATATAGGGAGTTCCCAATGTTTAAAAAAAGAAGGTAAAACTGGTTGACCTCAGAGGTTTTTCTCTGCAGAAGATGGAACAATCAATGACTATCCAGGAAATCATTTAATCTCTTAATACACGAGTATTAGTAAAATTCGTCCAAACCACAAATGGCCTTCATGTCCTTGATCTTCCTAATCATAAACGATAACTATTGATGTTTGAAACCCTTTGATAAAACTCTTCAAGCAGTTAGTTCAAGTTAAACGTGTCGTTTCAAATTCCATTTTAATGATAGGGGCAATTAAGTAAACTAGTCTGTCTATTATGAGTATGACTATCGTCATGCCAGAATGAATCTAGTTAGATGTTAAGTGCATGAGTACCCAAAACCGCCATTTTATAAATTACATTAGGGAGTTTATGACTGCCTCAAGAAGAAAGTGACACTCAGTGCATGAGTTTGTTTGTTTTGTTTCAGAGCTGCCAACATTATGCTGCTGTTAAAAAATGATTTTTCTTCTAAAAATGTGCCTATGTATGTGTGTGTGGGGGGGGGGGGGCTGCATGCACCTTTTTTCAAACTTGAGTTGAAATATGCATGGATTGACTGCCATTATACCATGGTTGCATTTAAAAAAAATAGTACATAAAACAATGTTTGTACTCATCACAAATAAGATAATGTGAGAAGAAGTTTGTGATACGTCATAGAAATCATCTCGTACTTTTTTGCCCTTCATTTAATTTCACTATATAACATCTTAAGTCACCCTCTACCCAGATGGATAAAGGGACACTTTCGCTATTCCAATATCTTTTCATCCAATATTTCAAGAATGATTTTAGCATTATTCCAGCGTTTTATTTTTTCGTTTCAGGATTCGGTGTTTTTGTTTTCTTTCGAGAAAATTATTGTCAATAATGAATTTTGCATTTCCCCCAACAACTTGCCAAGAAAAAAACCAACCCTCAAAACGATGATTGAGAGATAACAAGCCAACTCGTGATTATCCACTTTGTCACGTGCCTTCTTAATCAGGCAATCGCTGATGAATTTACAAATTCGAGCTGGCAACTCTGTTCTTCATATTTCTAGCTAGGAATCACATCTGATCAAAATTGGTTGATCATTTGGGCTGACGTGGGTACAAATTAACATTAGAGGAGGAATACCGTTCGTTCTGTTCGAATAAACGTCATTTTAACAGATTATCAGAGAAAGTGCCAATTGTCTTGTCAAAATTTCGCTTTTAAAACGAGCGTATCCCACATTCCATCAAGCATCTAGGATACATGACATCTGTTTGTGCTAATAGACACTTTCTGTAACGTTCAGTATCTATTGAAAATGCCCATCAAATCACAATGGACATAATTATTCAAGGTCATTGTCGAAAGTTGGGTGGCCGGTACAGCACATCGTCTGAAGATTCGGACTGGACCCCCCAAAAAGATGCATATATGCCGTTTGTCCAGAGTCCGGAACGACACTGCTGCTTCCATTCACCGATTTTCGACAAAAGCTGCTCTGTTATGAAGGACTTTTGACAAAAGATTCGCTGCGTTATAGAAATGGTCTGCGAGGTAATTGCTAAAATGCCCGTATGTCGTTGAACGAAAACCTTTATAAGGGGAGAGGTTCGGTAGGCTCTCCCTGAAATTTTTGGAACATTCTAAGTGGAATTTTCGACAAGTGACGAGGAGCGTTAAAATGAGATGCAACATTCGATTCCATCATTTCGGGCGATACTTCTCTAGGATTAAAGGACAAGTCCACCCCAACAAAAGATTGATTTGAATCAAAAGAGAAATATCCAACAAGCATATACACTGAAAATTTCATCAAAATAGGATGTAAAATAAGAAAGTTATGAGATTTTAAAGTTTTGCTTAATTTCACAAAACAGTTATATGCACATCCTATTTGGTATGCAAATGAGAAGACTGATGACGTCATGCACTCACTATTTCTTTTGTATTTCATTGTATGAAATATTCTAATTTTCTCTTCATTGTCAAGTGAAACAGTGATTAATTCCTCCCTGAACATGTGGAATTAGCATTGTTTAATACTATATGTTAAAATCAAGTCGGTCCCCACGCCTGAAATATTGTATCATTCGAACAATAAAAAACAAAATAAATAGTGAGTGATGGACATCATCGACTAACTCATTTGCATATCACTGAGTTGTGCATGTAATTGTTTTGTGAAAAATAAGCGAAACTTTAAAATGCCATAACTTTCTTATTTCACATCCGATTTTGATGAAACTTTCAGTGTTATGCTTGTTTGATATTTCTCTATATATTGAAATCAACATTTTGCTGGGGGTGGACTTGACCTTTAAGAGAGAAAGTGTAGGGAAGAAGAGAGGGAGAGCGAGGGAGAGAGAAAGGGGGAAGAGGGAGATCATGAGAGAAAACAAAACGGCATTTCTTGATATCAAGCAAAGGAAAAAGTTCCATGGGCTGGCCATACCCTCGCGTTTCTGAAAGCCCAGTCGGGTATAGCATGGTTATAGCGGAAAGTCGGTTTACTCATGATTACTGGAAATCTCCGGTATTCCTGAAAAATACATTTTCTCTCCACAGCCTGAAATATCTGCATTTTCAAAAATTACGTGTGGTAGTCAAATTTACCAGATTACGCTATTAACCCTGAACCCAAAAATAATGTAAGTTGTGAGTGAAACAAGGTAATAAATATGACATCCAATCTTAGGGCGTCATGTCTCACCATCTAATCGAAATGTATTATTGAACATGTAATACCAGCTGGGTAGCCGGGAAGATTGTCATATTCAGATCATGAAAGTCGACAGGGCGCTGATTGAGCGTTAAAGGGAGGCGGGGTTTTGGCCAGTCAAGAAATAAAGGGCCTATCAAGGGTGTCACTACATGGTAGGGGCAAGGGCGATCGCCTGTAAAGGTTTTTAAAGTGGAAAGAGAAGAAAATCTGAGAAAAAGAGGAGGGTGTGGAGGAAGAAAGTAGAAAAACACAGAATAAAACAAACTTTGGTCTGTTATAAAACTTTGATCAGTATTATTCAATCGAGAATGTAATAACGCCCCTTTAGGTAATTCTTTCACCCTCTCTCTATCAAAGTATCCCAACGCTGCCAGAGCTCTATCATCAAACCAAGTGATTAACATGAAAAGATGCGATGTATGTGTGCGTATTTGTGTGTTGGAGTGGGAGGGTGAGATTGACCGGGGTTTACCATACCCCATTATTATGGATATCCTGGCTAATGTATATTATAATTAATAATGTGTGTGTGCTTGCGTGTGTGTGTGAATTTCAAGAATATGCAAGTTTGTGTGTGAGGGTGATAATATTATAATCATTAAATGTATATTATAATTATTAAGGTAGGTGTGCTAGGGTGGGTGTGTGTGTGTGCATTTTAAGAATATGCAAGTTTGTGTGTGAGGGTGATAATATAATAATTATCAATATACATCATAATTATTAATGTGTGTGTGTATGCATTTTAAGAATATGCAAGTTTGTGTCTGAGGTTTGTTAATATTATAATTATTAATGTATATTATGATCATTAATGTGTGTGTGGGTGTGTGTGAATTTTAAGAATATGCAAGTTTGTGTGTGAGGGTGATAATATTACAATTATTAATATATATTATAATTATTAATGTGTGTGTGGGGGTGTGTGTGTGCATTTTAAGAATATGAAAGTTTTTGTGTGAGGGTGATATTATATTAATGTACATTATAATTATTAATGTGTGTGTGCTTGTGTGTGTTTGTACATTTTAAGAATATGCAAGTTTGTGTGTGAGGGTGATAATATTATAATTATTAATATATATTATAATTATTAATGTGTGTGTGTGTGTGGGAGTGTGTGTGTGCATTTTAAGAATATGCAAGTTTGAGTGTGAGGGTGATAATATTATAATTATCAATATATATCATAATTATTAATGTGTGTGTGTGTGCATTTTAAGAATATGCAAGTTTGTGTGTGAGGGTGATAATATTATAATTATTGATACATATCATAATTATTAATGTGTGTGTGTGTGCATTTTAAGAATATGCAAGTTTGTGTCTGAGGTTGATAATATTATAATTATTAATGTATATTATGATTATTAATGTGTGTGTGGGTGTGTGTGCATTTTAAGAATATGCAAGTTTGTGTGTGAGGGTGATAATATTATGATTATTAATGTATATTATAATTATTGATGTGTGTGTGTGTGGGATGGGGGGGGGAATTTATGGAATATGCAAGTTTTTGTGTGAAAGTGATAATATTATAATTATTAATGTATATTATAATTATTAATGTGTGTGTATTTTAAGAATATGCAAGCTTGTGTGTGAGGGTGTGGGACGTGGGTGGGTGTGTCTAGAATGTCTAGGCTCTCCTCTAGCCCACGTTGGTTCGGTTGCAACCAGTCGTATGCCCCGTTATCGTTGGTCAGAAAGGCAAGCTTATGAACCTGTTCAATGACCCTGTCACACCCACAAAACCGATTCCAAACTGACCAAGATATGTCATTGGAAATTACAATATGTTTTATCGGAACGGGGGGGGGGGGGGGTGTTTCACAAAGATGTCGACGTGTACATGATATGCAACGCGCAATCTTATTGATCAATACGCACTAGTGCGCGTCCTCTTGGCATGATCTGACCAATGCTGTCATGCCTTTTATACTGCGCGCAACTAGACATTTAAGTGCGGCTCTAAGTCATACTTAAATCTTTGTGAAACACCCCTAGGTTAGGTTGGTTAATGTGACTCACTAAATGTAGCGTACGAGACTCTAGGCTGTCTGACCATCACGCCCCCATCACGATTTTTGTTCGTAGCTGCCGTCTCTGAAGTTCACGATTCTGTCAATAAGTACAGAATTATTCTTCACTCTTGTTTTGGAATGTTTCATTATTTTTTTTTCTTGTTTCCTTGATTTTGTACATTGATCATGCAATAATATTGTGATTTTCTTTATTTTTTTTATACTAAAAACAGAATTATAAAAATTCCAGAATTATTTTTAAGACTACATCTGATGTTTTTCGTGTGAGATTACTCAATCCCGGCCTGGAGGACAAACTTGTGGCCTTAATTTTATTCCTGGGGAGAATTTCATGAAAGGACACGTCAGAAGTTTAATCCGACAAGTCCCATTTTATCCGACACTTACCATAGTGACAGTCTTTCTACGCCAATCAAAATCAAGGAAAGATATCAGATCTGACAACTTGTCGGACAAAAATGTTGATGAAACGCCCTCTGGCCTCGAAGGTCTGAAGTCCTGCGCCGTTTGTCCTTAGGCCTGGCATGCTTGAGGAACTCGGTCCTTGCACAAAACTGAATCCCGTACCAAGGTATATCGGCCTGGTGCAGTCAAGATAGCCACGATCGGCATTCTACCGGGCTCGCGACGCTCTGGCCGCGCTCTGGTCAAAGGAAACTCGGCAAGGGCATCTGCTGGGGACCGT
Source organism: Lytechinus variegatus (assembly GCF_018143015.1). Taxonomy (NCBI): domain Eukaryota; kingdom Metazoa; phylum Echinodermata; class Echinoidea; order Temnopleuroida; family Toxopneustidae; genus Lytechinus; species Lytechinus variegatus. Next base: position 7,443,520 of record NC_054755.1, on the reverse strand, counting down.
TTCATAGTCAGCACTGACAAGTTGTCTTTCTCCGACAGTTACCATAGTAACAGTCAGAGCCAGTGCCTTTCAGCCAATCAAAACCAAGGATTTCACTGAAATTGTCAGCCCTGACAATTTAGTCAGTGCTGACAACTTTCATGAAACACCAACCAGGTTGATCGGTGGTCGACGCATTCTCTAGCTCCATGCTCAATAACTCAATGTCACGCGTGCAGCCGATGCGAATTAACATTTTGTAAGGAGAGAATCGTCACCTCTACGTCGCCGAATATTTCTTATGTCACTGAGCTAAGCGGTTATTTTGAAAAATTGTATGCGACATGAAAAAGCGGCGGTAGACACCCCCCTCCCCCGTCTCATTTCAAAACAACAAGAAAATATGCATTTGGGATTTGGGATTTTCACGAGCTAGGGTATCTCCTGGCAGGAAACATCTGATCATTTATTGCTTCCTCGCTGTGTCGGGAGTACAATCACCTATTACAAAAACAAATCGTAGTTGAAAAAGCTTTTGCATTCGACAATTTTTTTTAAATTAGAAATCGACTCTTTAATCCACTTTGATATTAAAGGCATTCGAAATTGTTTGCGGTTAGAATGGTTGTTTTCGTCTGTCTGCGGCGACAACACAAATTCCAAAAGTAAGGTACTGAATAGTATTTTTTTATATTTTTGATCTAACGAGTGCGAGAGAGTTAAGTTTTATGTTAATGGCTTCTTGAAGGTTCAACCCCAACCCCTTTCAGGCATCCAGAAAACGACTGTGAAATTATCGCTTGTTTTGTCACAGTTTTTTGTAAAAAGTGTTACCAATCGTTAGAATGTGGTCAAAAGTTCCCTTTCCGAAAGCCGAAAGCGACGAAATTGGCAAGAATATCTTATAGTATTTACAGGAAAATTCGTCACAATAAATAGAAGGAAGAAAGAATTAAAGAAATGAATAGTATAGAATAGCATTTTTGCTTTATTTCAGAAAGTGTTTCAAATTGAAGTTCCACACTCCCGTATTGTCCCAGGAGTATCCTTGCCTGGGCGATGAGAATTCCAGACGTGCTCGAAGTATAATTACTCTTGAAGGATTCATTAAACGTGAAGACTAAACGGTTCTGTTGGTTGTGTGTTAACCTTTGAACACCGATTGACATTCTGATGAATTCTAATACACCCCCTCGTCTTGGGGACGAGCCAATATTTACCCCGGTTTAATTCCAATAAACCGCTTGCTCCTGTCATGGACTGGTAATACATGATGCCGTAAAGCAATTCAACGAGTGCATAGGCCTGTATGTTGACCAACTTGACCTGGTTGTTTTAATGAAGACATGCCGTTTTCGTTATTCGGCGAAGTAAAAGCCTTGACTTCTGTGGGTCACGGGGAATGTGTTGTTTTAATGGAAATCGTACTATCCTGTCAGAATTAACCCAGATGGAGTGAGTTTGAACTTGGACTTTTAGTGGTGGCTCATAGGTTTCATATCCAAGATTCGGATATTCTCCAATTTTGATTCCTTGTGTGTGGTTTATCTTTATTAGCAGTTACTTTTTTTAGGCCGATTGTGGAAATTCTGTTTATGTTTCCCTTACGGTTTAAGAACTCGGCACGACAGGTTTCTGCTGCGCATCCCCAAGATGGCATAACCAACTAGATAGGAAACATTTTACGCCGTGTCGACGTTCACCAGCCGTGGCTGATACTATAGACGATATATTACTCTCGGACACCCTAAGAGGAGATAAATGACCGAGCGGGGATTCGAACACTCACCGTCATCATGGAACCAACGCTCTAAAGACTATCCCGTTTGGGTTTTTATTTCCATTTGTGCTTATTTGAGATCAATGTGTGAATTGGCACGACGTTCAGACGTTCTGATTAATCAACTGTTGTTGTTAATTAAAGTTATTATCGCTGTTAGGTGGCCTATATGAATAGGTATACCTATATAGGAGGAATCTGTGAAGCGACAATAAATTGAATATTAATTGGATTTAATTAGATTTTCAATTATCACATGAAAATGTTGGCGCCAACTTTTGCCTGATATTAGGACTATGGTTGCTAAATTGTTCAACTTTTCAACTTTTGCTGGTCCTGATATCCTTGTGTTCATGGTGAACAGACCTAAATTGCCAATAAAATTATGAAGCATCTTAGATATTCTCCAGGTTTCCCTTCCGAACAATAAAATTCATCATTTTCGACTGGGACGAATATGCGGGTAAGAGTGAAAGTTGAAACGATGCCATCGACTTCTAAGTCGATATGATACGCCCTCGCTCTTTATATTTGTCTTGCCGATATTGTCTGTCATTTCACTTTTGCCGGTTGTTGGTGTTCCTGATCGTCTGATGGGAGGGACGCAAGCACCTGTATAGCCCTCACGTACGCGTTGAGTTCCGACTGCCAGGCGGAGGAGTCAGAACTAGACTGCTGGTTGGGTCTGTACCAACACATTGCCACCTGAAAACAAGAATTCGAACATCAAAGGATTGTGTTACGTAAGTGCATTAAAATTTCATGAAGGGCAAGCCAATATTTTTTTTAAGATAAATATTAAGTTCAACCATGTGCTGGGCATTTTGTGTGTGTTTTTTGTATAGCTACATACAAGAAAATATGGGATTTCCCGGCCGAAATCGGGAGTAAGCATTGACAGATGTTAACTTTTCTTTCTTTCAAATTCGACGGATTCCGTGCACTCGGGTATATCCCTGCTTCTTATTCTTTTTCTTGCTTAAAAATTTACGAAGTTCTCATTACAATGAATGGCAGTTTCTTATTGATCAATGAGCAATGCCCTTCTTTGCCCTTCGGTTTTCGGTTATCACGACGGCATGAATTTATCATTTAATAACGTTTATAGCAATCAATTTAGCACAACGTGCATTATAATTTGCCTTTAGGCGTTTTTGCAGTGCTCATTTTCTTTGTTTTCATCCTCTCTTTACCTATAGTAGAGAATATTCTTCTTTTTCCCCCTTCAGCTTTTTTTTCAATTCTTGTCATACAATGGGCGATTAATGATCGGTTTTCAATTATAATGCTCAACTTAAGAATTTACCTAATCTTTTTTAATCCATGAGCATTAAAAATTAAAGGAAAAATTTTTTGATCTACCATCTATCTATTTGCGATTCATCTTAATTACATTCATCATAATTTCATTGTGGGTCACGGGGGAAGGAAGGGTTACATAATTTGAATGGAGCTTGGGACGAGGGTCTCTGAAATTGAGTCTTTAGCCATCATATCTGCTGTCGGTCAAGACGTCGTGGGCGGTATGCCTGCATTCTACGATACCAACCCATACACTTCTCCTGAGTGATGGCGTCGATGTTTCTCCTGGCCATATGACAACGATGTCGACACGCCACGCCTTCATAGTTAGCCATGTCTGTTGAGCAGCCTTTCGGTCTCCTATAGGCTGTTGCATCTCAGGGCGTGTCAAATACCTCTTGACAGAAGACTGTAAGGCAGAATTAGCATTCTCACATGAATTTAGGAATGGTGAGTATGGCGGCAAAGGCTTCAGCTGAATATCTTGCTGAAAATTAGGTTGAAGCTGTGCTCTTACATAATGGCCTAGCATTGTCGTATATCAAGACGATTGGTTCTCCTTGCGGGAATCGAATGGAGGACTGTCGTGCCGTCTCCGCAAGGAATTCCTTGAAACTATTTCTGGTGATCGTCTCGGTAGAGACCATGTGGTGCAACAAGCCTACCTTCCCAGAAACGGCAAAAGTGACGTTGCACCTTTTGGCTCGTTGACCATGGTCAACTCTCCAAACAGGCTGACCTCGTTGTGCCCTTCCAAAAGAACGACGGCTCCAAATGTTGTAGCCGGCCTCGTCAATAAAGACTGTAAGGGCGATAACTCCTTCGGCGAGAAAACATTGCGCATATACTCCATTCGACGTTCGAGCGCTACTGGTGAATTCCTTCCATTAGTCCAGGACATCCTCAGCGAGGTATAGGCTGATGAACATTCCATCTAGAGTCCTGGATATAGTTGAAATGGAAAACTGTTGGCTTGTTGGGCAAAGTCGCTTCCAGGTCTCTTTTCACCTGATCTAGAGTGGCCAGCGGATTAAGATCAATAATGGCCTGAAGGTGGTGAGCTCTCATGTCTTCATCGATCTTAAGATTTTTGCGCCTCCCCTCGCCAGCTTATGCCGTCCGCCAGTTCTGAGATAAGTTGCTACGATGGATCTGGCTGTTGATCCTTTGTATTTGATGTGCATCGGCTAACTCAAGATAGTCAGCTTGGTGGCTTTCAAATGCAGCGATTGGTCTATCTTTATCTTCGTTGGGTATGCGCTTCTTTTTCATCCTCTTCTCTGCCACCTTTTCCTTCTTTTTCCTTTCCCCTCTTTTTCCTGCTTTTTTTGCGGGGTTTCGTGGAACCCAGGGACTCCCCACCCTGGCTACGAGGCCTGCCTGGGTAAACATGACGTTATTGTTGTTGTTATTATTAGGTCAAGCAACTGGGCATTGTGGTTCAGGGGAGAGTGTCCACATCATGAACCAAATGGCATGGGTTCAAGACTTAAGGAAAAAAGGGAGAATAAAGGACATTCTGCGATCTTGAGAGGTGCTCAATTGAGGGTAATTTTAATGTATAGGCCCGCTGGGAATAGAGGTCATAAGAGCTGATGTAGCTAATATTGGTATACCAAATGACCATAGCTATTATTTCTCGAAGAAATATGTTTTTTTATCTGCCTCTTCCACATTTGAATAGTTTTCTTGGTTTTTAAGCCATATGTACGTTCCATGTTGCAGATGTTTTATCTTTATTATATGTTTACTTTATATTATTCTAATTCATTTACTGGTATATTACCAAAATAAAACTGTCTATACTTGTCATGATGATTACTTATATAAGGTATTTTCCAAGATTATTAAATGTCATATTTAAGGACCAATAGTTAGGTAAGCTTTCGAGATACTCTGTCTGTTCCGAAAGTTGTGTTGTTTATTCAAGAACGAAAATGAGCTTCGTATTTGCTTTGCTCCCTGTATCGCTCTATATTCTGAAGTAGCCTTCATTAATACGAACTTCAATCCATCAAAAAGAAGGTAAATACCTCAGCTATTATCCAGATCATGTTGCCTCTATTAGCTCTCTATGTCAAACTCACTGCTTCGTTATTAAATATTTGCGCAAGACTAATATCACCGAGGGGCATAACTGAGACACCGTAAGAAGGAATCCGCCCCGTATAAACGTCTATTTTATTTCAATTGAAGCAACAGCAGAAATGAGGGTTTAGACATTGTGAACGAAATTTGAAGAATTTAATGAAAAAGAAATAACGAAGTAACCAATATTCAAAGTTTTGTTCTGCTACCTGAAGAATTGAGGATTACATTTCATTAAATATAAAACATTAAAGTGATATTCATATTCTTTGTGTGCAGTGATAAGAAGCGTTTGAATGATGATTTTGCAAAAATGTCCAGTCAAGTTATATCTCTTTAAAAAAAAGTCTATCCACATTATTTACAGTTATCAGTTGTATTAGTATACATCAATAAAACCGACGCTCGTAGAGTTTGAACCCCTATAATGTTGTTTTCTGTTTTTATGAAAATGTAAAATATTGGAGCGTAGGATTCTATCATGGCATCCTTTTAAGAATATTCCTCATTCACATTGTTGTATGTTTTGCTCTCTTTCTCAGTTTTAGATAATTTACTGTTATATATTTTTTTTTATTTATTGGTATAATTGCGATCAGCACAAGCACTGAAATTATCAATTTACAAGCACGCCAATGAAGTATATTTGTATTATTTGCATTTGTATTTATTTAGACAAATAAAACATACAAAGTAAAACATGTCAAGGGATATGCCTACAAAAAAAGGCTTGAAAACCCCGTACAAGTTTGAATCCCCAAAATATAATTACAATTAAGTAGCAGCAAGATAAAAACATAAGTTTAAACATCGGAAAATGAAACATTGTAAATTACCTTAGAAAAAGACATATATAACCTTTATAGATTTATGTTACAACTAAAAAGATTGAAAACAATCATTTTTTTTTTCAAAATCACCATATACATAAAAAAATATTGGTATAACTGTTTTTATCGTATCCACAACGTGTTAACAGGTTTGGGTTCTGGTAGCTTCTCTCATGCATTCTCTTTATTTTTAAAGGACATTATGCAAATTTCCTAGAGAAAAAAATATGGCATTGATGGATTTCCAGTACTTGAGAATGATCGGATCAATCGTAATTCTTTGTAAGACAGGGCCTAGTAATGATAATTTTTTTATGATACCAATGTTAAAGGCGGTAAAACCGTCATTGCTATAAAGACCGATGACCAGAAAGCTGTATAATTCTTTGTGCACAGTCAAGGAACAGAGGACATACAAAGGTGTTGATTGATATCTTAGGCTAATTATCACCTGTTTCTTCCACAGTAAAGTTGTTTAAAATTTCAAAAAAAAAATACAGTTCAAGATGACTTATGTAATCAAAGTTGCATTTGGTTATTTCTTATAGGTCAAACGGGAATCGGCTTTTTCTAAAGACGAAGCGGATTAAAAAAAACCAATATAATTCAAATCGTAGAATCATACCATAAAGACTTCTGATGAAATACATACATGTAATATAATATTTTTCATAAAAGATATGCATTTTTAACATTATTTTTCATAAAAGATGTGCATTCTTAACATTATTTTTCATGTTAATTCTTGCCTTTTTGTTAAACAGAATCGTTGGGATTTCTAACTAGAAGTTTTGTCAAATTTAAATATCTGTACCCCCATGGATATTTGTGATTTTATCTAATCCACTTTAGGATTTTTTTTTGCTAGAATTATGTCATCCTTTATCTACAGGAAGGAAATTTGCGATATTTTTTATTTAACGTAATTTCAGGCTGACTATAGACTCACTTATTCTAATTGTCAAAATAGAAAAGACATATACAAATAATACCTGTCATAATTGAATGAGAAATATGTGCATAAAGACAAAATCCGTTCTTTTCATCCCTGTCTAATCACACTAACTCTTTGCTGTACTTTGTTTTAAGATCATAAAGCGAAATTTCTTTGTAAATATCTATATTTCATTACATTACCATCATATTTTCGGAAGATCAGTGCAGATTGTTGTTTTCTTGACCTTGTCGGCGAGCTTTGGACTTCTGAATATTAGCTGCAATATGAAAACACCCCAATATTTTACTGCGCCGTAATAACCTCAGACAAGATTGCGCGTACGTTGATGAAGGTTTTATTGTGTTACCAGCATTTATTTTCAATTAACTGCATAGGTAATAATGATGAGCAAAATTTATTTTCTAGTGGAACGGGGGGGGGGCTTATAATTATTTTTAGAGGTCAAAAACTTGCCTGACTCAATCTACAGAGTTGTCATTTTACCTAAAAGAAAATGTCATTTCCCAATGGTATAACCTATACGTTCTTGAAATGATTTGGATGTAATAATTGCATTTGATAATGATCGAGTAATAATTGATAGTATTGAATATCTGAGCAACACTTGTCATGCTAATGTACCACTTATGAATCGATCACTTCATCAGAGTGTTAATTATTATCATTATTCACATAATTGTGAAATATGCGTGTAGGAAATTAAGAATAAACCACATTTGGTTCATTGTTAGTCTGATCGAGAGCATTTCCTTGAATTCGATTTCAATTTGGAAGCAATATCATGAACATGATTATCCCCATTATTTCGAACTGTCTGATTAATTCTCGAACAATATAATATTTGTCTTTAGTCTACAATTATACTGGTATGTATTGTTTGTTGAATCTTGTAAGTATGAACTACTTCATGATACCCCCCCACAGTACCCACCCCACCACCATCTACATGTGTCTGACTGAAAATTGACTCGATTATAATCGAAAAAACAAAAATAGAATCAAAATGAAACCGGGTAATATGCAAACCACGACTAAATTGTTAACTGATCCTGTAGTGAAAAATGATAAGATTTTTAAAAAATGAATATTGCATCCTTTAAGAAATCATGACTAGCATTGTGTATGCGTGCGCGTGCGTGTGTGTGTGAGGGTGAGGGTGTGTATGTTTTTAGAAGGTGTCAATCACATACGATTTTATTAACGTCTGAGACTGGACCGGTCTTCAACAGTACCCGATTTTTTTTTGTCTTTCATATTATCTTTTTCTTTATTCGTTCTTTCTCTTTTTTCAGGTATTTAGCATATTTTTTATCAAGATGGAGTTGGATGAAGTTTTGCACGAGCTCAAAGACTGGGGCAAATACCAGACCATGGCATTCATCCTCATCACGATAGCTGGAACTTGGTTCCCTGCTTGGCAGATCTCTTCATTGGTACGTGCTGATAGATGGTGGTGATGTCGATGCTGGTGCGGTTGGTGGTGGGGTGGTGATGGTGCTGGGGATAATGATGATGATGTGGTGGGAATGATGGTGGTGGTGATGGTGGTGGGGTGATGGTGGCGGTGGGGTGATGATGGTGGGGGTGATGGTGGTGGTGGGGATGATGGTGATGGGGATGATGATGATGGTGGTGATGGTGGTGGGGATGATGGTGGTAGTGGTGATGGTGGGGTGATGGTGGCGGTGGGGTGATGATGGTGGGGGTGATGGTGGTGGTGGGGATGATGGTGATGATGATGATGGTGGTGATGGTGGTGGGGATGATGGTGGTAGTGGTGATGGTGGTGGGGATGATGGTGGTAGTGGTGATGGTGGTTGGGATGATGATGGTGGTGGGGATGATGGTGGTGGTGGTGATGGTGGTGGGGATGATGGTGGTGATGGTGGTCGGGTGATTGTGGTGGGGGTGATGGTGGTGGTCGGGATGGTGGTTGGATGATGGTGGTGGGGGTGATGGTGGTGGTGGGGATGATGGTGGTGGGGATGATTGTGGTGGTGGTGGTGGTGGTGGTGATGGGTAGTGGTGACTAGTCGACTGGGTGGGGATGATGGTGATGGTGGTGAGTGTAGTTGTTGTATGGCAGGGTTAGTGGGATGGTTGGGGTGGTGATTATAATAGTGATGGGAGAGATTGTGGTGACGGTTTCGGCGAATGTAGTGGTGATGGTGGTGGTGATGCTTGTAATTGTAAGGTGATAGTGGGAGTTGTGGTGGCGGTGATTGATGATGGTAGTGATGGTGGTGGTTTGTTATCTTTATTGTGCTCTTTCCTATTACTTTCATCATGTTCATGGTGAAAACAACTATCTTATTCATCCTTCCCAGTCAGTTAAGAATGATTTGAGAGTCAAACGAACTTACCTCTTCAGCCCCTACTGCGAGAGATTTACGTCATAATTTGCTATCCATAGTTAAACCGCAACTTTAGATCAGAGTATTGATGAAACCCGACTTCAGAATCCGTTCCCTTGCCTTTCACTGGCACCCAAAAAACCCACCATTCTACTTTTTTTTCGACCGCAGAGCTTTACCATGGCCGAACAGGAGTACTACCACTGCACCCCTGCCCCAGGGACTTTCCCCAACGAATCCCTAGTGTTACAGAACAGGACCGATGAGGGCGCTGTAACATTTGGCGTGGAGAGCTACGAGAAATGCTTGATGTATGACATCATGGAGGGAGAGATGATCACGAACGAAACAGAAATAGTTGGATGTCAGTATGGCTGGGACTACTACACAGTGTACCCAGAGGAGTCGACAGCATTGATGGAGGTATATTTTTTAAGGATGTCAATGACAGAGGCAGAGCCATTACTACCGCAATCTAATCAACCTTCGTATTACATATTATCCCTGATATATCAACAACAAATACCGATGCTATTGCTCATGATTATGGCCCTAATAATGATTACATAAAATTGAAGTTCTAACACTTATATCGATAATCCATGTTTATAAAATTGCAATTCAAAATAGATTAATTAGATATAATAATAATAATGATGATGATAATGATAATAATTATTATCATTATTTTTTAGTTATATTATAATATAGGTTTTCCCGTCCAATTTCGTCAAAATTTCAACCGATTTAATGATGTAATAGTTCAATTTGCAACTAATTCGAATGACCTATGAGATAAACATTTAAATACCCAAATACTTTATTTGATTTAATCATATTGGCACGCGATTTCATGGTTATTTCATTTAAACAAGTATAAAGATCAAGCAAATTCAAATAGCCGAAGAGATGTTTTCAAATTCGCAACGGTACCCTCCTTGCGAAGGTTTAGGAATTCAAAATCATTAATATGCGATCACTTATAGGATATGGACAGTGTTTTCGTTTTTATTTTTTTTTTACTTCATTTGAATGATTATGGAAATGGGTTTTACTTCTTAATTGGATGTTTATCATTATACTGAAATGTATCATCCATCTGAAAAACCATCATCGGAACAACAACTCGTTTTTCCACTTTCATTCAACTATAGAACGTGGTCAATACCATCACTTCCCCACAACGATATAATTTACAATTATGTGAAATAAAAAAAGAAAAAGATGATGAAAAAAATACCTACCATTGACATATGTCATCCACCCACTCACTGGCGGATCCAGGGGGGGAGTGGCACACCCGGCTCGTGTCCGTGCCCCCCCCCCCTTTGAGAGCCACAATTAAAAAAAAATCGTGGACCGTCCCTTATTCTTTGGTTAAAAACCTTCGGTTTTGCTCGTCAAATTCCTAGGGAAAATGGCCCCTTTTTTGGAAATCCTTGATCCGCCCCTGCACCCACTCATTAATCACTAAAAGAATAACCGTTCACAACCATATCCTATATCCTATAAGTGTTACATGAATTACGTCTTTATCAAAAATAATGGAATAAAATTATTCTAACTGAAAGATTAGAAAAAAAAGTAGGGTAAAGTTTGGAGAAAAAAATTGTATAACGTTATAGAAGAAAAATGAACACAGAAACATGTTATCTGAATTTGGACGTTTAAAGTGCAAATATGTGTGCCGATTAATGAAATTGAAAATGGTATTTTGGGTGAAATTAAACGATCAGTTCGTCGTTGCGAAATTAAATGACGACTTTGGGCCATTAATTTGAACGAATTTCTCCCTAAATTGAATTTCTACCAAATTCAAAGGAATGATATAGAACGGAATCAAATGATGAATAAATGAAAATGAACCATGTGTGCAGAGGGTTGACAAAATATTTCGAATTTGAAAGTCCTTTCATTAATTTAAATGCAACCCTGATGAAATTGGACGGGAAAACCTATAATACTGATAATAATGATAATAATAATAATATAGTAATTTGGTCTCCCAAAATAATAATCTAGAAGTATTACTATTTTCCGACAATACTATCAAAGTTTGACCTGGTAAAACAAAATAAATGATAGAGAAAGACATGCAAGAATATACGGTTGAGAGGTATGGCAGTTTATTTCATGCTTGAGTAAATCCTCATCCTGGAAGTCATTTAACATTTTTCTTCTTTAACAGGGTGTTTAAATCTTCTCCTTTGAATCAAGTAGTTATTTTTCATAGACTTCGACGAGTATTAAAGCATAGGATTTGGTTTCATACTGGAAAAAATGCGGTGGTATTTGTTGTCATATCTATGTACGGGGGGGGGGGGCAGTCAAATGTATTGCTGTACGCATGCTTGACCAATTATTTCCTGAAACCCCCTAAACGAGTTTTATTTCGTCGTGCAAAAAAAAAACCCTAAGTAAGTTTTTCGCGGGCTTTATTTACGCATTTTGGCCCCTAAACAAGTTGTCGCCAGAATATGACCCCAGGGAAAAACATACCCTAAACACGTTTGTCTAGTCTTAAAAAAGCTTTGAAAAAAATACCTTAAATACGTATGACCCCGCGATTTACCATTGACCAGTCTTTCAAAACCACCTAGGTTTTATACTCTTAACGAGTGCACGCGCGGCCCGCGTCCAAATCTGAATAAAAACCACCCCTTTAAACGCGTTTTTTTTTCTGGGGGGGGGGTTGGGCGTGGGGGTGGGGTTAAGATTTTATACAACTCTGTTTACTATATGAACCTTACAGTATTTGTTGAACCGTTTAAACAATCAAGTTTAATTCATTGAACATTAGATATTGAAAATTAAACTTTGTTGCTTAATATTTAAACACTTGTGTTTAACTGTTTAAACAATTATTGTAAGGTTCATATAGTAAACATCGTTGTATATTTTTTTTTTACTGTGTAAACTTTGCTGTTCTGCCGGCCTTGTCACCTTGAAATGAAAAAAATAATCAACGTAGTAGCACAGTGAATTTTTTAGGATTATGTTAGTTTTTCAAAGAATCAGCCATCGTTTTCAAATGTATTTATGGCATTTAAGACAAAACTATAATGTTATGTTTAAATACTTTCTCATACAGATGGACCTTGTATGCGATAAGGACATTTGGGTGTCAACAGCACAGTCCATTTATTTCGCAGGGGTGATGGTTGGAGCCTTCGGGGCGGGGCAGCTTTCGGATATATTTGGACGAAAGAACGTCTTCATTATATCTCTCATCGGGGAAGGGATATGTGGACTGGTCCTCGCGTTTATGTACAACTATTATGCTTTCGTTTCCATCTGGTTTCTCGTGGGTATGTTTGAAAATGTAAGTTTTCTAGTAATTATTTATTACTATTACTACTGCCCTGCATCGACAGTTATGCGTCATGACCTGGGCCTATCTTAATTTTTATTATGTTTTGTACTGACTTTGTAAATTTCTTCCCTTATTGTGATTTCAATAAAGTGATATCAAATCAAAATCATTATAGTGAGATAATGCAGATTAGAAGTCTAAAAGACTTCGGATATGCTGGTATAAAGGTTCAGACGAAACAAATCTTCCTATCATTGAGCGGATTATTCTTATCTTATTTTCAGTGTGGGAAAAATCCGATTTGCTGCTTCTTTTGAACTTTCATTTACAAATTGCCATTTATCAAAATTGGTTAGTTTGTCCGTTATCTTTATTGTTCCTTATCCCCTTTACAGTTCCCTCTGCTCTATTGTCGTGAAATTGCTTGTTCAAGTTCAAGTTGAAGTTTTATTTCCATTTCCATTATCAACATTACAAGCAAATACAAATCAAACATACATTATAAATATAAACAAAAACAAATGAAATATGATAACAATGATTACAATATAACTATGCTTGAAATGTTATATGCACATAAATGTGAAATTTATGGCCTACAATATGATTGATTGTTGACATGATATATAAAAAACATTTGGCATTATCGAAAGACTCTTCATTTTGGCGCATTTTTATTTTCTCCTTTTTTATATCTTCGATCAGGGGATTAATATCGTGGAGTATGTTCTTGTCGTCGAGATGTTTACGCCCAAGAAGCGGACTGTGGCGGCGTGTATCAACAATATCTCTTGGGGGCTGGGCATCACTCTCTTGGGCCCTATCGCATGGCTTTTGAAAGATTGGCGGTGGATGCAGATCGCTATATCTGTACCATGTTTCATAGGCATTTTCTATTTCTGGTGAGGATTGTTTGCACAGAACAAAATTGTTATCAAAAGATGATAATAAATCCGATTATTATCAGTGGATGTTTTGATATCACTTACACAAATAAAAAGTAATAGAGGATCCATAGGTCACCATTGTGGAACTGCAGCTATATATTACAGGGACTACATGTATTAAGGCGTAACTTTATTAAACAATCTGGTCAGATATGAATAGACTGTTGGATCAAGACACTTCGAACGCGAGAAATATTCAGTTTAAATAAAACTTTGCTTTGAAGTAAATTTTTGTAATGAAACTTGGTTCGAATGGTTCCTTGTCCACTATTGCATCCGAAGACAAGGTTGAAAAAATATTGCGATACTGAATGGTTGATTGTAACATTCATCACCTTTTATATACTTTTCTTTGTTTGAAAATAAACTCAGATGACTTTAAATCTTGATACGTAATTTGAAAATGAGAATGATAATAATCGTCTTCTAATTTATCTTCCTGCTTTCATCAGGCTTATCCACGATTCCATTCGATGGCTTCTATCGCGGGGTCGTTCCCGCGAGGCACAGGAAGTCGTCAAGAAGATTGCGAGGTTCAATGGTGTCGACCCCGTTCCCTGCTTAACCGATTCCGACGACGACATCGCATTGACAAGGGAAACGTACGTGAAGAAGTCGCCGGAAGGGATGTCGAATGGAGAGTCTGAGATAGGTGCCGGGGACGCCGATAAGAAGGAAGATCAATTGAAGAAGGCTTCATCGATCGAGTCGTTGACGACGTTTTTCGGTGTACTCAAGAAAAGGAGGCTGTTGTTGAATTCGATTAATATGTTCTGTCAATGGTAAATGCAGTTGGAGTAGATTGCCATTTGATATTTTACTTTCAAAGCTGAAGGGGGGGGGGGTCACTATGGATGTTCAACTTTGCTAAATCTCTCTATCTTAAAAAAATCCAGTTGGCCTATTCCTTTTTGTAAGCATACTTTATTTTCAGTAGGTCTACAAAAACTTTTCAAATTTTCATTTTTTCATTTTGGATTAATTTTTATGTCGAGTTCTCTTTTCTAAACGATGCATATTGTGACACTGACTTAAAAGTTTTTAAAGACCAATCCAACGCTGCCTTTTTATTATTTTTTTGCTTATCAAAGATTCGTTTTTGGTCGTCCTATATATCTACTGGTTGATTGGCTCTGTTGGTAGAGCGTCTGTCTCACAACTGGGAGGTCGGGAGTTCGAACCCCGGCCGCGTCAGACCAAAAGACGTTAAAAGATGGGAGTTGCTGCTACCCTGTTTGGTGTTCAACGATTTAAGGGATAGAGCAACGTCGATGTGGCGCTGCACAGTGGCTGCCGGGCCCACGATCAATTGGGCAAAATGAATTTTCTGAGTACTTTTGTTCTAGATTTCAATATCAAACAATAAAATATGGATATATTTTTTCATCTAATTCGCTTTTCTAATCCCGCATCCTTTCTTTTTTTCGCTGCTCTCTAACCCCTCATAGGTTGATGTGTAGCCTGGTATACTACGGATTCTTTCTGAACACCAGCGTCCTGGCTGGTGATAAATACCTCAACTTTTTCCTTCTTGGTCTTGTCGAGATACCAGCCTACGCCCTCATTACATTAACACTTGTCAAGTAAGTAATTTTCACTTCCTAATTACATGATGGCTTCGTGGTTTATCTATCTATCAATCAATCTATCTATGTATCTATCTATCAATCATCTATCTATGTATCCATCCTTCCATCTATCTATCTATCTTCCTATCTATCTATCCATCTATATATCTATCTATCTACCAATCTTTCTTTCTATCTATCTATCTATTTGTCTGTCTGTCTTTTTTTATTCATTTTTTTTATTATTCATGCATGTTCACAATGTCACAATATGAGTACAAGGTATAACATTACATATGTCATTATGTACAGACTATTAAGTATACAATAAGGAAAGTACATAATGAACATGCGAAGGTGCGACAACATAAGCCTCGGACCTTGATTGGTTGAAACACCTTTTGAATTTATTTATATCGCTTAAAACAAACAAGCAAAAATAAAAAAAATACAGTGAGATAAAGACTAGAACACATAATAAAATATTTTTTAATAAGGAAGAGAGGCAATAAATGAAGAAGAACATAAAGGTTAATGACTTCCTTGACATTGAATATGATATTGTTATGAATATAGTGGTAAACTAAACAATGTTCAATTTCAATTCTCTAGTAACAAAGAAAAGGGAGAAAAAAAATGATTCTGTCATTTTGAATGAAGTTTTTAGGATTTAGTCAGGACATGAATGAGACATTATTAAAAGATTAGACTTCATTGAAGAAGTTCTGATATTCACGAATATGTAGAAGCGTAAGCAGTTATTCAGAATCCCCCTAAAGCTCAGAAAATGGTAGTAATATATTTTTGTTTCGTTATAGGTTTTCGTTTATAACAATAACAAAACATGAAGTTAACACTATAGGAAATCGATGGTTATTTTTTCAGAATAGGTAAAAGTGAATAAAAAAATACAGAATACGTTGTGTTTGATGATAGAATTGAATGTTTTAAACAAATTCAAGAATTTTTTCACGACACAACAAACATAATATACTGCACCTTCACATCTGCAAACGATAAAGAGCTTTCCAGACAAAAATATCTTTATATTTCTATTTTTTGTAAAAATTATCCTGATGTAAAGTAAATTCCACTTTCGTAAATCCAAGCAGAGATCCTTTTGTTTAGGGGGATGATCTAATGTGTCATACCCCCACCTTTTGAAATAGTGTGACGTCACAGATTGACACCAGTGGTGATCAAAAACATGCTTCAATTATCGTGAAATTGTTGCCACTTCTGAAGGATTCCATGGCGAAGAAGAATAGTCTAGTAGGTTTCACGGTACAAAATGTATCTGTCTTGGGCAAGTGTTGGTCCTGAAAAGGACTACCCAAACTCGACGTTTCGACAGGTGTGTTCTTGTCGTCTTCAGGAGAAGAAGAAGACAAGAACACACTTTTCGAAACGTCGAGTTTGTGACCAACACTTGCCCCAAAAAGATACATTCTGTACCGTGAAACCTACAACACTAAATTCTTGCCAATCATAAATTGTCATACATGCATATTTCTACCTTGTAGATGGGGAAGGCGATCGACATTAATCGTGGCAAACTTGGTAGCTGCTGTCGCTTGTGTCATCACAGCCTACGTTCCAGAGAAATCAGGTAGTACGGACTTTTCGCAATAACTACACAGACGCTTTCTACAACGCATCAATTCCTTTGAAAATAATAGTAAAATCACAATGGACAGCTGAGAGGAATTAATCTAAAGTTGGTGGATCGGAACAGCTAATCGTCCTAAGATTCGGACCGGACGAAAAATTACAAATCATGTAGTTCGTCCAGAGTCCAGGACGACAATGGTGTTCCGATTTACCTATTTTCGACAAAGGCTATGTAGAAAGCATCTGCGTCGTATTTGCGAAAGTTCCCTATTATGGAGACACTGAAGAAAAACGCCATCTTGTGGTGATATTGTGAGAGTGTGATGAATATTAGGCATCATCAGATCATCAGATCATTTTGCCGTGAAAAAGTATGTTTTGCCTCTTCAAGTGCACAGCTTGCGCTTGGAGGGTAATTCAAATATTACGTTTCATGTGAAAGTTAGCCGGCACTGAAAATGCTTTACCCATGCATCCCTGTTTGAAATATAACAGCTTATACAGGCCTGCTTACAAATCTTGCTGAATGCAACATTTTACATTAATTTTACTTGTCCCCCCCCCCCTTAATTTCGTTATTCTGTATTAATCAAAAGAGCGTAATTATTTTCATTTTCGTTGTTTGAATTCTTGTTCATGGGAGGGGGGTACAAATGTGTCATTATTTTTTTTTAGTTTTCATTGTTCATTATGAAATAATTCATCAATATTCAAATATATTATTGCTTAGTTTTTAATTGTTGTTTGCTGTTTTCCACTGTGCTCATAAGCAAGAACAATACGACATAATATCTTTTTTTTTATTCTGATTTTTGTTTCATTGATAGATGACGGAACGAATTTACAGCCAATTATAATTACATTTGCCATGATTGGGAAACTTGGCATAACCTGTAGTTTCGGCACAGTCTTCGTTTACGGAACCGAGATTTTCCCCACGTCAATTAGGTAAGATTTGTTCAATAAATCATGTAAAAGAAACCATGACTGTAAATATTTTTACGTTTGCTGCCCTCTACGAAGAGGTTGGTAATATTCATCTCATATTTCAATATCATTGATAAACGAGGGAGGAGGTGGAAGAAAAAATAGGACAAAAAGAATAAAATGAGAGAGAAATAAAATGATAGGAACATTAATGTGTGATTTGCGTCATGGTTTCAAGCTTTCAAAACAGATCTCCCAGTGTAGATCGGATGAGTTGAAATTTACTGTGCAAAATGGCGCAGCGTGGTGTAATATCTTAAGATATCTCTTTCCCAATCACAATTTGTACCTTCATGTTGTATGAACGTGGGCTCACTTTCACTTAAAAATAACTTTACTTAAGGTTAAATGAAATAATCTACTTTGAAGCATGTTCGGTTAATCAATCATTATCTTGTTTCTATTTCGTCACCAGAAACGTCGGATTCGGTCTGTGCTCATTTTGGTCTCGCGTCGGTGGTATCATTGCTCCTTTTGTTATTTTTATCGTAAGAACCTCACAGAACTCGTTAAATAGATACAGATACAAGTCATGTACATGTATACCTTAAGCCCTTTTCATTTCACTTTCATCAGTTATATTCATTATGTTTCCAATGTAAAGAATGCGCCAGTTGAATACACACTTGTTTCTGTTTTTTTCGAATGATAAAAGTTTCAAGTTTTAATTTATCAATGGAAATTAAGAATGTCTTGAGGCCTTGATTATCTATATCCGGTATTTCCTCTTTGTTTAAGAGAAGATTTTTTACTCATCATTTAGTGCCTACGGCAAAACTCCTGATGATAAAAAAAGTAATTAACGAAAAAAATGTTTTAATTTGTTATAAAGTTCATATTCCCCCTTTATATTTTTTCTCTATACAGAACAATATCTACAAACCTGCTCCACTCCTAATCTTTGGCGTTACGTCGTTCATTTGTGGTGGCATTGCTTTCTACCTACCCGAAACCCTGAACCGTCCGCTACCCGAAACGCTTGATGATGGTAACACGCTTCATAAGACGAAACCCATTCGCTCTAATACAGAATATATAGCGGGCGAGAGGAACTTGGCAGTAGAGACGTAGGTGAAGTTCCGGCTTGTGTCTATCCGATTATTCCATTCAGCTTCGTTCGAGAGACGCCCTCTACGTTTGTCCAAGTCGGGATTCGGCGATCACATTCTACCTTTCTCCATCGTCCATATAATCCACAGGGTTGCTCTTATACTCCTACTCCCATGACCAGACTTTCAGCTCAACCCTTGCAAAACAGTCAGTTGACCAACATTGGGGTCAATCGATGCTGGCTCTTATTCAACAATTTGGGCATGTCCATATAACTAGATCATGGAGCGATATTGTCGGACTTGTCAATAAGTTAGGGTGATGTTACCATATTTGATCGATATGAAAGAATGGAAGTGGAAAACTAAAGCCCATTGCGATATCTCCAATGCCAAACTAATCAGCTTCATCAAACCCGATCAAGGAATTTCAGCCTTGTCCGTCCAGCTTGGCAGGTTATTTGGTCGACCTTGATCTGGCTCTCTCCCCAGCGCTCTGGCTCCCTACTCGAATATTCTGAACATGTCCAAAATGTTCGAGTGAGGGAAAATGAATTAAGATTTAAATTTCTAATTTAATGTCGATCGAGGTAGAGTGATATCGATAGCAGTAGATTGACCCCGATTTTCTTGTCGAGCTTAATCAACTTCACTGCAAACATATTGATCGATCTTGATAGATCGTCGTCAGTGGGAACCTAGCCTGACAGTTCAACGGTTCATTGATAATACCGGCAAGCAGAACAAAAATGAAAAAGGTCTCCACGTGGAGAGATTGCGTGAGCATCACTAAAAAATTTGGTCAGTAAAAACGTAAAATGAACATCATAATGATATTTTACATGCATGATCAGCCCCCCCCCCTCACTTTCTACTCAGCCCCCACTCCCCAATCAACATTTCCAAACCGTTCCACTCAACCCCTCTGCCCAATGATGTTTGTAAAACTCAATTGGAGTTCAGAGAAAATTGTTAAGTCCTGCTTGGGTAAGGCTGTTGACTGATTTTGTATGGTTCAAAAAAAACCTCGAGCCCGTTTCAGAAAGCATTGTTACGCTACTTAAAAAAAATCAACTCAACTTGAATTTCATCCAATGTGGTGCTCCTGATAATGGTTTGTGTTTGATTTTTTTTTTAGTTCTGTGTATTTGTAACTTGAAAAAAAATGTATAAAAAGGAGGTTATTGTTATGATATTAGACATATGGCACTGCAAGATGTACAGACATTACAATGACAATTATGTAAAAAAAGAGCAAACAAAACAAAGTAAGGATATCGTATGCCTCTCTTTATGAATTTCTGAAACGTATTTGAATGTAGTTTTGTGTTGTATATAAATAGTGTTGTCTATGTTTTAACTAGTAGAAGGGGATATCTATGCCTTTGTAGACGGCATGCTTTTCTATTTCTAAACTTGCTTGAAGGATTTTTCGTAAATTTTACGAATCACAAATTCCAAGGATAAGTGTTTTACTGGGGAGTATTACGTATTTTTTATTGACAGGCTATTTAACATTATCGTTCTACATGTATATATGTATATTTGTGTTTCTTTGTCTATTTTAGTTTCACCCATTTTGACATTCCAAAATAGCGTCGGCATGCTCAATTGCTATATTTAAATAGCTAGGATGGATACATTTTTACGTTCCCTCCAAAGGGAGTGCACAGCAATCATATTATTCTTGAAGGTGAAATGTCCTATGAACGAATTTTCTGCTAAAATATGAAAAGTAAGAAGTTAATCAAACAGTTATTCTTTATTGGGTGATCGAAAGGGTTCGTACGCTCATATGGGGTCTTAAAATACACTCTATAAATAAGGAGATATCACCTTAGAGGTGATATCTCCTTGCTAAAAGTACTGGGTAAAGTGCTCCATGAGGGTAATTATGTGTTCAACTAACATTGGCATTGAGGGGGGGGGGCATTTTTATTTATTCAGTGTGATGAAAATCTTGCCCATGAGGGTAATTACTACTTATTTTTAACCTTACTGGACGAAATGCTTCCCGCATCGGGTAAAATACTGCCCCCAATTGGTTGGACACATAATTACCCTCGTGGTAGTAAAATTTTACCCAATATTTTTTTAGTGTAGGTAAACACTAAACACTAGTAATAATAATAAAACAAATTCTTGACTTTTCAAGAATACGACGAGGTTAACTCCCTTTTTATATACCCCCATTGAATTTTGAGATAATCATCGAATATTTCACATTTTATAAAATTTTATCAATATATGAACACGTAGAAAAAAACTAACCTATGTGAAATTGATGACTAGATTTAATATAATTCCATCTGTAATTTATCATGATTCTTTTTCTTTCACTGCTCACTAATTTTTGTAATATTTTCTTACGTATAGGACCTACTGTATAATTATCTTTAATCATTGTCATTATCATTCTTAGTATTACCCTTGTCATTGTCAATGGTATCATTATCTATATTATTTTACATAACATACGTAATTTTTTATTACTATCATTATTATCATCATCATAATCACCACCATCACCACCACCACCACCATCATCATCATACTCATCATCATCGTCGTCTATTACTATTACTTAATATCTGTACAATTATTATTAATTTTCCTTTGAATGATGGAATTATCACATTGTTTTTTTAACTGTGATTACCCTGAAATTATCCCTTCACTATGTCATGGTGAGTATTTTACTGTTATTTTTATTACCATAGTTCCGGCAAGCTTGTCGATTTTATGCCTGTGGTGTGAAAAGTACTGAATATATTGGCATTAGTTCTCTAGAAACTTTTCAGGGTTAAACATGTTCACACTTGATTTTTCAATGGTACGACGAACGAATTGCCATAGGTAAAGTACAACCCACCAAAAATGATTTGAATAAATAGAGGGAAATTGTACTGACATCGAAATCGGATGCAAAATAAGAAAGTTTTATATATATCGTCGGCCTTATGCCAAAAGGGCCTTAACTGCTTTTGGCCATTCCGAGATAATGGCGTTTAAAGGTTTTGGCCTCTCTAATAATCAAAAGTTTGTGGTCTTTTTTTTGCTTTTGAAGCCAATATCGATAAACGTGTTAAGTTATTAAGTTTTACATGAAATGTGTTAAATTTATTATAAAATATTCAGAACCCCTAAAATCGGGTTAAGGCCCTTTTGGCATAAGGCCGACGATATGTTTAGCATGTTTGCACAAAACAGTGGTATCCGTATCATAGGTGTTATACAAATGAACGAAGCGATGTCTTTGCCTACTTTCTTTTTATTTGGTAATTTAGTTTAAGAAATAAATATACCAAATATCGATTCAACTCCGTTAATGTTAACATTGATTCAGTTCCCCATCGTAAGTGCCAAATCACCATTTTTTATTTGATGGAAATTATCTTATCTTCATTTCTATACGAAAAATGAAAAATATCCATGTAGACTATACAAAATTGATAAGGAATATGTGATATCACCGGCTACCTCATCTGTATACTAGAATCTGGCTATACCACCTTTTTTGTAAAACATGGAAACTGAAGAATTTTAACTTTATTATTTTACATCCAATTGTTATTAAATGGTAAATTCTTTGTTGCATAATGGAACATGTTATATTTCTTAAAATCAACTTTTTGTTTTGCCAAGCCTTGGATTAAAATGACAAATAAGGACGAAAGGAAAGAGTCAAACTCGACGAAAATATTTGTTTGCTTGCACTCTGGAATTTAAATAGATAAATACGTGGAAAACGAACCATGCAAATTGAGTTACGCTGAAGTACTTCATTGTTTACCTTGTGAATATTGTTAGTGGTGTCATTGAGGTGTCATGAATCGCATATTTATTCATTCTATTTGCAATGTTAGTATTTCAATATCATATATGAATGTATTGTGGTTACTTTTATACAATCACACCAAGCCAATATCTTGTGCATAAATTGATTTATGTTTACGCCACCCTCTTTTAACATTGTTTGCCAATTATTTCATACATATGATAATGCTGATGAGATGCTCTTCTGTCGATTGATACGTATGTATAAAAAGTATTCAGTAAAGGCTTGCGTATTCAATGCATTCGTTGCGGGAATTTTTAAAATGCAATTATTATATAGTGTATTCTTGTGTAATTAGGTGAATTAGCTGTCGTAATGGGCGAGATGGGAAAATTAAATTTAAAAAATGCAAACCTCAATAAGTGATTTTGATTGTTATCGTATGTCTGTTTGTGTGGAATCCATGCCTATTGCTGCCAAATTCCACACACGCGTTGAAAGATACGTGTTCATAAACACCCTTACCTTACACATTCACCTGTGGCACCCCGTGTCACCCCCCCCCCCCCTCTTTCTCTTCACTCTCTCCCTCTCTCTCACACGCACACTCCCATTATGGCCGTACCACACTCTCACATACACTTACACGCACGGGGCCCAACCCACACACACACGCGCGCGCGCGCACATCCCCACTTCCACCCAACACACAGAGACATATACCACAGGGTTAAGGTTAAGTGTTTACACTTATTCGGCATTTGGTTCAGAACCGCGAGCCGATGCTGAATCGGCTATTGGTTTGCGTTTACACGTTGTTACAGCTCGAGGTTCAGCTCCGCAAGCCGATGCAATAAACCTTACATGATACACACGCCAACAATATACGTCATAACAAAGACAACGCTGGATCAGTGCGCTTACAATTACGTCACAATTGTAAAGTAAATGAAATGCGCACAAATTGCCGATGCAGAATCGGCTTTCTGTTTACACGTAGTAAAAAAGCCGATTCTGCATCGGCTCGCGGTTCTGAACCTACAACTATGGTGGTGCAAATTGCCGGTTCTGAACCTCGAGCCAATGCAAGTTACTCGCGTTTACACGCTATGAAAAAGCCGATGCTGCATCGGCTGCATTCAAATGCCGATTAAGTGTAAACACGGTAAGAGTCACGTGACAGCGACCGTAGTTACCATGGCAATTTCTGGGATAAAACCGCCATTGCTTGATACTGTTTCCGCTTAGAGGCAGCAAAATCTGACTAAGAACTCTCCCAGCATACACGATCGAAGATGGAAAGGTTGCAGAAAGACCATCGAAATGAATGCATAGATTGTCTTGCAAATTTGACAAAATGTTATTTATTTGCTGTAATATAGGATGTGATTATTTACACTAATGGTGTGGAGTTAATATTGACTTCATTTTGCTTTTTAGATAGCAAAATTTGATATTTTTTCTATAAATTTCTATTGTTGTCCCCTGGTGAAGTTAATCATCGACTTCGAACATTCATTCAAAACTTATCATATTTCTAGATATGCCTACATATCTTTTACTAATAACATATTCATGTAGTTTCATTGAATCACGAAAAACATAATGTTTACATCGAAATGCATAACCACTTAAACAAAATTAATAAATGAATTGTATACATAAAGACTCATGAATAAATGTATGTTGTAAACATCGCACCCAATCGGGGTTGGACTTGACATTATAATAAGAGACTAAAAATATTGCAAGTATTAATGCTCATCTCATTCTTATATAAAGCATACATTTACTGATTTGCACTTTTTTGTTATTGCACATTTATCACTTAAGAATGTATACTCAAATCAGAGCAATTCAAAAAGTCTTATACAACATACATATTTTTTTAAATATTGAAATACACTTTTTTAATAATGATGAAACTATTTTGGAATAGATAGTAGGAAGTGACAGAGTGAATCCTTCTTTTTCTATATTCCAATATTACCAATGGTTATTCTGATACTTGTGTATCAAAGCCTGTCTAAAGCTTCGGCAATGGTTGAATAATGTGATCTATTACACTCCCCATCTTACAAAGATCAAGTGAGCATTATATCGTTGTCCTGTTTGTATTAAAGTTTAAACATTTTAAGTTGTTGAATTTTAAAGTTTATCAATATTTTGTGAAAACAGTTATATGCATATCGTCATGGATATTCATTATAGGTGGGTTGATGTTGTCCTAAGTTCGTAAAAAAATGTGAATAAACCTAAATTTATATGATAAAAAAAAACAAGTGGGGATATGACATCATCAGCCCACCTAAAAAATATTCATAAAGACATGCCAAGAACTGTTTCATAACTGTTTCATAATGCAAATCTTTAAAATTCATTAACTTCGTTATTTGTTATCCGATTTTGATCACATTTTCAAGATTTTGCTCTATGAATTTTACACTATTTATTGAGATAGAAATATCTCTAGCCTAGACCATCCCTTTAAGATGCACTTCCCATATCTGAGATGACGTAGTATGAAAATGTGATTATAAAATGTTAATGGCGTTCCAAACATTAGGATTTCCGTTCGAATGGTGTTTCTAATTTACCACATTGTGTTTTAAGGCAAATGCAGTTTATGCTAAGAAAATCCACTAAAACATATAACAAAGTGAAAATACACATTTCCTAGACATTTAACATACTAAATCGTAAGGCATACGCATATACTTTGTACTGATAAAAATGGACAGGTTAACAAAATATGATATCGGAATCATGATTATCAGATTATACATTTACATCGAATAATAATCATAGTGCATTATTGCATATTAAACTATTATACTCATGCAAGCACTGCCAACCACCAGGTCGATATGATATTTCTTTATTCTATTAAAGCAACCCCACATTTCCTTCCACCTTTACAATCTGAATTTAAAAAAAAGCTAAAAATACAAGATATTATAATTTTGCTGGATTTTCGCGAATGAAGACTACAGCAATAAAGTTAATATTTTTTGTCTGTATTCTTTTCTAAAGGAAATCCAAGCGATGCATACCAAGATATCATGAGGCGTCTTATTTGCAATATCAAAGATTCCAGCCACTAGGTATAAAAAGAAATGTATTAGAAAATGTCATCAAACAGTTGCATCACTAATCTAATTTGGTCCATTATTTGGAAGAGAATCCAATCGAAACTGAGAATTCTAATTGCACGTTAAATAAAGAAAATCAACCTCATATCTCTTAAATTTGAAATAATGATAATATCATTAGCCATAGGCTATATACCATCGATGCTTCCGAACATAAGCTATGCCCTCTACTATGGGTCTTCTTGATATTCCCAGGCTACCATGGCTATTCAACTAATTTACCAATGATATTGATAATACTGTACTATTACATGATTTTAATACATCCAAACTAACAGCTCCGGTTAACATGAGCTTAACAATATGTGGATAAAGGGTTCGTGAAATGGTTTCATGCTGGCGACAAAAAATGGCGGCCGGGGGCCGTTGCAGAAAGAGTTGCCGTTTAAACGCAAGTAAAAAATCAATCGCAAGTCCGAAATGCACGCTGTTGATTGGTTGAAAATCAAGTTGCGCGTGATTTTTAGAGTTGCGATTGATTGCAACTCTTTCTGCAACGGGCCCCTGTTCTTGCAGCATCACCTCGGCTTACCGAGGTTACGTCCAGGTTTCAAAAGATCAGTTGGCTACACGGGCCTAATCACAACTGGCAGGCAAAAGATATTCATTCGAGCCAACCCATTCTCAATTCTTAAATTTGATATTGCTGATTGACAAAAATGAATGAATATGACTGACAATCTAACATTGATTCTAGAGAGGGTACCTACTGAACTTCCCTTTTCCACATTGGAAAGATATATGGAACTATGGAACTATTTTTTACTGGCAGAAGAATTAGGACCATTTTACTCTCTCAAATGACGAATTTGTGTGTGTGTGTGTATTTGAGTTTTGTCAGACGTATATCAATCAGATATGATTATTTACGTCTGGGACCGACCTTTAACGTCACCATCCGAAAGACGTGACCAGGGCTCGAACCTCGTCACGCTTGATCCCGTCAGGTGTAGTTTTCATAAATGCCGATTTATTTTTAAAATGAGCCCGTCGAGGTACCCGTTTCTGGTCAGAAGTGGAATGTCAGACATAATATTCTATCCACTGATAGTAAACATTCAATCCTCGACTTTTTTTGTTTGTTTGTTATAGTGCCACTTTAACACACGAGTCTATAATGGGAAATGAATTAGGCCTGTAACACCAGTTGGTTAAAGCCTGAAATAGAAAATTACCTCTAGCGCCATCTCATGTCTATTCTAGCACAAAATATGGTTCATTCACTTTACAATTTTTATGCAGAATACAAGATTCTTACTCAACATCAGCGTGCATCTTCGTTTGTGTTTGTGAGTATGGTAGAAAAGTTTTTGCAAGTACTACGCGGACGATTTCTGGAACGTTGGGAATCTACTGAAATGTTCGCCAAACGTGACTCAGAGGTCATTGTCGAAAAAGTGTGAACCGGCGAACCAGCAGATCGACCAAAGGTTCCGAGGTGACGAAAAAAAATGTAACTATGTCATTTGCCCACAGTCCAGGGCCCAATCTTACAAAGAATTGTAACTGATCCAATCAATCGCATCTATGGAAAGCCAGCAAAGTCGAAAATTCTAGATATGAATGTATATCCATACATTCATTGATTTCTTGACAATTTGGTGTGTTCTCCTTTGTTTACACAGGACATTTTCCAAATTTCCTGTAGAAAAAATTATGACACTGATGTATTTCCATAGTTACGATTGATTGGATCAATCGTAACTCTTTGTGTGACAGGACCCTGCTGTTTTGATTCACCAATTCGTGTGAAAGGATAAGGCTGCTTTGTCGTGCAGGGCTTTTGACAATAAATTATCAATGTTCAAGAAAGCGTTTGCGTAGTGGTTGCAAAAACTCTCTATAAAGGCATTCATTTTCAAAGAACATGTATCGGCCATTGCACATTAAAGCCGACAAGTCATTGGCAACACCGCACATCAGAGTCTGGTTCCTTGGTTATTCATCTGAACCTAATCATATGCCACAAAATATCAACATCACCAAATAACGTAATCAATTTTCCATATTACCTAAGCATTCACAACGATTGATCATTTCCAATGAGACAATCAGTTAACTCATTATGTTAATGAAGTTGCATTAATTGCATGAAGGTTGATACATGCTAAATGAAGTTAGCCGAGTCTTGTTCACATACTCGTGTTAATGCTAAGTTGTGTGAACACAGTCGCATATAATTAGAAATTAGAATATGTGGTATTACTGTGCAACGGTGGGTTCAGGAATGACTATGATGGGGGCAACATGGGCGCCCTTTTTTATATTTATTTAGAACAAAACAAATTCTACAAACAAATCTAACACTCACAAAAAATCTCCAGCATTTTTCGTAGATATATTTTCCCCCAATTTTCTTCCAGCGGTGGTGTTTTGAGCCAGATGATCAAATCACTTCATGTGCATAATAATAAAAAAATCAAATATATTTTTTCAGTAAAGAAAGCTTATA
The DNA here is from genome assembly GCF_018143015.1 of Lytechinus variegatus. Taxonomy (NCBI): domain Eukaryota; kingdom Metazoa; phylum Echinodermata; class Echinoidea; order Temnopleuroida; family Toxopneustidae; genus Lytechinus; species Lytechinus variegatus. Next base: position 7,415,372 of record NC_054755.1, on the reverse strand, counting down.
CTTCAAGAATCAGTACGTAGATTCCAAAAATGAAAGGTGTAAATTACATGGAATATTTTATGATAATATTCAACTGATGATGAAACATGAAGGAAAGCTCGAGGAAATGGGAAGTGTCATCTAGTCCACCCACCGTGCTGTCCGTTAGTTAAGGGCTGTCACATCCCGACAATTTATCAAGCGTATGCTGCTGTAGTCTACGTGCCGCCAGCCGTTTTCTCTTTTAATCTCATTTAGTCATATCCAGCATTCCATATTTTATATAAAGAATTGCATTTTTTAACAACATGTAATAATCAAATTTAGTTACATCAATAATCATCTATGTTGTTAACACAAAACTATTCTTGAAATCAAGAAATATGATTAATAAAACGGCTTGCCGTAGCCTACGTACGTCTGCTTCCGTTGGTTTAAACTGTCCAGGTGAGAATGGTACGACCGCGCCTTTATTGAGGTACGAAAAGATTAATGGGCGTCTGTACGGGAGAGCGACCGTGTCTACAGCAATTAACCCATCGAGGAGTCATAGCGTGTTCCTGAGACGGCTTTAGGGGAGTTTAATCAACTCTCTTCTCGTGTTTATACAACGACTATCACTTCGGTTACCTGTCTTGAGTTTATGCTAAATATCAATGATATTGGGAAGGCGATGCTGTAGTTAATGTGTGTTCTGACTCGTCCATTTCCGATTGCAAACGTAAGTGCAAAGTATGACATATCGTGTCAATGTCCCTTTCCATCGAGCCATCGTTAATAAAAAATAACATTCATCTAAACAGTCACATACACCCCCCCCCCCCAGAAATGAATGAATGATAAATTTAGTAAGAAGATTATATGAAATTACAATAAATGAAAGAAATAAAACAAGTAATAAGTAATAAATGAATCAAAATCAATTCAATTCAAATGGAAAAAATATAAAAGAGTCAGCGTAATTATACAAAAAGCACGACCCAACATTATTTTTCAGGTAAAACAAATCCTTATATTCCCGATTCTCTTCTATTTCTTCTATATTTTGTCTCCACAGGAGTTGTACATGTCTTTTGGTGTTCGTTCTGATATATAGTTTCGGTACAAATTAGATGTGAAATATACATCATTCACTTTTATAACATTTTTAAAAATCAAACATATCATTCTAAATGTAAAACCGCTAACATAGACTTGTCGAGTAACTTGTCTCGGGCTTTTCTTTTATCTCTTTTATCGTCTGTATTAATCTCCTTTATTATTTTCTTCTGTCAATGCAATTATCCTCTGGGAAGGCACAGCAATAGTGAGTTACTGAAGCTTTTTAACATTTCATAGAAATAATGTTGACCATCCAGTTTGTCCGTTTCAGAACTCTTTCCAATTCGTTCCGCGTATCCTGTGCGCCATCTTCAGTTTATCCTGACGACCTGACCATCAGATTACTATTATATAGTACAGTGACTGCTTTCATACTTACAGGGGCAAACTTCCCTTCCCTAGATGATAGAACTTAACTTGTATGAGGTCCAATTGAATATATGGGACTATCTATCGACACTAGGACCAAAGAATCAATTCTTGACGCAGACTAGACAGAATTTTATGTTGAATTTTGCTTATAAAGGTAAAGAACAAATAAAGAAAACAATCGCCGACCTGTCATGTATTGTCGAGGAGAGAGACATGCATGCACTGCGGGTCTGGAATCTATTAAATAGCCTTCATGTAAAATCTTTGGGGATGAAGATAGCGTCATTAATCTCCGCATGCATCATCAGCATGTTTTGGGGTTCAATAGATATCTACGAACCATGCAACCAATGGACCTACACTTTGCAAGTTTGGTGGTGCCTCAGGGATATCATTTGGGCACGATGGTCTTTAAACGAATTCCAGCAATCGGAACCAACAAAGCTTGGACAACGGAGGAATGTATTCAAGAAATGGCGCCAGCGCCTACAAACTGTCCTGGCCACTGATTATTATCATGGACCCGTCTGATGACACCGTCATATTAAGTCTAGCTTCTTGACAGTATCGGATATGGAACGTAACTGTCCGCTATCCTGCCGTGGCGAGCGTTTCACGACACTAACAGTCGGTGCTTTTCACCAAATATTGCTGAAAGCTACCAAATTTCCTCGCATCCTATTGGCAGAGAGCAATTTATTCGATCAAAATCACCGGGTCTTTTAGAGCTTTAAACTACAATTATGGAGAAAAAAGTCTAGATCTTGCTATTGCTCCATAGTAAACAAGTCTGACCTACGTCAACGAAAACACACACATACAAAAAAATGAATACACAAGAAAACCAAGTTATCGGTTAAGAACCGCTGTAAAGCGGATTTCGCAGTCAAATTGATGAAATTGAGGTATACGAGAAGAACACCTTATCGAACAAAAATTATCGTGATAGAATCCCTGTAAAGTCGTGACGACATCGCTGTGGACACAAAATGGTACGACTGAGATATTTGGTGGTATGAAACATTTCCTTAGTAAAATGTAACATTGCTTTTTAGGATAAAACTGCCTAACGTATCACAATCTTTTATGACATCAGCCGGGCGAATTTCATCACAAAGGTAGTTAAGTTATTTCGTTTCATCTCCTAAAGATGTTTTGCGAACTAACATCAGAAGTAAATTTATTTCTTATTACATCGTTGACATTATTGACAGCGATATAACTTCCAATGTTATACCTACGTCATCGTTTAAATCAAATAAACCCATCATTCTCCTTTGCTTAAAACGCACCAACGTCATATATGCAATAACTAATTGAGATCCGTCACAAGGACTCCCTCAAAATGCAAAGATGAAAAAATGTGATATTTTTATAGGCACCATGGATAATTGGAACATATGATTTAGCACGACGTGACAAGTAAAGTAGGCGCATAAATGTTAAATTCATATGCGCCCACCTGCATCAGAAATCGCCGCATAACTAACCCGTGACCAAGTAGGGAGAATCCAGTCCGCGATGATCACATTAGCACCGGGGAATGGATTTGAAAAAAAATCAATCAGTTTCCATGCTTTGCGCTTGGATGCAGCTCACCCCAAACACGGCACAATATTGTGTCAGCGTCGCGATCTAGGGCGATGCTCAGGTGCAGCGGATGCGTTGCTATAGCAACCGCATCACGATGGCGAGCTTCTTACAATCTTGGCCGGTTGGCACAGCGTCCATTAGCACCAATTAACCTGTCGCGGTGTAGATTCTCACTACCACCATCTGTTATGATGGATGGTCCTGCATGGAAGTCGGTCTCTGAGGCCGTGGTCGACGATGACGATGACGTCCGTGGTTGCTGAAGTCCGCGCTACGAAAACAGCTTCCGACACAGGTACATACTGCAGAAACAGATGAGGACGAACAGGGCCCCGATGCCCATCTGGACGATAGGCCACACGGGAAAGTCGGGCGAGATGGAGTACGAGTCTTGGAGGACAGACCGAAAGCTCTCCACCATCACCTTAAGCCCGGTGAAAACATCCTCATCTTGGAAGTATTGCCTGGTGTCAGAGTAGATGTCTTCCATGATCAATAACTTCAGTTTTAATGCCGCCGCAGGGCCAGCCGAAGCATATACCTGATGTCAAAGAGAGAGAGAGAGAGAGAGTTGTACTTTTTCTGAAAAAAAATATGTTAAAGCAGATATGAACCATGAGCGACCTCCATAACATCACATTCGCCCTCAACGACTCATTTCTGATCAGGTTCATAACCCATAATGCAACATTCTAAGCATTGTAGTATTGTAACATAGCTAACTTTAATTAGAATTAAACTTATTTATTACTCAAAATTCATACAGCAATGATTATGTTATTACCAATTAGCAAAATAGGTTCTTTTCCATTTCAATTTTTTTCTAGTTTTTTTATAGTTTTTTTACGAATAAATTTTAGGCTTACTTTATTTTATGTAACTTTAATCACAAACATTACATTTTTAGACGGCTCTCTATAACACATAAGGGACCACACACAATTTTGATCAGCTCGCCCCCCCCCCCTTAAAAGGCAAATTTCATTCACATTCAAGTTGATCCCGATTAACATACAGAGTTTGATACAATTAAAATATTGATATCCAAGTATCCAGATATGATTCATCGATTTAAGAATAAATTTATTCGTCAATATCCTAACCTCCACCCCTTAAAAACAAGAGCTCAAATTCATTTATCTTAGTTGTTATCACATTCATCTGACTCATATTGCCTGGTCATAGCATATGCACAAACATTTCAGGCAGGGAAATTCTTTTTATTGTTTTTTTTTCTTTGCTTTCTGTAATTTTTCTTCATTATCCTCTTTCCCCCTCATTGTTCAGACTTTTAATGAGCCTACCCGGCAGCCTTCTGCATTACCAATACATCGCTTACGGCGTATTTTGCATATCCTGATTTCACTAATGACATTAACAGTGTGATTGTAATGACAATATAATGGCTCTGATCTCAGTAGGGAACGTTTTTTGCCAATGGGCATGTCTGTATATTCACAAAATGAGGCAAAAATACGGCAAATATTCTGATGATTTTATGCCGCATTTATACAGCACTTGACATTTCCATCTAGGGGCAAATGTACATTTGTCTTTTGAAACAGAAGATAGTGCATGGAGGACCTATGACTTAATTTGAAGAAGATAATGTTTACATTTGCGCAATGCGGGATATGATTTCTGATATAAAATGAATAAAAGACATAAATCGATGATTGGCGTTTGAAAAAAAAAACCAACAACAACCCCCCCCCCCGAACAAAAAAAAAATGTTGGGGGATGATAAACTTGAGAGCGAGAACGCAATGACTGCCACCCCATAATCCGCCCACAATCCAAAGTCGCAGAAAATAACTTTGGAGATTCTTATTGAGCTTGAAAAAGGAAATACTAAGCTTTGAAATGAGATGATAGTTGTCAAAATTGATCAACAAAAACCAGCACAACCACGTCACGTGACTGAATGTGGAAGAAAGTGAGAGCTTCAAAGAACTACAGGGTTTAGTTTGGGGCTCACTCTAGCCATGAGATACGCATTTTGTACGATCTCAGTGATACGTTCAAGTAGTCTGGATAAAAGTGGTGTTAAAGGAACTCTTGAATCTCATATATATAATTGAACTAAACAACTTCTAAATTAGACAAAATAAAGAAAACCAACTCTTATCTCAGATGAATTAATTTTTACTTTTTGAACAGCAAATTATAATTTTGGCTTTTTACAGAGAACAATCTCTGGATACTTCATGTTGGTTTGGGGTAGCTGATCACAGCATGGACTCTGGCGTCAATTTGGTTTAATAAAAACAGAACGAGAGAAAAATATTGATGAAGCATTGGTAAAAATCCACCAAAGAATATACAAGAGTTACGGATTTGAATTTTTTATAATTTCATTTTTTGTGACTTCACATGCGAGCACTGAGCTTCCATCGTAGATGAAATGCAATTTTCTCAGAAACCTTAGATGAAAAATTCGATTACAATAATTGAGTATTTCAAGTTTTTAGAGAAAAAAACAGCCTGCATTAATATAATAATGATGACTTTATATTTGATATTGTAATTTTGAGCCTATATTGGACAATTTCAAAACGATTCTAACAATGACCTGATATGATAGCAAAATAGCAAAACTTATACATATATATATAGTTAATATTGATTTTGTATAACATTTTGTCGTCTCTCCTTTATTTCCTAGAGGGTGTTTTCTTTCGGGATACCATCGCGCTTCCATTTCCCAACTCTATTTTCTCTTTGGGTAGAGAAATTTATAATTATTTACTGTTTCTTTACTTACTTCTTTATCTTGCTTAGCGACAACAATCACCACATCATCTTCGCATTTTCCAAACATCCATGACTTCTTGCGCAGAAAATCGGCATAGTTTCGGGCCGTTACCGGGTCCCTGTATAAAGACAAGCGAGGAAAACATACAATTTAATTTTTAGCGATTGATATCTTGCGACAGGTAACCCATCTATGTTCTGATCCAACCGGTGTCCAAAACTTCAATATACAGAATTAAGGATAGAAATTGGCGGGGAAGAATTAATTGGTCAACATAGCCTAAGGAAGTATATGAGCTATACATTGATATCTTGTATGGGGCAGTATTTCCAAGAAGTTGCGAGCGAGAAAAAAGAAAGTTTTACACTTTTTTTATCTTCCTCGTCTTCCTCATATTTTTTCCACTACTCTAAAAATCAGAGGGGTCGAACATCTACCCCCTTTGTGGCGCCACTCCTGGCAAAACACACACATAGTCAGACTTTTAATTTCAACCTTTTGTATATCATATTCTGAATTTGAGGGCGTTGGACAAACAGTTTTTTCAGTGAGTCATTTTGTATCATAATCTCTCTAAAAATCACAAAAACGATGTCGAAGCTCGCAACGGTTTATAACCTTTTTCCAAAAACTGAAATATTTCTTTAAACTAGCTATTGTATATCTCAAATATAACAAAAATAACAACAAAGAACAGGTGTTTTAAGAACATCTATTTAAGAAGGTTTATTCCTCACTGCCTGGTAGACGGTAAATAAGGCAAAATGGCGATGGAAATCGTGTAACCGCTGTCCGTCACATTGCAGGCTTGCTCCAGCGTACAAGCACATGACGTGGTCGAACGTATTTCCTCCAGGGCAAAGTCAAGTTCGTCAGCTGTGAGTGGTCAAAAATAGAATCAAAAGCAAAGGAAATAGCGTCAACAGAATTCCATTCATGAGACGAAAAAACGATTTATTGCAAAGGTAAATATAGACGTATTCACTGTATTTTTGTTATGAAGATGAACGGAAAAGTGGGCGATAAAAACAAGGTGATACACGGCTATTTAAGTTTGCCACGAATTCAGTTGATCATTTTTAGAAAAGACAACAAAAACGATAAAGAAAAAGGCGTAAATATTTCCCTACATGAATGAAAAAAAATGAAACAGCAGCATGATCAAGAATAAGATATATGACAGTAAAACTACGTCATTACAATGGCATCTGTCATCTTAAATACATCGAAAAAATATACTCAGTTCCTTCATTTATCAAGAACGATAAAATAGATATTTGCTGATAAAAAAATCTAATACAATGCGTTACATCAGCTTGACCCTGTAACCCGCTGGCAAAGGCTTACATGTAAGTACCTGGCAATCTGCAGTCATTGTACTATATTATTGATACTGGCAAAGAGTGAATGAAATACATTGGTATCTCACGTCTTATACATTTTATCCTATTAATCATCGCAGCATGGTTCTCTTTTCTTCTATGTTTTGGCGTAGTAAAATGAAAACTTTAGACGGCTTTTTCACAAAATAGAGGTGGATTAATTCATGACAGAATGCCACTAAACAGGGGAGCGTTTCATCAATATTTTCATCCGACATCTTTCCATGATTTGATTGGCTCAGAGGCACTGTTCCTATGGTAAATGTCGGATAAAACGTCCGACAAGTCCTTTCATGAAACGCCCCCCTGGTTGCTGCTGATATTATAATAGCATCCACTTCTCAGACGCTTTTTGGAACGTTGAGAATCTATTGAAAATGCCCATCAAATCACAATGGACAGATTAGAGGTCACTGTCGAAAGTTGATGGACCGGGCCAGCACATCGTCTCAAGATTCGAACCGGACAAAAAACTGAAATAATGTCGTTTGTCCAGAATCCAAGACGACACTGTTGTTTTGAGTCACCGATTATCGACAAAGACTACACCCTTTGTAAATGAAGGGCTTTTGACAAAACATTCTCTGCGTTATAAAAAGCGTCTGCGAATCATTGCTAAAGTGTCCTTATGACTGAGAAGTAGACATACCGTCTTACGTGCATGTATCTATATGGTCACTTGTACTTATTTCGATACGTGACATTCATTATCTTCATTATTGTTAATTTTACAAACCAAAATTTCTTAATAAGCAATTTAAGAGGAAAAGATACTTCACAATTATATCAAACCTATCCCTCATTGTTAGTATTACCCCCTTTCTCTCCCTTCCCCACATTTCAGCTTCGCCAAGCCCCGCGCCAATCCCCTTCAACGGCACCCATGCTAACAATAGTCTCCTATTCGTCTCACACTACATTGCACACTCACATATACACCGACACGCACACACACACACACCACCGACGTATTGTAAGTTATACCTTATATCAAAGTAAAATTCATTTTCAAAATAATAGACATATTATATAATTACGCGCGTAAAGATATATTAAAGAATAAACATATATTTTTTAGCAAGATTAATGATGAATTTTTAGCAAACGAGTTTGAAATTATTCGTCACCCGTTGGGTTAATGACAATTTTTGGCAGCGAATACTCTGTTGCATTACTGTTTATGGTCTGCTCAGATTTATTAGTTTTTCACAGAAAGTGGGCAGCTTTTTTATTCTTTAGCAGACTTTAATTGAATTGTCAAGTCTACTAGAGGCCTAATTGCTTGCTAGATATCTAGAGAAGATATGAATGCATTTATTGGTGCGCATTTGTGTTCTTTTTGACATGAACACAAATGTTGGAGCAGATAGAAATCAATTGATGGTCGCGATAGTGAACATGAATGGTGACTGTTAATTTATCCTTCTGGAATCTCCTGAATGTATAATTTAATTACCTTATTTATAAAATATTTTATGCATTTTATATCATTAATTTATTTCTGACTTGATGACAATATTTAGGCAGTCGTTTTAAGGACTCTTGGCAGTCTGAACGTTTAATCAATATTATCAAGTCAGAGAAATTGATTACTGCATTGATAAAATAATTCTATCAACGTGGAAAAGACTAGTGTCAGATGTTTCAGTCTCTAAAGAGAGATTATCCTTTGATCAGTAACATTTGGCATAAAACTGTCATGTTGTTCTGGAATGTGCGCTGTTTTGGTATTGCTTTGAATATTGATCTGACTTTGGGATTTTTCCACATTGGTCGTTTAAAAAGATATTAAAATATTTACGTTTCTTACATCATACACAAACTTTGGGTCATCTAAGGGCCTAAACATGGAAAGGGAGTTCAAGTATTTTCTTACTAATAATCTAATAAACACAAAAGAGTATTCCTGAAAAAGAATAACAACAGCGGACACTCACCCTGTTCTCTGGAAAGTATATAAAATGGATCACAGAGCCACGAAGGGCGCCCTCCACGGCCGCATAGTTTAACATCAGTTCTGGGGTTGTATACCAAGTCTGCCATCGCAGGGGGCGAGGAACAAATAGCGAGTAATTTGCATATCAACATGATGACATGAGTCCAACGAAAGCTCACTTTCATGATATGATCACATGACCCGCGTTGAATCGGGGTTTCTTCTTAACATGACTCAGCACAATTTCAAATCATCCACACGCATGCGCAGTCGTTTCCACAGTTTTCATTCAAGCGCAGCTCATTACAACCTCTGCGAGCACTGAGACAATAGCAAGCATTATGTACCTCATCACAATAGTATATTAAGCAATTAATGATAATCATCTGAGGCAGCTTTCCGGATAAAAATTGAATTTCTCCTGAAATATGCAAAAACAATCACGATCGAGTTTCAGCGCGATTGCCCGTGGGCGTTCATGATGTCCTGATACTCGCACGCAGGGATGCGACATCATCCTTAAGACAACCGTTACGATATCAGCAAAGTTAACATCAGATATCGATGCAAGTTTTTACATCACCAGACCAATCAATAGTTCCGATTACATAGCGATCAAGACAACTGTGTAAGAAATATTCAAGGGGATGGTGATCGATAAACTCTTGGGAAGATGGCCGATAGATCGTTGTCGTTCGAAGCAAATCGCATTTCACCGCATCGGATAGAGACAATAGACTCCTCTCTGTAGCAAATGCAAACCAATCGTCATTCACGAAGGCAGAACGAAAGCAACTTCGAAATCGCAGAAAATGAAATCTTTGCATGAACCATATAGAGCGTGAAGCATCGATGTGGATCTGGTGTGGAGTCGACTAGGTCTCCAGTTTACTGTGTGATTAAAATAAGAAAAAGGATAAATAAATTTAATACACCATCATTGGTTAGGAGTTGTAATTGGCCTATTTATCAATATCACCTTTAAAGCCTGTGTATAGCTTTGGTAAAGGGTCAATAATGTGATTGATAATCGAATATCATCTAATATGACAGTCTTACTGAAGCGTAGAGACCGTTACATATTTTTCCAACTGCCCTTCTCTGAGAAAATTTCAAATATTCAAATCTTTGATATATAGCGCCCTCTCTCGGCGATGCTTGTTAAAAAATAGGCATTCAAGCACTTATCTTATAAATTTAGTGATTAAATATCCAAAAGTTACAGACAAAGAACATGTCCTGAAAGTTTCAGCCCATTCCATGATTTGGAATAGGATTTAATTGAAAGACAAAAACACACAGATATTTTAATTTGATCGGGTGACCCGATCAAGTTAAATTTCCATGTAAAATCGCAAAATTTATCCTGTAAAACCCATTTTCATTTCATATCCTCCACATCATAACTGTTATAGGGCATATCCATTCATATTAGCTAGCAATGAATTGGAATAGTGATAGGTGCATTTACCAAAACTATACACAAGCTTTAAAAAAAATGTCAGCGTTTTTATACACATTTATTTAGAAGGAGGGGCCCTGCTTCGTGAAACTTAGAAAATCACAGTTTGGTTATATATGTATGCAGGGGCCGCGGAAGCTTCAGCCCCCACTTTATTTCCAACACCGTGTACAAAAACGTAAAAATGACAACAGGATTGTGATTTTTTTGCATGGTCAACCCCCCCCCCCCCCACTTTGAAAACAGTTCCGCGGCTCCTGATATATGATACATTTGTTTTTTAACTAATCGAAATGCATGATTTCGGGCGTAAAATGTGTCTTGTATCTTTTCATTTATAACAGACCTTCTAATACAACGCCAGGCTCTTGATTGTGTTCTTTTTACATGTACATTAATAAAGATGACTGACTGTGTTTGTAAATATTTTTTTCTTCTCATTTTATATGTCCTTTTACGTTCTATTATTGCCCTTTGGTAAAAAGTTTGCTCCATATGCAATATTCAGTTACTTCAAATTGCTTTATACCACGCTGTGTCTCGCATGATACACGATCAAAAACAATATCAGATTAGAGATACAATTTCAATTTATGCACAATCACGTTAAGCCCACTACTTTTAAGATGATTCTGTCATAATATCATTGAGCATTAATATCAGGAAACCCTAATAAAAAGAATCCCCCTGCATTTCAACTAGAATGTTTCAAGGTTAAATGGCATTGCATGAAAGAGGACAATATCATTTTTTCATTAGTATTTCCCAAAACTAATTTTTCCATCGAATCAATCATTGTTATGATATAGACTTTAATTTCAATTTAGTAAAATAAACACAAGTTCCAATGGGGGAAACCAGCAACTAATCTAAAATACCATTGGGACACTTTGTGCAGAATCCATGCCATTTCCTCGAAAATGCGTGTTTTTAGCATTTGGGTATGATAATGGCGACAGCTGCCATGGCAACGGTGGAGATGCTTGGTCATTCGTCTGCAGAATTTATGTGCAACGATTGAGCTATTTCGCGCCACTGTAATTTCATTTACCATTTGTTTGGGTGCATGTATTCATGTATATTATCATACGTCGTTTCGTTTATTGAAATTAGGTCCAGTATTTCAACGACTCAATGAATAATTTAAAATGAAGTCTGGCATTTGAGTAGGTCTTTTATTTGCCTGTTCATGTGACGTCTTTAAAAATGAGGTGAACATCTGACCTAAATTTCGCCATTTTTTCTTTAGATTATCCTCTTTCGCCTTATTACACTCTAAGAAATAAAGTGCTAATTTAGCTCTTAAAGAGCGTGTATAGTGACTGCACTTCGGAGTGCTGATTTGTTGAACTAGACAAATCAGCACTCCGAAGTGCAGTCACTATACACGCTCTTTAAAGAGCTAAATTAGCACTTCATTTTTTAGAGTGTAGACATAATTATTCAACCATTTACAACACAAGGAGTAATACAAAAATAGATTAGCGGATACATATCCCTATACATACACAAATATTCAATAATTCCATATTTAAATATTGACATCAAATTTTGAATGTTTTATTCCAAATCGGGTCGTAGACCAAGCGTAAGATGTGCGGTGCCCCTACAACCGTGAAACCGACTCCTAACCAAAAAAAAACTATTACTTTGTTGTATGCAACGGGCCCCAGGGCCCCGTTGCAGAAAAGTTATCGTTATGGTAACTTTGCCGGGGCGGAGCCAGGATTTTGAAATAGGGGGGGGCGCCAGCGGCGAGGGAGCGAAGCGACCGAGCGGGGGGAGGGTGTGGGAGGGGTTAAACCCCCCTCCCACGGCAAGGACTTTTTCAAAAAATCATGTCCAAAAGTCGTATTTTGAGAGCACCTTTAGAAGAAAAATGCACACTTAAATCACTGTAACTTCATGAATAAAAGACACATACTGACTCATTTAGGAGCTGGTTTCCAGTCACACACCGTATAAGCGGTCATTCAAAACATACATTTGGCAAAGGCTCTTCACTTGCTTGCATCGTGTGATTGAAACGTCAAATTTAAATGATACGAAACTGAGACTTGTAATCGATAAGTTCCGAATAATCCATTCTGTTTATTGTCATTTGTGTATTTACATTGTGTGTTTCAAACGAGAATTGTTTAGTCGTATGGCAACATGCATAAAATTTGGTTCTTTTTTCCCCAAAATGCACAGTAAATTGTTACAAACTACAGAAAAAACGACATCATCTTCTGGTAATCAACCTTTTCCCTCGTATTATTTTCAAATCATCTTCAATAATCCAGTCATTCTGCACAACCTCAAAGTAATATAATGCTTCTTAAGGGGATTCTCATCATTTTTATTGTTTACGTTCAAAGTCTCTCATCGCGTTGCCATCTTAACTTATGACCAGCCAGGATGAAATTGTATTTATATTTATTTTAACATAAGATAATCAATTTTTACGAAGCACTTGTTAAAACTATACCACAAATAATTAAATAAGGTCAATGATAAAATGCTAGAAAATACATGTAAGGAGCTTTGATATCCAGTCCATAATTGTATAAGTTATAACTATCAGTGGCAGAAAATGTAAAATAAACCGAGGCTCGTCTTCGGTATACAGAGTTCAGAAGGCATTTTATAAGCTTTTCATTTATGAAATTACAACTTGTTTAGACCATGAATTCATATAGGCTTCCAATTAAGTTAAAATATAGTTTTGACTAGATCTAGCCCATGAAATTGACTACATTGTACCAATCCAGTAAATATAACCATCAAAAAAAAAAAAAAAAATTCCGGCGAAAATAGGGGGGGGGGCGCGCCCGGGCGCCCCCCTCTGGATCCACCACTGCTTTGCCATCTAATGGTAACTACCAAGGTAACGTTGATTAACAGCTAATAAAAATCGAGGATTCCATGCAAGATACCTTCGGATGGCAAAGTTACCATAATTGTAACTTTTATACAACGGAGCCCTAGTGAGTGGAAGTGCGTGCATGAACCTGGCTGGTGTTTCATAAAGCTGTTCGTAAAGTTGCGCACAGCTTTACGCACGACTGGAACATGTTCTTAGATGGCAAGTCAGTTACATAAGGATATGTCATCTAGCACGAGAAAGGGTCACCAGTCATGCGTAACGTCATTCCTAACTTACGAACAGCCTTATGAAGCACCTACCTGAAAGCTCCATTTGAAGTTTGTTTTACAAATCAAACGGTCATTTATATCTTGTTCAGAAGTGGCCATCACTCCTCTCGAAATGGATCAGCCTCCGTAGTGTAGACGCTTTAATAATGAACCAATGAATGAAGCATCGACGTACTTGTAAGATTGAATGAGTGATTCTGTCTTCCCAAGAAATAAAAGGAAACCAAAACCTAATCAGAATGGTCGACTTGAATCCGGCCTCATTTTGCCTCAGTTTATCTGTCGCATTATCTCTGTCTGTTAGTCCCTCTTTCTTTCATTCTTTACTCCTCCCATCCTCTGTCTTTCTCTCCCTGTCTCTACCATTTTCTTGATTTTTTTTCTATTTCTCCCTCTCTTTTCATCTGTCTACCTATCTATCTATCTTTCTATCTATCTATATATCTATCTATCGATCTATCTATCTTTATACCGCTCTATCTATCTATCCATCCATATATCTATATAAATCTTTATGAATCATTTTCTTAAGTTTCCTTAATTGTTCTGTCATACACTCTCCTTTCTTTGTGTTAAAGTCTTCTTCATTTTGTTTTAGTCCGCTTCTATCTAATTTGTTTATCTCCTCTTTGATTCCTCAAATCTGGAGCTACTGACTTTCTCTTCGAAGTTTTTACAACTCATTTCATCAAGTCAAATGGCATAACAATTTAAATACTGACGCAGACGAGCTCGTTTTTAGACATGGCAATCTCGCCGGGTACTTTCTACTTAGGCATCTCCTTCACAGCCTTTTCATTTATTAATGCGACGTTTATTTGCAAGCTGAAACAAATTACGATTGGCGCTTTTTTGTGTCGTCTGCTCATATTCAGTTCCGCTGACCTCGGTAAAAGCTGCCAAACACCTGGGCTATCATCCGCCGAATATTTTTTAGATTTGCCGAAATTATCGACGGGCTGCAATTTCATACCTCCAGTATGAAGAGATCGAAGTTTAATAACCGCCCCATGAATTTTGATTGGGGAGATAAAAGCGAGGGATATAACCTCGTGTCAGCTTAGAGTCCCGCTGCTCAAAATTATAGCTTTATCACAACGTCCTCTGATTGGTTAATGTGAATAGCGCGGAACATCCACTGCCTCAATTATAACTTTGAAATATACGTTTACGTGGCATTCAAACTGTCACATATTCACCTGTGGGTATGTCTCATTCAGTGTTCAATGTAAAATGATATTTATTATTCCCTGTGATCAATGTAGACGAAATTATAAAAAAATGAATCAGACTGATAGATCTTTGAGGATGAAATATAATGGACAAAGTAACACATTGCACATATTGATCAAAATAAAAAATCTGATGATGTTTGCTTTACTCAACAGATGAAATTCAAATTACCAGCGTTTAATCATGACCTTAGTTTAATTTACTTGGTTATTATTAAAATAAAAATGATATCATTCAGTTCGTCCGGACTCCACTGGCCGTTGACATGACAACGCCCCGACTTAAGTTTGGAACCAGGCGTTTACGTTTATATAAATCTAAATAATTTCCATTTTTAGGGACTGCTTCGATATATTCGACGTTTAGTGGTATGAAAATCAGATGATGTCGATCACTGATTATTAAAACAATTTACCATAATGTGGCTTAGTATTGATAATCTCATGGATCGTCTCTAGATGATGTTCTGTAGCTTCATTATATTATATTATTATATATTATTTTTCTTCTAAACCCATGTTGATTTGATTTAAGGGTCTTTATTAAATATGACGAATTAAGTTACCCTCGGAAGAGGGGGATATAACAGAAATATTCATTTCATGAAAGAGCTCGGAGCTCTTGTGGTTCGAAACTTAGGCCCATAATCTGAAGATCAATGTATAACTTGGATCATGGTCTAACTAATTGCTGGAAACGATGGGAAGCCAAAAGGTCAGAAATGTGCTTACATCCTATTTTTCTTACGTTTATCTTGTTCTTTCCCAGTGACTACTGATGAATGAAACTGTGTTAATTATCAATTTAAGATAATTATGAATATGAATGGTGAGTTAAGAGGTGGTTAATTGAACTTGTGGATACCTGCCACAATAATTGTCTATCCATATACTTATCTCACAACTTTATTCGAGAGATTAAATTGAATCCGAGGTCCGAATACTGGTGTCACAGGGTACATGCAGGGATGCCATGATTACGAACATGACGAAAGTACAAGTGTCTTGATTAGGTAGGCTCTGAAGCTGTAATTAACCAAAGACGAGCTTACACTCTTTGAGGGCTGGCAAGAAACACAACTTAGTAATCAGCAGGAAGGCGTATGTTTTATTGCAAAGTCCACTCGTAGGTTCGTACTTTGCTGATCAAGACGCGTGCAGTCATACGTGACTCTGAGAGCGAGATGTAGGTTGATGGAACAGTAGGGAGACAGATAGGGGAGAGGGAAAAGAAGGAGAAGAGTGCATTTGTAGGTAAGTAGGAAGGTAGAAAGAGAGAGAGAGAGAAAGAGAGAGAAAGAAAGGGGAAAGAAAAAAGAGAAAGTAAGAAAATTAGTGAGACATCAAAATCGATGAATGCATACCGTAGACAATGCGTGATGGCACATCTAAGGTAGATCGGAACTTAGTTTTAAAAGAAGAAGAAAAAAAAGAAGTACAAGAAGAATAAGAAGAGTCGGAAGAAGAGGAAGAAGAAGAAAAAAATAAGAAAAATAAGAAGAGAAAATGAAGAAGAAAAAAAGGGAAAAAAAGAACGAAAAAAAGAAGAAAGAGAAGAAAAAAAAGAAGGGGAAAAAGAAGAAGATGATGATGAAGAAGATGATGAAGAAGATGATGAAGAAACATATAACCACAAACGATATTCCATACAGAACTTTATACACCTGCAGACGATTATTCTGAACCTCGGGGAGAGCTCCATGATGTCCACGTCACACCGACTCCAAATCAACAGGAAAAAGACAAGAGGTCGAAGATTTTGTTTCGTCGGTCTATTTCCGGTCTGTTTGGTGCGCAAGTTTTGTGTAATCAGTTGCTTTTCAAAAAAAAACTGTTATCGAATCATGTGGCTTAAAAATGAATCATAAATACTTTTCCGTTATCTTCTTGTTTTATTGTCATGATTGTCTGTGATATCGATATGGTGCTATTGTGTCATCGTTCTGGATCTGTTGTTTTATCGGTATGGTACCGTTGTAGAGTCGTTACGGCTCTGTTCTCCCATTGTTCTGGTTTGATTGTCTTGTCAGTATTCTGTCATTGGTCTTTCTTGTCGTTATTTGTGGGTGCGTCGTGGTCTAGTGGTTCTGTCTCTCGCCTTTGAAACAGAGGGTCGTGGGTTCGAATCCTAGCCATGGCGTGTTTTCCTTCAGCAAGAAATTTATCCAGGTGAGGTGAATGGGTACCCGGCAGGAGTAGTTCCTTGCATGCACTGAGCGCCGGCGATGGTAGCTCGAGCTAAAGCCGGGGTAATAATAGCAGCGCTTTGTATCCTCAGGCAAAAAGCGCTTTATAAATCCAGCTATTATTATATCTCATTGCTCTGGTACCAGATTTCTTAATATCGAACATCTTGTCGTATGGTACAGATAATCGTCTTTTTTCATTGCTCATGGAATCGTTCTTCGTCATTATCCTATCGTATTCTTATCGGAATAATACCGTCATCTCGTAGCAAGCATTACTATCGTTCTCCCTATCCACCCACTAGAATGTGGTCGCTCTATTAAGTTTTACAAGGGCTTCAGAGCGATTTAATATCAAAACTTAATCCACATTTAATATATTTCCTTCGGTTTGACCTCTGGAAATACATGGCTGAAATCCCCGAGGAAGAAATCCATATTACCGGCAAGGTCGTTGAAGCTAATGGGATTAAACACTCCGGTGTAGAGGTTATATCGAGCGATCTCGTCGCAGTTTACAGACGTAAATGATGGCTCGGCTGACTCAATGATTCCGGTGGTATGTTTAGCATCACTGACATCCTATTAGTCAATATCACTGAATAATCTCAATCTGTTGTAAACATACAGCTCAGCAACAGGGAAGGAAGAAAGGGATGTGGAGAAAAATGATTTTTGCCAGAGAATATCTTTAATAAATAACAGCCTCCAATCATGTTTTATTAAAATCACCATATACATAAAAAAAAAAATTGGTATAACTGTTTACCCTATTCTTACTGTGTTAAGAGGTATTGATTTCGGTAGCTTCCTTCTCTTCCTTTTACATCTCCTGAAGAAAAAAAACATTTGTTTCGGGTGTTTTTTTTTGTAGAATGCAAAAAAAAATCAAATCGGGTAACAGTATTATAATTTCTTCAGTGTAATCGAGATTACACAATGAAACAAAATAATCTTTAGGGTCTAAATCAAATTAGATTAAGCCTGGATTAAAAAGGATTTTTGACTCGCTCTGTATAACGATTATTCTGTTGGACTTCGGTGTTTTAATGGCATTACTGAGCGCATTACTGAGCGCATTACTTTAAAGCCTTTTTCTAATATTAACGATTGCGTCTTGTCTATATAATTCTTTTAAAATTTGAATATGCTTTAAAGTCATAAAATTTCTTTAAAAAATATGCTATGCATTACCAAATTAGAAATCACCATATCTTGTTTAATCTATACTATAAGAAAATGTTACATGTCACAACGGGAACACATTTTAAAGGACACCTGTAGGGCGCCAAGTTGCACCTTTACACTTGTAAAGTTGGTGCTCAGAGTTTGTATTTTGGTTGCACATTCTATACCTGTTACAGGTGCAGTTTCAAAGGAGGTGTTTATTTTTGTTTGTCAGAAAGCATAACTATGTGTCATTCCCATTCGTCAGTTATACATGTAGAAGGTAAATATATTTTTCCATCACATTTGGACTTTTACCTCTACTCAAATTCGATCTTATTATTTCCAATAGAAAGTATGATACAAATGAATTTAATACATATTAAAATTACATGTACACTCTAAAACGTTTACCCAATATTGGGTAAAATGGGAACAAGCATGTTTGTTGGGTAAACAGTTGCATTTCAAACATGCATTGTGCCCAATATTGGGAAGAAAAATTACCCAGCAAACATGCATGTTCCCTTTCTACAGAAGATTGGGTAAATTTCTACTTTCTGTTTTTATAGTGCAATGATATAAATGGAAATTAACATAATTATAACAGAATATTTTTTAGACAATTGAATTATAAAAATCAGTGTCATCATTATCATCTCATATATAGAAAAATGATACATGCATGTATTTTATTATTGGTATCGCTGCTACTCTAAACATTCTTGGACCTTTCTATCCATCTTCTGTCCTCATACGATAAGATTTCTTAAAGAAAGTACGTCGTACGGCGGACAACGTTGTTCTTCACAATACAAATCTTCATTTAATTTTACAAGCAGATCCATGTCATAAAATATTGGTTCTAATATACAGCACACGCATTATCTGGATTTTCATTTTGGCAGAAGATATTGCTGTCGTTACAAGCCAGGGTCAATATCAAATCATAAATATTTATCAAGTGATTCGCTAACCACGCCCCCCCACCGACAAGTAAGAAAATCATGTATAAATCACTTATTTTGTAGGGTAAGAAATCATAAGGGTTGTTTGAAATCGTATTCAATGCTCGTGACTTCAAATTACACCGACTTAATACAATCAGAGGCGGATCTCGAATTTCATTACAGAGACACAGTCAGTGGCTTGAGTCAAGCAATGTCTTCTGAAAGCCCCACCCCCTCTCCCCCAAAAAATGAACAATAATAAAAATAAAAATGAATAAAACAAACAAATATGATGTCAATAACAAAATCAGAAAAAAAATATAATGAATTTAAAGATTAATATGTATTAAGAAATAAATGAAATGGATAAATGAATAATAGAAAAATGATAGTAATATAATGATAATAATAATAATAGCATAAAGAATAAATGAATATACAAACTAAATTACAAACGAATAATTATAACGCTTACGAAAGAAATAAAAATAGAATAGAATAAAAACAAAATTGAAATAAAAAAAATACAGATTTATGTTGCTCTTATGAAATCAGCCAGTAGCTTCCTTTTCCTTTTTTTTTAAATTATGGGGGAAGGAAGTATGCTTACATCACTATTCAAGCATTTCGTAATCATGATTTCCTGTAGCTTCTAACTGACGTATCTGCCCATCCTAATATCCCATCTCTTTTAAGTCCTTCACATTTCGTTTTGTTTTCCTCTTCCTCTCTTCTTCATAACAATGAGGGCAAAGAACCAGACACAACTGACAAGAAAGAGTAACCAGGGGATTAAGACTGCTTCGCATCTTGTCTGTCTTTGACTGACAACACTAAATGTTAATCGTATGCTGATAAATGTTGGTTGCATAAACTGACCGACGGCAAAAAAAAATTCCAAGAAAGAAAGCGAGGTTTTGCCCTTGTAAATCCATGTAAAGAAACATTATCACCATGATCATTGTAATGGAACATGTCAATGGTAAAACATTTTGATATTATCATTAAAACATATACATATGATTTTCTGTGATGATTTGTACTTATGTCATCTGTAAGAGAACATTACTTTCTCATTTTAAATGTGTACATTATATATATATATATATATATATATATATATATATATATATATATATATATATATATATATATATATACATATATATGACCTGATGTATGAATGGGTATCTCTGCACGTTGACTAATGAGGGTGTGGGCGCGCGTGCTTGTGTTTTTGTGCGTTTGTCCGTGTGGGTGTCCGAGGGTGAGTGTGTACAGCGGTCACTTTAACGAGCAGTCCATGGTGCATTGTATTTTATCTCAAATGTTTTGATATTCATGTAATTTACAATATGGGGCCGGGGAATGGTTTTGAAAGTGGGGGGGGGTCAGCCAAAATTGGGTTCTGACCATGGAAAAAATGTGTTTTGTGTAAGTGGTTTTCTGCAGATTTATTTTCTTTATTTTTCTTCTTTTGTAAGTTCCTTATGTTCTTTGCGGGGGCGTGAATGGGAAAAATAAATGGATCGATAGATGGATGGATATACATACATTTGTTAACCAAATAAATTGATGTTCTAATATGAATGACTTATTTTACTGGTGCCTTGATGTATTATTTTTAACCTTATGAAATTTATGAAGTCAGTTTATGTTTGTATTCACTGGAAGAAGAAATAAAAGAAAACTTTAAAAAAAAGTCACAATCAGAAGGTTATTTTTACTTTTTTCTTACAATTTTTTGACAAAAGTGTGTGTGGGGGGGCTGAATGGTTTAAAAAGGGTGTGTACGGGGGTAGTCAAGTCACCCAGCCCCCGGTTCCGCGGCCCTTGAAACTGTTTTAATGTGTGCATTTCTGGTATTTAAAAACAAGAATTGGCATACACTTATTACACTGTATATGGTTGAGTTTGTGTGGGCGAGTATATGGGGAAAAGGTGGGGTGAACATCTTCGCCATATTTGCCTTTGCTCAAAGCACTAAACTTGCGGGTTTATAGCAAAAACCACTGAAGTCTAACTCAAACCGTTTTACATTATCATATATTCTATGTAGTCCGTTCATACTCCTACGGAAAACAAAATACGGGACAATCATGGGGGAATGCGCTACTTCACTCAGAAGCATTAGAATTAATCATAATAGACCATTCGATATATTAGGAAGATTGGTTTGAATTCGCTGAGTGCCCCGGGGACTGGAATCAAGACTAGACAGCGCCTATGCATTGCAGTTTTATCGATCGATTGAGTAGTGATACGTTGTCATCTATATCACTGGAACTTTCTTGCTTGGATGTCTCTTTGCGGTAGTTAAAAATAGTTCTTTTTGAGAGGAAAACGAATGTGAATGCATTCTTCATTTATTATCACCTAATCATAATGGAATGTGTAGATTGGAAATCAAAATATCGCCACCTGATTTGAGTTATTTAGTTTGATTAATATTCATAATTGTTTAAGTTGGCGAATATTGTTTTAATTTTCAGACTCTTAAACAGACAAGTATTTTTGTAATTATGATCAGATTAGTGAAAATAACATCCCTGGTGGGTGCTTCATAAAGCTGTTCGTAAGTTAAGAGCAACTTTAAGAACGACTGGTGAACCTTTGTTACGCACTATCCTATCGCCAATGGTGTATACCATTTACCAAAAAAAAGGATCACCAGTCGTTCTTAAAGTCGCTCTTATCTTACGAACAGCTTTATGAAACACCCACATGGAGAAACGTTAATATGGTTACACTAAAAAGCGGTATGATTATCAATCAAATACTAGAAGGGCTGGATCGAGTTCAAGCTTTGAATGTCAATGGGATATTTTGAATAAAGGTATAGCCTAAACATTCGTTCCCTTTATTTGTTTTTCATGCAAGACAAACTATAACATCATCTCAGAATCAGCGAACCAGTTGTCAGTTTTTGAAGAAAGTTTTTGAATAAAATATATGTATCACGTTTTAAAAGATGTAGAAACAGGGAAAAGAGAGCATAAACGAATGATTTAAAGACAGAAGATGATTTTACTGAAAAGTGCGTACTAATGATCCGTTGTCTTTGTGCTTCAAAAACAATTCGCTTCTCTGGCTACAGATATTGTAAATCTGCTTAAAACAGGAAACATTTGAGTGCAATATGCAGCTTGTGCAACAATAAGAAGAAAATGAAGTCGAGTCTCCTGTTGAGGTGATGTATGCGTGGGTGAGAAGAGGTGTGTTAGTGAGCGTGTGGGTGAGGTTATGGTGGTGTTTTTGTGCGGGTGTGCGTGTGTGTAAGGGATGGTGTAAGGGTCAGTGTATAGTTTGCCCTTTTGCATTACATCTTTTGAGTGTGTGTGTGTTTGCGTGTAAGGGTCAGTGTATAGTTTGCCCTTTTGCATTACATCTTTTGAGTGGGTGTGTGTGTGTAAGGGATGTGTGCAAGGGTCAGTGTATGGTTTGCCCTTTTCCATTATATTTTGAGCGGGTGTGGGTGTGTGTGTAAGGGATGGTGCATAGTTTGCCCTTTTCCATTGCATTTTGAGTGTTGTGTGTGTGTGTGCAATGGATGTGTGCGAGGGTCAGTGTATGGTTTCCTTTTGCCATTATATTTTTGAGTGGGTGTGGGTGTGCGTGTGTGTAAGGGTCAATGTATGTCATGCTTGTGCAATTTGATGTATTTTTAGTGGGTGTGCGTGTGTTTACGGGATGTGTGTAAGGATCAGTGTATGATTTTCTTTTGCCATAATATTTTTGAACGGTTGTGCGTGTGTGTAAGGGATGTGTGCAAGGGTCAGTGTATGGTTGCTTTTGCCATTATATTTTGAACGGGTGTGTGTGTGTGTGTAAGGGATGGTGCAAGGGTCAGTGCATAGTTTGCCCTTTTCCATTATATTTTGAGCGGGTGTGGGTGTGTGTGTGTGTAAGGGATGGTGCAAGGGTCAGTGCATAGTTTGCCCTTTTCCATTACATTTTGAGTGTGTGTGTGTGTGTGTGCAATGGATGTGTGCGAGGGTCAGTGTATGGTTTCCTTTTGCCATTATATTTTTGAGTGGGTGTGGGTGTGCGTGTGTGTAAGGGTCAATGTATGTCATGCTTGTGCAATTTGATGTATTTTTAGTGGGTGTGCGTGTGTTTACGGGATGTGTGTAAGGATCAGTGTATGATTTTCTTTTGCCATAATATTTTTGAACGGGTGTGCGTGTGTGTAACGGATGTGTGCAAGGGTCGATGTCTGTTTTGCTCTTGTCATTTGAGCGGATTTGATACTATTCAATGTGTTCAATTATTCACTATTGTTTTGATAATTGAAATATTGTGACGAACAAAATAGAATGGATTTGAAGGAAGAGACAAAGAAGACATTACACCTAGAACGAGTTATATCAAGCGAAATTTCTATAATGAAAGGATTAGTAAAACCCGAGTTTTCGTGTGTGCCCAAAAAATGTACAATGGAAAACGCATGAAGGAGAGAAATTGGGAGAAGGGGAAGGGGAAGGGAAAGAAAATGATATGGAATATGTAGAAAATTGGATGAAGAGTACATGAAGGTGGAAAAAAAGTAGAAGACAAAAAGTGATATAAGGACTCGAAGTGATATGGTATTTGCCAGCACACCAGGTGTTATAATATAATACTGCATCGATTTTTGGTCGCTGACAGTCAGTTCAGCAACACCGTTATTGCACCATAACTTGTTTCCACGCCATTACGAAACACATATTACTGCACACGAACCCGGTATGACTTTTACCAGGTTTCCTTACAAAGCAATCAAGTCGTTCAATACTGCTGCTTTCTTCATTTCAATAATTCATATTTTGTACGCTGTCTCTGATTCATCCTTATTCAATGTTTTTTTCCGCCCCTTTCTCCCTGTTTAATTTCACGTTTGATTTCCATAATTCATTTTGCATTCAAAGCCCCTTTCTTCTCTCTGTTTTGGTCCGTTGATATTACTCCTTAATTCCCCTGACCACAAAGGACGTGACCACATCCGTAATCTGAATTTTACCGCGGGAGGGACAATGATAAGCATATAAAGTTCGAAAACCCAAGGGACGAAAAAGAGCGAAGCAGAATTGATAATTACAAACAAAACAAAGTCTGATTAAGCAATTATCACAGGTGTTTGTTTACAAAACAGAATATGCAGGCGTTTTCTGTAAAGGCATATCACCATGATCACTGTCTTTCCCTAGTTCGGGCGGATGGATACCTGCCATCTTTGTAATATTTTTTCATGGCGCCCTAACATGCCTAAAATGGAATTTAGAATTAAACTCTGGACTGTTTGCAGTCATCACAGTTGCTATATTAATGTGTTCGTGTTCGGGGTAAAGTACAACCTTTCGTCACATACAAAGCTTGCATACGCAGTACACGTACATGTGGTATGCAGTCAAGGATGCTGAGGGTGCCTAATGTTACCTCTGCAATTACACCATAAATTCTTTTAGTGATATGTTCATGTAAACTATTGAAAAAAAAATTATGTTGCCAAGTTCCCTGAGTATTTAAAACGGAAAGAGAGACACAGATGACAGAAGGGAGACGGGATATGGAAAGGACGTAGGAAAACGGAGACTATAGGCCTGTCGCTCCTTTCTTGTCCGATGCACAATCCCAGAAACTTAAACGTATGTCACACATACATAATAGCAATAAAAGCTAGTAAAAACAATTTTCACAATATACTCCTCAAAGTTAAGGAAAGAAAGATATCTACAGTAGATATGAAAATGCTTTTCGTAGAGAATCGTTTCATAAAGCCATATATCAGTTATTTAAAATGAAAACTGTGATAAGCTGCTGAAATGTATGCATTTGATTGGCAAAGAGCAGGTTTGACACTGAATCATCAACAAAGCACTTTGTGAAAGCTTCCTCCGATAAGGATTGAACCACATTAAACAGTGATAAACAATGTAACAAATAATGATGGTAATGACAAATAACAATCATGTGAAAAAAAAATTGAATAATAATTTCGCTTTCGTGCTATCTTTGTTCATTCATTCATTCATTCATTTATTTGTTCGTTTATTTTTTCCTAATGTATTCCTAAATCGATTGATTTAGTTAGTTAGTTAATATTTGAATGTATTTATCAAAGATACGACATTTTGATTTGATTTGATTTGATTTTGATTTTATTCATATATATATATACATCATTTTCAACATTACATGATATTCATATTAGTATAATCATTTATATTATATATACATGATTGGAGCATCTTAAGCTCTATGAGCTTGAGAATGATGTTCCATGAGAAAGAAAAATACAAAGATACGTAATTATACATTGGCTAAAATAATATATTAAATGATGCGAACATCAACAAAGAGTAAAAAGAAGAGCAAGAGAGATAGAGTGAGGGGTGAAAAGAACAGAGTGGGAAAGAAAGAACTGAATAGAAAGAGAGAAATATAAAGAGAGTTTTAAACAATATTTAACAAGACATGTTTGATAACGAAGACTCGTTCGTGAGGTATTTTGTTTGTATATAATTGATATAATTGACATGATTACTGTTACTGTTTTTCCCCCTCATACATGTAGTTCTGATGCTACAGGTCGAAACAGATATAAAATGGCGTATGATAATTATAATTTATAGATATAAAAACAACCTTATGTAGTTGGTTTGTCTCGAGCCGGAATACATCACTCTATACCATCTCTCTTGGTTATACAAAAAAAATCATCCCACGTCACTTCATTTGGCCTCGGCCGTGTCTGCGATGATTACGTAAGATCGGTTAATTGACCCGTCCTCGATCCATTATGCAGAGTCTATTATGTTATATACTGACCATTAATGAGTTGATATTATGTACCACATACAGTATACGATGATATACATTATGGGCCGAGCTTTCATCCCAGATAGATATTTCTATTTAAACGTTTCTTCACTCTTTAAAAAAGAAATGTTAAATCCATATTTGAAAGGTTGGAGGGGTGACAACCTTTTCTAAACTATTCGACCCAACATTTAAGATGTTGAATTAAGCTTTATGCAAGGTTTGAATTGATATACCATTTGGATGATATAATCTATGAATCATATGAGATAAAACAACGTACCATTGTCCTAAGCTGGCATAAATATTACTTAAACTGCATATTGGCAAGGACTTTGGTATTGGAATATAGCGTGCTTTAATTTTTTTTCTATAGTTAAACGTGGGCAGTTTTAGAAACGGGCATTGGTTGTCGATACTTGAGATATTGAATTCGGCGTTTGAGAAAGTTACTCGACAACGTGAGTGGAACATTTCTCTAGGCACTGTTTCATGAAACATCTGGCCAATGGTGTCCACTGACAAATAAGCTCTAAACCAATCAAATGAAATGATTTTAGTAGCTTATAAGAATTTCAAATCGAAACCACTGACTTTCAAATCGAAACCACTGACGAGAGACTGCACGGACAGCTCCTAACGTTTGGATATAATGGCCTATTATATATGGATAGACGGAAAATTAAAATGATATCCGCTTTTTATTAAATGTTCACTGCTTGAATCTAATATGAATATGTAGTTTTCCTTCATACGCCTTATCATGGTAACAATGCAGCATATGGCATATTTTGAAGAAAAAAATCAAGTAAAATAACTACATGTATGTCTAAATGTATATACCACGAATAATATATGGTAATCAATGACCGTCGTATACAATATTAGTTAGCGACCTTGAAAATTATATTATCAGCGATCGACGATTTGAATTTTCAGCAAAGCGGATTTTTTTTCAAGGAGACCGCCTAACAATGTAAATAGATGATAATTATGTTTACCTCTAGTCTCCTTTTAATTTACGGGGATAAGAGACAAAATGGGTGTTTTCGCGGTTTCTTCCCTTTTGTGTGTGTTTTCCGTTCTATGTGCTTTGTTGTTTATTTTATAATTAACTTTTGAATCAAAGTGAATTGTTTCTTGATAGAATATTCTAAAATTATTATCTTTATTACATTTTGTTAGTAATGTAGATTTACTAAAGGCCAAACAATGCGTGTTTGATTCTTCCTAAGGCAGTAATCTAATAGCAACTAAATAAATAATTTTTAATAAATTCGAAGCCACCACTGCCTCCCTTTAACCTTACTTGTCTAAAGTGCAAAGAACTCATTAATGGCATACCCTAGATCATCCACCTAACACATATAGCATTCCCGTTAATTCTGTTGTCGTGGAAGGTAGATTTCGAATCATTTAATGTATATTAGTGGTCTCGGGGAAAACCGCATTCATTTGCAAAATGCTTTTATGTCAGCGATCGACGTGTACAACGTCGATAAGCTAAAAACAACTTGTCACATCAAACTTCTAACCCTAAACATGTTAATAAACCATCTGTTGATAAATGATGCTTTATAGTATTTGCAGACGCATATACTTTTAATGTCCATAAACCGCGAAAGTTTTCAAGAAAAACAAATTTTATTCTTTTCTTTGTCTGAATATTGGTTCATCCGTAAATATTTCGCATTCTTTTATTTCCATATGATTTTTCTATTTCAGTATTATTTTTGCACACGTCACAGAGTTAACCGAGGAGATCTAAGAGTTCTGTTATGACTACACCCTATGAAAAAATCAGATCTGACCCGGAAGTGGTCACATCAGTCCCGATTCGGGGTCATGGTTGACCTGTATACAGGTTGCGGGTCAAGTAGACACCAAGCTATTGCGATTTCATCCCCTAATAAATTGCCCATTTAAAAAAAATATAGTAGTTGAACTTGCTTCGAAATACCTCTGACAGGTGACATGCGTTAATTTGAACTCATTAGTGTATAATGTTGGGAAGAAAAGAAACATCTTCACTTAGTGTATATCCAGAGCTAGGCACATGTGCTTTGGGTCAGTCTAGATGATTTTTTAATAGATAAGTTGTAAAAATAAAGCATGAAGTTTTATGATATGACGGCTAATTGATCTTTCTTCAGGAATGCTTGGAAATATTCTGTCACATATACGTAGAATTGTAAGAGCAATTGCATTCATTAATTTTATTTAGTTATTTTCTCTTTAAGGATATTCACAGCATAATTAAGAATAGTCCAGAATGTCTCAGTAAAGCTTTGTTAGGCATGCCTACACCTATTTAAAGGCTGAGGAATTTTGTTATACATTATTTCATCTTTTGGTAGACAACATTTATCTTTGGTAGAATTATTTGCACGCCAACAATTAACTGTTTGCAGTTACTTTGCGAGAGGAATTCTCAGTTCTCATCGAGATCATCAACCTGTTTTAATGAACGTTTTTCAACCCAAGGATTGTTGAAATTGACTGTTAATCATCATCAACATCATCTTCACGGAATTTCAGCTTGTTACAGTGACTCTTGTTATTCATCGTGCTTCAACATCTGTTTCATCATCGCCATGATTGTGAACTTTAATTTAAGGAATCTTCGCCAACCGACTTGGATTTTATTGGATTTATATCATAACCTTGGGTTGTACATCTGACACTTGAAGAGATAGATGTAAGATCACTGTTTGGTTTTATTTTGTTTAAGTACATGATCTATTTCCTGTAATAATAATAAAAAAAAGGAAATCAAATTTAAAACTAAATTTTCATTGTTATTGTTGCGGTATCATACCAATTCTGTAATCCATTTGTTTACAGACAAAATATATTACTCTATAAATTTTGAAAGATAGAAACAAAGAGATTCTAGTAGGTATTGATAAGAGTGAGTGAATGGTCAAAATGCTGCATTTTATGAAAAGGATAGAAGACTACGTGAGAAGTTTAAGTCTGGGGCTGATGCTATTCGAAGCGGCTCTGGCATATTCGCTTCAAAAAGTAACAAATCTCTCCAACTCGCACGTTACGAAACGGCGAATTAAAAACTCCAGAATCTCGTCCCATTTGCGTCCTTTTTACGCAAAGCCATTTCGTCATTTCATTAATAAAACACCGCGTAGACTTTCAAGCAAAATACTCGAGCTCGTCCCAACCCACTAGAGAGCAAGTACTTTCCCACCGAAGCATGCAGTTTGGTGTGAAATTTGACAGGAAAAACAAACATGCAGGGATGATTTACGTATCTCTTGTGCCATCCGAACGCACTACTTTGACACGCTGCTTGGCAAGCTATTCGTACAAGCCGTGGAAAATGGCGCGAAGTCAAATTAGGTTTCTTTTATTTTTCTGTCTCTTGTTCATTCTTCCATTCATATTTTTTCATTTAATGTATATTTTAATCTTCACCTTTTCCCATGTTCCTACCAATCTGCCCCCTTTTTCACTCCCTCCCTCTCTTACTCTCATTTTCGTCCACATTATTCATTTTATGTCGTTTAGTTTTACTCCAATTTCCAACAGATGCATCATGAGACAAAATCTATCCCACTCGATCTCTTTTCTTTTCCTTTATTCTATTTCTCTGTCTGCCTGTTTCTTAATGCTTCATTTCTTTATCACTGTAACTCTGTTGAAAATGGTATAATTTCACATTTCCCATTCCTCACTCACTCTCCCTCTACTCACTTTATCTTTCTTTTGGACTAGCTATTAATTCATTATCAGCGATTCAAACAAAATATTATGGTATAATTATTTTTCACATTCCTTTTACTGTCCTACTCTCTCCTTCCCTCTTTCCATTAAACTACACCCCTCCCCCTTCTCCCTCCTCTCTCTACCCCTCTCCCTCCCTCCCTCCCTCTCTCGATCTCTCGATTTCCCTCTGTCTGTCTCTCTCCCTCTCTCTTTCGCTATCCCTCCGTTATTGTCTTTCTCCTCATGGGAAATGTTACGTTCGTGGCACCTGGTCATTAGGACGACAAAATGCTTCTTCAGGAGGCGACTCTTATTCCTACAATCAAATCAGGTTTGGGATTTCTTCTGTGTACCAAACCTCTCTGATTGCAAACACAAGAGCAAGAAAGATAAGGGGATGGATGGGGGGAACAAAAACTCACAGTAAACCTAAAATGTTGATTTAGATTGGTCGAGTTTCGCCTGTTTGCATTCGTTTATAATTTGGTATGATTTGATATAAAAGTGTGAACCTTTTATTAAGCAGGTGTGCAAAGTATGGTCGTTTAGAAGTAATATTTGGTACGTGGTTATAATCTCTGAAAGTGCTTTTAACGTCCAACGGGGGGGGGGGGTGATAATTTTGTTTTAATTTGATGGAGATCGACTAAAAGTGTCGAAATATAGTAAATCGATGATAATAATAGTCAAAGTTGAAAATCGTTTTCCGAAAGATATTCTTGTAATAAATGATAAGATGCTAGTGAAATTTCGAGAAAGGCATTAGATTAGAAGACTTACTTCCCGTGCAACACTAAAGGGAAGTCTTGTAGAAGTTATAATAATAACAGGGTTGCTAAAAAAGTATACATTCAGGTGCAATGAAGTCGATTTCGTATGAAATTTCATACTGTTCTTGGAGTTGGTCCATTTAAAAAAAATTGTTCAAAATTTATTTGAAAGAAATATACTTTATATCCGTCGCCTACATGTACATGCATTTCGGCTTCCTTGCCAACATTTCATTGCAACTGCAAATGTTTTTGTAGTGTCGTGTAGATTCGAATGACATTGCGGGGTTATTGACATAAAATATATATTATCACATATACTTCTCCTTTACAGTGGTTGGATTTCAGTCTTTCAAAGATTTAAATCTTTAATGTACAGGTGCATTGGGCATGCATTTCCATAGTACATTCAAGTACTAATTTGGAAGTATAATGGTTTGTTGCAATATATATATATATATATATATATATATATATATATATATATATATATATATATATATATATATATATATATATATATATATATACATGTATATATATATCTTTTTTTGGGGGGGAGGAATACGTCAATTTACATGTATATGATTTGGCCTATTATTATGAAGGAAATTACACGACATATCAAAAGTCTATTTAGAGAGAGAAAGAAAAAAAAATACCGGACTTTAGAAATGACGAGAAGGGGGTGGGGTGAATATGTATATTGGAAGACATACAGCCAGATATCAATTCCAAGGCCTGATTTCTGCCCGACCAGTTCCGTTGCCATGGAAACGGGACGGTTATCTTCCTCTGCTTGTATTCACCTGTACAGAACAATAATGGCGAGTACCATATACCTGTGTCAAACCACAATAAGCAGAATTGAGTTCTTCAGTTGGTATTTTCTTGAATACTGTACTTACAATCATAGTCGTATGTAATTTTGAGCGGGCCAACCGATATTGGTTAATATACCTTTCTGCATTCCGATTGTTCCTTTTTAATCACTCATCACGGATGAGGGAGGGGTACCGTGGAGTTGGACACAATATTCGTCCATGAACTTTCAAAATGGACCCTAAACAAGAAATCCCTCTCCGATAAGAGTACCCTTGAATATGAGTATACCCTAATTTTTGCAATTTTTTACAATTCTCACAGTACGCGCGTACACTATAAAAAAATATAGGGTTAAATTTTTACCACCACGAGGGTTATTATGTGTCTAACCAATTTGGGTAAGTATTTTACCAATGTGGGAAGCATTTTTGTCCTGTAAGGTTGAAAAAATGAGCAATAATAACTTTAGAATGGGCAAAATTTTCATCACTATGGATAAATATAGATGCCCAAAAGAAATGTCTAATGCTGGTTGGACACATAATTCCTCAATATTTCTTGGAGTGTACATCTTCCAGCCGATTTTGCTTTTGTAAGCAAAATGGTGTCAAACGTTTAATGTCTGTGCCCCCGTGAACTAAATTATAATACAACTTTAGGGCTACGATTTCCGATAGCCTCGATCTTTTGATCATACAATGGGCAAATATGCGTCCAAGTCAGAGGAGAATTCATGACACAACTTTATTATTTATTTTTTGATACTCCAGCTTCATGGGCAAAATTTTGTCTTTTAACATCATATATATTTGTTTTATTTCAAGCTTTAAACTATTTTTTACTCTTATTAAACGTCTTTGTAGTAAAATATGAAAGAGTTTCAGTAAAAAAAAATGGAATGTACACGGTTTCTCAGTTACATCTTCTCCAGTTTGTTAGATAGCTGTGAGTTGGTTCAATAAAAGGGATTTACCGAACGGCGGGAATGAAATGCATATTTTATTCTAGGGAAAGCAACGTCTAATGGGCAAATTTTAAATAATGTTGTATGGAAATTAGGTATAAAACATGCTTTATGTTACCAAACAAGCATGCATCTACAATTATGTATAATTATGTATTTGAGTAATATCTTACCCTATAATGATGTTATTTTCTGTATTATGCATTCATATTGACGATATTTTGGATTTTTTTTATTTGGCATTTGATTACAATTCCTACTTATTTGTACAAACCTACCCATTTGTCTTATTACCTGGTAAAAATTATAATTATCATGATTCATTTGTGACTTATGTATTAAGATTTGGTGCCTTTTAATTTGTATATTTAATTCATTGCACGGCCCCAATGCAAATCAGACTTTTTATCTGTTTGGGTATTTTACCGTGTGAAAATAAAATCTATATCTTTCTATGCAAGCTCCCTTTTAATCCAATATTGGGTAACTTATTACTCAACCCTATTTCAGACTGCGTTTGAACTCGATTCAACCCCTTTCAACCCACAACCTAATTACCGGGATATTAGTTATGTTGGTTTCTTCTACGTTAAATTCTAGATCGATAAAATATCTTAGAACGTATGGGTCTCAAAGCGGCCACCAATTTCAAACCATCAATATAACTACGTTCAGTGTCCATTTAAAACAATTACAAAATCCATATAGACCCGCAACAGTTAATTGGTATTACTAACGGGCATGTGAAACGAGCACCAATTTTTTAATGGTATTAATGCTACCAAGAATAATCAGACTCTTGCAGATAAGGGACAACAGACGGTGTTGTAGTATTTTAACATTAACTGTATACGTCGTAAAGTGTTAAGTTTGATTTATTGATCATACATTACGGCAGCACCATACTCTATACATAAGGCTTAAAATGTTGCTCTTAAAATACCGTTAGGATATAGAGTTTCTATAATTAGGACAGACATAATTATTCTTTGCGTATTGAAATTCCCATCATACTTAATTCTGAGCATCGGTACAATCTAAACTCTTTTTAAACATGTTAAACGCTGCAATCATTTCAAATGGTTCCAGTGTTTCTTTTATTTCATTGTCATCATTTAATCGTGCTGACCATATTCGGATGAAGAAACTGTTATTATTATACGTGAAATATGTGAAACAGTGTATTACGTTCTCACTATACTCTTGGACAAAATATTACAGCTACAGAGTTTTTTTCTTCGACATGTTCTGTATGCATGATACATGTCATATGGTATCTAAAAGGCATTTCAAATTTTCCAGGAATTCATTCCCGTATTTATAATACCATTTCTAAGCTAAACATATAATTTGAAAATAATCAAAATTAAGATAAACAGCAATTCAATAATACCTGAAACATATAGGCCTACACAATTTGTTTGAATAAAAGTATGAATACAGGATTCGTGTTTTAGCCAACCCCCTACATAAAGAAATAAGCACTATAATGCCATCCGGTATTTTTTTAATATGTATTTCCAACTACTTGCCTTTAAAATCTCTCTGTCTTTCCCATTCTATCCACGGTATGTCCACTCTCCCTACACTGTTAGAAAAAATAAAAGAAGTTCCTGCAGCAGAGTCTCGAGAACACCTGTAATCTTACCGAATTGCGTAATAATCATTCTGTAAATTCATAAAACAAGAATTTTTCTGCAATTTAACAGAACAGGTCTGTTTAAAAAGGGGAAAAGGGTGTTTTATTCAAGGAAATTTGTAAGATTCCATACATCAAATACCAATTTCCTGTAAGATTACGCAATTCGGTTAGATTACAGGTGTTCTCGAGACTCTGCTGCAGGAACTTCTTTTATTTTTTCTAACAGTGTAGCTCTCTACATATTCCCTCTATTTGTCTCTCACCACCCCCTCTATGATTACTTCTGCCTGTCATTCTCTCTCTCTCTCTCCCTCTCTCTCCCGCTACCCCCTCCCACCCCCTATCTTCATCCTCTTATCATTGTCTTTTCTGATATACTTCTAATTTACTTTTCATCTCAGTGTCCGTCTTTTTCTCCTGCTGCAGTGTCCGTCTAAGATACTTGATGGAGACCAATTGCTTAATTACATGTCAGTAAAGCAATCAACAGCCTATTCATAATAACCCATATAATGAAGAGTCGAGCAATTCATCCTTCCTGCTTTCTGTACCATTAGCAAATTCTCCTTACAAGGAAAGGAAAGTTGCTGCAACAGGGTATCATGTAATATTTTCCACGCACTTCTTCAATATTTGAATGTACAACAGCTCACCTAATATAAGAAAAGAGCTGCAAAACCTTTCCTAAGGAGTTGTAACGAATAACATAACTGATCAGAAAAATAAAGAAATATATATCAACAACACAAAGAGGTAAGAAAATTATATTTCACCTGTTTTCTTTTGGACACGAGTTTAACATTACAAGCAATGAAGATGACACAAGCACTGTCCTCGCAATGACAGAATTCATTAATCATGGGCGGGCAGGGGTCGACAGCAATAGATGAAATGACATGAAAACAAATTAAAGTAGCGGAACGATATTGTTTATTGTTGGGGGTTTCGGTGATTATTTTGTTGGAGTTACTTGGTATACTGGCCATCCAATACATCAGTCGATCACTATTTGTCTTTGTATTGACATGCTCTCCGACAAGACGTAACTCAGATAAACAATTTGTAAAGACATCTGATATTAGGGATACGTACTATCCTTTGACGTGAAGTGTACGATTGTTTGATGGTGGATGAACGTCTGTATGTTATACGCATTCGCCGATCTAGGGGAAACGGGGGCACAGGGGCGCGACACCTTTTATTGGTTGTGTGCACAAAAGTTTCTCAAAACTGCACTTAATATTTTGATGACTTCTCTTCCCACCATTCATAACTATTATTGATTTTCAGTTAGAAAAAACGACGAAAAATGCCCAGTTTTAAAGGGACGCCCCCTTTTTTTCTTGTCAACCAAAAAATCTATATATTTCTCCTCCATCCAATTTCAAAATCCTGTATGGATCCGCCCCAGGGTTCAATGTCTTATGGCTCCATGCTCATACGATCCATCTGTAAAATTCGCCCCTGAGTTCTGTGTGTTTAGACATAACCTTCACATTAAGTCAAGATGAGCTACGAGATGGCATGCCATATCTACTATTTACCCCTTGTTACGACTCTCTTCTGTTTATAAAGGAGCTCCCATTTCCGGGGGCAATAGTTGGAAGATAAATCATGTATTCTTTGGGCAGATGATCGCTTTGGGAAGGGTAGAAAAAAGACACTACATGCGTGACGGGGGGGGGGGGGGCAAGGAGCGACCGCTCACTATGATTTTTCAAGTGATTTCGAAAAACATGTATAAAAGGACAGTAAAAGAAACGTAGAAAAAAGGGAGAAATTGAATATGAAAAGAGGAGGTATTGTCTTGTAACTCTTCAATTACCTGATTAAAAGCAGCTCGAAGCTTTTTTGTTTGAATTTATTCATCTTCTCTTGGGAACAAGGTCGTATGCAGATTACTTCTAGGAATCCGTATTCGTCTTTGCGAATTTCCACTAAAATGCATGCAAAATGACCGTTCTTTCTTTTCTCCCAACGGTTACGTATGTTTTGAACATTTTATGTATTGTTGACAACTAATATATAAAACCCTCGTGGGATCCCCATGGCTTTTGACAATGATTTTTAAAACAATAGCTGTAACGTGTTTATTTAACACTAAACAAATAACACTCCCCAATGCTGCGGTGTGCGCTTGTCCGAGAAAAGATGCAAAATACAGTCCTTGAAATTTTATCCCGTCGCTTCATCAACGTGTCTATATCGATTCCTACAGCTTACTTAATCAAAACCAATGGAATGCATTATATCAAATGAACAGCTTTGAATGTCATTCATTTTCTTTGGCCTATGTTTGATTCTGTTCATTATGAGGTGCATCAGTTTTTTTCCTTTAATTTTTCCTTCAAAAATAGTTATATTTCCTTTCATTTTCTATTGCATTTTTAAAAGAAAAAAATGACGAGATCATAATTCTATGTTATATAATTGATATGAAATCAAAGCGTATCATTAAATATTTTCCTTATTATGATGGAAAGGGGTAGCGACAAATATAATTTTCCACATTCGGCATGCATTCTATATTTTGCATTACACTGCACAATGCGATCTAATTAATCGTCAGCAATTAACTGTACTTTTGGGGGGCTACTAATTTTCACATTGATGAGCAGTATCAAGTTTTGCGACCAAAGAAGCCGAGTATTCCGTTTAGAAGCATTTAATCTTGTCAATAATGAATGTAATTTGTTGTCGGCCTTTCATGAAATGTTCAAAGGATGAATGGATTGTCTAAAATGAAATGAACACTCTAAACTTACTCGACACATGTTAACATGAGAAAATCTTACATTAGGGTTGCCACATAAAAAAGGGGCAATCAATACGATGTGGCTGTTGGCTGCTATTTAGAGAACATGACCTGTCGAAATAAAATCGTTACCTCACTGTTAAAAGTACTAGTAATTTTACAAAGAAATATCGTAAATTTACGGGATGTTTACCCTTTAAAAAACAGACGACACAATGATTTAACAAACCAAACGTATCCATGCAGTTATATGTAACGTAGAATTACAAGTTGAATGTAAAGCAAAGTAAGGTTAATCGTTGTAAAAAAATATTAAAGAACTATCGTGTTTTTACGTTGATTGCAGCGCATCTATCGTATAGAGTTCGTATTTGTAAATTAGCAGCGATTTTCATGTTAAATGAATATTGTTTTTTGTAAACTGTGTCCAGTATTTTTGCATTTTTACAGCCCATCGCAATTTAACATAAATTTAATTTTGCGACTCACAAACAGTGAATTTCATTTATTTTTTATGAGTCGAGTCGAGTGATTTGTATCCCTTAATATTACTTTGTATCATGTTTTGAATGGAAATGGAATAAAGAACTGAATTGAATAGAATTGAGGTTTATTAACAAAATCATCGTTTTAAGTCCAAGATAAGTAAAAAGAACGTATAGTAGGCCTAAATATACCCCCGAATAATCCCACGGGTTCGTGCCCCTCCCACCCACACTCACGCGCTAACCCTCGCACACACGCACTCACACACAAGTTATACGCGTTGACTTCCATCATGGACCTACAAGTAGGTCTACGCTTCCATCAATACTTACATACCGTTATAAAGGCCAAGAAATACAAGCAAGATCCAGTTTTCTCTACATTTGCTTCTCCTCAAGCGAATGATTAAGAGGCAAAGAGGCACCTGTTTCTATGATGAACTTGTTTCATGACTCCGCGGGGTCTAAAAGATTCCTGATCATGGTTAATAAATTATTTAATTCATTCACTTATATCCTTAATATCTCTATCTATTAATTACAGAAATGTACATAAATCCCATCCACCTCCCTGGTAAACACTTATGAAATAGTAATTTAAATATGAATATCAAATTATTTGCCAATTTTTCTTCTCTTTTAATGAAAGAATATTCATATGTAACCCGATCCAACCCGCTAAAATGTCGATATTTACTGGACTCTACGTCATTTGTATGATTTCTGAATATGTACATATCAAAAAGTCAAACAAGATGTCTTCGGTGAACCTCGTAACCTTTACAAACACTGCTGTTTGCATCAGGGGACATGTGTGACCGAAATTATTTCAACAGAGCTTGTGATTTTGTAATAAAGATATCTCGAACGCGAGTCACAGTTTATGACCGGAGCTGAATAAAAAATCCGTCATTGGATAAATTTCTTTCATATGACATGTGTTTTATAACAGTGCTTTTAAACACACACACCAAATAAAACGAACTTTGTCTTGGTAGATATGAAATAAAAGTAATTTACAATATTCATCAAATGAATTATTGGAGATGGTCATCTATGTATTTCATTGTTGTTTGTTTCTTTTGGTGTTAATATTATTTTAAAAAGAGTTCATTATTCTCTACTTTCCATATTGTATATTTCACGACCATGAATACGGCGAGAATTTATATGCTTATTTGAGTAACGGAAATAATAATTTAATTCGAGACTATGTTGATTTGTTTCGTATAAGTGTATGAAGAATATGGCACATGATGTATTTTTACAGTAAATCTATATGTAAAGTATGTCATATATTATAATCATTCCATATACAAAGAAAGAAATGCATTTATACAGGGCTTAAAATATTACTTTCGAAAATAAAACAAGACTGCATACAATTTACAATTTTAGACGTTATGAAATTAAGCAACACAATTGTTTCAAAGAATGATAAAAAAGATTAAAACGTTTATTACATCTTCTGGCCTACTCACTGTTGATTTTTATCATTCTGTTCTTGATCCTAATCATAAAATTTTTGAATTAAAATTGTCAATGAATTTTCATCTCTTCGTGGAATTACAATACAAACCAGGCCATTAGCTTTAGGCGATATTGTGAAGAGAAAAAAAAATTATTAAACGAAATGAAATGGAAATAATATATGATTCACCATGAAAAATATATGCTGATTCTTTCTTCGCCATGGAAACCTGAATAATGTATTTCAATCACTCAGGGGATATATGATTCGAATACCTGCACACTGTGTACGTATTCATTCATAACTTTTTGATCATTATTAGAAACCTCAAAATGTAATTAGAGAAATTCACACAATCACATCACAGTGATTGTAAACGGGCAAGAGGTGGAATGGTTGAGTTTTTAAAAGTAGATTGACACTTTGGGGTATTCGGCTAATTATTGTACATGGTCAAGAACCATCGTGAGCAATCGTCTAAAGCACATTTTCATTGAGATGATTACGCTTGCACGTGTTTGGAGCAGGACTGCGTGCGGATTGCACCGCAGGACAAGAGAAGAGCAATGATGTGGAATTGGAATGATATCATGTCAAATTTGCCTTGAAAACATCCTCATGCCATCATTCATTTTGACACGCTAATCATAATATCCACGTGTCACGGCGACTAGGAATAAGCTGGCATCATTTCATTGACAAGAAATCCCTTGACAACAATTATGATACCTCACCCCGGGCCCTTACCACCCCCCCCCCCGTGCTTATTTACAGGGTAAATTGTCTATTGGTCTACATCCACTTCGTCTAATTTCCGTTTGGTTCATCCCACAAGAACTAATTCGCCCGCAACCAGTTCGTCTACTGACCATAATGGTCTAAATAACCATTTCGCCCATTTACTTTTCATTTAGGCGATACCCATTTCATTTAACGCATACATTCGTAATTCCGAAGCTTCGTTATTCCGAAGGTTCGGATATTCCGAAGTTTCGTTATTCCGAAGGTTCGTATTTCAGAAGGTTCGTGATTCCGAAGGTTCGTTAATCCGAAAACGAAATGAGGTTCGTAATTCCGAAGGTTCGTTAGTCCGAAAACTAAATAATTATTAACGAACCTTATTTCGTTTTCGGATTAACGAACCTTCGGAACAACGAACCTTATTTCGTTTTCGGATTAACGAACCTTCGGAACATTGAACCTTATTACGTGTGCGGATTATCGAACCTTCGGAATAACGTCACAAATGTTCGGATTAAAGAACCCTTTAAGTTTTCGGATTAACGAACATCGAGGTATAGGCAATTTACGTGTTTCGGAATTACGAACGTTCGGAATAAAGGACCTTCGGAATTACGAAGTGCAACCTTCATTTTAATATCCACTTGGATTTATGCACGTTTTATTCTACACTAAGGGGTGAACAATTTATTAATCATATATTCATATAACAAAGTAAGAAATAATAAATAGAATTAGACGAAGTAGAAATTAGACCAACTGGAGATGAGATTAAATGACAAGTGGACTGACTATTAAGTCGAGTGTAATGTAGACCAAATGCCTATTGGACCGAATAGTTTTAGTCCATGTGATATCCACTGTATTAGACTTACTGAGAAATAGACCAATTGATTGTAGCCCAGGGGCCGGTAACACAAAGCTTAGCAATGATCGTAGAAACACTTTTCTACGATCAATTGCACTGACTACAATACACAATCAATCGTAAAATTCAAGTGTACGATTAATCGCCAACCTTTGTGTTACGGGACCCAGGGCTCCGTAACACGGTTTGCGATGAATATGAAAGAACCGCACTGATTGGTTCCCGTGCTTCCCAGACAGTATTTTAAACAGAGCGCACATGCAACGATGAACTTGATTGGTCATTGGTATTAAGCAATTGATTGCAAAC
This sequence comes from Lytechinus variegatus, assembly GCF_018143015.1. Classification (NCBI taxonomy): domain Eukaryota; kingdom Metazoa; phylum Echinodermata; class Echinoidea; order Temnopleuroida; family Toxopneustidae; genus Lytechinus; species Lytechinus variegatus. Next base: position 7,374,768 of record NC_054755.1, on the reverse strand, counting down.
ATTTGTTACGGAGCCAAGAACAAATATAAACCATTTACTTATCAGAATTTTATTTCAAATAAATTGGATATGTATCCCTTCATGCCTGCACGGAGGTCGTTATTCATAGCAAAAAGAGCCCAGCCTTGGAAAGCCAAATGAATTATGCAATTTCTTTATTGAATTCATGATCGTATAGTGGTACATTCAATGATATACATAATTTAGTTTGAAATGCGCGGCGCCAGCCCGGACAGTGTTAAAAGGCAGTGCAGCTCTATATTCAAATTGGACACCCAATATGACATATGTTCGAATGCTTTAACATTTAAAGGGGGATCCAACCCAATCGTTACGTGATTTTAAATAAATAAAAAAAATATCAGAAATTTAGATATGCGAAAATTTTTAATAGGTTGGTTAAAGAATACATTTGATTCGGATTTTTAAAAAATGGCATCAAGTTATTTTGGAATGAAATGAGAATGAAATCATTATGAACACAAAATAATGTTAGTTCAAGGCAAAGCAACCATCCCTTAATGCAAATGAATCACAGGGGGGCATTTTTGTTAAGAAAAAAAGATAGTCCACGGGGAAAAAATGTATGCACGACATTTTCCACAAATCTTTAGATGGCCTTTATGGGGGGTGACCATACCCGGAACCGCTACTGAGTGGGAGCTTCCTTCTGCTCTCTAGCATGACACTCAGAATTAATTTCGAAAAAAAAGGATAACTTACGTTATGCAGGGCCCACCTGTAAAACGGTAAAAATGCCATTACAGGATTAACATTAATCCCATCGCTTTGGATTACGAAACACAAAATAAAAAAATATATATATACATTTCAAATATAAGACCAATATAGCATTTTATGAAAAAAAGTTTGCCTTGTTTTTTTCTTTTTTTCTATATTACATGTTTTGCCTTGATTCTAATACAAAGTCATATAAATACAAATTAAGAGATAAACATTATAACCGGTGATCGCAGATGATCGGCAATTTTACAAAAATTGCTTTATTAATGCCCACCCCTCCCCCATTCACCGAGACGGTATTTATTCAAAGCGGGCAATTGATTAAAGTGACACTTTCTGTGCTGACAAGTCCTTCTAATTAGCTGTTCTCACACTTCCAGAGGCTAGCATGGTTTTGCATCGATTTTAGATGAATGCACATACATAAATATAGACCTACCACATAATTAGTTATCATGTTGCATTATTGTGAATCATTCCACTGCATTCTGTCTTTCTGATTACCCATGCGTTTGTGGTGTTACTGATGAAACCATGAATTGAGTATTCACACTGCTTTTGTTACGTCAATGTTCTTTAATTATTGTATGTTTTGTATGTAGTTGTAAAGCTTTTCCATGGAGAGAGAGAGAGAGAGAGAGAGGAAAGAGCTGGAGTGAGGGAAAGGAGAGAGGAGAGGGGGGGGGGGTTGGCGTAATTTCCTTCAGCAAGAAATTTATCCACATTGTGCTGCATTCGACCCATGTGAGGCGAATTGGTACCCGGCAGGATTAATTCGTTGAATGCATGAGCTCTGAAAGGCAGCTCGAGCTAAAGCCGGGGTAATAATAATGATAACAACGCGCCTCGGAATATAAATGCCTATTATTATTATTATTATTATATTATCAATAAATAACATTAGTAAATATCAGTATCCACTCTCATTCTTCAGAACGCTACACCTCAGGTACATGATAATCATAATATAATAGTAATAATTATAATCATAATAATGATAATAATTACAATAATAATAATGATTATAATCAAAACAATAAAATAATTATAATAATAATTCCGTTGAAGAAACGTTAGAAATATACAAATGCCAGTAATATTTGTCGAGATGTATATAACAAAGCATTATGAAGTATTATTGTTTTTTTTGCATTTTGTGATGTTGTTCTTAAAAGGTTTCGAATAATTGACGGCCAAATTAGCTAAAAGTCAATCAATTGAATTTGTTTCTTTTTTATTACAAGCAAATTTTTTATGGAAATTTTAAAATCCTTTGAAGAAAACAAAGAGTGTGCAGAGGGAGCGTAACACATGATTGCCAATGACAACCACGTACACTTTCAACTGCTACCAGAGGCACTTTTCGTTCAAACATGCAAATTCCTTTCTAAAATAACAGATTATGATGCTCTAGATAGCTGCTGCCGTGTTTGTCTAACGAGAGATTATTTGTACAGGATCCATAAACGGGTTTAACAAGGCCGTTAATTAATTGCATGCACGCTGAGTTTTGCACGCAATTACTCGCCTCGTGAGGTCGCTTCTTCGTCAGGTATCCGGTAAAAGCTTTTTTTTAAGTCCTTCCGTTTAAGTAAGCGCCATTATCGTACGTAGCGCAATGCTACATTGGTGGTGGTGGTGGTGATTTTTGCATATTATGTGAGGTCCTGCATGAGCCCCGTTGCATAAAAGTTAACATTATGGTAACTTTGCTATACAATTAAACTTGCATGGAATCCTTGATTTTGATTTGCTGTTGATCAGTGTTTCCACACTGTTAGAACATTTCTACTTTTAAAAAAAACCCAAAATTCCTGCAGCGGAGTCTCGAGAACACCTGTGTAATCTTACATGAATTTGTGTAAAATAGCAGAAAATTGGTATTTGGTGTATGTAACTTAAAAAAATGTATTGTATAAATAAAACTGTTTTCCCCTTTTTAAAAACTGACATGTTCTGTAAAATTGTAGAAGATCTTTCTTGTTATAACATTTACAGAATGATTTAGTTATTTCTTTCTGTAAAATCTGTTTTTTAATTGTTCTTCTATAAAATAATCTGGTTTTTTTTAAACATTGCATGGTGGTTACCATTTGATGGCAAAGTTTTAATAATGGTAAATTTTACGCAAGGAGGCGCTGGATTCAATGCCAAACCGATGCTCAGATATTCGATATTCATGTAGTAGAACTTTTTGGCAAGTACTCGCCATTACAACTCAAGTAGTTTAGATTTTAATTAGATCGCCACTCACATTTTTAATTGAAGAGTATCCATGGAATAATGATATTATGAGAAAAATGACGAATCATTAGAAGTAGTTGTATCATTAGTGTAGAAGAACAGTAGAAGTAGTAGTAGTAGTAGTAGTAGTAGTAGTAGTAGTAGTAATAGTAGTAGTAGTAGTAGTAGTAGCAGCAGCAGTAGTAGTAGTAGTAGTAGTAGTAGTAGTAGTAGTAGTAGTAGTAGTAGTAGTAGTAGTAGTAGTAGTAATAATAGTAGTAGTAGTAGTAGTAGTAGTAGTAGTAGTAGTAGTAGTAGTAGTAGTAGTAGTAGTAGTAGTAGTAGAAGTAACAGTAGTAGTAGTTGTTGTAGTAGGAACAGTACAATATCCAGGAAAAAATAATAGTAGTGGTGGTAGTAGTAGTATAAGTGGTACTACTAGTAGCAGAAGTAGTAGCAGTAGTCTCAGTGGTAGTAGGAGTAGTATAGTAGTAGTAGACTATAGTTTAAGTAGGAGTAGTATGTAGTAGCATCAGTATAGTAGTTCATGACGACGTAGTACTAGACGTAGTAGAAGTAGGCTCCAAGCCCCGCCAAGTTTGCTTCCAGTGGTATGGTTAGCATTTACTTTTTTTACAGTCCTCCTTAAAAGTCTAATAAAATCGCAATAAAACAAAATGTTAATAATGCTTAAAGCCTGTAAGAAAATTATCACGTAGCCGAAGCAATTGATTTGTTTCTGACATACAGTTACTGTTGGCGACAAACGCTGCAAACACATTTCTCGTATTCGAGTGTTTAAATGAACTTTGGACTTGTTATACTAGGCATTCTGCTGCTGTTAAAATGGTTGATTAGAAATCACAAATTTGTTAGTTTATGCATATTTTCTTTTGCCACGTGGTGCGTTTGCTATCGTTGGTAGAGAGCGGTGTTTGTGCGTGTGTGTATGTGCGTACGCATTTGCGGTTTGCTTGAGATGCGTGGGTGTGTGTATATATATGAATTTGAGAATGCATTAATATTATTTATTCGAATCATTGAATATAAAAATGGAACACAAATTTTAAGAGCGCTTGTAAGAAAATGTTATGTAATAATATAGGGTATTTATATTGCGCACATATCCACCTTGTTAGGTGCTCAAGGCGTTCCTATATTACCCGGCTAAGCAAGGCGTTTATAGCGCACACAGCTTTTTTAAAGGAATTACTTCCTACCCATGTAGGCACTGTTTTAATGATGAATTCCTGATTTGATTTTCATATTGTTGCCTTTACGCTATTGCTTCTGAATTTCATGTACATTACATATTTTCTTTATGGGCCAAATATTTTGTATTGGAATGTGACACACTTTATCTTCTCTTGTTGTATCTGATATATTTCTCAATTTTAGAAAAGAATATCTATATGAATATTTTAACTTAAAATTCAATGGAACTGCTGATCGCGTGCCGTCACAAATCCAAACGTTTTAAAATCAATTACTTTGTTTTTTTCTGACGGAGTTTTACCCAATACTCTTCTTAGTTTGACTGAATATATCATGGTCCACTTTGCGTCAGGGTAAACAATATCATAATTTTCTGAATAGCAAATTACTTATTATGTTATTGCTCTTTACTTATCCATTTTTATTTTTTAAATGTTAATAACTTTCCTTTCTTATTACTTTAAACGAACATAAACACCACAAATATGCCTATACATACATATAAAATTAATGAATAGAAAGATATGAATAAAAGAAAATAATGATAATTCAATAGATATTCAAAATGAAAAATGGAATAAATGAATAAGAAGAAAATAATAAACAACAAACATGAAAAAAAAACTTACCTCTTAAAGATTCGGTCTGATCTATATCCTTGGGGAAACCCAACAAAATCCTCTCATTGGCAAGCCAGATTTATGATTATTTTGTGGTCAATGTGAAGCTCGATCCTGAAGAAAGAGAGCACTAAAAAACTTACACCTGACAAAACGCCAACACGACGTACAAACCACTATCTTATCTCCTTCAATACTGTGTTATTGTGTTATATCAATGCAAAAGGAGGTATTTTGAAGATGTTTTTTGACTTGATAAGAAAAGGAGCTGAAGAGTTGATTCAATCAAATAATATCCATCTTGATGGCGAACTCGCGGATTCTTCGCAGAAAACCACACAGAGCTCAACCCGCAAGCGGTATTAAGTTTCCGGTGGCAAACAATTGGTTATTTGGCGCACTCCCGGCTAAGGGTGACAGTCACTCCACGAGCAATTACAAAGTAATCCTCATCGATATCCACCACAGTGGTAAATTAGAAAAATATTTACGGTGTAATCATCACGAGCTTTGTGACATTTTAAGGATGGAAATGTGATTTCTCGCCTCCATGTACACCGGTTCTCCAATGAGGAGAGAGCGCGGGTGTGTGGCGGTGTGTTCCCTCGACAACGCGTCTGTGAACAATGACCATGCTATCTATCACTCATTTCAGCAGCTCGGGCAACCATCGTACTGGAATTGGTTTAAATACCCTGGCGCCGTATTTTGAACACCAACAGAACTAACGTAATATCGATCATTATTGCACGATTGAAACTAACGTAAATGTTTCCTTAGATATATAGCGTCAGTTTCGAAGGTGTAACTGCGGCGTTGGAAATCGAGGGGCGTGCAAATGCCTGAAAGAAAAGAATTGTGTCGGGTATTGTGTTCAGTACAAAGGTAGAATAGAAGGCCTACATGATAGGATTAAATAATATGTAATAGTATGGATGAAAGTCACGCTTTGAAGCCTTTTTTTCATTACCAGATAGATTTTAAACTGTCTACACATCCTTTTCTTTTTCTTTCTAATCCCCTCTTCCCATAAAGCCGCTGATTCCCCCTTTCTCTCACTCTCTCTCCCTCACACACACACACACACACCCTCACTCATGCGCGCACGAACTCTCTCTCTTTTCCAATTCCATAGTAAAATACAAGGGGTAATCCCCATTTGCTCTCGACATAATCATTTTTAAAATGCACACATAGAATACCCAGAATGCATATAGCATTTTCATTTATTTCAATGTAGGAAAAAAGAGCACAGTTGATTTAATGCCTTGCTCACTGGAATAAGTGCCATGACAGGGGATCGAACCCCGGGCTTTCGTGTGTATAGTCAGGAATCTTAGACCACTTGGCCATATTAAAAAAAAACGTGCGCACACTGGCATCAATAATTCATGAAGCATTTTCATTTACTGGATAGAAGAATAAGCAATGTAGATAAAAACGACTTGGTCAAGGGCGTGCAGAGAATCGAACCCCGGACTGTTATGGTGTAGTCGGGCGCCTTACACCTCGGCCACAACACCTTGCCATGGCAGGCGTGTTCGCAAGTTCTGCATGATTTTACGCACGACGGGTGATCCTTCCTTGTGCTCAATGAAATATCTATGAATTAGGTGAATTAACGCCACGGCCCCATCTTACAAAGATTTACGATTGATCCGATCAATCACAACTATGGACGGCCAGCAACTTCAACATCTATTATGCATGTTTATTCAAAATATTTTCTAATTATGATGTATATTCATGCATTTATTGTTTTCTTGAAAATTCAGTGTGCTTCTCTTTATTTATAAAGGACATTGTGCAAATTTCCTGTAGAAAAAATTATGACACTGATGGATTTCCATAGAGTTATGATTAATTGGATCAATTGTAACTGTTTGTAAAACGGGGCCCTGAACATTATCCAGTAGTGCGTAATCGCACCCCCCCAAAAAAAAAATGAAATAAATAAAATCGATTATAGTACAACAGCCTTTGGGAGAAGGTCGTCCCACCCCCTCTCACCTCTGCAAGGGCTTGTTTCCAATTCTTCTAATGCCAATTCGTCCAATTGCCGACTCGTCTACTATCATTTTGTCTACCATCAAATCGTCCACTCACCACATGGTCTACTTTCATTTAGTCTAATGCCATTCAGTCTAAAAACCAGTTGGTCCAATAGCCATTTATTCCATATACCAATTGGTCTAATTGGACTAAGTGTTAAATATTGTGCAAAATGAATGAAAATGAAATGGATATTAGACCAACTGGTTATGAGACCAAATGGTCATAGAGGAAATGGTGATTAGACGGAGTGATGATTGGACCAAATGGTTAATGGACCAAATGTTGGACGGACTGGCATTACAGTTAATAGTAATAAATAATATACCGATACAGTATATAGCGCAGAAACTATGTCCATATTTATATTCTTCTGGTAGGAAGTAATTCCTTAACATGCTTAAGGAGCTGTGTGCGCTATGAACGCCTAGCTTAGCCGGGTAATAAAGGAGCGCCTTGAGCACCTAACAAGGTGGATACGTGCGCAATATAAATATCCTATATCATGTTCTACTTCGCTGCAATTAAGAGCTAGTGAAATGCTTGAGAACAAATTTAGAAAACGGGGTAAAGAAATGTATGGGAATTATTTGAACAGATAGGTTTTTAGTTTAAGTTTGAACGTTTCTGCTGATGGACAGGATCTCATTACATACGGCAAACCATTCCCTAATTTTGGGGCTGCACAGGCAAAAGCAGGATCTCCCAAAGTTATCTTTGTATCATGAAAGTAGATCATTTGGTGACTCAGGGGCGGGTTGGCAGGAGACGAAATGGCAATGCAAGTGGGACTATAACTCTCACGAACAACAGGGGTGTGGTGGTCTAGTTTTGACTCTCGTCAATCTAAGGGACCTGGGTTGTATTCCTAGCCATGGCATCTTTCCTTCAGCAAGAAATTTATTAACATTGTGCTGCACTCAACCCAGGTAAAGTGAATGGGTACCTGGTAGGAATTTATTCCTTGAAATGCAGCGTGACAGTTTCACTGCTCAAGCCAGGGTAATTAGGCAGCATTACTGTAGAGCGCTTACAGACTTTTAATAAGGTTTTAAGCGCTATATAAGTATGATTATTATTTCTTTTGTCGGACAATAGCAACTCCCTCTGAACATCTCCACCATCACCGCCCTTTCTTCCCTACCCTTCTAGCTCATTATTTGTCTCTCCATCACATATTGTTTACACTAAAAGAAATCGAAATCGGTCTTAAATGAAGAACTATATATATATTTATTTCATAATGAGTTTGAGTACAAATCTATATCGATTGCACCTGAAAAGATGTGAGCAACTCACTTTAAGACGCTACGTGTATACCATAAACACAGTCGCATGCGGTGACTCGTTTCCAACGGGAAGGGGTTGAGTGGGCAAGAATGGTCGTATAAAACCTCTGTTACACCGGAATTCCTAAGTAGTCTCGGGGCACCTCGAGACCAGTCTCGGGCAGGTTTCTAATCCGGTGTAAACGCACAAACCTACCCGAGACCCCTTCTGAGCTATCTCGGACCACCTGGCGATGTGTTCCGAGACCGTTCTCTGGGCTCCCCGAGACTGCTTTGGATTCGGTGATAACACAATCCTGCCCGAGACTGGTCCGAGACAGGGTCGCTTGATGCGCTACACGTGGAACGATTATCCAAACAACAAACACGGCGCGCTTAATGTCTCAATAATAACATCGTATTCTACTACGTTTTATTCCAAATGAGGTCGCAGTCCAATCGTAAGGTCATGAACATGATGAAGGTGCGCGGTGGTTTTAAACAGCATTCTTGAAAGTACGCGAGAGGGAGTATTTCAGATGGTGACTTTGAACATTTTTTTTTTCCAACAAAGTGGTTTGAAATTGTGATATTTTAATCAAAGAAGGATTTTATGTACTCGAGGATGTAGCGACCGGATTTTTTTCTAAATTAAAATCTATCATTTTTAACACACACGGCATAAAATAGGCATTTGCATGTTTTCGAGAGTAAAAAGAGCGTTTTGATCCTACGACAGGTACCTTCATGCAATTATACATTCATGTGCAAGGATCTAAATTTAAATGAAAAGCAAAACAAGAAAATAACACCTTTTATCGGTTTATCGCAAATGGAGAACAAAAGTTTAATCGGGAATATAAACTTAGAAGTTCCGACGCAGGGGAGCTAGTTTCAGTCTACTTGCAAGCTAATAATTCGTCACTTGTATTCAGTGCGGTAGAAATAAGAGATATGAAAATAAAATATTTATTTTTTACACATAAATATACACAGTATCCAAAATATATATATATCGTATTCCTCTTATAAATATCAATAATTTACAAATTAAAATAAAGTCATGTGTAACTGAACTAGCAGCTTTGCAAATTACCGAAGTTTATTCATGGCTTATTTTTTTAAGTACACAATTGTCCTTGTCATTGCGACGGACCCTTCTTGATCGGTCAAACTTGTCGATGGCCATGGTTCCGTTCAATGATTCACGTCCCTGATGCTTTTCTGTCTTTGAAGGAGACCCTATACCTGTGCGGAGTCCTCACCATACCCCCTGGGACTGCTTCGAGGTTTGGATGGGGCGCGTCATCCGGGAAGACCAGCTCGAAGTTCTTGACGATATTCGCGAAGAAAAGGAAGAGTTCCATGCGTCCTAACTTCTCCCCGATGCAGTTGCGCTTACCTGTTTGCAGTTTTGGAATAGAAGAAAAAAAAAAGAAATTTATTGAACATCACACTCCTTTCAATGGGGACACCGACGCATTTTCCGATAAACTCAGGTCATGTCTTCATGTCAGAAACCGTGGACCACGGACGTGTATGAGTCGTTCATACATTTGCGGTACCAATGTTAAGGGGATGTCGAAGATACGACCCACCGGCACCCCGCTTCTGAGCGGAATAGTCAGAGGCGGCAAAAAGTTGTCCCATCTTGTCACCTTTTATAAGATCTTTTAACCACGTTTGCCTACCGACGTGTATATGAAAAAACCTGGTGCCGCCACCTTGTTCATTCGTGTATAAGAAAAGTCATTTTGCGGACGAGAGAAGGCCAATAACCATGAAGGCCAAGAACCATGATAACGTCAATGGATTCAACACGATGAGCCAAACCCTTACTGAGGAGGCGGCATTGATACTTTTTTACGTCTTCTGCATATTTTCATGGCGTTGTTCAGTTTGAAATAGCGTCGAACACGAAAGAGACAACAGAACTCCCTTCTATCTTGGTTGCGAGAAAAATATGCAATTAAAGGTTGGAATGTACATATCTCATAGTGTGGTAGGTTTCACGATAAACCATGTGTCTTTCTTGGGCAAGTGTTGGTCCTGAAAAGGACCCCCAATCTCTTTTGGGCAAGTGTTGGTCCTGAAAAGGACCACCCAATTTCTAGAGAGAGAAAGATACATGGTGTACCGTCAAACCTACTACACTATTCTTCTTCGCCATGGAAACCTTCAGAAATATACATATCTCGTGCTTTTACAATATTTTTTAACTGAGCGGATCGCAACGGACCGAATAGAGTGTGCAGCGGGTTTACCTACCCAAACTAAATGATATCAGATGCTCATCTGGGCAGTATTGGCCATGCTCGTCCAAGAAGCGCTCGGGCTTAAATTTCCTAGGTTCTGGCCAACATTCTGGGTCAAACGAAGAGTATTCGTAGTTCAGCATGATCCATGTCCCGACTTCGAGGTGGTAGTTGTCGATCGTCACAGCGGATGTCGTTGAGCGCATCGAGGAGATGGCGACACTGGCATAGCGAAGACATTCGTCGATCGTTGCCTACGGATAAGATGGAGCGAGACTTCATTTATTTAATGACGTAGTTATAAAGTTTGATGACACAGCGTCATACTGGTGATATATCATGGTATTAGCAACCAGGCGCAGGCCCAATTTGCGCAGGCAAAAAGGTGCAGCTCTTACTTGACCTAAATTTACACGCAGTTGAGTAGGAATGTGGTATAAGTTTGTTACCTATTGTGACCATTTTGTAAATGAGAACGCAGATACGACCTTTTTTAGGAGATGGGGTGATTTTGCTTGCCATATTTAGGGGGCCGAACTTGGAGTGACACTTCCGTTGTTTCTCGTCAGAAAATTCCCTGAGTACATCCACCCCCACTCCTCAATGAATTCGCCGATATACCCCTAAAACCTGGACCAGACTATAATGCTGGTATATGCGATTCTGAGGAAGTCCGCGAGTCCTTCTACGAGTACTTGGACATTGGAATATCTTGACTGATTTAACTGCATAACCGTCCTATAAGTCAAATCGAGGGCTTTGTACCTTAACCTAGCTACCAAATACATTCGATTACCAACCTTGGTATACGGCATTGATGCACCATCGGCCATTGTCACGTGATCGCACTCATACGTTACGTCATCCATCTCTTTGTGCAATTTTTCCTGTATGCTAGGATGAGAACCGAGGAGAAGAATCATCCAATACAAGGTAGTAGCAAGTGTCTCCGTGCCTGCCATGAACAGATCATTCACAACAAACTGCAGGTTAGTCTTACTAAAGAGACCATACGTCGGGTCTTCAGGCGTGGTTCGGTTAATTTCGGATAGGTACATGTCAATGAGGTCACGTGGGTAATCGGGGTCTGATTTCTGGTCGCGGGCGTCGATTTCCTCGCGGAAGAACTGAATCAGCTTGTCCATATGGCCGTAGAACTTTTGGTAGGAGCATCCGGGTAAGTAGTGCAGGCCTGGGACGAGGCTGCTCACCGCAGCGTATTCGATGGCCCGCAGAGATATGTAAAGGGTATCGAGGAGGTCAACGAACCGCGGATCGTCGAGGGTGTACTGTTTCCCGAAAACAACGCCACAAATGACGTTGCATGTACACGACTGGAGGTTCATTAGTGGGTCGAGGGTACCTCTTTCTCGGAGGCCTTTGATAAGGTTGTCGGCCTCAGACGCGATGACACCTTCAAAGCTCTGTCGTTCGACACCAAAGTGCCGCAACGAATGGATGACGAAATTGCGGGTTTTCTTCCAGTACGCGGTGTAGTGGGACCCTATGACACCTGGTTATGATAAATACAATGATGATATTATTTCTTTTTTATAGAAAGAGGATAATTATAATAAAAGTAGTTCACTGAAGAAGAAATATAAATTTTCCAGCTATAAGTATTCAGTGTTCATGAATTTCTGTATAATTTTGGTCCCCTATTCGCTCATACATGCATATTGGAAAAACATTTCGGTACAAAGCTGGGTATACGAAAATTCGAATGTAGTTTAGTGGTAGACATATCATGCCTATTGTGGATATATGATTTCCACTGATAATGCTTAGGAGAATGGCCATGGTTATAAACTTCGTTTCCCATCAACATGATCAGAGGGGGGGTCACTTATTTTCGTGGTATCTGATAGACATGTCCCTTTCTGTAGATTGTTTTTTTTTTCAAGCGCTTAGGCTTTACCTGATTGGGAATCATATCGCACTCCTTGAGTATGTGGAAAGCCTACGTACCTCTTCCTTTGAAGTAATCCTCAAGCGCTGGAAGGGCTCCCCTGTCGCTGAGTAAGTGTCCATCCAGAAGGAGCTTCTTCATGGAGTGGTACTTGTTGAGGACCACCACTGGTCTTGGACCCATGTAGAGCGTGAATATCGGTCCGTACTGCGACACCAAATCGCTCATGTACTTAGAACTATCACCGGCCATCATCATGCCTTTAAGAATATGAGATCCAAAGATTTTAATCCATTAATGATTGCTAGTTTTGTATTTCTGTAAAGAAGGGCTTGCACTGTGCATGATATGAACAAGTGGATGGAGCCGCGATCAATGAAGCGTTTTCAAACAGAACCGCCATGACTGCTTTGATCTTAGTCCCCCAGTCACACTTTTATTTGAATAGTTGCAATAGAGTACCAAAGTGTGGCGTCGGTTGCCATGGCGGGCTAATTCTAAACAGAGTCGCAGCTGACGATCGTCTGTACATTTCCAAATGACTTTGACTCGTCTGAAAAATAGGTTGCAAGCGATCAAATTTCCGATACCAGCCATTTTCTATGATAAACACACGCTTTCTTTCGGCGGGTACATTTGTTTAGAACCAGGCCGCCGTGGCACCATGGCCACTGGCGTCATCGCTTCGGCACTCTATGTCAGTGTGCAGCCTCTTGAAACCAAGGACTGGCTTTCTTAAACCATATCTACGTTTGTACATTGAGGTAACTTGTCAGCTCGTCAATACTATATTCGATTTCCCTGATTCGATTTCATTTTTAAAATTTGCAGGAAGTTGGCTTTGTTTCTTTTTCAAACTGAGATATTGTTAGCATTAATTCTCTGTTCTTGGGTCCTTATAAATACGAAGGAGATACAGTCATACGACCTCTTTCTTGGAAGCAAATTCGTGTAACATAATAACGATTAAATGCGCAGGATCGCCTGGAAAGTGTTTCATAAGAAAAATGATGCTGCGTCTGATAACTTGACAGACATGATTTTTTTTTAGGCTGAGAAATTGTAATTGTCGAATAAAATATTCTACAAGGGTGACAATTCCTTTCTTGGAGCGCGCCCTGGGTATCATTTAATTTTTGCCTAGGACCTTTTCCTACCACAACAGAGACATGATAGATTAACAAGTTAAAGTCTTTGAATCAGGCTCTGAGTACTTGGGAGCGTGAAAGGACCTGTCAGACAAAACGACCGACAATTACTCAATTCGACAGTTTACCATAGTAACAGTGCTCAGCCAATCAAAATCAAGGAAAGTTATGAGATCCACATTCTTGTCCGATCAGACATTTTTCCTTAATTGGCTGAGAAGCACGGTTACTATGGTAACTGTTGGATAAAGCAGAACTTTTCGGATATAACGTCTGATAAGTCGGTTCAGAAAACACTCCTCAGACAATTTTCCAGGCAACAAATGTTAATCAAACGCTCCCCTGGACTTCAAAGTTTCGTCTCAATTTTAAACAGAAAAGAGAAAAAATATCTGTAAATGAGATTTTTGCCCATCCCATGAATACTCAGATTCGCGATTCGAACCAACACCCTCACCACTGTAGGCGCAAGGATCATCTCATTTCGCCATGTCCACGAGCTGCTCAAGCCGCAAATAAATAGCCTTACGGAATAATCCGACCCGATTCGAACACCGGAAAGAAAGTGTCGTAGGAGTTACGATTATGGCTTACCGGGTATGTTCCCGAGTAGTGGCCACCGTCGGGGGCCCGGAGGTAGGGTATACGTAGGCCCTTCGCTGTTGGTTCTGCGATGCTTGATAACTAGCCATGTTAAAGGGAGCACCAGCAAAGCCAGGAACACGGTGTAAATACTCACATCTTCGAGGAATGCCTGGATATGAGATAATAGGAAGAATATGAAGCTACGTTTAACAAAAATGGAACAGTGAATCATATCCGATTTTGTTCAGTTTAAACCATCTAAGGTACGTAAAGATTCTGTCAAACAAAGGCGTTCCCTGGAGGGTCTCGTCGGAGGGTAATTATTTTTCACCAGGAAGAAAAGATATCTTTAAAAGAGGTTAAAGGTCATTGTTATCCAAGGGGCCCTTTCGCCTTTCGTCTTCATCTATACGGTTAACATCATCTTTTATTCCTTGTCACCATTTACCGTTTACTTAGTCTGAGCAAGATGGCTGGTGAGTAAGGAAGCTTAAAAGTGCCAACAGATGTTCATATAATCATCTCGTCATGTCTAAATTTAGGGAAAAGGGTAAGATGTAGACATGACGAGATCCAAAATCTTGCCATCTGATCATCCGATCTCCCACAGGATGTAGACATGACGAGATCCGAGATCTTGCCATCTGGTCTTCTTTTTATAAGAAGTAGACATGACGAGATCCAAGATTTTGCCATCTGGTCCTCTCTTTTATAAGATGTAGACATGACGAGATCCAAGACCTTGTCATCTGGTCCTCTCTTTTATAAGATGTAGACATGACGAGATCCAAGACCTTGTCATCTGGTCCTCTCTTTTATAAGATGTAGACATGGCGAGATCCAAGATCTTGTCATCTGGTCCTCTCTTTTATAAGATGTAGACATGACGAGATCCAAGATCTTGTCATCTGGTCCTCTCTTTTATAAGATGTAGACATGACGAGATCCAAGACCTTGTCATCTGGTCCTCTCTTTTATAAGATGTAGACATGACGAGATCCAAGACCTTGTCATCTGGTCCTCTCTTTTATAAGATGTAGACATGGCGAGATCCAAGACCTTGTCAGCTGATCATCCGATCTCCCACAGGATGTAGACATGACGAGATCCGAGATCTTACCATCTGGTCCTCTCTTTTATAAGATGTAGACATGACGAGATCCAAGATTTTGCCATCTGGTCCTCTCTTTTATAAGATGTAGACATGACGAGATCCAAGACCTTGTCATCTGGTCCTCTCTTTTATAAGATGTAGACATGGCGAGATCCAAGACCTTGTCATCTGATCATCTCTCACACGGGATGCAGATATGACAAGATCCTAGAGCTTGTCATCTGATCATCTCTCCCACGGGATGTAGACATTACGAGATCCGAGATCTCGTCATCTTATCCCTTTTCATAAGGGATGCAGACATGACGAGATGATTATATGAACATTTTGGTGGCATTTTTAAGCTTCCATAGCTGAGAGCCCCTTAAGCATGTTAAACACAAACGGACTTGGTGCATGTATGTATTTCTATGTCTACGGAGTCGGAGTGGATTTGCAACCCAGCCCTGAACTATAGATGGCGCAGTATATGAATTGTTCTGAACCTCGGATTGATCTCCACTTGCAATATACAAATGCGTTGTGTATGCTTAACCTCTTGGTTTCAAGCCGCTATTCATTTTCTGAAAATGTAAAGATTATACATTTTGAATCCAAAAGTTTGAATTCGTAGTCAGATAAAATGAAGGGTGATATCCCTAAACGCCTGATCCATAAAAGAATCAATTTGAACTCTGATATTGATATATTTTGGGAAATTTTACATGTCTATCAAAATGTCTAAAGTTAAATCCCCGAGAAAATATAAAAGAATATAGTATGCTATCCCGTATGTACGAACCAATTCTCAAGCTAGGAATAAAAAGGAAATTTCCGGATACAATAATCGTATATAGCTTTCTGATATGCATCAACTGAATGAGTAAAATAAGTGTTTGAGAGTGTGGAGGTTTTCCGAAGAAAGAGATGAAGAAAGCGCGGGATGATATACTGGAAAAGATTTAATGAAGTATCAGTTAATGGTTAATGAAAAGTGATATGACGGACAAAAAAGGCTTTTGTAAAAATGAAATGTTGAAATAATAGTTTTATATAATATACATTGATTAAAGGTCAAGTCCACCTTTGAAAAATGTTGGTTTGAATCAATAGAGTAAAATCAGACAAGCACAATGCTGAAAATTTCATCAAAATCGGATGTAAAATAAGAAAGTTATGACATTTCAAAGTTTCGCTTATTTTAAACAAAATAGGTATAAGCGAGCCAGTTACATCCAAATGAGAGAGTCGATGACGTCACTCACTCACTATTTCTTTTGTTTTTTATTGTTTGAATTATACAATATTTCAATTTTTACGAATTTGACGATTAGGACCTCCTTGCCTGAAGCACTAAATGTTAAAATAATGGAATTATTATGTTTCCAGGGAGGAATGAAACTTCATTTCACATGACAATGACGAGAAAATAAAAATATTTCATATTTCATATAATAAAATGCCAAAGAAATAGTGAGTGAGTGTCTGAGTGATGTCATCAGTTCCTCATTTGCATACCGACCGAGATCTGCATATAACTGTTTTTTGTGACATGAAGCGAAACTTTAAAATGCCATAACTTTCTTATTTTACATCCGAATTTGATGAAATTTTCAGTGTTATGCTTGTTGATTTTTTTTCTTTTTATTCAGATCAAGTTTTTGTTGGGGTGGACTTGTCCTTTAACTTCCAAACATCAAACTTCAATATAAAAAAGCAAAATATTTTGAAATGGACACCCCTTAATCGTTTAATCGGTTCGGTCCCGCCCTATTTACAGAAACTAATCCGTCTCTGTGGACTAGTGGTTAAGGCACCGCCGCGGCGGTCTAAGCCTTGGGCCCGGGTTCGATTCCCGGCAGAGACATTTTCGGCCTCACCGAAGTTTCCAAAGG
The DNA here is from genome assembly GCF_018143015.1 of Lytechinus variegatus. Classification (NCBI taxonomy): domain Eukaryota; kingdom Metazoa; phylum Echinodermata; class Echinoidea; order Temnopleuroida; family Toxopneustidae; genus Lytechinus; species Lytechinus variegatus. The sequence continues at coordinate 7,357,761 of NC_054755.1, read as the reverse complement.
GAGGGTAGCTCAGGGGAACTTTGATCTAAGCTACACCTATATCACTATTCTCTTACACCATTTCTTTAAAAGAGTTACCAAAGCTGTTCTACATGTATACATTCACATACTTAAATAAACGAATATAGGCCTATGTATACATATAAACCCTTCAATTTTATTTCGCTCATTGCACCGCTGATAACCAGCCACAAAATATGTCAACCCATCAAACTTTTGGTTGATTATAAAATAAAAGAAAGAAACAACATCTAAATAATTTATCTATCCGCCCTTTCACACGGTAAAAAAAATCGTAAGTTTGTATTCCAGTAAAAAAATAAGGCTAATGACATGTGGAACCAAACTAGAACGTGATTATAATCACGAACACTAATCACAGTCACGATTACAATCATCATTACAATGATGATTCAAGATTCGCATGTGAAAAGGCCCTATTTCTACTGTTTGAAGGATAGAAAGTAAACACAGATTCCAAAAGTCAATATCTTTGTATTGACGTGAATATCCGCTTTTTTTAACTCGTCCATTTGTGTTTGAATGCGACCCTTGTCGGATTATGACATCATCATTGATATCGGGGGCGTTTCATAAAAGAACTTGTCGGACGTTTTATCCGACAAGTCCCATTTTATCCGACAGTTACTATAGGAACAGTGCCTCTCAGCCAATCAAAATCATGGAAAGATGTCAGATCTGACGACTTGTCGGATGAAAATATTGATGAAACGCTCGCCAGGATTCACCAATTGCCATGATTGCAGTCACGCCTACTTTGGCGCAAAACAAAATTTACCTCAAAGCGAACGGAATACCTCCTAATCATCCAAGTGTTAACACATACCACATAAAAATTATTTAGAACATACCGCCCTTTCACAAGGTAAAAAATTGTAATTTGAATGATGATTCCAGTGAAAAATAAGGCTAATGACGAATATTTAGCACGTGTGAAATCAAACCAGAACGTGATTAGAATCACGAACGCTAATCACAGTCACGATTACAATAGCAATTACCATTTCAATGATGATTCAAGATTCACGTGTGAAAAGGCCCTATATTTACTGTTTCAAAGATAGAAAGTAAACATAGATTCAAAAAGTCAATATTAACGTGAATATCCGCCCTTTCACACGGTAAAAAAAATCATAATGTGAATGGTGATTCCAGTGAAAAATAAGACTAATGACGAATATTTAGCACGTGTGAAAATCAAACTAGAATATGATTAGAATCACGAACGCTAATCACAGTCACGATTACAATTACAATGATGATTCAAAATTAACGTGTGAAAAGGCCCTATATCAAATTAAACGTACACTTAATCGTCTCGTAACATGTGTAAATATACTACCCTGGCAAGCTAAATAGTATAGATATTTGACTTGAGATGATGTTAAATTGAACAAGCTGGAAGTTTCATTTCAGCATGCTGCCTTATAATTCGCCATGCTTTGTAATTTTATTGTTGAAAAATTAAAATGTAAGTAATTCGTTATCAATAAAAAAATGAACTAATTCGTTAATTCATTCATTAATTCATAAATACATAGATATATTATTCAATCAATAAACATAATGCCCAACAATAGATTATCTGACTTATTCTCTTCATAGGTAGCAAAATATATCTTTAAAAAAGCACATTAGCAGGTAATTCAATAATGATACAAAACGGAACACGCAAGTAAAAGATAATAAAACTGCACAAAATTGATTTAAATGACCCAAAACGCATCCCAAGAATGAAGGAAACAAAGATGGCTTTGTTCTCGGATGGTTTTAAAACAATTCGGATTTGGCTGCTGTTTTTTTTACTGGTAATTTCTAACGGGGGGGGGGGGGTCAAGTATACATACAAAAAAACACCTAGTTCATTGCATAACCCATAGAAGGCAAAAAAAAATCGAGAAGGAAAAAATCCCTTTTTCTAATGGAAATGCCTTTTTTCAAAATTAAATTGTCTTTTTTTTTCCAAATGAAATACCGATTTGAATTACAAAGTCACAATCGTGTTGGATCGCGCTTCGCGCTCGCATCAGTAATTATTGTGTAGTAAGGTACTCATCCTGTTAATGGTCTAAAATGCTTACAACATGTACAATGTCCAGTTTTCAGGTTGGATTATCACAAATTTTCAGCTCGCGCTTTGCGCTCGCATTTTTCGACTGGTGAGATATGTATCATTGTAATGATTCACTAAATGCTGGATTTAAAAGTTCCAACCTTAATATAGTTTTTAAACTCCAATCTAAAAAAAATACGAGTGCATATAATTTGAGATTTATCGACTTTAAGGTAGAAATCAAACCCAGAGTTCGGAATACAAAGCTAGCCAGGCAATATGCATGCATTTCAATCACTGTATTAAAAGCTACATTTGCATATATACTTTGACATGATAAAGAAACATATTCCGGAGTGTGAACAAAGTAAGCGCAACATCATTTCAAAACTATATTTTAAGAGTCGTTCAATATTCCTAGAAATTAGGAACTCGCGGGAATGAGACGTATTTTGGTCAGATATCATTTGACTTTTTTTTTAAAATACCGAGATTACTCTAAATTTTGTCAAATCACACATGCAATTTAATTAGGTAGATGCCAACATAACAGTTTTCAAAGTAAAAACGTCTCTAGATATACATCCCTTGAAAGATTTGAAGACGTTTTAGGGATCGTTAATTCGAATGAATGTACCAAATCATCCCAAATGTTCAGTATGTTAGGCTACATAAGAAGGAGGGGGAGGATAGATGCTTAAAACTCAGTCAAAAGCAACTTTCATTATTCGCAGCGAAACTTTATCCCCACTTTTTATATCCAACACCGTGTACAATCTGACCATCCGATTTTGATTTTTTTGCATGGTCAGCCCCCCCCCCCACACTTTCAAAACCGTTCCACAGCCCATGGTATTTCATTACTCGTTTGACAAAGTCGTTTGATAAATCTGTTTGCAAATTTCACTCTCTAGTGAAGAAAACTTATCTTCAATCTATCGCAAATATTCAACTTCAACTTAATAATAATAATAATAATAATAGTAACAATAATAATAATCATAATAATAAACAGTTTTTGTATAGCGAATGCTACATTCACTACGAAAACTTTTTTTGGTACACTCTAAAAATTCGAATGTTAAATCAACATTTGAAAGGTTGGAGGAGTGACAACCTTTTCCAAATGTTACATCCAACCTTGTTTAAAGCTGAATCCAACATTTGAAGTGTTGGGTAGAACCATTTAAAGTGGTAAATGCAACATTTAGAAAATGTTGTCACTCCTCCAACCTTTCAAATATTGATTTAACATTTCTTTTTTTTTTAAAGTAGTAGATCATCTTTGTTTAGAATGATTTTTTTATTTATTTTTTCTTCGTGATTCATGCCAAAAATCAATTACCAATATCTTATATTTGTGTAACTAAGAATGTATCCTATACATGTATACGAATGTTATGAATGCAGAAGAAAACAATAAATTAAATCAAAATCTATAAGGGCTTCTAAGGGACTTGGATATCATTACCCCGGCTTTAGCTTTAATTTTTTTCAGATAAAATGTTGTGGGTATCTTTTTTTAATTGTGAGACTTAATGTATTAAACAATCACATAACGAATGAACTAAGTCTAGTGGAAAAACAGATATCAATTCGCACGGGATAAACAAATTTCAACTGAAATATAACAACTGATACTTTCGTTTCACCATGTTTACGGAGCAAACTAGTCTAGATTGGTTGTTGTTATGAATCTATGCGATCAGCTCGGCCGCTTTGCTCCCTCGATCGCTTACAGAGGCTAATTATCTTCTAAATTGTATTAATTTTTACCATCCGATGAAAAATGGGGGAAAATCATGCATACACCCATACTAGCCTATAGCTAGCAGATGATAAGGATTTCAGCACAATATTTCTTTTCTCAAATAAGAAAATGAAATAAAATGCACTCCTGGGCCCAGTCTTACAAAGAGTTCCGATTGATCCGATCAACCTCAAGTATATGGAAATCCATCAATGTCATAATTGTTTCTTCAGGTAATTTGCACAATGTCCTTCGAAAACAGAGAGAAGCCTACTGAATTGTCAAGAAAACAGTGAATGTATAAAATATACATCATATCTAGAAAATATTTTGAGCAAACATGTGTTTTAGATGTTGATGTTGCTGGCTTTCCATAGTTGTGGTTGATCGGATCAATCGTAACTCTTTGTAAGACGGGGCCTGAATATCCAAGTTGATCAACATCCTACCTCGGGCTCCATTGCTCTGTCAAGTCGAGTTGTAATCGGGCGACAACGAGTTTCCAACATCAATCGAAGGGCCGAGCATCCGGCGTCCTGGCCAACACAGTCTCCTCGTAGACAAATTCTGAAAATCCATTTCGTTAGATGCTTATAAACACCGCCAGAATATACGCTTGGTTGTATTTGTCTTTGGTGCAGGCAGCAAAACATTTACAAGAATGAAAGATTATTAAGATGATTGGCGCAAGGAAGGTCTCTACGTAATAGTTAAAGATAATGAGGGAAGGGGTTCAATTGACCTTTTTTTCGTTTGACTCCCTGTGGCTCTTACTCGCGGCAATCAATGGATGTTCGATGACACAATCGGAATAGCAGCCACTGAATATTCATGAGGATTACAGTCCCTTGCCGCGCCCATCTTTTGGTATGCATATTCATACAACACGCCCCCGATTCCTCAAAACAGGGAAGGTCTTTATATTATAATTTTACTCGTTCACAAAGTTCGTTACCTACATCATTGATGAATTACACGAGATGATTGCATCTCTATGTTCTCTGTTGTTCGATTATATGCAAAATCTGTGACGGTTTCATATTGGAAAAAAAAGAATGTCTACTTGTCAATGATTGGAAAATAAAGGGAAAATCTATGGCAATATACGTCTGTGCCCACCGGGAGGGGTTTGATTCAAACTTTAAAAAAAAAATCACCAACTGGACAAGTTGGGTTAAGAAGACTTTTGAGAGCAGAAATAATTACACAGGAGGCCCCCACAGCCGCGGTTTTCAATTTAGGTGTTCGACCATTCTTCCCTTTTTCCCCTTTTCCTCCCTTATTTTTTTCTTGCTTTTCAAAATCCTTCTGGCGACAGGCTTGCACAGGGTCGCCCAGACTACCGGGGGGGGGGGGGGCACGTGCCTCTCTTCAGGTCTGAATATCAACAATTTCCAGCTCGCGTTGGCACTCCCATTAGATGACTATGGTGAGATATGTATGCTCTTCATGAATTCCTAAAAAAAATAGACATAAAGTCCCTGTTTGGGGGGCCACTAGGCAATTATACAAAAAATTCAGCTCGCACTTTGCGCTCGCATTGTTTGTTTAGTGAGACAGGTACGTAGCATGATTACAAAAAATTGCTTATTATATTTATTATGTCTGAATATCAAGAATTTTCAGCTTGTGCTTCGCGCTCGCGTTATCAGTGAGATACATATCATTTTAATGGCACAGTCATTAAAATATTTATATTAGGTCAGTATTTCTGGCAATTGAGCGCGCTTCGCGCGCCCACTAAGTGACTCAAATTTGTTTACTGGTGCCCCCATCCAATGCCGTGACACACGGTACACCACTGATATCATTACAGTTTTTGCAAGTCACGTAGTTGGGGATGGGCGGTCATTGAGAGATAATTTTATAAGTGTACTTTAATCGGGCTAAATATAAAAGTGATATAGCCCACAATGATAATACGCCGTACGCGTGTTTACTCAAATATATCGTTCTTATTAATAGGGCCTATGTCAGTTTAAGCAATGCAAATAACAGAATCAAGTCATGGGGGGCTTATATTATTAAATAAATAATAGGTGGCGCTCTTTGCCAGAGGATCCGAAGCGCAAGCATTACTATCCCAGTGCATTCAAGAAAGCAATTCTACCACGGGTACCCATTCACATCACCTGGGTCGAGTGCAGCGCAATATGGATGGATTTATTGCTGAAGGAAAACGCACAAGGGCTAGGAAATTCGAACACACGACCCAACACAACCCTCTTTTTAAAATACGAGTCACATGGCCACTCGACCACGACGCGCTCGCAGATATAACACAAAACGTAAAAAAATGCATGGCAGACAAAAAACATGTACAACAGATAGACAGCGCAAAGAGATCGTGATCAAGATCATGTGCTAAAAAACGTGTCAAAAACAAGTACAGAATGAAAATAATGAAGTTAAATTCCTGTCACGTCCCCTACTCTGGTAAAGAATGTCGTTCCGTCGTAAGCTTTCTTAGATATTAGAGAGAGGTAAAGAGGGAGAGAGAGACGGACAGAGATTGAGGAGAGAAATAAATGAACAATACAAATACATTATTATTGCCAAGAAAACTAAGAAACCAAACATGCAAGTAGTCACGTATACAGTTTCAGAATCTATTTACTTCGAATCTCTTTTTAAAGAGAAAATTTCAATTTCATAGCGAAATGTTAGAAGAAAAAAAAGTTCAGAATGGGCAGAATAAGGCAAATTTTAAGTAATTTGACGGCTTTGTCAACATGATCAGAAGTATTGATCATTATTTTTTTAAATATTGTTTCTGCCTTGAAAAGTTGAGGGGTGATTTTTTTTAGATGATATAAATGATTATAAAATATTTGTGCTATCAGGACGAATTTGACATCAAACAAATGAGCATGCTCCTTCATCACATTGCTTTGTCACCAGGAGCTGAAAATATTTAAGTGTCATTCATCCCCCGAAAATCTTCATATTTGAGACAAATTAAAAATAAAAATTGGACAAAATAATTTTATATTTGTGCTGGTTACTACTAAACACATACATTTCAGATTACACTTTTTTGTTCAGTGGTGACATATTATGATAGAAAATGTAATATATATCATATATGTAACTTTTATACATTTCTATGAAACAATGTTTGAAAAAATAATAAACAATAGAATACATTTGGCATGAATATTACTTTTTTCTTCAAATAAAATTCCACCTGAATAAACGTCAATGCCAATGGCATCCCAATCGGGCTTATACGCTCTTTCATTATATGATACCAAAATTCGTCATGGTAGTATTTATATTTCTGAAGATATAGTAAATTTTACGATGTCTGGCAAGCGGATAAATTTCACTGAACATATGGGTGTATGTAAATTTTTGGCCTCAATTGTATATCCCACCTAGCCCCCCAAAAAAAAAAAATAATAATAATAATAATAATAAATAAATAAAAAAAAAAAAAAAAAAAAAGTAATAATAAATCCGAGTGTCTGCAAGATCAGTCCATGGATAGGATAGCTTCTTCTGAAGAGCCACCATACTACCATGTGAGTTAAAAAAAAATTTAAAGGACAAGTCCACCCCAACAAATACTTGATTTGAATAAAAAGAGAAAAATTCAACAAGCACAACACTGAAAATTTCATCAAAATCGGATGTAAAATAAGAAAGTTATGACGTTAAAAGTTTCGCTTCATTTCACAAAACAGTTATATGAACGAGCCAGTTACATCCAAATGAGAGAGTCGATGATGTCACTCACTCACTCACTATTTATTTTGTTTTTTATTGTTTGAAATATGAAATATTTTGATTTTCTCGTCATTGTCATGTGAAATGAAGTTTCATTCCTCCCTGAACACGTGGAATTCCATTAGTTTAACATTTTGTGCTTCAGACAAGGAGGTCCTAATAGTCGAATTTGTAAAATTTGAAATATTGTATAATTCAAACAATACAAAAACAAAAGAAACAGTGGGTGACATCATCGACTCTCTCATTTGGATGTAACTGGCTCATTCATATAACTATTTTGTTAAAAATAAGCGAAACTTCAAAATGTCATAACTTTCTTATTTTACATCCGATTCTGATGAAATTTTCAGCATTGTGCTTGTCTGATTTTTCTCTATTGATTCAAATCAACATTTTTCTGAGGTGGACTTGACCTTTAAGCACCTCAAAATTCACCAATTTAAGGAGAAAAATGTCATGAACACCTAATTACTACACATAGCCTGAGAGTGTAAGTTGACTGTGACCCTTTTCACACGTGAATCTCGAATCATCATTATAATGATCGCTATTGTAATCTTGACTGTGATTAGCGTTTGTGATTCTAATCATGTTCTAGTTTGGTTTCACACGTGCTAAATATTCGTCATTAGCCTTATTTTTCACTGGAATCATCATTCAAATTACAGGTTTTTTTACCTTGTGAAAGGGCGGTATGTTCTAAATAATTTTTATGTGGTATGTGTTAACACTTGGATGATTAGGAGGTATTCCGTTCGCTTTGATGTAATATTGTTTTGCGCCATAGTAGGCGTGACTGCAATGAGTGAACCCAGTGCCCCGTCTGATCAAATCAATCGTAACTCTATGGAAATCCATCAGTGTTCTAATTTTTTCTAAAGGAAATTAGCAAAATGTCCATTGTAAATAAAGGAAAACACACCAAATTGACAAGAAATCAATAAATTTATGGATGTACATTCATTTCTAGAACTTTTTGAACAAGCATTTTATATATTGACGTTACTGGCCGCCCATAGTTGCGGTTGATTGGATCAATCGCAACTCTTTCTAAGACAGGCCCCAGATGTCAATGATGATGTCATAATCCGACAAGGGTCGCATTCAAACACAAATTGGACGAGTTAAAAAGTCCAGTAGTTGCTCTGTGGCCCATTTCATAAAACTTGTTATGATAATCAATTTACAATATAACAGGTAAAGCTACTAAAATCCTTCATTCTGATTGGCCGATGGTGAATTTGTAATGGCATTTGTTATTACATGAGCCTTTATGAAACCGGACCCACTTGATCGGTATCAGCATTGCAGCTTTTGATAACATGTAATCTTTTTCTGACCCTCCCTTCTCTTCCTATTACTTGGTGTAATGTAATGGTGTTGTTTTTTTTACCTGACTTCGAAGAAAGCATGAATGCTTGAAAGCAAGCGACCAGAGGACCAACGGCTTATGGTTCTCTCTGAGGGTCCTGATAATGAGGAAAAATGCCTTACCAAAGGGCACTAAGTGGGAATCGAAGCCGGGTCACCAGAATTCACTTCCCTATCCTCAACTGTCTTGTCCGCCTCTTTCTCTACAACTTCGCTACCGTAAGGGCACTAGTATTCACCCCGTTCGCAGTTTCCTCAAATATATAGAAATATGGAATTTACCTTAATATCAGACTATTGCTGATTATTCTAATTACGTTATTTTTTTCTTCAACGTGTCGACTGTGTGCGCGGGCGATCGAATGGCAATGGTTTTTGGCACTAGTATTCAACCTAGCGACAAGACTATGGACTAGACCATTTGAGATGAGACCAAACAGGGAATTAGTCAAAGCCAGAGACTTACATAGATATAGATCTAGTTTAGCAATCTAAACCATTTTGAGATTCACTATCTATCATCACTAACGCAATTCAGTGCAAAACATCATCGCTGCATAATTTGATCCTCCGCGCATACAGTCCACAGATTGATAAAGAAAATACCGACAACAGATGACCCTGGAAATAACAAAGGTATGAAATTAAGATAAATTCCATATTTCTAAATATTTGGGAGAATTTGTCCAAATCTTTGAATTATGCCGGGTTGAATAGTAGTGCCCATACGGCATACCTTAAAAAAGAAATAAATACATAAAACCAACACACCTGACACATTAATGAATCAGATTTTTGCTTCATTTACTTCTTTAAAAATGTAGTACAATATGGCATGATGCATGTATGTAACTAATGCTAGATAGCACCTGAAATATATGTTTAAAGTACACAATTCACAAGATTGTAAAGAATATTGATCTCATTCTAAAAGTGATCCGAAGCAAATTCTATTTCATTTTCAATTACTCAAACTGTTTCAAGATATATAGTATACAATTCTGAAATCAATGAATAATAGTAACAATCAATAATAACAATTTTTACATTAGGCACATTAAAACACCGGATACTCAATGGAACCAATTGAATATCTGCGTGGACATGAAATCTGTCAAATTAATTTTTCCTAAATAAAGAAGTCAAGATAATTGATATGTTAAGTTTTCTTTTCAAGAATACAGAGCTGTGGTGTTTCATAAAGCTTTTTATAACAAATATAAGTTATGATTGACTTTAATCATGACTGAAACATTCTCTTACATGCAGATCATAGATGCCCAATCTTTTTACCCCAATAGCTCAAGTTTGTAATCTGAACAATTCAGGTAATATTATTTATGTTAACAAGCATAGGAATGTAGAAATGTTTATTAGGCCTTATTTTTTTTCCTCTCACACACAACATTTTATGAATTAAGTATGATCACCTTTTAAAGGTCAAGTCCACCCTAGAAAAAAACATTGATTTGAATAAATAGAGAAAAATCAAATTAGCGTAATGCTGAAAATCGGATGTAAAATAAGAAAGTTATGACACTTTAAAGTTTCGCTAATCTTTCACAAAAAAATTATGCACAACTTAGTGACATGCACATGAGACAGTTGATAATGTCCCTCGCTCACTATTTCTTTCATTTTTTGTTTGAATTATACTAAATTTCATTTTTTACATATATGACAAGGGTCAACTTGACTGAACCATACATCATTAAAATAATGCTAATTCCATATGTTCAGGGAGGAATTTATCTTTGTTTCACTCGACAATGAGGAGGAAATTAAAATATTTCATATTTAATATACATGTAATAAACTACAAAAGAAATAGTGAGTAGATGATATAATCAGTCTCCTCATTTGCATACTGACAAGGATATGCATATAACTGTTTTGTGAAATTACGTAAAACTTTGAAATGTCATAACTTTCTTATTTTAAATGCGAGTTTAATGAAATTTTCAGTTACGCTTGTTGGATTTTTCTCTTTTTATTCTAAGCAACTTTTCATTGGGGTGGACTTGTCCTATAATTTTTAACAGCATTATTAGACATTGACCTTGTTGGCAAAATATACAAACAATTGAATTAATAATGATAACTCAGCCTGTGGGTGTTTCATAGAGCTGTTGTTCACACGACTGGAACATGTTCTTAGATACTAAGTCAATCATAAAGATATCATTTAGCGCAAGAAAAGGTCACCAGTCGTGCGTTAAGTTATTTGCGATACCTCGGTCACAATTGCTCTACGGCGACTGTACGGCAAGTCGAAAACGGCCGTTTTAACATTTTTGTAGCACCTACATATAGGTGGTGTGATAAAAATGTATAGAACAGCTGTTTTTGACTTACCGTATGGCTGCCATAGAGCTAATGAGACAGAGGGTATAAATTATGAACAGCTTTATGATACACCCAGCCTGTCTTCCACTATAAAAAGTACTTCTAAGAAGTATGTACGAGACTTATGTTTTACACAATGTATATTTTCACTTCTTAAAAATTTATACCAGCAAAAAATATTGATTTTTTTTCTCCTTATAAAGACCTTACTATCCCTATGTAAATACCCTTTGGAAACCTGGGTAAACATGAGCATTTGAAGATAAATGTAACTGTGTCAAAATATAATTAGCATTCTAAAGCGTACATGTACAATGGAAACAACTGTTATGATACTTGATTAATGAGCCACATGTACTTATAAAGTGAAACATCAAACAGTGACTCAAAACTGAACTCTTCCTACAAAGAAATTGTTATGAACAATTTTTTGTCATCACATGCCAAAGTACATTGTATATCTTTAGAGAAACTAGAGCGCGAGCTGTTGGCGAAGGATGAACATGGTGGTTTGGGTTCATCAATGTTTGCATATAAAGATAAACTTGGCATTCCTGCAAACACCAACACAGAACTTGAAACCAGCCAATTAGGGTGCTGGTTTGATATTGTATTATCTTGTAGATTTGCAGAACAGTTCCCCAAAAGAGTGCTAGAGAACTTCTGGTTTATCTGGCTGGTATGTAAAATGAAGTGCTGCAAAGCTTCATGAAAAAAAATATCTGGTATCGGAAGAAGCATGTTTAATGAACTGTTCTCTTGTACAGGGCTCTAGTAAAAAAAAAAGGTCTGATTACAATGTTCCACAAAAGATACAAACGTGAAATCACAGTAAGAATTTGTGAGGCAAGACTTGTCAGAACATTGCCGCGACAAAATGCTAAAGAGTTTTTTTTACAACACGTGTCGACTACTGAATTCTTTAATTCCCAAGGCCTAAGTACAAGATCTATTTAAAATCCTGAAGCCAATTGTTTGTACAATGTGCTGAAGAAATGCTGTTTCATAAGGTTACAAGTCTAATAAGAGTGGATAGTTACAGAACTTTGGAGTCAAATTTAGGATTTAGGATCCCTGAAAGAAGTTTTTTTTGACGACAAGTGTTACACATATGAAAAATTTTCTTTCTTTCTCTTCTTACACATTACAGGTCCAGATAAGGTTGGCTGGTGCTGAACTATAGAGAAAAACTTTGGGATCAGGTCTTGGTCCCCTGGAAAAGTTCTTCTTGACGACACGTCTTCCACATTGGAGAATAATAATGTTTCCTTTTCTCCTGACAGGTCATGGTTATCTTGATCAGAACCGAACTATAGAGACAACTTTGGGAATAGGTCTTGGATCCCTAGAAGAAGTTTTTCTTGGCAACATGTCTCACACATTGGAGAAAAGGTTTCTTTCTCTCCTTTAAATACAGGTCCAGGTATAAATCATCGGTACCTGACCATAGGGAAAACGTTGGGGTCAGGTCTTTGAGCCCTGAAAGAAGTTCTTCTTGACAACATGTCTCACACATTGCAGGATGATATTTCGCTCTCTCCGGATATCAGGTGCTAATAGCTGTACATGTATAATGGAAATGACAGAAAGAAAACGGGGATGGTTATTGAAGATACAAGATCATACCTATCAAAGCCCTGTCTTACACATACCGTGTTTACACATTGACTCGGCTCGCATGTTGAATCCGCGAGCCAGGTTGAACACTGCGAAGAAGGGATCAGAGATCGCGTTCATACGTACATATAAAAAGGCAAGTTCAACACAGCTCGCGGATCTCGAACGGAAGAAGAATTATGACGTCGCAAATTAAATGCGGGAAATTCACCGTCGGAATCGAATCTTGTCTGTGCGAACAACAATGCCAAAAGTGAAAGTGTGCGCAGTGACCTAGGTCAAGAGAGTTGGACACGGCTTTCTGTTTACACACGAAAAAATTGCCGAGTCTGACTCGGGTTGTGGGTTGAAACCTTCGATTTTGTAGGATCGATAAAGCCGTGTTCGACACGGCTCGCGGATCACTCTGATCGCGTTCACAAAACATGAAATTGCCGTGTTGAGCACGGCTCTCGTGTTCAACCCCCGAGCCGAGTCAATGTGTAAACACGGTAAAAGAGTTGTGATTGTTCCATTTAATCTCAACTTTGGAAGTCCATTATGTAACAACAAAACGGGGAAAAAAAGGCCCTGGAAACCAAGACAAAACGAGCCCTGGAAATTCCAATTCGTCGCAATGTTAAAGGGATGGTCCAGGCTGATAGTATGTATAGCTTAATAATAAATAGAGTAGAATTCACTGAGCAAAATGCCGAAAATTTCATCAAAATCGGATAAAAAATAACAAAGTTATTGAAGTTTTAAAAAGTTTAGCAATATTTTGTGAAAACAGTCGCATGAATATTCATTAGGTGGGCTGATGATGTCACATCTCCACTTGTTCTTTTGTATTTTATTATATGAAATTAGGTTTATTCAATTTTTTTCTTCAAGAACTAGAAAAATTGGATTGACAACTGATTTAGTGCATTAGATATTTATTGCTGCAACTTATTTGATTATAAGGGAGACATAATATTCACACAAGTATGAAATAATGACAAAATTATGATTTTATGTAATAACATAAGAAAACGGAAAGTGGAGATGTGACATCATCAGCCCACCTAATGAATGTTCATGATGACTGTTTTCATAAAATATTGCTAAACTTCAAACTTCAATAACTTTATCATTTGTTATCTGATTTTGATGAAAATTATGGCATTTTGCTCAGTGAATTCTACTCTATGTATTAAGATATAAATATTTTCAGCCCGGACCATTCCTTTAAAACTTATCCAATGTTACAGTGAATAATGGCCCCCGAAATGAAAATAAAAAATGCCTTGTAAACACCCTTCCATTGACAAAGGACATTGAAAGGGCAAAACAATGTTCAATACATGCACGAGTATCAAATGAATGCATTCAGTTGAAACGCTGGCATCGCTGGCTTTCCACGTATGTATTTATCAGATCAATCACAACTCTTTTTACAAATGGCCTAAGGAAAAATGCATGGGACTATTAAAGAGCAATGTAAATTCCAATAAAAGAGGCCCATTTATTCTGCTTTATCAATTAAATATGAAATGTAATTTGAATGAATAGGCCTAGGTGGGGCAGGGGGGGGGGAGGAGGCCTCATATGCAATACCACTGGATTTCCCCCATTGCAAATGCCCAACTTTTGGCACTTTTCCAGTAAAAGGTCCCGCCAACACTCAAACAAAAATTATCATTACGCTGTGAAATCGGCTGAATTCAACAATTGTTCATGCACATTATGTGAATTACTCTATAGAGAACTAGGCTTGTAGATCTACTTTTTAGAAGATAGGATCAGAGTTAGTGTTGGGTTCGACATTATTACTCATATTTTTGAAGGTTTCGAATAGGGGTGATTCTCGCCAAGTAAATTCCCTTGGATGGACAGATAACTACAATGTGAAAAGTAAATTAAATCCATGTTCTTGATATCACTATGAACATGTAAATCTTCACCGAGTAACAGGCATTTTATAGAGAAAGCATCTCATACTGAATTATTTAATTCAATGTGATTTGAAGTAATAATAATTTGATTTCAAGTAAACCTTATCAGAAGGTACAAAGAATGAATACTTTCATACCATCTCAAGCAACGTTGCTTTCTTCTGCGCTGTCTCAATTTCCGATCTTTTTCTTTTACCACCCTGGGTTCTTTTCTGTCTCTTGGGGTCCCTTCCACCTGAGGAGCGACGCCTCTTCTCCCGCCCACCATCTCCAACATCCATCTTCTCTTCACTCCTCCCATCGTCATGGCAACTGGTAGGATCAGCATCTTCAGGTGGTGCAGTCTGTCTCAGTTCAGTATGAAGAGGGGTGGTTTCGCTTGCACCCTGTTCCGTGGGGCATTGCTCTGGAGCTTTTTCGGAAGTGTCTTCTAGACTGTTCGTTCCCCGGCTCTGTGCATCAGTACCTGCATCTGTAACGGTTGGAAGGGGTAAACTGACAATTAATCTCCATCGACTTTGTCTACCTTCTATTTGGTCTGATCCAAGAGGGTTAAATCCCATTTTTTTTTACTATTCTGTCTATGACCAATTTATCTCCTAAACATTTGGTCTTACTGCCACTCGGCCCATTAACAATTTCATCTGATTCCCATCAAGCCGATATAATTCAGTGTTACATGCATAGGTGGACTGCTCAGAAGCCAAGTTTCATTTGAAAGAGCATGAAAAGTAGACAAAGTGAAAATTAGAATTGGGCATTAGACTAACTGACAGTTGCTTACGTGAGTTAAGAGTAATCGATGGTTAGACCAAGTTGATAGTGGACCAAATGGGTCTAGCCCAAATAAGTAAACCAAATGCTTGTTGACTAATCAAATACAAACCGAAAGATCAATATTCAAAATTCCCTCTCAAATAGTTCAAAGATTATTGAGGCAAAGCAACCATTTTCCTCTAGCTTCAAATCGTCTGCATAGTTCTCATTTGCAAACAATAGTTTATGAGCCCCGACTCCAAACCCATCAAGAGTTGGCTAGAATGATTCTTGAGGGTTTTTTTTCTTCCCATTTGATGCATTCCTATGTCACCTGTTGTCTACTATAACCCGCACACTCTGTCCTCAAACGCTACAGCAGAATTCTAAATAGTGTTTCACACAGCAAAACGAAACAGGGTTTAGAATTCAGGTTCACTCAGGCATGAAATTACAAACTATGCATGACCTGTATTCTTCATAATTATTAGCATTTTGAAGAGAAAATCACAGCCTCAAAGAAGAGCTTGTGTCTTTAGTTCAATAAAACGACGTAAAATTTTGACATCTGGTCGAGGAATAGTTAATCAGGTTTAGTCATATCCTAATGCTAGAGTCAAAATGGGCAAAACTGATTCAAGACTAAACAAAGTTTTTACGTTATTCCCAATGACATACAATCAATTGTCTTGGAGTCGGTTTCTTTGGTGTACATTTAATGAGTTTAAACATTGGGGTTAATTTGCTACCCCAGGAGGCCACTTACATTGACAAAGTAGATACCATGCGCAACAAAAAAACATGTAAAAAGGATATCTTTTTCAAGACAGAGAATGTTACATGACACTTAACATAATACACTGTAAGGGTGTCAAAAAACCAAAAATAATAAAAACGGTATCTATTTTCGCTAGAAAAGCTACATGTTTAGGGTCAACTTTGCGAGGGTATAAAAAATTAAAGAATAAAATGTTTTATAAAGGACATTTACTTTTTGCCCCAACAGTCAACACTACGTGTTTAGAGTACTATTTGTGCGAGTTGTGGGAGGTGGGACCGTACTCAACCCAATGATGTAGGTAAAGGTAAATCCGATGACCGCCATACGTGACATAACAATTAAAATATTGCTGTTCTTGTTTAGGGGGTCATTTCTGCTTATTCAGGTAATACTTGCCAATAGTGTCGTTTTTTTCCCCAATACTTGTTAAGGGTAGGGTTTCACACTTTATACATTTTAAGGAGTGCATTTTCAGAATATAGTGCCTTTTGAGACCCCATGGTCGAGCATGGAATCTACTCATCAATGAGAGTGCCCCCCCCCCCCCAGTTTATTGCCTAGCACAAAATCTCTCTTATGTCTCATGGCAAGATTCACAAAGTGGATTGAACGTTTGGCTTACAAAAATCTCGAGATATTTTCCTCTAATTCCTAATAAAAAAATGGAAATGCAACTGTGGTACTAGTAAAGAATGTAGGCCTATTCATAATGCTTTTTTTTACTGCTGGCCTGGGGCCTGTCTCGGGTAGGAGAGCACAGAAATAAACACGTCAAACAAGCCTCGGGCCACCTTTCAGCAGCGAATCTACCTGAAACCACCTCTAGAGGTAGTCTCGGGCCGGCCCGGATTACCTATCTGTCAGGGATGCAGTCAAGGTCGGCCTTGAGGACACATTTTGCCGGCTTCCGCCTCGACCAGAGTCATGTGTACAAAGTCTATTGGGGAAGATTTTCTCCAGCAACCTTGCAACTCGGAACTACCAACCTTGGCTACAATCACGGCCGTGTTTATGCTTCCACTTTCAGGCCAGAATCAGCGTTTCCAAACGTGGTTAGTCCAAAACACGGTTGCGTCCATGCTTACTTTCATTTAAACGCTGTTTCAAAACGCCGATCGTAAACTCACAAAAAGGTGCGTTTGTAAACGTCGTTTGACCAGAATCAGGCTTTCTGGGGAAGCATAAACAGGACCACGATCGTAAACGTGTTTAAATGACGTCATTTGGTACATGCTTCCGGTGAGATGAAACTCCGCGGGCAATACAGTCGTATTGCTCCATGCTTATCTCCACGTAATAACAACAATCGGAAAAAACTTTCGAAAAAAAGGCGCGCCCAATTTGACCTCGCTTTACGATGCGAAGCCAGCTGGAGATCATGATTTGCTCTGAAAAGTTAAGCATAAACAGCACTCCCAGAACCATGTTTACGATCGGCGTTTTGAATCGCCGTTTGAAATCGCTGATTCTGTCCTCGCAATGGAAGCATAGACACACCCATACATACCTGCTATCTGTAGAGCTATCCCAAGCCAATCAAGGTTCACTTGAAGTATGACCCCAATTTATCTAAACAGTACGTCCCACAAAAAAAGAAACCAAGAATCATCGATGATTTATCATAGCTTAATCACAAATACAATATACAAATGATCTACCATTTTAAAACTTACAATCTCCTCTTTCATCTTAAATTGTATAAATTATTCCTCATTCACACATGAGCAAAAAAAAATTCAAAAGGGGATACCAAAAAGTCACTTGGCAGGCCGTATCTGGGTTTTAAAAAGAAAACCACATTTAAAAAAAGTTCAATATCTGCTCTTTAATTTGATACCTCAATTACAGTAAATGGTCAAAGTTCTGGTTATTTGAAATAAGGCTTGATTTTCAATAATTTCATAAAATAAAGAGGTTTTACAGGCTAGCATTCAAACTCACTCAACACTCCATTTTCTTGACGCTCAGTCATGCATTAAGTCCTTTGTTACCGTGCGATAGCTTCTGTGGGAAACTGGTGAAAACATGTTTATTTAATGAAATTATGGAAATACAAGCATTGTTTTGAGGATCATAACTTTACTTCTTGACCATTTTCTGTGATTAAGGTATCAAACAAAAGAGCAGATATTGAACTTTATAGTCATGTGATTTTCTGTTTGAAATTCAGATACCCCCCCATTAGTTTTGGCATCCTTTCTTCGAATTGTTTTTGCTCACTCATGCATGAATGAGGAATAATCTAAGTAATATCAGATGAACGAGGAGATTCTAAGCTTTACATTGGTAGGTCATTTGTATATGGTATTTATGATTAAGTTATGATAAATCATCGCTGAACCTCGGTTTCGTTCTTTCTGGGACGCACCGTATAGTGGTGTGAATGAAAATGCAACTGCACACCTTACGACTGGTCCATGATCTGATTTTGGAACAAATCGCATTTTCGCTCATTTTCTGATGATGTGAATGAAAATTATCTTTTATTTGAGGTTCAAATTAACTGAAAGAATAGCAATATAACACTTTCTTATTATTGCAAGCCTTTATTTTGGAATACAGGCCAAGTACATTTGAGTTTCAAATCGTAGCCAATCGTAATTTTGCTTTGACATCATTATGACTAGATATTTAATTTGCTTTTATTCTAAATAAGAATGAAAACATACATGTAGTCACAGATTTGAATATAGACCTGTATTCGCACGATGATATCGAACATTACACAGTGAGATTATTCCATGTCTCACTTAGTATTTAGCATCAAATTCTACTACGTAGTAGTCTACGTTTCACCTCCGTGTACGTTTTATTCCAAAATCGGCTTGCAAACTAATCGTAAGGAGTGCAGTGGCCTTTTATAGTAAAAAAGAAGCGAGTTGGGATTATGAAGTGTAGCTGCTGAAATATCAGAGTCCAAAATATTGACAGAGATAGTCTGCACTCTTTCTAGACCACTTTAAAATACTTAAAAGTTCATCGATTAAATTAGGGTCTGTGCATGCAGAATAGCTGAAAGTGGTCAGGAATTTAAAACATGCTGCAAAGCTTTATGTACAGGGAGAAGAATGAATACTGCGATATAAACGACTCTTTTCCAGCGCACGACGCTGGCACTGTCAGTAACTTTTCAGAAATAGCCAGATTTACTGACCAATAAAAAATGTATCAAACTGACACAAATGATATTTACTCTTCTTTTGTAAATTATGAAAATGGTTCTGGCATCTTAAAAAATTGATCTCCAAAATTAAGAAATGGCTTTCATGAAATATGTTGTGTGTGTGTGTATTGTTTGTGTATGCTTTTTGGGGTGGGAGGGGAGGCAAATTAAAAGCAATCAAAAACAGCAAAATATAAATTTTTCATGTTTTTCTTTATTTTGGGGACCAGTAAATTTAAGCTTCAGACCAGTAATAAATGGAAAATCTGGGCATTTAATGGGCTGACATGAACAGGTTGGACTAGTAGAAAAAGGGTTAGTGTGGAGCTCTGTCTTTTCGCAAAGCTACATGTAGTCCACTTAAATCTCTTCAAGATTGCAACTGGTCTTGGCCGGCCCCAACTATAAAGCAATTTTCTTAATATTATAGACATTTGATGGTATGGATACAGTTTCTAAAAGAGCTTCTTTTTTTAACTTTCCTTTAGCCTTACTTTATACAAGACGATGGAAGTAGAGTTTACCTTAACCCTTTTAAAAAATTTCAATAACACCAGACATAATTTTTCACCAATGTAGTTGATATCATTACATTTCATTTTAAAATACATTTACATGGTATCATGGAGATGCACTTTGTATAGATTTTCAATTTGCAGCCTTTGGCTCTCTATGAAATTCTAGTTCATACACCCCTTCCATTGACGAGTGGATACCATGCGCGACCATGGGGTCTCAAAAAGCACCCTAAACAAGCATTTTCCATACTCTGAAAATGCACCCCTTAACAAGTATTGGATTGTGAAACCCTCTCCTTAAACACATATTGGAAACAAAACGTTACTATTGGCAAGTAGCTGAATTGAACCCCCAAACAAGTACAGCAATATTTCAATTGTTATGTCACGGTCGTCGGTTTTACCTTTACCTACATCATTGGGTGATTCAATACAGCCCTACTCGCGCAAATCGTACCTTAAAGGTATTGTTTAACTTTGTGAGCAGCCGATTTAAAAAATTCTCAAACCAAGATGAAACATGTGTACAAGTGCATGTATTAGAACTAATAAACCTGAAAACAACCATTATTGAGAATGAAAAGCTAAAACTACAAGGCAAACCCCGATTTTGTAAATAGGCGTCTTATAGACACCTAAATAGTACACATAAGTGTATGGGATGAAATTAAGATGGTGTTTCCGGTCACTTTATATTTCAATTTTTGAAGCACTAAATAATCATTTTCGAACACAATTTTTTCTGGGCTTCATTTTTGGAACATATCACAGACACAGGTGACAAGTGTGACCTTCTAGCTCAGATTTTTTAAAAGTCAAACCAATGTTAACCAATCACTTTAAACACATAGTTTTGACTCTTGGGGCAAAAAGTACACCCTTTAAAAGACATTTTAGTCTTGATTTTTCATACCCTCACAACTTTGACCCTAAACACGTTTCTTTCCTATCGAAAATAGATACCCTTTTTTCATTTTTTTGGTGTTTTTGACACCCTTATTATGTTACGTACATAACGTGCCCTTTTCTTGAAAAAGACATAATTTTTATGTGTCTATTTGGTCGCGCAATGGTATCCACTCGTCAATGTAAGTGGCCCCCCCCCCCCCCCCCCCGGAATAGACCATTTAAAAAAAAGATGTAGTAGGCCTACATGTACATGCACACTGCTATTTTTACTTGTTAAAGTCCACCCCAACAAAGAGTTAAATTGAATAAAAAGAGAAAAATCCAACAAGCATAACATCAAATTCTGATGAAAAATGAGGAATTTATGACATTCTAAAGTCTCGCTTAATTTCACAAAACAGTTATGCACATCCTGGTCGTTATGCAAATAAGGGTATTGATGACATACTCAGTCAATACTCATTTTGTATTCCACTATATGAAATATTTAGATTTTCTTATTGTCATTTGAAACAAAATTCCTCCCCGAACATGTGGAACTACCACTGTTATAACATTTTGTGGTTCAGTCAAAATGGTCTTTATTGTCAAAGCTGTAAAAATTGAATATTTTTTTATATAAATCAAACAATAAAAAACAAAAGAAATAGTGAGTGTGGGACATCATTGACTCTCTCATTTGCATATCACCCTATTATGCATAACTGTTCTGTGAAAAATAAGCAAAACTTGAAAATGCCATAACTTTCGTATTTCAGATCCGATTTTGATTAAATTTTCAGTGTTGTCCTCGTTTGATTTTTCTTTATTTATTCAAATCAACCTTTTTCTGGGGTGGATTTGGCCTTTAATTAACAATCACTTTTTGCAGTACCTTCTTGCCTTAATTTTTTTTTAAAATCCATGCTGCATATACTAGCATTATTCACTCTTGCACTGCTTGCTGTGCCTAATGCCAAGGCTCCACAATAACCCTTTTTTCTGCTGGTCCAACCTGTTCATGTTGGACCAGTGGATCCCCAATTTTTCAATTTTTTACTGGTCCGAACCTAAGATTTAATAAAGAAAAATACAAAAAGAGACTTAATTTTATTTTGCGGACTTTAATTGCTTTTAATACCCCCCCCCACAACAAAATTCATGAGAGCCATTCCTAAATTTTGGAGAGCCATTTTTAAAATTTACAAAAGAGGAGAAAATATAATTTTTATCAGTTTGATATATTTTCTACAGGTCATGTCTGACCGGTAAATCTGGCTATTTCTGAAAAACTACTGGCCCGACGGCAATTTTTAATGATCTGGGACCGTCGGACCAGTACCAGTGTCGTGCACTGACAATGCACTGGACTCTAAAGTGAACAAATTCAAATATTCCACCTTACATACTCCATTGTCCCCAGACAGTAAGAACTGATTAAACCACAGATAGGCCGAGTTAAAGGCAGTAACTAAATTTTACAATCGTACGCCCTGCAATTGAATAATTACGATACAACTATATGTAAGACTACGCCTCTTTTGCGGAGCGTATTTGCACAAACCGTTGGTTGAACAGAGAAGCTGCGCGATGCATGTTCATTCATAAAGTTTGTGCCTCCCCTGGCAAATTTCTATATATAAAAGGAGAGCCGAAGCCCTAATTGCAATTGGAAATAGGTCTGCGAACTTTAAACGGAAAAAGGTCGAGCAACCCTTGATTCGCACTACTGCAAGACTGGACAAAGAACACATTAGATTATACTAGGAAATTACAAACTGAAAAAAGGCCAGACAATGCAAAAAAGTTGGTCAGTCATGCAATGTCTATTTATAAAAAAAGACAGCCAAGGCCCTATTTGCGATTGGAAATACGTCTGCGAACTTTAAACGGAAAAAGGTCGAGCAACCCTCGATTCGCACTATTGCAAGACTGTACACAGACAGAACACATAAGATTATTGTAGGAAATTGCAAACTGAAAAAAGGACACCCACCATCCCTTTTATTGACACACAATTGCTTATGATATTTCTGCTGCATAATACTAATGCACATGTGGACAACGGACAGTAAGGGAGCAAAAATACTAGGATATAGAAAAAATTAAGGAAATTTTTATAGTATACTGTATGTCGACAAGATTGTGCAGAAAACAGAATTTGATTTGAGATTTGTAACGGTCATGTGTCCTTTTCCTTATGGCTACAGCCTCTCTGACAAATTCAGCAAAAAGGTTGGCTGAACCCACAACAGTGACATCACAATAGAACTCAATACTCCATAGGATGCCACACCCCTATGCATTCCTGATGGCTAAACCACACCCCCTTATACAACACAGGCTCCACCCACCGTAAACAGACAGAAAAAAACCTCCCCTTTGTTCCTGGTTCACAATGACCTTATTTGTGACAGGGTTTTTGGATCTTTTCCAAGGGTTCAAAGTCAGCATTACTATATTGACTAAAGAATATTAACAGCTTCAATGCCAAAGGCAGCTAATCCAACTCCTGGTTGACACAATCTTTTTATCAATACAAAATGCTATGAAAATGTGCTCTTGTCGAATAAAATTAATGGATTCCTAAAAAAATATTGTTTGTACAGTACCAGAGAACACAAGTCTTACAGAGTGTTTCAAGAAAAGAAAAATGCAATCAATTGCAAATTTCTGTTCCTAAATCAGGGCTCGACATTGGCAGTGGGGCCACCAAAATTCTATAAAGCCCACTCTTTTTGGCCTCGGCCTAGTTGGGCAACCAAATTTTTGATAAATTGGTGTTTTAGGGCCACAAAAAATATAAAATGTATGTTTTTGGTGGGCTGATCGGGCCAACAAGAAAAAATAGTGTGGAGCCTTGCCTGAAATGCACTAGAAAAATCGATTTTTAATTCTTGTTGTAAGAAGCAGACCTGGGGCCCTGTTTCATAAAGGACTTGCAACTGTTGTAACTTTGCCATAATGGCAATTACCATGGTAACAAGGCTCAGCAGCCAATCACAAGCAAGGTTTCCATGGTAGTTGCTATACTGGCAAAATTACAACAGTTGCAAGTCCTTCATGAAATAGGTCCCAGAAATCTTATGCAAATTCATGATTAATTGCTGGACTTGTGACTGATTCAGAGACCCAGAATTGACTTGAAATTGATTGCAAGTGCTTGTGGCACCCCATTAGTCCTAGTTCATAAAGTTTTCACTATCTTGGGAGTGTACGTGTACATAGATATGAAAACAGTCAATAGAATTTTAAATGGTGGTGATTTTTTACCAGAATGCTAAGAAACCATCAATGCTTGTAAGCAACCGACCAGAGGACCGACAGTTTCTCTCCGAGGGACCTCGTAATGGGGATAAATGCCCTATCAAAGGGCACTAGTGCACCAAGTGGGAATCAAAGCCAGGCCATAGGAATCTGAACCCCCCCCCCCCGACAGAGCAATTTTTTTTTAACAAAAGCTTGTAGCTTGACAATGAATCTAATCTTAAGTCCACCCCCCAAAAAAAAAATCAAACAAGCTGAAATTTCATCAAACTCAGAGGTGAAAAAAGAAGGTTATGAAAATTTTAAGCTTTGCTTCTACTGGTATGATGTACAGTGCCTCTAAGTACATTGAATTATTATCGAGTTCAGAGACATGTATCATATCTCTCTGCGGTGGGAAAAAAATGCTTATCAAAAGCATCACAATTTCCTTCAGATTATTTAGTAATTTGTTCTAAAGGTTGGCCACTTCATAATATTTAAATCACAAAAATTGCAAAAGCTATCTTGCTGATTGATTGGCCAATAAGAATTCTTCCATTAATCACTGACAACAAAACATCGTTTAGAGGTGCTGACTCCTGTCTCATAAACAGCTGATTTTTGACTCGAGACCGGACTAGTGGCCCGTGACTCGATGACTCAGCGACGAGTCCGACACGAGACTGGGCTATTTTGGCACCAATGCACGCAGTTTTCATACTCCGAAATTTCCCTCAAATTTCACACAATATTTTTTAACATCACCCACACAAAATTCAACCAAGTCGCATCACAGAGTACTAATGTTACTAGTTAGTAGTCCAATGTCTACGCGCAGTATATGCTACACGTAATAATATTGTCTGTACACTCACAAAAATACTGTTGATCTCTAAACATATTCAGTCTCTTTGAAGAAGTACTCGTGTTCTGATTGTGGCAACTCAAGTTGCAATGTCTTTGAAATCTTAATCTATGATATATTTCATACATGTGTGATATGTGCATGTATCTGAATTTTACTTTTATATAATAGGCCTACCTTCAGTTCACCATATCTGGCAGACTACATTCTCAGACTATACACATATTGAAGGCTTGGGAAATTTCTGCATACAGAAATGTAAGGACTTTCTTAATTAACTACATGTTCATTTCATCAAAAAAACTAAAACAAACTAATGACATACTTTTTGTCTTATTATAATTATTTTGTGTGTTTGCATTACTACAATACCGTATTTATAACAAAACTCTATGAAAAAGTCCCAGGGCAGGCAAGCACATGGAGATTAAAATACTTACCGTGTTCTCCAACGAAGCTCCCTTCACTGTCAGAATCGTAGCATGCTGCAAGTGAGCCCAGGGCTCCAAAAGTTCCTTTAGGGGCCACTTCTATCTTTGGGACAACAACTTGGGTTTCGGGCGCCTCGTCGTCACCAGATTCTAAATTGAAGCAAAAACAAAAGTGGATGATCAGCGGCCTTTTTCACCAAGTGTATCCCCCTTTATCGTCTATAAGCCATCACAGAATTGTTGCAAAGGGACTACACAATTACTGTTCTTTCGTAGCTGAACTATAAAATGCTAGGGAGACACAGTAGGGCCATCTGCACCAGCCCAAGTTTTCAGATTAGCGAGCTATTTCTGAACTGGCAAATTATCCTGATCTGAACAATCTCGAGATTATTCGTAATGGAGACGCAATCATCGTGCTAGATCGCTAGATTAATCTCGAGATTGCAATCCCTAGTCAACTTGGCACGATTTGCAAAATAGCGCGCTATTTTACGATTTATCCCGCTAAGCAAAGGTACAATTTTACTACCAGTATTCATAACATTATGTCAAACTTCAAATAAAATAATTTTACTTCTCGGAACTTCCATATCTAATGCAAAATGCGATTCATTAAAAAGTAGCATTGTATCTGGTCGCAAAAAAAAATGTAGAGGGAGGCCTTATTTGCCCCATCACAGTCTTTTTCAGGATAAGAGCTCCCAGAAATCCTACTTTTTGTGTTTCAACATGCATTTAAATGATAGTTCTCTCTCTCTCTATATATATATATCCCTCTCTGTTCTAAAGCACATAAAACATTAACATGACATGTATTATAAACATTCTTTGAAAAATCTATTGAGTGTATATGTTAAATATCTCAAAACTAAGGTAAACTTTGATCTTAGCATGAACTGTGCCAGATATTAATCTCAAAGTACAATATTTGATGTACATGTATGTGAGTGAAATTGCCAACATACATGTACATGTACATGCTTGATACAATTCTGTATAGTGCCACATCAAGTGCATGCAGGAATCGATGTTTATGGGACTGCACAACAATTATCAACCCCCTTTTTGCTGCTTTTCATAATTTGAATGTGAGGAAATTAAAAGAGCTATGCAATAGAGTGGACTATTTCCTGTGATATAATCCATAAATATCACAAGAATTTTAAAGCTCACAATACTAAAAAAAAAGCATTCCTGGGGCCGTTGCAGAAAGAGTTGCGTTTAAACGAAAGTCAAAATATCAATCGCAAGTCCAAAATGCGTGCTCTTGATTGGTTGAAAATTAAGTTGCGCATGATTTTTAGACATGCTTTTGATTGCAACTCTTTCTGCAACGGGCCCCTGCAGCTGGAACATCAATGTAAGTTTAAATTTATACATCGAGCGCTTGATTTGCAAAGTAATAAAATTCTATCAACTTGAAAACAGGGTTGAGGTCAAAGCTTTCCTCTTGTACAAATGCAGTGGCTTTGAATTCAATCAACAAAGACCAAAAGATAAAATCACAAAGGCATCAAACTAGCTGAAGGGCAATTATCAAAACCAAAATCAGGAATGAATGTCTCTTTTCACAGTTCAATACCAACCAGACAAAGAGATATTTGTATGATAAATTTGGGCACTCAAAGGAGAGCCATTCTTTAACACCGAGGACTGCAATCGATGACATAATACATAGTACAGGGAAAATAGAATTGCACAACTGAATGTGAATGCGAAAAGATATATTACCGTGGAAAAATTGATTTGTAAATAATTCTTTCGGAATAATGAAAGAAACAATACAATGCAGAGGTGGTGGGGGGGGGGGTGGAAGCAGAAATACAAAAGATTATTAAACCTTATATAGTGTGTTGGAAGTTATTGATCATTCATCCCTCTTTGGTTTTTCCCGTAAAAGCATTACTGGCATTGCATAAGGAAAATGGCGGTAAACTACGAACTTGAAAGGTCAAATTGAGGGCTTTCATAAATTATTCATCCAATAATCATGTACTGAAAAACGTCTGAAAACTGCAGCGGCTTCTGAGTACTGCCAGACAGTGTATGTTGTGTGTGGGGGGGGGGGGTGGTGATGAGGGAGGGGTAAGAAGGGGCGAGGGAGGAGTGTTTTAAAATTCCTTTGTCATTTGCAAGTTCACAGAGTTGGTTCACCCTTTCCACATTCTGGTACCCCAACCGTTCATCTGGGAGCGTCGCATGAGGCTTAACAAACTCCGCCGATTCCTCGAACAAAACAGCAAAGAGAATTGAAATACATGTACGCAGCTAGCTCATTAGACCAAGTCAAAGATTGTTGGCATGTATGCAGGGCAAATAATTCACCTATTCTATCAAAAGAACATTTGGTAGTTCGTGTTACAAAACGTGACACAGTGCGTTTTCCAAACACCCAACCATTTTGTACCTTATGTAAATGTCACGTGACTAGATTCAGAGTCGCGCAACCTTTGCTGCTCCCCTCTTCCAGCAATTTGGCTCCATTATAAATTCAGTCCAGAATAAATTTACCATTAAAGTTAATGATAGAGGAATGGTTGTATTGAAGCCATGAATAATTTTTGCTGATTGATAGATTTATCTTTAAGCTCGGCTCACCTTATGCGATCCGATGCGACACAATTTTTCAAGAAATTGCATTTTGAAGTAAAATTATTTTATATTAAGTTTGGCATGATGTTAGGAACACTAAAATTATATTTTTACTTTGCAGCAATCCCTGTGGTCAAAGTAAAGTCCAATTCGGCTTCCATTCACAGCCGATGTTAAAGTTATTAAGATTTGAATCGAATCTGTTTTTATTCATTCAGGGAGGCTCAAACTGGACTGAATTTCAATTTCAGTAGACCTACATGTACCACTATTCTGAACTCTGATCCGTAACGGTAAGATTTTATTAGTTGGAATGTCCACATAAAATGTTATCACAATTTCTTTGAAATTTGGATCGCAACGAATTGCATAGTATCATGCACCAAATTATATGAGCCTAGTATAAGTTAAACTGAAGTTATTGCATTTACAAGGACTGCAGGAAGGGTAAGATTAAAACATGTCACTGTGATCTTGACCTTTAACCTTTGACCTCAAAATCAACAGGCTTCCTGGGATTTATGCTAGTATCATACATGTACACACCAAATTATATGAGCCTACATTGTAGGTTAGGTTAAACTGAAGTTATCGCATTTACAAGGACTGCAGAAGGGTAAGATGAAATTATGTCACTGTGACCTTGACCTTTGACCTCAAATTGATATGCTTCCTGGGATCCATGCTAGTATCATACACACCAAATTATGTGAGCATAGGTTCAGTTAAACTGAAGTTATCGCGTTTACAAGGAAAATTTAAAGGACGGAGAGACAGACGGACGGACACCAAGCGTTATACCATAATACGTCCCATCTAGACAGGCGTATAAAAATTAATCATTCCAATCAATTACTACTGAATAACAACATGTACATGTATGCCCTAAATCAATAGGCCTGGTCCCACTGGCCGACGAAAACGAGACGTATTCATAACGGATACAGTGGATAAGCAAAATTTTGGGGAGGCTCCATCCATTTTCATCCGCTCTAGAGTCCAGACAATGGACAAAATTGGCGAATAATGAAATCATAGTGACGGATACTTGATGGATATAGAGCGTATGAAACACGCATGCAAAGAGTTCAAAACGGATACATCACGTTTTCCAATGGATGGCAAGATTCTTTTCCGGTTTACATCTCTGCATCTGTGAAGTGGGACCAAGCCTTTATGATGTGGAGGACATGGAATGGAAATTCATGTACATTTAACATGATGAATTTTATAATATTACATTTAAATAATCCAATATGATCAGCTGACTTATCAAATTAGAATGTCTGCATAATTTTTTTTTTTTTTTTTTTAATACCATGAAATGGGCCTCAAATTTCAGGATGTAAACTTTTTTGCGGCTTCCTGATATTGAATCTCTTAAACTTTGTAAGACACTTGTATCTATAGATCCTTCTTAAAGGGAAAGTTCACCCTGACAAAAAGTTTATTGTAACAAGTGGAATGCCTCTGGCCGTCTCACCTGCATCACGCAGACAAATATAGCAGCAGTGCTGACTTTGAAAACTACTCTAACTCGCACAAGATGTTCGGTGATACATGGTTACTCTTATGTCCACTTTTTATGAACTAGACCAATAAACTTACAGAGATATGTTGGTTATCAAACAAAAAACCACAACATGGCCAAAGTTTATTGACCTTACAAGACCTTTGACCTTGATCATGTGACCTGAAACTGGCACAAGATGTTCAGTGATACTTGATTACTCTTATGTCCAAGTTTCATGAATCAGATCCATAAACTTTCAAAGTTATGATGGTAATTCAACAGATACACCCAATTCGGCCAAAGTTCATTGACCTTGGTCATGTGACCTGAAATGCGCACAGGATGTTCAGTGATACTTGATTACTCTAATGTCCAATTTTAACGAACTAGACCAATAAACTTTCAAAGTTATGATGGTAATTCAACAGATACCCCAAATTGGGCCAAAGTTCATTGACCCTAAATGACCTTTGACCTTAATCATGAGACCTGAAACTTGCACAAAATGTTCAGTGATGCTTGATTACTATTATGTCCAAGTTTCATGAATCAGATCCATAAACTTTCAAAGTTATGATGGGAATTCAACAGATACCCCCAATTTGGCCAAAGTTCATTGACCCTAAATGACCTTTGACCTTGGTCATGTGACATGAAACTCTAATTGGATGTTCAGTAAAACTTGATTAACCTTATGTCCAAGTTTCATGAACTAGGTCCATATATTTTCTAAGTTATGATGTCATTTCAAAAACTTAACCTCAGGTTAAGATTTGATGTTGACGCCGCCGCCGTCGGAAAAGCGGCGCCTATAGTCTCACTCTGCTATGCAGGTGAGACAAAAATAGCAGAAAAATAATAAAAAATATTGCCGAAGGTTTGAGAAAAATTCATCTCATAATTAAATTAGAATTGCAATTATTTGATTTGTGATGTCATATGCGAGCAGCATTCCTACATAGCGAATGGTAAAAAATCAATGAAATGTCATTTTCTCAGAAAATTGAAAATGGTTTTCACTGTACCTTTTGTATATCAATAGACAAATCATTTCACAACCGATCATGAATAGAAAACAAAGTCAAGTCATCAGGAACCGTACAAAATTTGAAATTCATGCATTTTATATCACATAACACATGGGGCAGCTGCTCATTTACGACGTCACAAATCCAAAACTTTGAACTCTAATAACTTTCTGACTCTTTAACGGATTTTCCTCAAACCTTCACCAATATTTTTTACTATTTTTTCTGCTATTTTTACAACAAAGTTTTCTTAAGGGTGAACTTCCCCTTTAAAAGAAAAAGAATATAGCCAAGAGAGGGCGCTAGATATTGAATAGAATTTAATAGAAAGACTGTCATAAATGATAGCAAAGTCTTGAGTAAGTTTTCTCTCTGATAAAGTTGGTAATCCTAGCTCCACCAATGTATCATCATGCGAATTGTAATTTGATCCAAGAATTATTCGACAAGATCTTTTTGGTATAGATTTCTCAGTAATTACACGGTATTTATTAGTAATTTACTCAGTAATTACACATTTACTAGCATCATCTGACACAGAACAATTTGGAGTTTATTAGAATCTGTTAATTTCAGATCACAGCCACTACCCATCATTCATGTTGAAAATAAAGGTCAGGTTCACCATTGGAAATACCCTCGAGCTAACCGCTGTAATTATTGCCTTTATCGTTTGCTACCTCCAATGAAAAGAGGACCAACGTATGATTGCACAATACGTGTACCATTGTGTTATAGTATTCCACCATTCCTTTTAAAGAAAAAATAAACTTGCATACATTGTATAAAATACATGTGGTATACAAATGAAACCAATACATATACATCTTTTGTCCTGAAACAAAACCAGTAATACAGGAGAGTGGGCTCCAGGAATTCATTTTGAAGCAGGTTAGGGTTAAATGAAGGAAAAATCTCCCAGGGTCGTTTCTGATGTTTGTTATTTCATCGATAAAAAACACAAGTGACAGGGAAAGAGTATTACAGCACAATACGCTGAGTGTCATTGTTTGCTTTTGTTAATTTTGTAAGAAAGAGAGTTCAAGTTGTATTATTTATCGTTTTCAGACAGACAAACTCTCATACATGTAGGGGAGAATGGGGTCAATAAGGCCAATAAGGCCACATCAATTGCATCTTTGAGATGGGCAATGCCTGATTCTACATTTTTACGATGCAAGGGTACAGTTGTAATTCCTTCTGAAATAAAAATTTCATTTGATACATTGGCAGAAACCTATAAAAAAACAACTTTGAACACCCCAGAAGAAAAAAAAAATATTTGGGGGGGGGCTTGATGGAGAATGATACAGCTGGTCACCCCTACCACCAAATGGAATATTCTTGGCCTGAAGGCAGATCCTATTCAAATTTACTGCATGTATGAATATGTATGTGATTATGACATATTTGACTGTACACGCAGTCGCTGCGTGACTCTGTTCGACGCAGGTCTACATGTTGATCTGAATGTGAAAAGGCGACTGGTTGCAAGGAACCGGCTTTATAACCAAATTAATTTTTCCCTTTATAGCCAACAATCATTTTCTCGATATGCATTTTTTTTTTTGGGGGGGGCTGATCCGCTGATGGGTGAAATTTTTTTCACTATGAAAAAGAGGAATTCATCCTCTGTCTGCAATGACCTACTTCACATATACCAGGGTAGTATTTAAAAAAAAATATTTCTCATCACATCCAATCCTGCATAATCCACTGGCAGATACAGGGAGGGAGGGGGGAGGTGCCCCGTGCCCCCCTTTTTGAAAGGCACAATTAGAATTTGTCATGTAAAAATGCCACACAAGTGTGCCCCCCTCCCCTCCTTTGCAAGTGAAGACCTAAAATGCTTGTCAATTTTTTTGAGTGGACGATATGTCCTTAATTTTTGGTTGAAAAATTTTTTTTTTGCTTGTCAAACTTTTCCTCGCAAAAATGTACCCCCGCCCCTAGTATAATCAATTCATTTTTAGAGCAGTTACAATTTTCTGAGCGTGTCAAAGTTATCTGGAGAGGACAATATCGATGCTGATAGTCGTAATGATAACATTAAAAGCAGTGATATCACTGATGACGACAGTACAGAATTATAAACATGATATTGTAAAACTAAAACAACATAATCAAATTAGCTAGAAGAATTATATAATATACATGTACACATGGGGTGTTGCAAGAAACTTGCGATCAATTGCAAGTCTATTTTTGGTCCCTAAATCAATCATATATGTCTTGCAGTTAATTGCAAATTAGTGATTGACTGCTAATCTGCTCCTTGAAACAAAAAGTTTAATCTGATTAGCTACAGCTAACATGGAACTATCAGTTGTAAAATAGCAACAGAATATTTGCAATTTATCGCAAATATTTTCTTGCAGCACCCCCATAGAAAAGATGGCAATGGCAATAAGGGTGAGAACTTGCATATGACTATAATGATGACAATGACCATAATGAAGATGATGAAAAAATGATAATTGAAATACTAAAGCTAATTTCAAATATTAACCCTATCTAGGCCGGGGTATTTTGGGAGTTCATATGGCCAGGGGGGGGGCCTCCCAGGCCCCCCTTAAGATCTCGGCCGTTGACCGCGCGATCGCACTGAAAATTGTCATGCGGGTTGACTGGGACATAATCTACAAGATTGTATAGTGATTTATTTCTTGCGAATTGCTATTAAGTGACTATGCTAATTTATGCGTAAAAAGTATGCGAAATCATACTTTTTCCTCCCTAAATAATGCTCCAAATGTACTAATTTTTGGTATAGAAACTCTTTGTGGTGTTCTTAGCAAGTTTATATGAAAAAAATTGCGATATCAAATCTTTTTCTTATGTATTGTATTGTTTTTGTAATTTCTTATGTATTTCCTTGTTTTTTTCCTTTGGTTTTTCATTGTTTTTTCAATGAAATTCATTGGGGACTCTTCTGTGATCATGAAAAGCATAAAATAAATACATTTAGACCAGCAAAACTAAAAATAATCATGCATTTAGGAATTTTGGTTGAAAACACAATTTGCAATGACTTTGTATACGAAATCACGTTTTTGAGCAATTTTTGGTCTGACATGCACTTACATGTTGCGTAATTTCGGAACCATGTACCCGGGTGACGCAAAATTGGTCTCAAAAGTTGCGCAAGACTTGAAAGTAAAAAGTCAGATAGCGGTGCGGTCAAAAAATTTCGCACTGCGAAAATATCGCGCGATTCGTTGAGGGGGGCCTCCAAGGCCCCCCCGCCTAGATAGGGTTAAGGCTAGTAAAATAAACCCTCGATTTAACCTATTCTGAACTAGAATTTTAAAGCATACTTCTACGAAATGCTCGGCTTCGTAATATTTCTATCACATTCATGGCAGTCATAATGTATCAATTAATTTATTGAAATTCAAAATTAATCAATAAACATATGATCATAGGGAATATATATACTTATATGGATTTGCATATAATTTGCACAATATATATGTTGACTTTTGTTCTACATACACACACATGTATTTCAGTATGTCCGTGTGTATGTCCTGCAGGTTGCTTGTCTCTTTGATCATATTTTCTTCCTTGCTTAATACCTTTTCATTGTTTGTATTTATTATATGTAATGTATTTGTTACTTGTATGCAGGGCCCCCAAGAAAAACATTGCTTTGTCCACTGATGGGGTTACCCTGGGTAAACAAAACAAAATGAATAAATAAATAATACTATTGCATTTTCCTATTCTCCCCATTTAACAAGTCAATTGATTTTCTGACGTTTTGCAGCAGGATAAGAAGAACTTTAATTGGTGAATGAGTTGACAAATGGCACTCCTTAGAAGTGTGGTCTAAGTTAACCCTGGTTTATCTATACCATGGCTACCACAATACCACCCGATTAAACTAGATTGTCTCAAGCAATAATCTGAATTATTCATTGAAAGTTTTAAAAATGTAACCGTGCAAAAGCTCAACTAGACATATGCCACACAGTACATCAATGCACAAAGGCTCATGAGAGATGTCGGTACAATCAAAATTGTGTTCCTACGATTGCATACGTGTAGCATACAGTACAAGCTCTGCTCTATACATATTTGGACAGTGAACATGTAATTTTGTATATGACGGAAAGGATGGTGCAGTGTAGATCTAAAAAGAAATGAAATTTAATCAATTTGGCATTTCATGATATCCATAAGCTAAATTTCATGCAAATATTCTACCTGCTATCAAAAAAATAAAATTCAGTTTGCGTGGACTGTCGATTAGTTCAACGGTACATGTTAAACCCGTGAGGCGGGAAAGCAGTTTGGCCACAAGCCAAACTGTATACTAGTATTGTTTTCTTTTTAAATAGTGGTTTCTTGCATAAAGCAGACATTCTCTCTTTTTTCATGGCCAAAAGGGTGTGTACAATGCGACTTTCGCCAAATAATCGTACAAATGTCTTGATACAATATTTTCTCATACAAAGCCTAGTAATATACATGTAGGCATTAAAACTATCAACATATTTGTTTCACGTTTCACAAATATGGGGATTCTCAAATGTTACAAGGCTTATAGACTTTGCATGTACTGTATACTAGAATCCTTTTTGTCTGCATCCTATGCTGAAACTGGTTAAAATTATTTTATAAACTTTATTTTGAGTATAAACACTAGCATACAAAAGACACTACCATACTGTAAAGTAAATTTTATTCATGAGTCCACTGTTTGAAGAGCGGACTCATTAATTCAAAACAGTGGACTCCTGAAAAAAATGGCGAATTTTACCCTGGCAACAGGCGTCCTTTTGGCGCACTGTGACAAAAATCGTGCATCAGCACTGGAAATCTTGTTAATATACGTGGTAAATAAGTGTAATTTATAAAGAAAATCTGCATAAAACATGGGTTCAACCGATGGTTTTCAAAAAACCACCTTTGTGAATTCGGGCCTACACGTGACACTTTATGAGGCGAGTGTGTGAACGAAAACGTGACTCTACCAAAGAGGAGTTTGGCGCGAGCTGGAAACTTGGCAGTACGCCAAATTAAAAAATGAAAATATGCTCATCGACAATCTCGTGATTATACTCTGTTCAGCAGTAAGACCACGCCCCCCCTAGAAATATGCATACAACGGAGGCGCCTGTTATCGTATGATTTTTAAAAATCTTACCAAGGAATCATTGTTGGATTATGGAAGAAAACATACCAATATTCTAACATTAAAGTGAAGAGTATAAGGCATACAGTGAATTTCATAGTCACCATGAAACAAGTTCACTGGGTGAAAGGTTACTTTGCATAAAAAATTGTGCCCCCAAACCATAGAAAGATATGAAAAATAAAAAGTATTCTATAAATCTAGGACTGGACAATTTCAAACAACGAAGCAGAGTAAAAATTAACCCATCTGTTCCAATAAATAAATATATTAAGCATACACATTTCAAATTACAATAAATGTAAAAGTTTAATTATCTATTAAAAGAGTTGAAGAGTCAGACTAGAGTTCCATGAAAGAATATGAAAGAACAATTCTGATTGGCTGCTGCTTAGTATATTATTATGTGCGTGCAAGAATTGATTTGATTGGCTTTTGCTATTTTGTAACAGATAACAAACACTTGTGTTACAATGCCCAGTTTATAATAAATTGGCTATGCAATTACATGTAGGCAAAATATTATACAGTAGAATAACACTAGACATGACCACTTTAATATCAGCACTAATTATAACCTACAGACATTTGAAATATGCACAAAAATCTAATCGTTTCAATGAAATACATTAGTATGTAATGTCGTAATTGACACAGGACAACCGGTGATAGCAGATGAAGGGTTAAGTTGGAAAAGTTTGTTTTCAGGCAAATACCTCAATAATCTAGGCTGAAGGTAACAAGCAGGTGAACCTTAAAAACAGATTTTATCAAGATGTTTTGTCCCCCTTCCAAAACAGTTCGTTTCATATCTGTACTACAAGATTGATGACCCTTGTATAAACTCAACAATCCAGTGTCTACGCGTGAAACCCCATGAAAACGATTGCATCAAATATTATGTCATAGAAACTTGAACAATGGGTTGGTATTTAGAGGAATATGAAAGGAGAAGGAAAGATGTCTACAGGTTCAAAAGATCTGGTCTATTGTGCACTGGCCGTAAAACTCACTCAACCCTCAGGCTATAGTTCTGTGTATAGGTCACAAAGACAAATCCAACTGCATAAAAAGGTAATATAATAATAGGAAAGAAGTATAATACACACAGGCAGTAGGTAAATTATTTATTACCACACAAAGCACTAATAAGCGATATTATGTCATCAAAACATATGCACGGGGCAGACATGCCAGGGAGCCCAGCTAAATCTTTTTTTTGTCGTAGTATCAATGTACAGAAGTAGGGCAGGGTTGTTACTCGCCTATTGTCCGTGCTGGAGTCTCTGAGCTGCCCACTGCGGACCTGGGGGGTGTTTCACAAAAATATAAGTATGGCTTAAGTCGCACTTAAATGCCAACGCGTACATGATATGCAACGCGCAATCTTATTGATAGATACGCGGTAGTGCGCATCCTCATGGCACGATCTGACCAATGCGGTCAAGCCTTTTATACCGTACGCAACTCGGCATTTAAGTGCGACTCTAAGTCATACTTAAATCTTTGTGAAACACCCCCCTGGTTCGCTACAGCACTGTGGTCCTACATTGTAGATCACATACATGGATTGTTGGTGCAATATACGTCCATTAATGATTTCCTTACGCAGTTAAACTATCAAGCTTATGCATCATGTTTACTCTAAGATTGTTTGATACATGGAGTTATTTAACATTTAATTGGTATAAAGTACTATGGTGGTGGCAGGCATTGGATCTTGTGTGGGGCTGTGCCAACCGGTCAGGCCCTGTGTCGGTCTTGCTGGCCTGCGCTGGCCACCGTAGTGACAACAGCAAAATAAAGTGTGTGCAAGTGATCGATTGGGTTATACAGAAAATTCAGTTGTGCTTCCAAACTCAATTTGAATGGTTTGCATATACACTAGACAATGTTTACAGCTACATGTATTAATGGTACTAAAATCATTTATTGTCATCAGTGTTCTTGTCATAGTTGTTGTTCTTGCTAGTGTTGATGGGATATTCAGAAGCCAAAATGGGATTAGACCAAGAGACATTAGACCAAATGGACAGAGGACAAAATGGGTGTAGAACAAGTGGCAATTTAAGCTGCACCTGTAGTTGACCGGGGCAGGTATAAGGCTATAAAATCAAGTGTGGGGTATGTTTACAATGAAGTAGTACTCAAACATTCCTTGTTAAATGAAGCATTATCGCTGCATTCGTTTTCATCAATAAGTTTGATGCTTTCGTTTTCATACCGTAATTTGACCACGATACAACTACATGTACTACCATATGGAAGATCTACTGTATATGCGATTATGCGTACACAGAATCTAAACAAAAAAAGCAATAAATTCAGGGGAGCTTTTCATCAACATTTTTGTCTGACAAGCTGTCAGATCTGACATCTTTCAGTGATGTTGATTGGCTAAGAAGCAGTGTTACTTTGGTAACTATCGGATAAAATGGGACTTGTCGGATAAAACGTCTGACAACTCCTTTCATGAAACGCTCCCCTGGGGTTAGGGTGGGGAGGCATTCATCTTCTCCTGATTCAGTTCAATCAATGTGGAAAATTTGTTATCAATGCTGGCTAGATCTACCATGCGCTCTTTTGAGGCAATAAAAATTACTGCAAAAGGTCAACGGGTCAAGCACGCACAAAGTTCCACGCTTCTTTTTTTCTCTTGCATGTGCGTATTGTTTCTTATGCGTCGGTATGGTACCATATTGTTGATTGTGTCATGAAGTACATGTACATGTACTTTTCCTTTGGCTCATGGTAGTGTATACGGCAGCATACAATGAGTTTCATCCAACGTCTGGATATCGATAGGATCATTCAATGAAACCTGCCTTTCTCCTTGATTGACAACAGATGGCAGTATTGCTTTTCCTGCGAGGCAGAGTCCTTCAGTTCCAAGTTTTAATAGAAATGTTTGAGTGATGATTTGCCGATTACATGGTTAACCCTTAGAACCCAGAAGTATTTCGGGCGGTTGTGACCCCCATTCTGAATTATTTGCACATATCAGGCTTATTAAAAAAATGAAGAAATACTTCTGAAATTAATATCTTGTATTCCCCAGATTCGACCCCGGACTGGCTGATATTGTGTAGATTCTTGTACAGACAAATAACTCATATTTGGTGTCCATTTTATCCTCAAAATCACTGCTTTGACTGAAGTGTTGAGGTTTATCCATAGCTTCTCCATAGTCAGCAGATGATTCGCCGCATATCAAAGCGTTGTGGCCCAGTGGATTAGTCTCCGGACTTTGAAACAGAGGGCCGTGGGTTCGAATCCCAGCCATGGCGTAATTTCCTTCAGCAAGAAATTTATCCACATTGTGCTGCACTCAACCCAGGTGAGGTGAATGGTTACCCGGTAGGATTTTTCCTTGAACACTTTAGTGCCTAATAATATGGCGGCTCAGCTACAGCTGGGGTAATAATATGATACCAACTATCACAGTGCAGGTGAGTTTATACATGTACAGAACAAAACATATTCAATACATTGTGAAGGTCCTATCAGAGACATCAAAGGCTTGGGATAGATTCCTGCCTCAGCATTAAATTCCTTTGGCAAGGAATTGGTCTAGATTTGTAACACTGAAGTCGACCCAGTGAGGTAAATGAGGGCTCCAAATGACAAATAGCACCTTATCGGCAATTACAAGAAAGCCAGGAAAATAATATGTAGTGCTTTCATACATTTCCATTGAGAGCTTTATCAATGTTGCATCATTATCATGAAGACATTTTTTGGCTAAGTTCCTCACAAAGTTTCATAACTCAAACTTTCTGATTAAGCTTATGGGAATCAATTGAGTCAAGGATACTCTGAGCAGAAATGGTATTCAAACTATTTATTAAAAACATGTAGTTTGACCATTACACAAGCAGACACTCACTGGTCTTTGGCCGTAAAAGCCCCATATACATGTATACATCAAACTAACAGCAAGGCAAAGCACCTCAAAAGTTTGGAAAACAGGTCCAGCAAGCAGTATATTGTACTTTTCCGTCTGTTCGGGCAGGAGTGATATTAACGATTCATCAAAAGGTTTTGTTCGCTAATGAAGATGGACTCCCTGTGATGCAAACTAGCAATGTGATTTATGAATTCATGTGACGATGTGATGAATTGTGCAAACATAAAGGGCGTATTATACAACTCCCTAGAATGTTCTGTAATCTGATTGGTCTAAATCGGATCACATGATATTCAGCGAATCGCACTATTGCATTCAAAACGCACTATCCTGCACTCTGACGTCATACTAAAAGTACTATCCTGCACTCTGACGTCAGAGTGCAGGATAGTGCGAAGTCTGGAATTATCTAGAATAATCTAGAATTTCGATCAAATATAGCATTTGGGGCAACTCAGTAACATGGGGGTTGTATAAAACAAACAATGCACGCATTCTTGTGCATAGAGGACCTAAATAATGAACTCTGTGCTCGACTCGCCAAATGGATATACCGCACTCGGTCCTGCGGACCTCGGTGCGGTATATCCATTGGCTCTTCTCGCACATCGTTTATTATTTGGTCCTGCATGCACGCGGTTACGTGCATTATTTGTATACTATTACTCAGAGATTGGCAACAGACTAAGCAAGGCAGCATGTATCTTCATAAATATAGCACAACGCCTACTTGGCTGTTCTACAGCAAGCTAATTGGGGACTGAATATGCGACATTCGTACTGTTACGGGTTGCGCATGTACCATTTAAAATGAACTGTTGAATGGATAAGATTACATCATAATATGATTTAATTCATTGTGCTTAGTAAATGCACATGCAATATGCACTAAACCAAATGCTTGAGGTTATGCTTTTTACTTTCAATACTTCTCTCTTTTTTTTGGTAAGAAAAATTGATAATTGTTCCAATTTTTTTTTTAATTTCCGAACCATTGTACAACACATACAGCAAATATTCTTATTTGTGCAATGGTGCAACTGCAACACTTCACAATTGGTGAACAAAAGAGAATCTCTATTCAACTCGGCTCGGCCTCAATCTTTCTTCCAACTCATGCAAAATCATGTATGATGGTGGTCCCCAAGTCTGCGCACCGAACAATTTGAGTTAAGATGTAACATGAATTTCTTTTCATTTCACAAACTCTTTCAGTTCATAATGTTCCTTATATCATTATGACTAAGTGTACCAAATATCTCATAAAAATTTGAAAGAAATATAGGATTTTCTTGCAAAAAACCTTGGGCAGTCATTTTCAGAATGAAAAATAAAACAGGACCCCATGTCTGCGCACCCATTCACTTTGCACACGATTCGGGTATTTTGATGAGAAAGGCTGCATTTTGAGGCCCTCACATGAAATACCCAAAATTCATTTTTTTTCCACCAATTTGAGTCAGATTTTTTAATGAATATCTGTCTATGTGTTGCATGTGTGAAGATTGTGTTTGTTGTGTATCTTCTTTCCATAGGTGGCGGAGCAGAGGATTATCTTTTGTGTTTGGGGGGACGCAACAATAGCAGTCCCCCCAAACACAAAAGATAATCCTCTGCTACGCCGCCAATGCTTCTTTTAATAGAATCGCGCAGACACGCGTGTGCGCAGACAAGAGGGACTGCGCAAAATTGGGGGAACTTGCCATACCATCACACTCGTGCCTATTTGCTACTTTTGTATGTTGGTAGATGCCTGACGGCCTACAATCACGCTTTCCATTCAGCAGACGATGCCATCTACACAACCACCCAGCAGTTAAGGGGAAGTTCACCCTGAAGAAAAGTCTGTTGTAAAATTACCAGAAAGAACAATAAAGCAATATTGACTGGATTCGGGGCAATACGACATATATCGCCCAAACTAGATTTACATCGCCCGAGTCGAGACGAGGGTGATATCAATTTAGTGAGGGCGATATATGTCCTTTCGCCCCCAGGCCAGTCAATATTGCTATTATTAACCAAATCAAGACATCTAGAGCAAAAATTGTTAAAATTTAGATATTTTACATTTTTAGAATGAGAATCTAATTTATCATGCTGAGCAGACTGGGCCTCTGAACTTTACCATTGTGACGTAATTGAAATGACGACACGTCCCTGGCCTAGGGACGCAGTATCCAGCATTGTCTTAACTTGATTACCATTATGACGAATAGCACTGCGTGCCAAAACGCGTAGAATATCCGGATATTAGCACTGCCTGTTATTGCCCACTACATTTCCACACATTTTCTCATTGACTTTCCTGAGCGGGCAATAAATTGGGCCTGTGGATAAACAATTGGAATTTTATTGACTGGCCATTCGATCCCAGTCTTAAGCAGGCAACAATGTTTCAAAGTTGCCCTGCTCAGACGTCTGATAAGGTTAATAATAAAAAAAATATTGGTATCAAAAGGTTTGAGGAAAATCCATCAAGATTAAGAAAGTAATTAGAATTTGAACCTTTTGATTTGTGATGTCATACATATGAGCAGCTTCCCCATACGTTATATGATATAAAATGCATAAATTTAAATTTTTTATGGTTCATGACTAAAAAATCATTTTCCCTCATGAGCACGATTGAAATCATTTGTCTTTTGACATACTGAAGGTACAATATTACAAACCATTTTCAATTTTTCGAGAAATTGACATTTCATTGATTTATTTCCCTACACGATATAAGGGGAGGCTGCTCGCATCTGATGTAACAAATCAAAAATATTCAATACAATCCAATTTATTTATTCAACCAACGGATAAACAGTATAAGATAAAAGCTGAACAAAGTAACAGAAAAATGAAACAAATAGATGGCTCGGGACCCCGTAGAAGCAATGCTTATAAACAGGGGTCGCCATTATATAAAATTATAATTCATAAAATCTAAAACAGTTTATCCTCAAACCTCACCAATATTTTTCATTATTTTTACAATAATTTTTTGTCAGGGTGAACTTCCCCTAAAGAGTGCGGCAAACCATATTGTTCATCTGGCTCCAGTTTGAATCCAAGCAATAAACTTGACTCATCTGAGAGCGCTTGAAGGAACACACATGTACATACACCTACGCACACAGAAAGAGTTTGTGCACACACTCAAAGTATTATGGCATTTTTCTGACATACCAGTAAGTAACCAGCACTAGACCTAAGTTTACCATTATTTCTTTAAAGCCTTATATGATATTTTTTAATATTTATTTTATGAAGGTTATGAATAGTTTCTTCATGCTATTTTATACTGGGCAATGGATTGGAGAGGAACTGCTTCTCACTTCATTTGAGCAACAACAATATTTAGAAAGTCAACCTTTAAAGAATTTTTAGGGTGCTCCCAGGAAAAATATTTTGAAGTAACTTCCATCAGTCCCATATAAGCAGAGCATGTGCAGTATGTGCAGTATTCCTTAAATTTCATCTGAAGCATGCAGAATGGAGCTTTTGGCGTGCGATTACACTACCGGTATACAGTATCTAGATTTGAATCAGTGATAGGTCAACACATCATCACATGATCATAGCTGCAAGGATCGTGAATGTTCCAAGTCTTGAAATCCCCTCTAACTAGAGTGCATTGTAAACGGCAGTGCATTCACTGAGGTGATGTCACTCGCTGCTTAAAAGCTGCGTATTCAGGTAGTTTGCTTGATGTACGGATAGACTGTATGAAGCACACAGTAGCTGTGTTACCGATTAGAGCTGCAGGAAGCATTGCGAGTTTACCATAAAGCCAATGCAGACTCTGATTTGAATCTTCATAGACCACATAATATAACAGATATCACCTGGTCTATCCGATTAATAAACAAATATTTCAACTCCCTTCGAAGCGATATCTTCCCTCAGCGCTTATCTTTCTGGGCAAAATATAATCCATTGGGGAAAAATAGTACTCCATCAGGGAAAGGAAATGCTACAT
The DNA here is from genome assembly GCF_018143015.1 of Lytechinus variegatus. Classification (NCBI taxonomy): domain Eukaryota; kingdom Metazoa; phylum Echinodermata; class Echinoidea; order Temnopleuroida; family Toxopneustidae; genus Lytechinus; species Lytechinus variegatus. The sequence goes on along the minus strand of NC_054755.1, from coordinate 7,314,151 downwards.
TCAACCATTAGGTAAGCAATATCTGTATAATAGCACGTGCAGAATCGATTGGGAAATGGCTTAATTAACGGAACACCTGACAATTTTTCCGGCACCTTGAATAGTCAGTCTTCACAAATGATCGACTTTTTCATTTACCATTGTCTTTAGAAGCAAGAAGAGATAACGGGTCGCAGTCTACTTCCCTCTCTGGCCCCTGTTGCTTAGTTCCAGAAAGGCTAGATGATTGTGATGACGGGTCAGATAGTTCTGCTGGTTTTGTTTCCTGTTCTTCAACTGCAGATGAGGGTTTGTCTTCTTGTCCGTCATCAGTTTTTACACGCTTTGGTGGGGTTTCGTCGGAGTCGTTTGGCTTAGGATCTCCCTAAGGTTCGTGAGGAAAATGATGGTGGTGGTGATGGTAATTTTGATTGTGATGGTGATAGTGATGATGACACACATGATGATAGTGGTGGTAATGAAGTTGAGGATGTTTGAGGGATGATGATGTCGATGATGATGAAAGTGATGATGATGAAGATGATAAAAACAACAATGATAATGATGACGATAATGATGATGATGACGATGGTGATAATTATGATGATAATGATGATGATGAAGATGATGTTAGTGATGAAGTTGAGGATGGTTATGGTGGTGATATTGGTGGTGGTGATAATAATGATGATGACGGTGATGATGATGAGGTAGATAATGATCATGACCATTTGGAGGGAAATAATGATTGGGGAAAAAAGGAAAAGGCCTTTTACAGTTGGGTGAACACAAAATCCAAGAACTTTGATATTGCAAAAAAAACATAACTTGTACATAAAATAGCACCATTGACACTATCAGTGCTCTATAATTCTGGGCATGACTAATGAACTTAGGTACAAGTTCCACGAGTTCTGACTTTTCCCTGATGAAGTCTAAAAGTTCAATGATAATCATTTCACTCATTTCCAATATCTCACATATCGAGAAATATCTCTAGATTCAAGGGATGGCTTTTTAGTGTTCACAATCAGGCCATAGTCATACACTACAGCTACGTGTACTTGTAGTGCAGTCAAAGACGCCATTCCCATTATACTTTCTAAAACTTGTTTACTGGAAACCAGTTCAGGAAACCAGTTTGGAAGATCGCTTTGCTAGCGTTGCCATTTGACCAACCGAAAGTGATTTTCAAAACCACTTCACGTAAAGTGGCCTTTTTGCTATAGGAATACTTTCAGTGGGGGTGGGTTGTGTCTTCAAGCTAAAACCAGTTTAATGGCAAAGTGATCTTGAAAATTGCAAGGTGGTTTTCCGAACTGATTTGGAAGATCGCTTCCAAGACCGCTTTGATCATTCTCATTACATGTTAAACTAGTTTCCAGTAAAATAGTTTTAGGACGGTAGTGAGAACGGTGTCAAAGAGACTGCACTAACAAAGACAAAAATCACACTAGCCGGGATATAATGGATATTGGTTTGATATGCAACAAAATATAACAGATTCTGATTAATTTCAATTTTCAGTGAATCAATATTCTCGTACTTTTCTTGATTTGAAGGCAATTTTATCAAATTTCCCACTTTTTCTGAATGGAAAAGATAGAAATAATTTTCTCTGACTTCCCTCATAGGCTGGGAACCCAAGTTTTCATTGACGAGTTCCTTAGTCATAGCCTGGTTTGGCTTAATCTAATTAAAGTCAACTTACTAAGGTGATTCCAAGAGCTCGGAGCTTCTCAGCAAGCTTCAGCCGATGACGTTCACGGCTTTTCTGACCTCTCTGCCCTCTATGTGTTTTCTTAAATTTCCTGCAATGAGGAATCAAAATAATTTAACATGGATCTACAAAAGATTTGTGTAACCGGGTCCAATCAGAAGTCAGTTAGTCTGCTGTACAATCCTTCACTCAAGTTAAAGGTTCTGAATACGCAGCCTACATTGACTTGTGTACTGAAGGCCCTCTTGGTCACAGACTTGAAACAGCAAGTTTTATACGTGCAAGAGTAGTCTTGCGTTAAGACAGACTTGTTGATCAAGTTTCAATCAGGGACTGTGCCTGCAGACTACGAGCCATTGGACTGATGAAAAATAAATCATAAGTCTGAACTGTATTTGACTAAAATGTTCACATAATATTAAATTGCGAACCTTGAATGCCTGCTTGAATAGAAGTTGGTTTTAATAAAACTTTAAAAGCAGAAAAATTGAGAATACTGGTGAAGGTATTATGAAAATCTATCAAAAATAAAAGTCATGAATTTCTACAGTTTTAAATTTTCATTTCATAAGCAAGCATGCAGCACCCCAATATACCATGCAATCATGAATTATTCTAAATGAATTCAATTTTTTGAATGAAACATGAATAAAACTGATTGTTTTCTTAAATAATGGGGTATGAAACGATGTGTTTCATGATATATCCACTGAGCAAACAAAATCACTTTCAATTTCATGTGAAAATGGCATTTTGGGGATTTATATCATAGAACATATGGAGACCTTCTCGACTGAGACGTTGAAAATCAAAACTTTGAAAATTCAAAACTGTTATGGTTCGACAGATTTTCATCAAATCTTCACCAGTATATGTTTCTATTTTTTCTCTTTTTACCAGCTTGTTGGGGTTGAAGTTCCCCTTTCATGGTTGTAATCCTATGTTGGGGTGAGGAAGAAGTTTTTTTTTCAATTACCAAAGCTTTAGGGAAGCATTAGAAATTTCTAAAATTAACAAGTGGAATGCCTCTGGCCGTCTCACCTGCATCATGCGGTTCAATATAGCAGCAGTGCTGACTTTGAAAACTACTCTAACTCGCACAAGATGTTCAGTGATACATGGTTACTCTTATGTCCACTTTTTATGAACTAGACCAATAAACTTACAGAGATATGATGGTTATTCAACAAAAAACCCCAACATGGCCAAAGTTCATTGACCTTACATGACCTTTGACCTTGATCATGTGACCTGAAACTCGAACAGGATGTTCAGTGATACTTGATTACTCTTATGTACAAGTTTCATGAATCAGATCCATAAACTTTCAAAGTTATGATGGTAATTCAACAGATACACCCCATTCGGCCAAAGTTCATTGACCTTTGACCTTGGTCATGTGACCTGAAACGCGCACAGGATGTTCAGTGATACTTGATTACTCTAATGTCTAAGTTTAATGAACTAGACCAATAAACTTTCAAAGTTATGATGGTAATTCAACAGATACCCCAATTCGGCAAAAGTTCATTGACCCTAAATGACCTTTGACCTTAATCATGAGACCTGAAACTTGCACAAAATGTTCAGTGATGCTTGATTACTATTATGTCCAAGTTTCATGTATCAGATCCATAAACTTTCAAAGTTATGATGGGAATTCAACAGATATCCCCAATTCGGTCAAAGTTCATTGACCCTAAATGACCTTTGACCTTGGTTATGTGACGTGAAACTCATGCAGGATGTTCAGTGATACTTGATTAACCTTATGTCCAAGTTTCATGAACTAGGTCCATATATTTTCTAAGTTATGATGACATTTCAAAAACTTAACCTCAGGTTAAGATTTCAATGTTGATTCCTCCAACATGGTCTAAGTTCATTGACCCTAAATGACCTTTGACCTTGGTCATGTGACATGAAACTCTTATAGGATCTTCAGTAATACTTGATTAACCTTATGGCCAAGTTTTATTAACTAGGTCCATATACTTTATAAGTTATGATGTCATTTCAAAAACTTAACCTCAGGTTAAGATTTGATGTTGACGCCGCCGCCGCCGTCGGAAAAGCGGCGCCTATAGTCTCACTTTGCTTCGCAGGTGAGACAAAAAAATCTAAAATCACTTAGAAAAACCCTAACTCTGCTTTGTGCAGATTTTCAGCAGACTTTCACTGGATATGTCTCTCTCAATTTTTAAAAGTTAATTATTAGAACAAACTTGAAAATGGTGAAGTAACCTGAAATACATAGCCATAGAGTTGTAATGTAATCTTTCACTCACCCAAACTTCTTTGTTTCCAGTACATTACCCTGCTTCGTCCTCTGCTCAGTCTTCGATTGTTTCTTTGCGATGTTCTCGGCGGTTGGAAAATTCCTTTTAAAAACAAATAACTTGAAAATCAGTCAGGCAAATGAACGAATTCTCAAACTAGTTACTTTCTTCTCAGCTTTCAATAAATCATTTACCTGTCAAAATAGATGAAATGCTTTAAGTCAAATTGATTTCTTGAAATTAGCGGTAGAAAGTGCTTTGTCCTGATTTCGTCGGAATTGGTTGCAAAGCAAAGGCGATGTCACAGGAGGGAGAAAACTCTGAATAGTCGCTATTGAAAATATTTTTGTGTCAAGTAGCAGGTAATGAGCTAATAAAAAGATCAGTCAGTTTTGTAAGATTCATTTTAACAAGATTATGTACATTTGCTACTGAAATGTAGTGAGTGCCTGCACTGTGTGTGAGTGCCTGCCGGGCATGAGGTCACATTTAAGTCTTTCATGATTGGTTGGAATTTTGTTGTTAGTGCTTTGATTTTTAATTAATAATAATACTTGCTTATAAATCACTAACACTTATCAGAAGTCTCTAAGCACTCTATATCAAAGCATCATAATTACCCTGACTTAAGCTGAACAATTGTTACATGTACGTGCTCATGTGTTTCAAGGAATGAACTCCTGCTAGGTACCCATTTAACTCACCTTGGTTGAGTGCAGTACAATGTGGGTAAATTTCTTGCTCAAAGAAAGCACACTATGGTTGGGATTCAAACCCATGTCCCTCTGAATGGAAGATGAGAGTTGTAACCACTAGACCACAATGCCCCCAATTAATGATATTGAGCTACTTTTTTTGTCTTTTTCTGTCGGAGAAAGTGAGTTGGTGTTGTTTTGTGGTACTTAAAAGTATATTTTTTACCTTTCCAGGGTAACATGACAAGTGCCTCTACCCATTTTCTCTCTCACTGAAGAATGTACCCACCTTTTTCTCTCATTCCTCCATTTCTCAATATCTTCTGCAGTGTCAAGCCATCTGATTTTCTTGCACCCAGGACCGTGCTGCAGTTTGTGATGCATCTTGACCACCTTGGGGTGTCCGACAAATCGACAATCTTTCTCCTTGCACTGGATGAAGATGATGACGGTGGTAATAATAATACTACTAACTACAACAACAAGGTGGCCACTTTATAAATATTCTCCCAGCAGGCCCTGCTTATAAAATACCATGGTTTTTAGCCAGACTGCCTCAGCAATCAAGCATTAGAGGCATTTATTCCTACTGGGTACCAACTGGGTACCATTTATTACACCTGGGTCAAGAGTGGCAAATTTAGATTAACACCTTGCCAATTGATGAGAGTGCTGTGGTGGGATTTGAACCCAGACCTTGTGGTCAATACTCCATAGTCTGAATGGCTATCAACTAGTCCACAACATTGTTTTGGATATGAATTGTGCTAAAACAATTTTTTAGACTTGGTGGTTTGACTTATACAAGTTACAATGTAACCTGACTACTTGACTTCCTGATAGAAAAGTTTTTAAAAAATCGAAGACAGCAATGACGATTTTACTCTACAACCCCTAAACTTGGTAATAGCCTCTCAAATTTTTCACACAAAGATCTAGGAAATAACCATTATTTTACCCATTTATGACTTAAAACCTCATTTGATCTGTCCATTCTTTCAAACTAGCAACAAAAGTTTATTGGGGCATTCATCATTTTAAAAGCAATTTTTATCAAATTCTACAGTTTGTGTTCCATATTTAACACTCATACATTCCATCTCATTTTGTTCTTTTTAATCACTGTTTGCATTTGATTTTTCAAAGTATATTGTCATCACTTTAGGCTTAGCCTTGCCATCTGAAATTAATACAACAGCCTTGAGCTACGGCATGAAACTACATTACTTTACAAAATCCCTTTTCCTAAAAATCAAAATTGACTCAAGCAAACTTATTTGGAATGCTGACACCAAAAATAGAAATAAAATACAAAGCCTCAGACAAACTGGTAAGAAGATAGTCATATAAAAGCTTTTATTTGATTGCGTACGAGTCTCATGACCAGCTTGACCTATGACCTAATATAACAATGACCTCTGACCTTGCACATTCTACACATACTTACCTCGACATGTTCAGCTATATGAACCTTCAGTTGCTCGTCCGATTGAAAACCACGGTCACAAACATCACAGTAATGAGAGTAGTTTATTTCTTTGGGGGGTTTAGACTTCTTGTTTTTTGTTTTACGGCTGTTTTGCTGCTGGAACAAAGACAGGAATAAACAGATAATTAAACATGATGACATACAAATCCTTGGAGATATTTTTGGTGTTCATTTGATTTGCTCGCTCTGATCTACATCATCCCCATACGCCTATCGTTTTGCCAACAACTCGGCTTTCGAGTTTTCTCATTGATAGGCCAATTGCTATTTACGAAAATTGAAAACATGCAGCGTTACTTTTCTCTTGGCGAGTGGCATATCAATTGTGCAACTGCTTTCAACAAAAACCAATATGGCTGCATATATTTTTCTCTAAAAACTGCTAAGTTTGGAATCAGATTTTGCTAATCATTTTATTATAATCTAAAATTTGAAACTGTCAATATTTCACTTTCCAGAGGGTTGATCATACCACCAATAAAATATACTTTTTCCAGACCTAAAACTGACATGGTGTTTTTACATTTATTTAGGCCTACATTTAGATTGTAGAACTAGACTAAATAAAACGAGCGATGATGTGCCGTGCGATCAATAAATTTTCATTACCTTGTATCATTAGATTTGGCAAATAATTTTTTTTTAACACTATGTTAGCTTAGCTAGCCTAACAGTTAGAATATTAGATGTACCTTAGACCAATCTACCTAAACGTTACCTGTTCTCTTCCTCCAGCTCCACTGCGTGCTCCTCGACCTCCACCACGTCCACGTCCACGGCCTCGTTTTGCATTGAAATTGGGATTGCCAGTCCTATTTCTGTCATTAAAGTTATTATAATCATTCTGGTGGTTTGTGGGCTGGTGAAACCTAGGTGGTGAGAACTGCCCTTCATATGCATTCGGATTTCCAGATCCTCCACCACTGAATCGCGGTGGTCCGTGTCCATGAGCTGCCATCGGGAACCCATCTTGCCTGCCCCCCATCCCACCCCGATAGGGTGGTCTCGGTCCCCGATGGAAGTTTCCGCGCCCACGCGGCCCATGAAATCTTGGTCCCTCATGATGAAAATCGGGAAAGTGATGAAAATCTTGGTATCCTCTGGCTCTGTGTGTGAACATCCCATCGTTTCCAGGATGTCTGGGTCTGTAGTTTGGGCCCTGAAATGGATTATTAGGAAATCTCTGCATTGTTTACAAAGTCAAAGTCAAAGTGGGATTCACGCGTGGAAAGAGCTAGAGAAATTGGACACGATTGAAGTTATCGCTTACTTCCTAGCTTTATGTCTGACCCGTACTAAGTATAGTAATAGACGCAAAGAAATAAACCCCGCATCATCTTGTACAGCGAATGTGTTAGTAGACATACAACTGGTTATAGTCCCCTTCACAGTCTTCAATCACTGCTATACCCTAATGTCATTAATATATACTGTATATATGCATAATACATCTTCTACAAAAATAGTTTATGTCTGGAATTTGCATTAGTGATTTATATTACTCAATTCAACTATAAACTATGTAATTATTTTATATGTTTCCTGATGGAAGTAAAATCAAATTTGACTTGGTTCAAATTGCTAAATATCCAGAAGAATATCCCGAGTAAAAGTATAATTTTTCGCTCGGTCACCATGTTTTCTTGCATGAAAGTATGAAGCCTATATACCCCCACTCTGTCTGCCTTATGTCATCTTCTCTCTCTCTGCGGCTGCACCAAATTTGTACTGTTGGCTATTAACATTTAAAACCACAAGTTTTACTATGAAAAGTGGGCAGTCAACATTGTACAGTTCCTGTCTTTAATTGCTTCACAAGTTTCGCCATTTAGGTAATTTTTCTTGCTCAGACGTCACAAGCCCCCACCCGGAAAGGTATCATCACCCCCGCCCCCCCCCCCAGCTCATATGCAAAATTCAAGTGCATGAGCCATTTTGCATAGCCGCCGGCATAGCCCCCATATGCTCTAAGTCCCCCCACCCCGCTTTAATATCGATAGCCCGCCCCTTGGTATGCTAGGTACCACTGTCTTGAAAAGATCTAGAAAAAATGACAAAATTTTGGTTCCTGTTGGTGTAACAGTACGTCACTTGTGACCGAAAAGGTACATAGCTACGTACCTACAAAGAAAGAAATAGTGGGAAAATCAAATGCTTGATTGGATAAAAACTTTTGACCAATCAGAAACTTTGTGAAAAGGGAGTACACGTGAACCCAGACTTGTAAAGTAGTCGCTAATTTCAGTATAAAGTAGTGAATTAATGGGTCGAGGATTTGAATGTGTTGTTAGGACTTGTCAAAGAAGTTGAATTAAAAGTCACGAAAATGTCATCTAGAAATAAAGATATGATCATCATTGATGGAGGTCTGAGCACGGAGTTAATAAGACTTGGCTATCCGATTGATCTGGTAAGGCATTGAATAATCTTCGTACATATTTGGGTGATTGAAATTAAATCAAAATTGACCAGCAGGAAATTAGCAATGACACCGTACCGTACCGTACCTGCACGCCTACGCCTCGGGCAGAAAGGAGTAAGGCCTAGATCAAACCTTGCTCTTCTCACCGGGGAAAATACCCATGTCCATGAGCGTACAGTGCAGTACTGGGCTATGGAGCAGCAGCGGCTAGCGGTGCGATTTTGGGGGGCGGGGACGTTCAATTTGTTGATTTCTTCACATTATCATTAATTTGTGTGTGTGTGTGTGTGAGATGTGCGGATGATGCACATGGCTTAAGGACGTTCCACAGTTCAAGTGAAATCCATGTCATTTTTACCAAACTTTTTACATAGCCTAGATGCTTTAGAACCTTAATATTTGAAATATGCAAAAATTAGCGTAGGTCCATGTGCTTGCTTTTTTGCTATAGAGCTTCAAAGTTCACCCAAATTGATGTTCTTAAAAATTGCACATTCAAAAGAATTTGGCATTTTTAGACCCCCCCCCCCAAGATTACTACAATGAGTTAAAACCGCTCTATTACTCAGTCAAAATATCTGAAAAAGTCATCAAATTTCGGAAGAGAGTTAATAATTGTATCGTTAGAATGGAGAATATATTTATAGTGCTATTTGTTTGCAATTTTAAGTTTAACAGCACTCAGGGTTGGGCGGTAAATACCGGTAGCGGTAATTACCGGTGGTAAATACCGGTAAATAGCGTCCGGTAAATAAGATGGGCGTCCGGTAAATATGTAAAAAAACGGGAAATATGATTTATAATTATTTTTTTCATTAATTTTAGTTGTTTTTAACCTCAACAAGTGAAAATAAGTGTTCTGAAATAATTAGAATCACAAAACTCATAGTAGAAACAAACAGACAGATAAAATCCATACTGCATACATGTACATGTACCCAAACACACATAGGATCTAAGTCCAGACATACGTACACAAACTCAAATTATGTTCCTGGAAATTGAATGATCATATTAAAACATATTTCTCCCGGGGTTTAACTTTTTCCTTTAACCCTAAATCTCCCTGGGTATTTTGATTCTTGTCATTCCGGGGGGGGGGGGGGGGGGGGATAAGATCTCAGCCGCGAATTGTGCCATCACAAAAATTTGCATGATGGTAGAGAATGACGTAATCTACGCAGTTGCATTGGTAAATTTCACTGAATTCATATACATGTATTCTTATTTTAATTTATTCATGAAATCATACTTTTTGCTCTGATTTACTAAACTAGTCTAGAATGCAATTTTTTGCTGAAAATATTTTTATAGCATTCCTAACAATTGTGAATGAAGAAAATTCTGGTACCAAGACCAATTTCTTATGTATTTTATTGTTTTTTTAATTTCTCTTGTATTTCTTTGTTTTTTACTATTTTTTCAATGGAAATCATTCCAGACTTAATTCTGATCATAAACAAGCAAAGTTAATTAAGTTTAATCAGTAAAAAAGAAATAATGATACATTTATGAATTTTGGCTAAATACACAATTTGCATTGGATTGTACATGAAATCACGTTTATGAGCAATTTTGGGTCTGACATGCACTTACATAATTTTGCGTAATGTCGTCACCGTGTACCCGGGCGTCACAAATTTGGTATCAAAATATGCGAGACTTGAAAGTAAAGTCAGTGAGCAGCGAGGTCAAAAAATTTTGCGCAGCAGATAAACAGCGAAAATTGTCGAGGGGGGGGCATTATGCCCACCCCCCCCCCCCCCCGAAGGAATTAGGGTTAAGAAATATAAAATGAAATCAATAACAACATAATTGGCATACTTTTAGCTACTGCATGTTTCATGGGAAATGTAAAATAAATAACTTGTACAGTTTGTCATATTCATATTGATTGAAAGCTATTGTAAACAAATCAATCTTGGAGCATGCTCCATTGTTTCCCTTTACAATAGCTTCTTCTCTTTTTAATCAGTCACAGTGAGATCAACAAAATTTCAAAAGAACGTCTGGTGCACATTGAGACAAGGATATCCTCGATATACATGTACATGTATGACCAAGGAGATGGTATGATGAAGAAAGATATAGCAGAGATACAATGTAGTGACATCAATGAGGATGACAGAGAAATTAAAGAATCTAAATTAGACGTATATTTGGGATCTTTTTAGTATTTTTATTTTTCCAGCATTTCATGATAACGGACATAGATAACACCCAAACACAAACATAAGCACACACACAAACAAACACACACACTCACACAAATGGTACACACCAGAGCAACTAAGCCTGAGTCGAATCGATTTTAAAATCGGTGTTCGATCGATGTCATCGAACACCGGTGCAGATTTTGCAAAATCGGTGCATCGAAAAAAAAAAAAATACGTCGGCCGGCCGATTCGTTTGGTTTACACAATCACTCATCAAAATATCAGTAATGTCCAACTTTACTACTACTTACTTGATTTCTATTGCCCCCAAAATGAAACCGAATGAGTAATTATGATGCTATTCACCATTAATTTGAAGTTTATTTCGATCATAGTTCGAGTCTTACTCGTCTGCTCGTGCCGAGATAATTTATGCACGATGAATTCATGAATGGAAGTCATGGCCATCAATCGTGCATGCGCAGTACTGTTCTTTAATCAAACCAGAAAATGGCCGGAAATTGACGCGATCAACGTAAAATAAATCTTGCTTTCATGAACAATATTAAAATCATGACCATAGAACATTATTTAATCGTAATATTTAACAATAATTTGCATATGATAATCATTAATATGAATTTAGAGCTTGATGTGAAACGTTTGTATTTCGTTTCAATTTTCAATGGCGGACATCTCATGACGATCGACTTGACTTCTTGAGTCGAGCTAGTGCACTTGTCTAAAAAAAATAATCATCACGTCAGGATTGATTCTCGAACATTGTCTACATGCAAAAACTCTGTTCAAGTTCGTAATATCACCATATAATAACATTTTACATGACAAAACAGAGAAAATTGCGTTTGATATTTTTTCCCATCAATTTGAAGCTAGTTTGTGCCCAACTTTGGGCTCTGATTTCATGAATGGGAAAATATGTCATACGTCATCAAACACGCATGCGCATTGTGCTTATTTTCTCGGAGCTTGGAGGAGACGTCCAGAGATGGAACAATAGAAATAATCCCAGTATTATTTCTTCCATATGAACATAACATACTTTGCTGACATCGTCAATATTCTTAGTATGACCATAAAATCTTGTTAAATCGTAATAATTTAGATGAATTTAGGGCTCGATTCGAAACATTCGTATTTATTTTGATTGCATGCTCAATTGCGTCTAAAAAACTGGATTGTCATTATCAGGATTAATTCTCGAACATCGTCATAACTCATATTCCACAATCTTTCCTCACAATCGTTATATCAGCATTGAATAGCAATTCAAATGACCATCCAGAGAAAATTACGTATTTATTCCCATAAATTTATTTGGAGCTCATTTTGGATCCAACTACACAATCTCAGGCAAGTTACAGCGCTCTCCGTTGATTGCAATTGTTTGCTGGCGCTGACGTCAAGCACGCCTGTCGTTTCGGGAGAGTGAGTGTATGGAGCTAGCTGCGGACGGGGCTGGTGAATGGACTGCGAATGCTAGTTGACCGAAAATCATTCGGATCGACTCTGCGTGATTCATGTCTTTTTTATTGTTTCATTTTAAACTTATATGTTGTCATCTGCAAATATCATTGTTGAAGATATTTTGGGAAGAATTCTGCTTTGGTCCCCGGCCTTTTTTGTGTGTTTTGTGATCATGGAAAATACAAACGAACTTTGCTCTGTCATCTGCTTGTGCAACGCTCACCCGGCCAACGCCAGCGCATACCGTACCGTCAGTGCGTAGTGCATATATGCAAAGCGCATCGCATCGACGCAAAAACAAAAGACTAAATTTTCCCCGCCTTCAATATTCGATGCATCGATGTTCGATCGAATTAGAGCTGTCGAACACCGGTTTTCAAAATAATCGATATGACTCAGGCTTAAGAGCAACCATACTGGCCACCTTTCTTTTTATATTCAAAATTTGACAATCCCTATAGAAAACTGAGTGGAAAATTATATTTCCCAGTATTTCCCGGTGAAAAGTGGTAAATACCGGAAAAAAGCGGTAAATACCGCTTATTTCCCGGCGTCCGGGAAATAAGCCTCCGAAGCGGGAAATATGCCAACCCTTGACAGCACTGCCAGTTCTTAAAAATGTTGTAAAAGATAACAAAATCCCAATCTAAAAAATGTAAATTTCAGTAACAAACTACAAACGTACAATAAATGCTGCACTTTATTCAAAATCCATGTCATTTTCACCAAAATTTGCAGAGTTGTAGAGGAAGGTATACCCAAGAGGTACAAACATAAAAAAATAGAGGTTCATGTGCTTGTTTTTAAACTATCAGCATTTTTATTAGAGCAAATGTGCTTTTTAAAACACCAAAAATGTGCCGAATGCTTTGTATCTATGTGAAGAAAAAATCAAAACCACTCTACCATTTATTCAAACTCGGGGTAATATTCGTGATTCTTGGCAGCACTGCAGAGTAAAGTATTTTGAAATTGTAATTGAAATTTTTTTTAATGGTCCATGGAATAATTCCACTTTTAGCTTCATGAAATAACACATCGGATCTGCAGTTAAAGTGCAGAAGATGAGAAAAATCAGCTCATACCCGCAGCTAATTAATCACCTGTTCATCGATTGTGACGTCAGCGCGCAGAGTGTAAACTATGCGCAGATCATAATGCGTACAAACATAATTGTGGAACGTCCTTAATATCTTTCATTTTTTTACTTACTGTATTATATTTTTTATCTTTCTTTCTCTGGAAACATGAATGGGCCGGTCAATGCCTGTGCAGTGGTGGTATATACAGTGGTATCTGACGTTAACTTTGTCTAACATTGTCGTTGACGTTTGACTAGAGTCCCTCTATTTTACTTTAAAATTCATAAATGAATTTATAGATTCTACCTAGGCCTATTAATTTTTACTGGTACCTGGCTTCATGTAGGCCTATATGAAGTTATTGGTGTTTTTTAATGTTTGTAAGAATTTCACTGCTGCTTGTAATGTCATTGGAAGGAAGAATCAATGGAGGCACGATAGCTTAGTCGGTAGAGCGGGGGATGTGTATTCCGGAGACCCGGGTTCGATTCCCACTTGGTGCGCTAGTGCCCTTTGGTAAGGCATTACTCCTCATTACCAGGTCCTTCGGAGAGGACCTCAAGCTGTCGGTCCTCTGGTTGCTTGCTTACAAGCATTCATGCTTTCTTAGCAATCAGGCAAAAAAATCCCCACCAATTAATCAAGAAAAGAATACAGGAGAGTCTAGAAGGTCTAGACCTACTTTCAAACAAAATAAAAACAACAAAAATGTTTTTTGGGGAGGAGAGGGGGGGGTTGTCTAGATTGGCAACCACAACGTATTGGTAGTACCGGTGCTTGTCATCTAGCTGTTGATCTCTGTCACAAAATTTTATTTATGTTCAATTGGATATTGGCCTACATTCTTTTTCTTTTATTTAAAAAACAACAACCCCAAGCCCAAGGCACATTCAGAGATAGACTTCTATTGATTTTTTTTTAATAGGAATTTGGATGTGTCTCTTTGCTTGAAATTATTGTATTTTTTTTCTTCAACTAAAGCCATAGATCACCTCCTGGTCATACATGTAGATGTCTACAATTTCAATAAAATTTTTATTGATAAAGATCATTTATCAATTTTGTTTCATATGACTTGTCAATTATCCAACAATAACTTCTTTTTTAAACCAGTTTCAGGAAACTAAGAGGATGAACAAGTATACATTATCTCAATTTTTCATGTCCTCTTTTTCATAAGTCACCGATATCACCATAAAGTATAAGGTATTTATTAACCCATTTCATAACATAAAATGAGACCTAAAGTCAATTTTAGAGTGACCTTTTTAGCACGACTTGAGATCCTGAATATATATACCCCTAGATATATTTTGTTTCACCTTTCCCTTTCAGGACCCGCTATGGACATCAACATATCTTTTGAAAAACCCTGATGCACTGAAGAGAGCACATCTTAGGTAAGTTTTCCTCAGCTTCATAAAAATTAGTGCTTTGAGTTTTTGATAACTAGTTCAAGATTTTTCGAGTCACTCTTTGCCCATACTGAGATGGAGATTTAGCTACGCTTTTTAATGTTATACTGTAATCTTGTATAATTCCTAGAACCCAAATTTGTTGTTGAATTCTCCGTCCTTCTGATTGAGGAATGAAATTCCAGCATGTTGTAATATTAACCTGAATCCTTATTCCTTAATCAACTTGTGTCGATGGATTATCACTGTTTGAATTACAAATTACCACTGACTTGCCAGTAATATTTTGCTCAGAAAACCATCACAAACCCTTTTCCAGCATTCACGATACATTGAATCAAAGACATTTTTAATCTTAATTTGAATACTTTTTAAGAAAATGATCATTCCTCAACATTTTTTTAAACTATACTTTTGTTTTACTTTTTCATCTTTAGCTTCCTTGAGCATGGTGCTGATGTCATATTAACAGGTACTTATCAGGTAATTATTTTGTCTATTTTAGAGAGCATGCACAATAGTTGCTGTCATGTAAAGGCCACGCACACCTTATGACTGTTTGCGATCCGATTTTGGAACAAATCGCATTTGCATATTTTCTGAAGATGTGAATAGAACATATCATTTTATTTGAGGTTAGAATTAATTGAAAGAATACAAATATAACCATTTTGAAAGATTGCAAGCCCTTACTTTGGAGTAAAGGCCAAATTAGTTTCAAATCGTAGCTAATTGTACGACTGCTATGACGTCATTACGACTAGATATTAAATTCGCTTTTATTCTAAGAAGGATAATAGCGTAGCCACAAATTTGATCATAGGTATTCGTACAATGATTTAGAACATTACACCGTAAGATATTCCAAGTCTCAATATCAGCATCAAATTCTACTACATTTTATTCTGAAATCGGCTCGCAGACGAGTCGTAAGGCGTGCAGTTGGCTTAAAGGGCATTCATGTTTAGTTGTGTGGCTATTTGCAACCAAATCCTTTTCTCTTGAAGCTTTCTCATTCTCCAATACATTTCTACTACTATCTGTACATAGATCTCCATGCAAGTTGATGTTCATAATTATTGATGCCATTTAATCATTAAGCCAAACAATTCTATTTACTGTACTTGTAGCTATGTTTTTTGTTTTTTTACTTTGCAATGATACTGTAAATTGGCCCTTTCAGCCCTGCTGCTGGCCAATATCTACATGTGCATATACCAATTAATGAAATAAATCATGAATAAAATGACATGTTTTTCAGATGATCACAAGTATTCACAACAGTATCAACTCTGAAAGCCCCTTAAAGAGTACAGTGGATATAGGATACACCCCTCTCTGCATGTTACAGCATACATGTAGCTCAGGAGGTTGGAGCACGTTTCGGATAAGATCGTAGATCTCAACATAAGTGGTCCAAGTCCCGCTCATGCCGAAACGCGTCTAACAAACAAGTTTGATGCTATAGTATTGTGTGTTTTCATGCCTCTCCACTGTATTCAGTGCAGGTATGAATACAATTGGAAAACTCTCCATCCAGCGGAAAAATGTTGGTCACAACCTATGCACGTCAAAACCAATACACTATTCGTCAAAGAGTAGGGTGTTCACCCGGTGTATTGCACCTGCCGGTCCTGGCAAAATTCAGGTCAAGTATCTAGCGTTTATGCCCAGGTAGGCCCTGCATTGTATACATCCAGTTCCAGACCCAATTACCTTTCTTAGATTTGGAACCAAGATGGGGCATGGTGGTTACAATCAGAAGGCATGTACATGTATCATCTTTCTATGTATTTCAATTTCAGTGATTGCTTCTGTTGGATTCATTCTTGCAGGCTAGTCCAGAACTGTTTGAGAAGGTAGCAGGAATTGGGGATGGGGAGTTTAATAAGCTGATGGCTACAGCATGTGACGTCGCAAGGCAAGCAGTGTTGGAATTCTGGGAGACACAGTCTCAATCTGGTAATTTTAACAAGGATTTATAATTGATTCTAGTTACAATGGTTATCTAAAGTTTGTTGCTTGAATACATGTACATCACATCTGAGACTGGGGAATCGAGCAAACATTTTATGATTTGTGCTTTACAGTTTACATATATGAGCTTATTTTGATTTCTTACATTTTGCAGAAAGAATTAATTACTGTAGCTTTATTATTAGAATATGAATAAAAAACTACCAGTATTTACTGAAATCTTTTTTTTTAGTTGATGTATTTCGTTTTATCAACTGCCTCTGTCTAAGTGTTGGCTACAGGTAATTAAAATAATGACAAAATCTTGATCTTCTGATCTGAAGAATTTTATTGAAACTTGCATTCCAACAAATATTTAGATTTGTATTTTTTGCCAAAATTTTTCTCAAAATTTTCTCAAATTTTGGTGATTTATTAAAGGAAGAAGGAAGCCACTTGTTGCCGGATCAGTTGGGCCTTACGGAGCATGTCTGCATGATTTCTCGGAATACCATGGCAATTATGTAGACAATATGACAATTGAGGTAGGCTTTTTTTCATGAATGATCATGATCTAGAGCACCAATATTGCAGAATTGTTAGAATGTTTCATCCTGTTGATGTTTAGCTTTTTGTAATTGGTATATTACCCTCATGTTGTTTGTAATTGAATGCTTTAACAAAGTTACCAGTAATCAAACCCAAACTAATATATTTGCAACGAACAAGAAAGTTTTCAAATTAAGACTGAATGTCACCACATTTCTACAAACCTTATTTGGTGAGATCATGAAATCTAAGCTAAAAAAAAAATTATCAGACTGAAGATTACTAACACAGATGAGCTCACATGGGGCAGTGTATTAGTATCATTATTATTATTCCCTTGAAAAAAAGGTCTAACACCTGGCGGGATGGTCATGCTTAAATATTTCTGTCAGTTTCTCAGCAATTACACAAGATATTTCCTACCACTACCAGAATCTTTTGGTAAACATTTTTTTGGCTTAACTCTTCATGCGTTCACCTGTAAACCCCCCGTGTGTTGCATTATGTTAGCAGTGATCCCCTCTCATTCACATTCGTGCCATGAGTCACAGATTTCTAACAATAAACCTGGCCATGGTATTGTTTGTGAGGGGGTTTTATTGATTTTCTCCTCTCCTTTTTTCAATGAACTTCCTGGCTGTGATCAGGATGTATTGATTTTTGGGGATAACTCAACGATTCTGTAATTTGTAAACTGCGATAATCCCTCAAACGCTAAACTAATGGCGCACGTGCGATCGATCGGTACACATGTACGGTATACAAAAACGCCAGGCTATACATTGTAGCTAGGCACGCACTGGGGCATGCAATTGTTCGAAAAACAATGGGACAGGGGACGTCTATGGGAAATGTGTGGTTGTGCAAAAATGCGAACGAAACACACCTACGGATGTGCAATAATGCGAACGTAACGCATGAATAGTTAAACATTACGTCCAAACACTTTTTATTTTATTGGATTCTATTTGATCTCATTTTGGAATTGATGCTACTGCAACTGGCATTTCTGTTATGATTGCCTCGTGTGTTTGAAATTTCACACTATATATAGCATGCTCAATTGTCAGAAGGTATCATGATGATCCACAAGCTTTAAATGTAGTGAATTTAATACCCTTCATTGATGTACTGGATCTGACCCTGACCTTGTAATCAGAGGGATGTACGTTCGAATCCCTCTACTGCCCAGCGTCTTTGGCCATGTGTCAATCCACACTTTATCAATCCTCTCCCAGATGCTAGATGCTAGACCAAGTAGGATGTGAAAATAATGATAATATCAGGCATTTATATAGCGCCATCTATCCAGAAATATTCTATTCCGAGGCCCGATGTTATTATTATTACCCTGGCTTTAGCTCGAGCTAAAGTCACTGTAGCCTGTCCAGCATTGCGATCACCTTAAAATGGCAAAGTCTCTAGCTGGAATACTCCCCAGGGAGTGTAGGATGTGCATACATTGTACTGTATGTGGGAATGACTGAATCCGACGACCGGGGTAATGAGATATGTACATGTACAATGTATATTGTAAGTTCTTTATAAATAGCAAGATAATTGATACGATAACATCCAGATTTTCTTTCATATTTGACTCGATCAGGAACTGAAGCAGTGGCACAGACCTCGGATGAAGGCCCTCGTTGAAGCAAGTGTTGACCTACTAGCCCTGGAAACCATCCCTTCTATTGTGGAAGCAGAAGCTCTCCTGGCACTTCTACAAGAGTTTCCCACCATGAAGGCATGGATGACATTCTACTGCAAGGTAATATAGATTCAAAACCCTCTTAAAATACAGGATACTCAACCCGTTTCTTTTCCATCTAATGAATTAGCTACAATTGCTAACATGAACTAACATAAAAGTCAATCAGTGCGGACCAGCGTTTGCACTGTGCTACTCTCCACTCAGGTGCTAAATAGGTGGTTGTAAGGATGTGAAAGCTTATATAGTATGCCTAGCAATTTAGTTTGAAAACTCTTATTTGAATGCTGCCCAGGCTCTGGAGAAAGAGCATACATTGTGTGCAGGCAAGCCAGATCCAATTACCAGGTAATCATATATTTGTAAAGCACTAACTGCCCTTTCACGCGGTAAAAAAAAATCATAATTTGAATGATTCCATTGAAAAATAAGGCTAATGACGAATATCTAGCACATTGAAACAAGTTTCCTAAAGGCATTGTGCATCTTTTTGTAGCAACATTTCCATATTCTCCATTTATTTTCTATGATGAAATTTTAGAAATGCAGCCATCGGGTTCCTTGCAGGAAATTTAGACATGGCTCATGTTTTGGACAAAGTGCCTTACTGTAAACATCCTGATCCTGGGAGTGTGTTAGCTTTGTTACTGAACATACACGTAACTGTGTAACACGTATCTCATTCAGATGATGTTTGAAGGTTCGCATGGTGGTGTGAACAATCGCTGAAGTGGTTTACGGCATACCATGTGTAAATAATAATAATTATACTTGCTTATATAGCGCTTAATACTTTATCAGAATTCTCTAAGCGCTCTACAGTATATGCAGCATAATTACCCTGTCTTTAGCAGTGCAGCTGTTACGCGTGCTGCGTTTCAAGGAATAAATTCCTGCCAGGTACCCATTTACCTCACCTGGGTTGAGTGCAGCACATTGTGGATCAATTTCTTGCTGAAGAAAATTACGCCATGGTTGCGATTCGAACCCACGACCCTCTGTTTCAGAGTCCGGAGACTAATCCACTGGGCCACAACGCTCCACATATTGTAAACGTGTACTTTACACATGGTGTTCTGTGAACCTCTTCCACAACATATCTCCTTATTCTCCATCCATAGGACCAATCTTACATAGGCCATGGAGAGAGCTTAGCTGAGGCCATTAGCAATGCCAGCGCATGCTCCCAGATAATAGGAGTTGGTGTCAACTGTGTTCCAGCAGAAAACGTCACAGCTCTACTGCAAAGTGCTACAACATCTCTGCATGGAAAACCATTTGTCGTATATCCAAACGCACCTGGAGAGCAGTGGATTGATGATAAGTAAGTGCATGATTATTAATCATTATTATTATTTTACTAAATCTCAAGATATATTATGATTTAATATTTTTGTGTTGACCTACAGTACACAGAAATGCAATTGATTCAATCAATTTAAAGGCTCTGTCACATTGTTCGTGCAAGCCAAGTGGGTGGGGTGCGGGTAATCACCCACAACGCACCATGTTCAAAGTTTTTCTGCATGTAAATCAGACTTACATGTACATGCGCTCCCGTGGGCAACTGCGTGTGGGATACTGTCAATGCAGGTGACCTCTGGCCAACCTGTTGATAGCAAAAATGGTCGCCTGCAAGTCGCATGGAAAGCTTGCACGGAACGATGTGACAGGGTTTTAAAGTACACAGAGCAAGCAGCACCATAAGTCTTTGTATGCTCTTATCATTTTATAAGCAGAGGAATCATGCTAATGGTCTAAAACCAAGAAATTAATGAATGCTTTTTTATATTTAGAGGACTTGATTTGACAAGGCATATTCGAGGTATAATTTATGAAGTGGTAATGAAATAGGCTTGACTGTAATCATTTTCCCATACAGGGTCTGTGGAAAGACTACTGCCGTTGACTTTGATGACCTCATACCAGCATGGATAGAGGCAGGAGCTAGGTATATAGGAGGTTGCTGCGGAACTAGTGCCTTGGATGTCAAACATTTATCGGAGATTATTTCCAAAAGATGACGCGCTTCAGTAAATTATACTCGATGAGGGGTAGAAATGAGGAGGCGTGATGGTTGTGTTGGAAGAGTGATGGTCTCATAATCCTGGCAACCTGGGTTTATAGAAACCAAATAATGCGCTGATGCCATTTGATAAAGGTATTTATCCTTGTAATCAGGTCCCTCAGAGTGGAACTTAAATCATTGGTTCTTATAAATAACCAAACAAGCAGTCATGCTTTCTCAGCGGGCAGGTAAACTAACCACATCGTGCTGCACTCAACCCAGATGAGGTGAATGGGTACCTGGCAGGAATTTATTCCTTGAAATGCCGAGTGCTGGAAGCTAGCTGCTTGAGCTACAGTGGGAGTAATAATATGCAAGCCCTTTGGAAGCGCATAGAGATGTTATTCATAATGTGTTATGCGCTATCCAAGAATGGACTATTATTATTATTAACTGATATGAGAAGATTTATATGACATAATTGTTAAAAAAAAGCATAATTAAACCTGTTGTCCTTTGATCAAAGTAAAGCAAGCAGTAGCAATGAATTGTAAACCATATCAAACAAAGCAAACAGAAACTGAGGAAACAAACAGCATGAGAAATAAGAATCGACTTTCTATTCATCCTCAGTGTTTACTCTGAGTACTAAAACAAAAAGTTTTACTCTGCATCTATTTTAGACTACCTTATTACTAAACATCTTTTCAATTAATCATGTTTATATTTTCTATAAAACTAAGCAGTATATTTTGTATGTAATTTTTTGTCTTTCAGAAAGCATGACAAATAAAAACCACAGGAAACAGTAATTAGATGATAAATGTTTTATTAAACAACTATATCATTTCTGAAGGGATTTAGATGTAGTTACCTTTCTGAAAAAGGATGATTTCTCCAGACCACTTTTTGTCTTGTTTTCTGAATCCAAAAAGATGATAGTTTCCATTATATGTTATATGACATTATTTTAATGAAAACAGAACACATCTCTCTCTTATCCGTCTTTTAAAATGACATTAGGGTCCCGTCTTACGATTGATCGGAGCAATCGTAACTGCATGGAAATCCATCAGCGTCATAATTTTTCTACAAAAAAAATTGCACAATGTCCTTTGTATGCAATGAGAAGGGCAGTGAATTTTCAAGAAAACAATGAATGCATGATAGCTAGAAAATATTTTGAACAAACATGCATAATAGATGTTGACGTTGCTGGTCGTTTGCGGTTGATTGGATCAATCGTAACTCTTTGTGAGACAGGGTCCAGGGGAGGGTTTCATGAAAGGAATTGTCAGACGTTTAATTTGACAAAGTTATCTGACAGTTACCGTAGGGACTGTGCTTCTAAACCAATCGAAATCAAGGAAAGCCGTCTGATCTGACTTATTCGATGGAAACGTTGATGAAATCCTCGCCTAAACTGAAGTAAATTAGGCGGAGCTAAGAAGTTTAACCTTTCCTAGATGCTGTTTTCGTGGGTGCATTTGTTTTGGTTTGATAGCACGCATGGGTAATGTGGGTTTGTTTCCACTTTTCAAACATGAATGAGAGGATAGTACGTGGTGCAGCAAACTTTTACCAAAGACAGTAAAGAGTGCAATACACTTTCATTTTGTACATACAACACAAGATGTTAAAGTTTGTTCTGACTGTAGATTGGCTATTCCCTGTGAGCTCGGGGATTACCCAATGCCGTCTTTTCATTGGTAGGCAATCCCACAATTCATCATACAAATGATTTTTCACCAACTGGACATAAAATATTTTAAGAACCTACTACTGGGAATGTAATGTATCATATTCTGAAATGTCTGTGAAAAGTTACATTAAAGGCATGGTTGTGTTTGACATGACTTGTGTTCAAAAAAATTAATCATAACAATGCTAATTTATAGCATTTTTGAGGGGCTGATTATCTTGTTGCCTATTCAATGGTGCACTATGCGAAAATATCCATTCATATCATCTTGAAATCATGTCTGTTTTTGTACTCAATGAAATATAATCTTATTTTGTAAGATAAGTAACAAGAAAAAAAATCATTGTTTTGTTTGCTTTATGAATACAGTGTGCAATTTTTTAACACGAGAACAAATTCATGTATGTGAACAGTGAAAATATGTCAAGCGTGATAAGTATATTCTGTTGAGAAATGTATTATATGTTCACAATATGTGAGGATATATCGGCTCTTCATTAAACCTGGAAGTGAACAAAAGAACAAACAATGTAAAGAGAAATAGTATTCAAATTGTTACAATAGGGATGTATTTATAATGTTTGAATAGGGCGTCTACATGTATTATGTGTATTACATCCTTATGTGTATAGGAGGTTGGTTGTTGATCAGTTCATGGTTACATTGGGTGATTTCAAGTCCGGTGTTGGCTTTGGTGTTGGAAGCACAATTTGGATTGCTTCCCCTAGCTCCAAGACCTATTCTGAATTTGTAAAACTGATCCAGATTACATTTATTGACACCTTTTTAACTAGTGAGTGACTTTTCAGGACCATCTACAATTTATGATTGGTGTTATACTTGTGTAAAAAATGACCTAACACCAACACCAAAAGGTCAACACTGAACTTGAAATCATCCATTGCAGGAAGAGTTGTGTTGATTGCAATATCAAGCGCAAGTCCCTAATATGAGCATTTCTTTGGTTGAAAATCAAGTTGCAGTTGAATTTTTAGAGTTGTTTGATTGCAACTCTTTCTGCAACAGGGCCTAGGTGAGAGAGAGGAAGAAAAAGAGCACATGGAGAAAGAGGGGGGCGGGGGTAAACACTGAATGTAAGAGGGGGGGTAGACGGAATATAACCTGAGAGAAGGGGTTAGAGAGTAGACACGGAGGGGGTGTGTGTATATATGTGAAAGAGAGAGCAGGAGGGAGGGAGGGAGACAAGATGTATAGGGTAGAGAAAAAAAGCTGATAAGTGTACAGGGAGAAATGAGAGAGGGGGAAGTAGACAGAAAAGGAGAGAGAGAGATAGGGTTCCATGACATTTGCTCTGGTGACAATTGCTCTGATAGAAAATGTGCACATTAAGCAATACATTAAATCCTAACCTCAGACACTAAATAAACCCTAATCATTGTCTTTGCATTATTCTGAATCCAAAACTCTATTTAAATTCCTAACTCTTACCCTATGCCCTGTGAGATCTTAAGACTGGAGCAAATGTTGTGTCATCGAGAGATAGATTCTGAACGAAGACATATGGAAGGGAGAAAAATAGAAGAGTGCATAGAGAAAGATGATGACAGTAAAGAGCGAGATTGTCAGGGTAGAAGTAAAGAAAGAACGCTGCGGGGGAAAAAAGAGCAGCAAGGAGTAAAAAAAGAATAGAGAGGGGGTGGGAGTGAAAGAGAAAGTGAAAAGGAAGTACAGTCTACGATAATGTATGAGGAAAATATCCATAGATCTACAGAAAAAAAATGGAATGATATACCCAACATGTATCAGAGTATGAATGTGTGCTAGCGCCATCACACGATCATTTCTAAACATTTAGGGAATCTCGATATTCAGATCTTCCTTGGATTTCCCTCACACAAAATATGCACAAGGGCGTTAACTATTCCTATTCTAGAAAAACCCGAGTACGTGATATAACAAAAGAATGAATGAATAAATAGTAAGTAATGGATGAATTTGCCTGGCAGTGCGACTATATATTTAACATAGTCCCTTTTGTTTTGCTTTACTTTACTTGATTATAGCCCCCCCCCCCCCTCACTCGCAAAATGCTGCCCCTGATATTAAACAAAGAGAGTGTTGAAATGATGACGAGCGTGAAGGAGGAACTCCCAAGATGTTTTCACTGAAATGAAAATTCCTTGAAATTGTATTAAATCTTCTATATTACAACGGTATACAAGAAAAAATATGTATTCCAGGGTACTACTATAGTGCTCATTGTACGAAACCTTGAAGTTTCCTAAGCTTTTAATCATAGCGTTACATAGGAGGAAGGATGGAACTCTACAGCCTTAATTGACTTGACTCTGAGTAAATCCATCCATGTCATACACAATTAGGTAAAAGACCAAGTAAGTGTTAAGACATCTGCGAGCTATGCCTTCCATTAAGTAGCTGGATCGAGGAGTTTACCTACATGTATTCCGTAAGACATTGTTACGGAGCATGTAATCATGATCAGGTCGATATTTAATTGCGTAAACCTCGGACATTGTGACGGAGCAGATACAATCATGATCAGGTCGAAATTGTCGGCGCTGAATCGGCACCGAGGTTTAAAAAGTTCGCATCATCTCTCGATATACGTATGCATTCATCTCGCTACCTAATGGGAGGAGTCCTATTCAGGGCGGCACTTCTAGGGCGATCGACAGGGGGCGATTACCCTTATGATTTTCAAATGGTGTATAAAATTGAGGAGAAAGTTGAGACAAAATTATGAAAAACAGAAGAAAAAGAAAAGGAGTATAACAAAAGGACGTCGGAGTCATCCAAATCTATACGCCTGCAAAAAAATCAATTTTAGGGACTCCTTCCCCTTTAACAAAATACCTAGCCCTGTTCTGACCTGGGATTGGCGGGCATGGGTCTTACGAGGACAAAGCAAAACACGTTATTTTTAGTTTCTAAGTTTAATAGATAAAACTATTCATGCATCTTGAAGGGAAGTGATAGATATCGAAATGTTAATTATTTTATAAACTTACTTTTAGTGCATGCTGTGTGAAAATTGAGGGATAATTGCAAATGAGTGCAAAGATTATGCGAACTTACTGACAGTGGAAATTCACCCCAAATCTGAAAACCGCATTGGTTACTATCACTATCGTCAAAATCATTCTGCCTCAATATTTAAATCAGCATTATTATCCTTATAGATATGCATTCATCCAATTAAATATTGAAAATACGCTTTGGGTCGCTCTTAACGGATTTTTTTTAAGGTGGAGAAAAAGATTGACAATTCCTTAAAAACTGCCTGCGAATTTGAGCAAAATTTTTCTTTGAACAAGGGTCAGGGTATTGCTGAGAAAAAAACCGCTTTCGGCCAAACTGACCTCTAAGATTGGGTACGGATTTCATGGATTTGGAAGCTTCGGACTATAGTCACGTCCCGTTCTAAACCAATCCTGAAGATCACGATACCATTCGTCCAGTCTGTCTTGTTGGGTCTAAGTGACTCATTTTCATGCACCATTTACCTCCCCTCGTCTCGTTTTAAGCGTATCTCCTAGGTATCCTATACCCCTTTTCGCTAGGTCACGAGGGTAGGGCAATCGTTCAAATGTTGCCCCTTTCAAAGTCGTAAGCCTGACGCTTACTTTGGTTGCTCATTTTCAATTTCTTTTCTACGGAGCCTTAAAGTGCCATCGACTTGACGACTTGGCGAGATACTTTATATTTGAATGTCGACATACCCTTATCATGTCATATCTTGCCAAGTCGACTTATAAAATATCATATGTCGACATGGCGAGATATGAAGTGTCCGAGGCCCGGCGAGGGTCCAAATATCTTGGCAAGTTGATATATAACTTTTTATCATTCAACTTGTCAAGATAAAATATCTCGCCATGTCGACATATGACCTTTTATATAAGTCGACTTGGCGAGATAACATATCTCGCCATGTCGTCAAGTCGATGGCACTTTAAAGGCTCCGTAGAGAAGGAACTCAGAATCTCAAATTATCTTTGATACGACTTCGTCCTTGGATTTTCGAAGACCAATAATGTGAGACAATGCTCCACCCCTCCCTCTCCCCGATTCAACTTTGACAAATCATTTACCACCGAGCATTAAAATAATGATATACTCCCTTCAAACGAACGAAATATACCAAAATAACTTACCATGAAAAAATTAGGTATTTTGTGTATCTGTGTTTGGGAATAACCATTTCAGTTTGTTTCGAATTTACTTTTATGACTATTTCATGTCACATTAAAGTTCGTAATTCAAAAGATAATTTGTTGGCCGACTTATGTCACAAAATAGAAATACTTTGAAGATGTTGACACGTACCCTTAAAGACGATAAATAAAAAAAAACGGAGTCGGGAGGGATGGGGGACAATAATCCCTCCCCAGTCATTTTTTACAGTCAGAAAAAAATCTGAGAATAATGAAAATATGCAACGTTTATCGCTAACTTCAAATGTTTCTTAGCGGTGCATATTGTTACCCCGCATAGCATAAACTGGCAATACTGCCAATGATACACTTTTTAGCAGTATTACTATGAATACCATTATGGTAATATAATGTGCAATGGTAACTTGCATGGAATCCTTGATTCTGATTGGCTATTGTTCAGTGTTACCATGGTAGTTACCATTGGATGAAATATTACCATAATTATGGTACTCCTCGCAATACTGCTAAAAAGCGCATAAACTTTTATGGCAATGGGGACAGGTACCCCCATTTACCTCAACTGGCACTTGGCAAACGTAGATCAGTGCCTTGCGAAAGAATTTAAGTGCCGAGGCGGGTCTCGAACCCCGACCCTCGTGATCTATCTTCCGGAGATATATCAACTAGAGTGGACAACGGCAGAAAATACTGACAGAAAGACACTCTCACCCAGAAATAATTAAAAAGTAACTGATCATTAAAGAAGGCCAAGGCCACTGTAAATGGAAAGTCCGCGGTTCGATCCCCGGCTGCAGCACCTATACCCGTGAGCAAGGCATTTAATCGACAATTCTATTTAATCCTGCATTCAAATAAATGAAAATGCTTTACGCATTCTTGCAGTTGTTTAAAAAAGAAAAGATTATGATATTCATCGCAATAGGGATTCCGTGCAATAAATCGTAGGGTACAACCAACTCCAGGATCAATATTTAGGATTTGGGTGACCAAGGCCCCTAGTGAATCAATGGTATATTAATAAATGTTATTGCGGGGATACACCCCGATGGGGCAGACAGCAGGGATGAGTTAATAGGTTTACATGGATGACAGGGTTCTAAATAAAGTGATGGCGGAAATACGGGAAACACACATGAACATGAAAGTCAGGTTCGTTTCAGGTTCATTATCGCACCGCAGGAGGTCTCCCCGTCAAAGGCACAAAAGCTATGACCTTCTGTTTCTCTTCTTTAAGTCACTGATGTCTGTTCATTGAATTCCTTTGCTGTCCTTTTCTTATTAGTAATTCTTGTTTCTTCTGTTTATCTTCTTCTTGTTTTTCCTTCTGTTTTTCTTCTTCCTTTTCTTCTCCTTCTATTTCTTCTTCATCTTCTTCTTCTTTTCTTCTTCTTTTTCTTCTCCTTCTGTTTCTTCTTCTTTCTTTTCTTCTTCTTCTCCTTCTTCTTCTCCTTCTTCTTCTCCTCCTCCTTCTTCTTCTTCTACGTATTTTTATTTCTTCCTCTTCATTTTTTTTATGTCTTATTCATTTCATGTCAAAGAATGTATCGGAAGACGACCATGATGATTAAAATCAAATCTGGCCTCTAATCTTGACAGTGAAATCTTACACCTGAGTACGTGGTGAAGGTTATTTATTATTTTTGTCTCGCTTGACGCAGACGAGTCCATGTTTGAATGTTTGTCAATCAAGCTATTGATTATCATTTAGATTAATAAGTGACTAAAGTCTGCAAAAATACAGACCTAGATACATTTCTTACGTCATAATGAGTAACGAGGTCAAAAAATAGTCAGGTTCATTACTGTATTTTTTTTTTTAGATTTAACGTTCTAGAGTGGTACGTTCATATTATGCAGTTTTCTTTTTGCTTTACAAACTACTGTCGCCTAATTTGAAGAAAGAAAATAATAGTCTTGATAATATATTTGCCTATTGAACCATATAGCATTTCGACCATTTTGTAAAAGTAATATTGAAAATTTGAAAGCGAGTGGCTGGTAAAAAGCGAGGCTTGGTATACAGAGCACCTATTTAACCGTTCTGTTAACCAAAGTACAATGGTGCATCAAATAGCGAACTAGGCCAAGGGTAATTTCGAAATTTTAGGAACCATTAAATGATAATCGAGATTTCAGAGTCACAATTTGGTGAAAATGAAAATGGGTAAAATTTTTAAAATTCCAATTTCAGTTGCAGAAGAAGAATCCATTTTTTTTGGGGGGGTGGTGTTGTTCATAGTTATCATTATCTGTCCCAGAGTCAACCTCTTCATCTGTAAATACTGTTCTAGAGACTGCCACACTAGAGTTAGCCTTTAAACAAGGCCCTGTATTCATTGTGATATTTATATCACATACCTACCGACTGGAAAAAAAGACTATTCACGAGTAACGTCGCTCGCTCTCGCGCTCACTTGGGTATCGCCAATTCTCGTCGATCTGCCGCTAGTCTCATCTCGGCCACCGCTTGACGAGGAATGGGGCCAAGACAAGTCGCAAGGACTCGTCAACATGGTCAAAAGGCTACACTAGAGTTGGCTCCTTAGCTCTTGTTGGTGGTTCCATGACATTTGCTCCGGCGACAATTGCTCCAGCCCCAATTGCTCTGATGGAAAATTAAGCCTAACAAAAAAACCTAACCTCCAATACTAAAGGAAACAAAATAATTCTAATATTAATATTATTCTGAACCCAAAACTATATTATAAACAATCCTAACTCTAATCCTATGACATCAGAGATATTAAGACCGGAGCTAATGTCGCAGGAGCATAATGTCGTGTCACCCTCTTGGTTAATGAAACATAACACCTAATGCTACGTCATCATCCTTTGAGACTAACGGATGTCGATCGACGACGATAACGACATCTTTACGGTGCAAACGTCGTTATGAAGATCGAGGGTCCATGCAATGCCACCTTTGTAAGACGCAACTCACGTTCTTCCACCAAATCCATTTGCATCTAGGGTGATGTCTCAGGATTTCGATGCTGAGGGAATGATTCCACGCCTCACACGCGATGTGGTTGGTGATGACCTTTGAAATGGCGATAATTTTATGTCCAATCGTCTAACCTCGATAGAACTAGGCCATGGCAAGCTTGATCGATGTTAAGAGCAACTACCCTGGAAACAAAATACTTGTCCGAAGTGGGGATTCACGGTGGGTTTTTGAAAGATGAATGTCCACTGTTAAATCTAATTGGGACATTTTTTTCTATGAACCTCCCGCTAATTGTCATCTCACTAGGGTACGTAAATGCATCGACCATCTAACAGTGTGGAAGCACGCACCTGTCTCTGGATTAAATTGTAATACCACTCATGTGCTTGCTTCCTCACCTTTTACACATTAAAAAAATCTAATTATATCGATGTGTAGAGCTCATATCATGACAATTGTAAACAGCAGTTTGGTTCGTCAGAGAGTAGGAAAAGAATTGCCACACAAGAGCATCCCCTATCGGTCAGGAAATAGTTGGTCCTCTTTCGGTTGAGTTGTTAAGTTAAAGGAAACCAAAACCCAAGAAGAGAAGTAATCTTATTGGAAAGAGTGAAATGAGAGGAACAATTTAAAAAGTTTCATCAAAATCGGTTATGAAATAAGCAAGTTATGGGAGTTTGAAAACTCTTGTTTTACTTTCTATGGGCATCCTCAAATTGGCATTCGTGCTTCAAAATGGCTGATTTTGTGGACAACTCTCCATTTGTTTTGTACACAAATTTTCAGATTTTCCTCATTATCTTTCAAATTGCATCTTGCCTCCTTCTGAGCACAACATATGTCATGGGAAAATATAATCCACACCATATATGTCAAGGTCAGGAGGATATAATGTGAAATATGTAAAATAAAGGGGAAAATCTGAAAATATGTGTACAAAACGAATAGAGAGTTGTCCACAAAATCAGCCATTCTGAAGGACATTTGCCAATTTGAGGATCCACATAGTAAGTACAACAAGACTTTTTAATCGTCCATAACTTGCTTATTTCATAACCGATTTTGATGAAACTTTTTTTTAAATTGTTCCTCTCATTTTACTCTTTCCAATAAGATTGCTTCTCTTCTTGGGTTTTGGTTTCCTTTAAACAAGTCACAAGTTTGGTTCGTCACAGAGTACGAAAAAAATTGCCACACAAGAGCATCCTGTATCGGTCAGGAAATAGTTGGTCCTCTTTCGGTTGAGTTGTTAGGTTAAACAAGTCATGTTCAGTGATATTTTGTCGAAATTGTCGAAATATATATATTTTTTCTTATTAATGTGGACTTGTTCGCAGAATTATGTAAAGTATCAATCGAACTCTTATCTCCCATAAGGCCATCCTTGATTAAAAAGGACAAGGACGGGTTAACATGAATTGACGAGTTCCAGGGTGAAGGGTATTTCGGCTGGTATTGACATAATTTTATCTTGAGATGGAGTGGTGCAGAAAAGTACAATTTGAAAACAGTTACTGATGTCACAAAATTAAATCCCACAAAATGCACACACACGCATGAGAATGTTCGATAACACACACGCACACACAACGCACGAAAGCACACATGCCTGGCATAGTACGCCCTCTCAAAGCTAAAATCTGACTAATAACTGCCATATCTATCATGCTATAACAAGAACACCGCGATTGCAAATCTGACATCATCCCGGGTCAGAGTGGCTTAACTAATCCCATCTCTCGCTACCTTAATCCACCCCATGAGTAAAATAGGTGCTCCTTGTCTTGTTATAGTTCATGGTTAAGCCCAAGGCAAGCCCTCTCTAGATTAGATCATTGGACCGATGTCTCTTGCTCATCGGTATCTTGTGTTACCAAAAAGACTGTCATCGCCAAGATAACAAGCTTTGCAAGAAGCTGACGGTTTTTATTTTGAGAATGGATGGGATTTTCTCTTAATTGGGTCACCGTGCCCTCCAGCTGTTAGTAGATTTTATCCTATCATTAACTCATTTTCCTTTCCTATTCTATTGTTTAACCTCACTTCCATACTCGTTTTCAGTTAGGTGCAATATGATATAATCATTGTCTTCATCTCCGTCACCAATGTCACTTCTATCATGTTTTGATTTATTAATTAATTTATTTATTTATTTATTCATTCTTTCATGTATTTCTTTCTTTTATTTCCTTATTCTATCTGGATTATCTACACAGGGCAGTCTCATCAGCATACAACCTCCTTTACAAGAGATCCCTGCACAATGACAACACAGAGTACAATAATTATATAATAACGAATTAAAATTAAAAAAAACCTCGACACTTCCAGCGGTAGTCTGCTCCTCTCCCTCCTGTTACTGAAATGCTTTATTCTCTGTTTTATGTATAGTTTTAATTATTTCTAAGCCAGTGAATAATCTAACGTTTCCTCATAAACCACTGGCATTTCCCCCCCCCCTACCCCAAGAAATTTTGAAGAGACAATGTAAAGGAATTGTGCCTCTACCCCCAATTGTCTTTTGCACCCTCCCAAATTCAAAACAAAATACTGTTTCCGTCAAAAGGGCGCCAGCGGAGGAATTTCCCTACCAAAGCTGTCAAACTATTATCACTTGGGAGAGGTGATAATACCTTCTCAGTAAAGTGATAATACTTTTTCTTCTCCCTCCCAAACATATAACAGTGAGCTAAGAAACCGAAGCGTGTGGCAAGATGGTCAAACAATGAGAGAAGTGATAAATAAAGAGAAGGCAAAAAAACGGGAAGGGGAGGGGAACAAGATAGAGAAGAGTTCAATAGATTCTGCAATAAGCTTGTTGCATATCCATCTATTTCCAGTCCAAAATCACCTTGAATCAATCATTTGTCCCCCGGGCTTTGTCCTTTATTTTACAAGTAGCTATCATGACATAAGCTTTCCCCTCGCTATTAAAAAAACGACAGTCATTTGTAAGGACTGGTATCAACCACCCTTGATAAAGTAAAAGTGAGTAAGTTTGATACACCCATATACGATAAGCACTTTAAGTAACTTTGCGAACAGCTTCATGCAACATCCCCGGGAGCGCTAATTATTTCAAAGTGAATCATCTCTGCCAACTACTGTCTTTAAGGTGATGAGTAAAGGACATGAGATCCGGCTTAGCACGCTTTAAACGATTCTAAGGTGTGACTCCCCATGTTCGTCCCGACAGGTACGCGTCTTCATACATGGAGGGTGGATTAGGAGCTGGTGGAGTGAGTCAGTGGCTGATATTGTTTGTAAATAACTTTTACACTCCTTGGTGGCTTTGTGGAAAAGTGCATGAACTTCCCATTTGCTTTACTTGAACTTCAAAGTTTTAAGCCGTTCTGTTTTTCATCTGCTAGGCAGGCCCGGATTCAGGAGGGCAAGCGATCATGGCCTCCCACCCCAGACCTTTTGTCTACTTGTTGATTTTTTTTTATGGGGAAGGGAAGGGTGGCGGTTTGTCACTCTTTTTTAAGTGTCCTATTCTCTGGTAGAACCTGAAAGTGTGCCCTTCCATGAACTCTAGGAGGTCAGCCTCGATACATCAGGGATGAGAGGGGAAAATCCTCTTTAAAAGCTACCTGAAAAGAGTTATTTTCTTCTATTTAGATTGGTCCTTCCATTGTCTGGGATTGAATCCTATCATCAACATTATCGTCATGAAAACCAATGGCAAATTGAATGTCTTAATGGAAACAAAAATGTGTGAAAACCGAGATAAAGAAAAGCCTAAAATCGATTACTGTGAAACATTTTTACTTTATAATATGTCTTTCTAAACGGTGTTTTCATGAATGAAACTTGAACGCCCAAAAGCAAATCAAAACGAATTATATCAAGTGAATTCAACTCAGATATTTTTTTGTAAGTCACCATGGCCACTACATATGAATTTTGGAACCTTGGCCCAATGGAGGAAATTGTGCGGAAACCGAAATCAATCCAATGCGAGCAGTGTGATTAAAGATGATTGAATGTTGTTGCAGTAAACACTGATTTCCCGAGAAAATTAAAGAAATAAGATAAACTGTTATCATGGATGTAGATGTGCTACAGTTAGATGAACTAAAAAATTTTCAAATCATGAAATCTAAGCTGAAAAGAGATAACACTGTCTTTCACCAACAAG
Source organism: Lytechinus variegatus (assembly GCF_018143015.1). Taxonomy (NCBI): domain Eukaryota; kingdom Metazoa; phylum Echinodermata; class Echinoidea; order Temnopleuroida; family Toxopneustidae; genus Lytechinus; species Lytechinus variegatus. The sequence continues at coordinate 7,280,255 of NC_054755.1, read as the reverse complement.
GATATACACAGTCATGTGGGGCAGTAGGTTATTATTGCTTGGTAAAATACCCGAAATTTGACTCGAATCATGTGTTTATTTCGCTAATCTCTCAGGAATTACACAATTTTTTTTAATAATTTGGCACATATTTTTCATTTATTCAAACACACACTTTGGTGGTCATGATATTAGAATCTGAACATCTTGAAATCGTTACATAACTGGCATTATCTTACAAGTTTTATATGAACCTTGTCCTAACGAAGCAAATTAGGTTGAGACCAAAACCAAACATGAAATTCAAATCACTAAAAAAAAAACATCATTATTGTAAATTATCATAACTTTCGAAACCTTGCCTTAATGGAGAGAACTGTGAGGAGACCAACATCAAGCAAAAGTGAATCAAATGGTTAGCAGTGGTAACCATTATGTAATGTTTACTTTGACTTGTTCCGTTTAATATGCAAAATTCAATTGTTTTGAGATACTTTTTGTCTCATTTAATGAACTTTGTTTTATCATTCTGTCTACTAAAGCTATCGCTATTTTATTGTATTAAGCAATTTCTGCATGCTATGCATTCTCGGCATTAGATCTATATTTCAGATTATGGTAAATAAATGAATGATATATATAAAGAAAGTACATTAATGCATTTCATGATTCTAAATCTATTGCGTGAGTCTTCCACTGATCGACCACGGCATGCAAAGAAAGCTCGACACCGATTGAAAGCTATAATAGACATTCGAATTAAACTAGTTTAATTGTTAAATACATCTTCTCCATGACCGGAGCCGACGCAAAGGGTGTGATAGTCAGTAATAATACTCGGTCACTGGCCAATGACCATTGTGATAAAAGATAAAAGACAGGTGAGAGGATATCCCTAAGGAATATAATAACTATTGCATGATCACGATGTTATATGCAGTAAGATCATCTGATCAAGCTCTCGTGTCTGAACTATTCGTGCACATCATTACAAACAAGGGTGTGAAGAGATCTTTGGGGGTGACGAATTTAAGGGTTTGCCACATCCGGGTCTTGTTATCGTTTCATCACCTGTCAACTACCTCAAACCTACTCATACGCCAAATGAACTATTGTTATAACTTACAATTTCATATCATCAGATTTCCCCCATTTTCCTCTTTTATGTCACCATTATGAAAGGAGATGTCATAACATTAAATAGTAAAATGGGATGCGAATGATCATGAATGGGAAAATTGGGAAAAACCCATTTTCTTTGCCCTTCTCGTTTTTCCTCCTACGTTTTCTGAGCACAAAAGAATATCAGTGAACTGATTTGTCATAAGTTATTATTCGTTTATTGTTCAATTGTAACTTTTCCTATATTGTTTTTATGTTATTCTATATTGTATTTGATTTTAAACCGAAGCGTACCAAACTAAAACTAGAACTCTAAACGGGAGCATTTACATATTTTAAAATCAAATAAGATCAATGGATTTTCAAGTCAGATTAAAAATGCCAAATCACTTTTCAAGTGCATCGTCAGGAAATATTTACTTTTGAAGGTATAACTAGATGTTTTGTTTTATATGTAGAAAAATTGTACTATACATATTTTAGCTTTCATGCAAGGTATTTCTTAGGTAGTTCAATTTCAGTTTCTGGTGGGTAGTATTATTGGTACAGATGATTGGAAAGTTTAGTCATCTCTCGAGCTAAGCCCTAACTTCCGAGCTTTTGCAAATGGACATTAATCCACGCATGCGTTAGTGGGACACAGTAATTTTCTGATGACACATTGCGGTTATGAATGACGTTTTGAACTAGACTCTCTACCCGCGATGACAGTGCTTGTTAGCTTATTAGATCACTGTAATTTGGAACGTTTGGGGTGAGACGACTGGTGCGTAAGGCTAATTCTTCATGCATTGGGAGGGGGAAGTGTGTAGAGAGTGCCTCCGCGATATAAAAGGGCTCATTTCCCCTTCTCCAGACATTGCGCTATCTATATCACGGCCAGAGGAGATCATGGCTTTCTTCAAGCGCTCTCTAGCCAGACTTGACCTGCTGTTCAAGAAAAAGCAGGAATCGAGAAGCAAGTTTTACCAATGTGTCGAGAAGGTGATCGAAGCACGGCGCAGCGGTTGCATCGACGAAGATGGCAATATCGTCAAGCCCCTCGATGACCTGCTCAAGCAGAATGAACTAAAGACAGAGGAGGAGAAGGAGAAGGAAGAGGAGTTGAAACGCAGAGAGGTTCCCCGCGTACCGAACTACAGGGTATCGGTGGTTGAGCCTCGGCCAAGACCTCGGGCGAGGCTCATCAAGGGCAATCCTCCGACTTATGTACGACCTGATAAGATGAGACAGAAGAAAGAGATGGACCTGGTTCAGCAACAGCAATTGCGGCAGAGGCAAAAGCAGCAAAGACGTGTCTCACCTGTGATTGTTGATGGTGTGATTACACAAAGACTTATCACCCCGACGAATTCTAGTGACGAGGAGGAGGAGAAAGATAGGCCGAAGCCGGACAGAATAACCGCGGTATCCAACCCGATGTACAGGGAAAGTTTCCCCTTACCCGAGGAGGATGATGGCTCCGAAGGCTATGCCTCTGCAAGCGAGGTTGATCACTATGAATTCAATCCAACTGCATTCCTTGAACGAAACAGAACATCTGGAAATCCTCTACATCACCATGTTCATCGACATCACGGCGACTCGGATCAATCCAGCGATGACGTCGAAGACGAACACGACTCTCGATCAGCATCACGAAGGGTGAGGTTTTCCGACGATGTCCAAGACATTGAGAATTTCATGACCACAAAGAACAAAAACAGATCCAGTAACATTTTCCAAGATCCCACGGATCTCCCAGTCCACACCAAGATTGATTTATTCGAGAAGGTAACGTCCTCTGTAAAGGTTCCACCACCTCTTGTGAACAGACACAGTGATCCTGGTCCAAGGATTCCACCAAGGCCAAATGTGGCCAGGCTGCAGAGCTCGGCCACCAAGGACAAAGTGAGTCTCTTTGAAGAACTTTCCAACCCTGATATCCGACCCGTCCCTCCTCCAAGGCCAAGGAGGCGAAAGCTAGAATCGAAAATGAACGAAACAAAACTGAAAATCAATTTCTTTGAACAACTTTCGAGATGCCAACCACCGTCGCCAGTCTTAAACAACAGAGCAAGCACGCCTTGCCTCTAGTGGCTACCTAAAACCATTTTTATACGAAAATTGATTCTATTTTTATATGCCAGTCAACTCTATACCATAATTCAGCTGTATATTTTTAATGAAGGGACGTGCTTGATTTTTTAGCGTTTGTCCAATATTGTGCTTTGCTCACAAGCATGTTTATGTGCCATCTGTATTAATCAGCTGTAAATTGGCCATTTTGTCGGACTTTGAAAGTGTTTCCTTGTCATCAAAATAGAGAAAAGAACATGCAGTTCTTGCATCAGTCACCGTCATTAAACATCATTCCTATCGAAACGAAAGGCAGATCACCCTATCAGGGTTCAAGTTTTGTTAAACATGAAACAGCTGGGAGTGGATTATCAACTGTTTGCACACATGCTCTGCAACATGATTCAGCAGAGTAAGGAGCGAGGTACAAGGAGAAGGGCTGAGGGGCCTCCTCGGAATGTTTACAACTGCCAAAGTGATACATCCATGTAACACTTCCAATACCAAGGACCTGCATTGATTTTGTACCCGGCTTTTACCTTTGTACGAAAGCAGGTCATTCGCTTACCTTTGGATGTCATTTTTAACATTCCCTAATGCAGTAGCTGTTACCGATGTTTAACAGAGAGAGAAGCAATTAGAATGACATTGTGAGGAACAGTTTCCTGTTGCGCCATGAGAGATGAAAGACGAATTGTTAACCCCTCGTATGCCACTGATGTCTTGAACCACTGTTGTGGAACTGCAACTGAGTGATGTGTTTGTCCAAAGATGTGTTTACCTGTTGGGACAGTCGCGCAAAAACCTTGGGAAGCGCGCCAAACAAATTCTAGCCGGACGAGAAATATTTCGTTTTTATACGGAGGTCATGAATTTGTGGATTTTTTATTGTTATTATTATTATTGTTAATGAGGTTGGTGGTGTATAGGATTATCAAATGTTCATTTTTATGGCCATATCATGGTATTTCAAAACAGAAATTTGCTGTCGAAAACTGTACTTTAGGTATTCTACTGTCACAAGATCATGTAGATCAACAAGACAGTTTGTGTCACTCTATTGTGTTTTAGATTTGATTTCACGGGTTTCATGACATTTGTTCTGGAGGCAATTGCTCCAATGGAAAATCTGCACGTCAAGCCCAACCTAAAACCTAACCTCCGAAACTTAATAAACCCCGATCCTTATATTTACATTATTCTTAACCCAAAACTCTCTTACAATCCTAACTCTAACCCTATGCCCTTTGAGATATCAAGACTGGAGCAAATGTAGTAGGAGCATATGTCATGTCAGCGATTTGACGATATAGCATGAAACGTTATGTGATACGGGCACTTCTGGAGCGTTGTGGCCCAGTTGTGGCCCAGTTGTGGCCCAGTTGTGGCCCAGTGGATTAGTCTTCGGACTTTGAAACAGAGGGTCGTGGGTTCGAATCCCAGCCATGGCGTAATTTCCTTCAGCAAGAAACTGATCCACGATGTGCTGCACTCGACCCAGGTGAGGTAAATGGGTACCGGTAGGAAGTAATTCCTTAAGAAGCTGTGTGCGCTGTGAACGCCTAGCTTAGCCGGGTAATATAGGAGCGCCTTGAGCACCTAACAAGGTGGAAATGTGCGCAATATAAATATCCTATATTATTATTATACATTTACATTAAAATCTTCCTCTTTGTAAGAAATTATTTTAGAAATAATTGTAAAATGCACTTTGGAGTTTAAAATATTTTGACTTTTCATCGAAACAATACACATAGATACGGTCTTAATTTGTTTACACGTAAATAGTATCATGAGTATAGAATTATATTTTAGTATTTTCTTTTAAGAAGTCATCGTGAAAAACACCAGGGAAACAATTGTTGTCAGCAAAATAGGTAATAATCATCTACATGCATTATAAGCCTACAAATTTGATGTAATATAATATGTTGAATTCTCTCGGTGAGGATAGGGTTGTGGATCACATGATACAAATTATTTCAACGATAATGCCTGCTTATTGTAAAATAAAGTGACATTTAGTTTCTTTTAGATATATGGAAAATGTTTAAGATATATTGCTGTGCTCAAGGGAACCGTTTAATTATTTGAGTATCATAGTCAGTGCCAAACTGGTAATGGGTGTAATTAATATAACTCGTCTAGAATAGTGTAGCCCCTCTATATGGTTTGTGATTACGTAACTCGATATATCATGAGATAGTTAAGGAGCATGAAGCGTGCATTAGAACCCAGACACCACGTGATAACTTGAGGGGAAACATGCCCATAAACCCTACACCCCTTGAGGGCTTCATCCTAATTAAAATCGAAGTGACTTCCCTTTTATCATCAGCCATGCCCTTCAGATTGATACCAGAGCATGAACCTTTATAGAGCATTCTAATCCATGTTGATGAATGGTTATCCCCCCAAGTCAAATGAAATGCCACCACCTTCCAGACCACATTGATACCACTGTCTTGTCTTTCGGGAATCGGACTTGAAGGGAGGGGTAATCCATGAAGACAACCGGTCAAAATGGGGGCTTTGGTTGACCCCCTGGTAGACGTTTTTAGAAAGTTAATTCTCATCGTGACGGGGTTAATATTTAATGATTAATTATGCATTAACTTGGGATAACTTATGATAACTTATGTTAGGTATTGCTGTCAGAGTACCTAAGTCGTATTCGGGGAGGGGTGTGTGCATTTAAAGAAATCGATGTTGTCCTTCTCCAATGTCGTAAGAAAATCCTTAAACAAATGACTCTCGAATTTCAGAGTAAAAATGATACTTAATTCAATTGTTACAGACGTTGATAGGCTTACTGACTCACATTACCATTGTAAACGACCAAATTTCAATAAGTCATTAGTATATAATTTTAGTTGCTACCTGTTTTTACCCCTAGATCAAGAGGTGTTTATAAAAGAAAATACACTTAATCTTCACCTCCCGATTCTATCGAACTTCCTTCGAAAATTTTATTGGATCTATGATGAGAAAAGCTCTCGGCGATCTCATTATAATCTCTCCAATTTGGAAATAAAAATTGACCGTGCACGCTTTGCAGGATTCACTTATCATGCTTATAAAGAAAGTACAGAATCGGACGGAAATTCTTCGTTTGAAGCCCGGAGCGGGAGATCCTCGCCCTCCAAAGGTACCGTTAAGGGGTGAGTCACACACCCCCTTCACTCTCCAAGAAATATGGGATGTTAATATTCCAAAAGATCGATCTAGGTTAGAAAGAGGTAATATCCGGATAACGGTAGTTAATTACATTTCCACAACATGAACGAGTAAGTATTGTATAAATCTTTTTTCTGCAGAAGCCAGGTCATTTATATGTAAATCATTACATTTGAAGGCGATCTAGAATATGATCTCACATGAAATTTGTATTTCTACATGATCTTATACGTGTCGACCTTTACGGAGTTTGTTTGGCATGAAATATAGTTCATGTTGATTAAACTGGATAAAAAAGTATTCATGCTTCAAAATAGACATATTGTACTTTGCGTGACGAATGGAGCTGAAAAATTGAATTACAATAAGTCACGAAAACAAAAGAAGTTTCTTAATATAAGAAGTAGTATAATAAACTTCTTCAATTTCAAAGAATATGCAAAGAAGTATTAGCTAATTAATTTAATCGCGGATATAGAATCACAGTTTCAAGAATCTTGAGAAATGGTGCGAAGATAAAGAAAATAATCGCAAAAGAAACGCGTAAGAAATTAAAAAAAATATATATATATTTTTATATCTTAAATTCGGTCTGTAAATTTACAGTTGTGCTGCGTACTTATTGCCACAATTATGAAAAATAATGTAATTTATTTTCCTTGAAATATATTATTATGTATCAAAAATAAATCTCATTTAATTTTAGTAGCAGTAGTAGTATAGAATTAGGATGATCTATAAAGAAAATGTCGGAACGAAGAATCTGATTACAATGAGTTGGAAAGAGAAAAAAAACCTTAGCAACTAACGAACACTTTGAGAAAATGAGACTATAGAACGACTAGAAAAACAAATTAACGAAAATGATAATGTGATGGAAGAATTGACAAATTTAATAGAATTAAATCTTTAAGCATCTCCTAGAGAGTAAGACTACTGAGAAAGCAAGAAAACAAGATGTCATTTTAAAAACTGGAATCATGATCATGCTTGAGCGGAGAATTGGAACGAAGAAAAAAATCAGAATTTAAATTAGAACAGAATAGACCCAACATGGGTCGACTTACCTGGATGTTCATGAATATAGCCTTATATTTTTGCACGTGTGTGTCATTAATGAATTTTGACCTTGTCCCTTGACTATTAAAAGTAGAAACAAGATTTTTCTCGTTAAGGAATCTAAAGAAAGCGAGAGTCGACTCTCAGGAGAGTAAAGTTTAGGTACGTGGCAAACTAATTATAGCCCTTAGGTTTCCCGTTCCCGTCTGGGTAACCTATCGGTGCATCTCCGCTGGGGAGTCTAAATATGGTGGCGACCTGTCAACTCAAAGAAACGCTCAATTTCCGTTTGAAAGTGAAAAGAAATGATGAAAGTGCATGCAGAAAATGGATGGACACTTCGACATTAACTGTACCCCTCCGAGACTATCCCTATTTTTCATGCACACTTTTTCTTTTCTATATCGCTCTCATTTCTCCGAATCCCCTTTCGTTACATAATTCTTAAGTTTGGTCCTGAGAAAAGAGAAAGACAACGGTTTACCTATTGTATCTTAATATATTGAAGGTTATGGTATCTCCAAGTTTTCAAAAGCAAAAGGTTTGATCGTACTTTAAGAGCAATCCAAAGTGTCTATCAAACAATCAGTTAATAGATTATTTAAAGTAAATATTAATCATTCAGTGGTACAGTTTTCGACAGCAACTTTTTTTATTTTTTTAAGTATTTTTATGACCATGATATATGTTCTCTGCAGACACCGTATGTATTATGTGTAAGTAATTTGCTACAGGTCAAAATTTTGTACTATTTTGCTTGACTCTGTAGTCATCATATTCAGTCGCTATTTGGGTTGATAAGAATTATTCATATTTGCTATGGGTGAATTTGCCAACCCCTTTTGAATTGCTTGTCTTGTTATTAGCTTCGTTTACTCATTTGTTGTTAGATTTATTTTCAGTCACATAATTATATTCCAAATTGTTGTAAATGACTGTGATTTCATTTGAACTTACATACTTAATCTCATTACTCAATTACGTTACATTTATGTAGGCTTGCATGAACTCAAGATAAGCAAACTAGGAGAATATAATGTATAAGGCAATAGTGCATGGCCATTATCATGATTATAGTAAATAGAAGCTAGTAGTAATTCCACTCTGCTTTAAGTAAGTGATAAAATCTTTTCGTAAAAAGTAGTTGAACAGAGTAGGTTAAATGCTAGTATTTGCTCGATGGTTATTGATTACTTAAGATTTTAGATAAGTTAATGTACATTTCTTTAGATGGGGAATTAGTATTTTAAGGTGAGTGCGAAGTCTTTCCCAGGCATATAAGTACATTCTTATCAACTCAATTAGAATAAGATGTAAAATCACTCTTGAATATGTTTGTGATAAACCGATAAATCAACATTGTATTGATAAAAGAACTTTCAGTTGGCTGCGTATTGTAAAAGAAATAAAATGATGATTTTTTATACGTTCAAAACATCATTCTGGTATTTTCCATTTATTATGTCTCGAATTAGGAGTGTGTATGAAAAAGAATGAAACGGTAATGTTAATGGTGGTAGTGCTATTGAGGGAAATGATGGTGATGAAAATAGTGATGACGAAAGGTGTCTCATGGTGACGATGGTGATGACGACGATGATGAAGATGCCTGGTGATGATGATAATGATGAGGAGGAGGATAATGATGATGATGATGATAATGACGATGATGATGATGATGACGATTGGTGCTGTTAATGGGGCGGGGTGAGAAGGAGGAGGAGGGTGATGATGATTCTAATGATCATGATCGTGATATTCGGGATAGAGGAAGTGGCGGCGGCACCGGTGCTTCTGGTGGGGATGTTGAGAACTAAAACCTTGGGGATCGATCAAAACTTATATATCCAAGCTTTCATCACCATTTCACGCTTAAAACCACCCGCAATTCAATCCCACGAACGGCTTCACTTTCATAACAGAAAAAGTGGTCTGTGTTATGTTTTAGATATTGAAATCACGTTCAAAAGCCCTTAATTGTTGTTTTCTTGTTTGACGTTGAAGACAACATAGTTGAAATTTCGTTCAAATAATCATTTATCCCCCAAATACTAATAGACTGGATTTTACCAACCGAAGAGATAGTGAATACTCAAGACTCCAACTATATATTAAGTATATAGATATATTAAGTAAGTTGGAATAATATTATGAATTCAGCATTATTATTTGCTATACTTTTTGGGACTCCACCTGACTCGTTTTACTCGTCGGGAGTGTGATCCAGATACAGAACTGTTAAAGAGTAGATGATAAACATCAATAGGCTTGCAAATTTTATATCCGGGGGAAACGCTGAAAGACGATGATAGATGGTTCAACGGTTTCCTACATTGCCGACTGAAGAAAGATGCAAGAAGAAAATCTATTCGTTATGTTCATTCGTTTCTCAGTTTGAATCAAAGACTACACCTTTATAAATGAATGAATGCTCTTTAAAACCAGACGTATATCATATACATGGATCATTATTAATATACATTCAGTTCAATTATAAAACACAAAAATTGTCATCAGACTCTTAAACAAAAAGTGCATAGGAGCAAAGAATAATCAATCACAGACTGTAAATACATCAAAATAATACATGTAAATATAAATATATTATTGATAAAATAAATATACCATGTTTGCATGCTTGAGAACCCACAACACGACACCAACCACAAACCCACTGTATGAAACATTAACAGATGTTTAGATGATAATATTGATTTTTTTTTTTAAAGACCACCTGGAGAAGCTACGCTTGTGAGAGACGTCCTTCCCAAACAAATTGATAGCCCAATATAAGCATAGTTGGCGTTTTTTGAATAACACAGTCCTGTCTGGCTATAGAAAGTTTAGTTGGAATACAAGATAGACCCTACAATGGATTCATTATCATCAAATATCAGTTAAATTTGGATTGCAAGAAATAAGAAATGAAATATATATATATATATTAAATATAGTTGGAATTAACAATATCGGTATTTAGAGATAATAACCAAGAATAGACACTTCACATTCCTGAGAATATTGAGTCTTTTTTTTCAACAACTGATTTAGAAATGTATTCTGGTTCTTATCATTCCAAATTTGGTAACGTAAGTTTGTTTAATGTATATCATGGTCAAAATATAGAACTTTTTACACTATTTGATTTGATTTGATTTTATTGTTTACTTCTGCAATTACATCATTCGTATAGAATACATTTTCCATAACATAACAAACATAGTATATTGATAATTTTTTTGGCATGAATCATAACTAAATGTACTAAAATTATCATTACAAACAAAATTGATCTCATACCAAATTAGTTAACATTTACAATTTGCAGGAGAAGGATTGTCATCATAAGCAGATTGCTTGAAAAAATGACAACCCCAGGTTAAAACTCATTGATTAATATAATACATTAATACAGCAGAATCGATACACAGTACATTTTATGAAAAACAGCAGTAATCTAATTTGAGCATTGAAGATGGAGATGATAAGGATGAAGATGACGGTGAAATGGTGAAGATGAAGGTGATGGAGAGGATGATGGTGATGATGCTTTAATGACACAACGACACAGAAATTTTACTTCAAATATTCTGATATCAACATGGATTTAACGTTTGCTTTAAATGAGTAAAGGGACGTGGATCTTTTTATAGATTCTGGTAGAGAGTTCCACAAATCAGGACCATGGTGTCTTATGGATCTCTGCGCAATAAGCAATTTGGGGTTGATTAAATGGAAATTAGAAGAGTTCCGCGTAGGGTATGAATGGATAGATGTGTTCATAGTATAAAAATTGTGAAATGAAGGTGGGAGCATGTTATTTACGTATTTGAACATAAGCAGTAAGCTTTGAAATGAATTTATGTCAAAAATAGTTAGAGTCTTTAGTTTATGGAATAATGGATTTGTGTGTGATAAATATTGCGAATTAGTACAAATTCGAATTGCTTTTTTCTGTAATAAATATATTGTATTAATTTTAGTTTTTGCACACGTTGCCCAAACTATATTGCAGTACGATATATACGGCAATATCAATGAATTGTAGAGTAAAACGAGTGTAGTATGAGGAATTATGTTTTTCATTTTGTAAAGTACACCTACGTTTCTGGAGATGTTAGTAGTTATACAACGTATATGTTCATTCCAATTTAAATTTTCATCTATTGTGACACCTAAAAACTTTGTTTCTTTTTTCCTTTTGAGTGGAATATTATCTATGCTTATGTCGTATGGAAACTCAGTAATATGTGAACTTGTATGCTTAAAATACATAAAGTTTGTTTTGTCTATATTAAGTGATAGCCTATTACATTTAAACCATAAAGATAGTTTAGGTAATTCACGATTAAATGTATCTACTAAAGTTTCTAAGCTAGTGTGTGAACAAAAAATGTTTGTGTCATCGGCAAATAATACAAATGATAATAAAGGCGTTACAGTAGTCAAATCATTAATATATATAAGGAAAAGTAGGGGGCCAAGGATCGATCCTTGTGGAACTCCGCATTTTATTGTCTGAAAATTAGAAGAAATATTATTGTGAGTGACATATTGTTTTCTATCAGTCAAATAACTCTCAAACCATGATAGTGTGATTCCCCGAATTCCATAATTTTCAAGTTTTTTAAGTAAAATCTGGTGGTCAAGAGTGTCGAATGCTTTGCTTAGGTCCATGAATACTCCTATTATGTGTTCTTTATTTGTCATTGCATTTGTAATTTTATCGTATATTTGTATTAAAGCCTGATCAGTTGAATGCCCTTTCCTGAATCCATATTGGTTTGAATTTAGAAACTGAAAAGTATCTAGGAACTTATAAAGTCTTTTGTAAATAATCTTTTCTAATATTTTGGATATGCTGGGGAGAATAGAAATAGGCCTATAATTTGTTATTTCATGTGGATTGTCTTTTTTTAAAACAGGATTTACCTTTGCAATTTTAAGGGGATCTGGACATTTACCGGTGCTGATCGACAGATTAAAAATATGACACAATGGAGTGACAATATAATGTATGATCTGCTTAAGAAGGAAAGTACTAATTCTATCATATCCCTTTGATTTGCTGGATTTGAGATTTTTTGTTATTTCAATTATTTCCTGAACATTTGTGGGGTTAAAGAATAGGGAAGAATTGATGGGTGTGGGAAGAAATTTTGAAAAACTTTGGTTTGGTCTGGCAAGGTTGTTTGCCAAAGAGGGTCCTATGTTAACGAAAAAGGAATTAAAGGTATCAGCTACATCATCTGAATTTATTGCAGCAGCATGAACTGTGAAATTGTCTTTAGGTAATACTTTGGGTTTCTTGCCAATCAAATCATTGATGATCTCCCATGTGGCTTTCATGTTTGATTTAACTTTGTTAAGTTTCTCGGAATAAAACAATTTGCGAGAAGCCCGAATTATATTGGTTAGTCTATTTCTATAAGTTTTATATTTATTTTTGTTTTGAATAGAAGGGTTCTTTAAAAATGTCTTGTATAGTTTATTTCTGGTATGTATGGATCGTAGAATAGCTTTAGTAATCCACGGCATTTTTGCTTTTCTTTTTTTGATAGGTGATAGAGGAAAATTTTTATCGTAATATTTCTGCAATTTTTGGTTAAAATTTGTGTAAGCAATATCTGAATTTGACTCATTAAATACATCTAACCATTCCTCAATCGCAAGATCACTTTTAAACGATTCAATATTTATTGGGGATTCTTTACTATACATTGTAGATTTAGGTGAATTTTCTTTTGAAATATCATTATCACATAATAAGAAAACCGGTAAATGATCAGCTATATCAAATATTATTAGTCCGCTGGAAGTATCTCTGTTTAGTATGTTTGAAAATATGTTGTCGATAAGTGTTGATGAATGGCTATCAATTCTGGTCGGTTGATCTATGTGGGGATAATAACCAAATGAATGCATAGTATGTAGGAATAAATCGTTGTCATTATTTTGGGATAACAGGTCAATGTTAAAATCACCCATTAGATATATTTGTTTATCTTCTTTTGTTATGGTATGAAGGCATATTTCAAGCTCTTCGCAAAATAAATTTGCATTGCCATGAGGGGGTCTGTAAACTAATCCAATAATTATATTTTTGCCTTTCGGCTTCATGATTTCTAAGAATAGAGTTTCACTTTGTTTTAATGATATTTCTTTTCTTATTTTAAACTGCAAATGTTCATTGATGTAAAATGCTACACCACCTCCTCTTTGATCTTCACGATCTCGCCTTATAAGATTATAGTTTTGCAAGTTGAATATGTTAGGTGAATTATTATGAAGCCATGTTTCCGTGACACCGATAATGGAGAATTTGAAATTATTTAAAGTAAAGAGTAATGATTCCAATGATTCAAAGTTTTTGTTCAAACTTCTGGCATTAACGTGAAGCAAACTGAATTTGTGTTCTGTGTCTCTAAATTTAGAAGTAAAATCTTCAGTTGAGTAATATTTATTACATGATGCATTGTTTGTATTGAAAATAGAAAAAATGTCTATGTCATTACTCGTGAAGAAAAAACGATATTACCAAGATTTTAAGATCGAAGATATGATAACTGATTTGTATGTAAATTTTCTGTGCCGGAACAGTATGATGATGATGATGATGGTGGTGGTGATGATGATGATGATGATGATGATGGTGGTGGTGATGATGATGATGATGATGATGATGATGGTGGTGGTGGTAATGATGATGATGACAATGATAGCAAATCATACGGGAGGTCAATGAAGTCCTAACCTGCGAGCATCTGGCCACCTTAACGTTAACAGAAAGTAGAACCAGAATTGTTGTAATCACAAAAGTGAATAAAGAAATGAAACCTGTCTAAATAATTCTATAAAAATCTATCGATAAACCTTAGTCAAAGAACCAAACATAAATTAAAAAGAATAGTAAAAATCGGAATACATGCAGTGTAAAATTGCGGGTAACAGATCGATTAAATTCAGTACAGGTATTAAAGAGTATTTCTTGTTGGATTACAATTAACGAAATTAGGCAAACATGTGGTGCGAGGCAAGGCTAGTACAATGCCTTTGAGAAAAATGGATACAGAGACAGTTATATACTAAAGTGATTTAAAATAAATACCACTGAGCATGTACATGCAAGAATATTGACAGCAAAAAGTATTTAAAGGTTCTTTCGTATATTGAAAATAAATTAGACAAATTGTTTTTTCCTACAACATTACAATAATTAGCTATATACAGTGCCTAACAAGTATAGCTACATAGATCATTCAACAATTGCGTACACAAAAATATCATAATGAGTAAGGTCACTGACACTTTAACATTGATTTTTTTTTTTTTCTTAAATTTAGTATCCATCATTATAAACAAAGCAAAGTACATGTAACTACCTGTAATCTGTTGCACAAGTTCGACTGACTTTACCTGTGTTGTAATGTTAAATTTTGTTATGTATTAATTTAAAAAATTGCAATATCACAAAAGGCAAAAAATAAATCAGGCATCAAGCCGTCCAGAATTCAAAGAGTGTACGTAATGGTGAACTTGGCAGCAATCGATTGCTGGAAATCAAATAGTAAGCCATTAATCATGAAAGTTATTTTCTCAAGAGTGAATTCCAGCAATCGATTGTAAGTATTTCTTCAGCCATTACATATTTTGAATCATTATGTACTTTAATGAATGAAAAAATGTTGTCCATTCAATACAAAATGGTTGAGAAATTCACCATAAGTCGAAACCCATACATGGCAACATTACAAAAATAACTTGGTACTTTTTTATCACTATATTGATGTAAATTTCGTTGGTAAATTTATAAGTGCTAGTAATCGATTGGAAGTATTAAACTTACTTCGGCAAACAGGCTAAAACCAAAACAATCCAAAACATGTACAGGCACACATCCTGGATATTTTTTTTTCTTTTGGTGTATGAAAACATATAGACCATTTCGTAAAAAAGATTGAGAAATTCACCATCATACGAAAAGCACACATGGCAACATCACAACAGGTAAGTTGATACTTTTCACTTTACACATATTCTATATTGATATAAATTTAGAATAGAATTGATTGAAAATACTATGGGTTCAAAGAATTGATAAATATAATAAGAAAGTAAAATAATAATTTTAATAGGAGAATGCAAGGCAATCCAGGTGTTATGGTGCTTTAAGGTGATCTTTATTTCCGTCCAAGTAGAAAGATTCATTGAAAAATGGGAGAAAGAAGAATGAACTAGGAGATATGTAGACAAGCTGATATGAACAAAGGACAATCAATTCTGTCTAGTGATCATAAGTTCTAGTTTATTAATACTCAAATCTTACATAACATGATGCAGTGTTTTACGTGACTAAATGGTAGCATCGCATTGAAAAGAAATACGTTATGGCCTAATAGCTCTATGTTTGAACATAGACACTATAAATTACCTATTTTCGACCGCATCCCTTACAATCTCTAAATAGATCCCGTAAAAACCACGATCAAACATTATTATGATAATATTAATAATGAATACAATGTAGACCTATATAAGAGGTATGGAGACACATAAATTCGAATACAAATACATAAATGCAAATACAATAAAACAATATTCAATACATAAACAAGAATGCGTGTGTTTGAGCACAGTCAGCACACACAGACACACACAATCACGCACCCTATCAAAATCCAACACCCTCAAGCATTCAAAGGATGAGGATTGTTATACATTTAAAATTCAGGCCAGTACTGGCCAAGAAATCTTTCATCAAAGTAAGAAAAAGTCAATTCACTAAAGATAAAATGGGAGAGGTAGACAAAGTCGACCCAAATATGAACCGTAAAACAGCATATTTACACAGTATCTTGGTGAAGTCATCAATGATCAAATGAACAATTTCCATTATTGTTGAATTAATTTAAGATCATTCGATTTTACGTTCGTAATTGCTGCTTGATTGGATAATTGAATCATGCTTCCCTATACAGCGGTATAATCCCCTACTTCCTTTCCCTTAAATCCTAAAACCTTCCCATCAACTGCAGCTCAAAGCTGCACATCAGTGGTCAAATAGGATAAGGAATACTGCTTTAATTATACCATGGTATTCCAAATCTTCTTTTTTTTCATTCGGCCCAATTTGTTTTATCATATCGCAGCCACAGCTATTTTTACCTTACGAATAATATTCTCAGTAGAAATCAAAAGAGTAATATTGAAAATGAAAAATTCATACATAATTTATGAAATGTATTATGAAATGTGGTATCGTAGCACATAGTAGGAAATTTACAAATAAATATATTTATATACATGTTGCCTGTATGATTGCACCTCTCGCCGGAGCTAACGTAGGTTGCGTGAAACTCAATAAATCTAATGAACCGACAGTCAACCATGTGAGCTTGTATTATTATTTAAATATACATGTATGTATTTATCACTCGAGACCCCGTCTCGCAAAGAGTTGCGATAGACCATACTAGTCTTGAGATCGATCTCTCAAATTTTATTTCTTAAAGGTATTGTTTAACTTTGTGAGCAGCCGATTTAAAAAATTATCAAACCAAGATGAAAAATGTGTACAAGTGCATGTTAATAAGCCCTGAAAGCAACCATTATTGAGAATGAAAAGCTAAAACTACAAGGCGAACCCCGATTTTGTAAATAGGCGTCTTATTGACGCCTAAATAGTACACATAAGTGTATGGGATGAAATTAAGATGGTGTTTCCGGTCACTTTATATTTCAATTTTTGAAGCACTAAATAATTATTTTCGAACGCAATTTTTTCTGGGCTTCATTTTTGTAACGTATCACAGACACAGGTGACAAGTGTGACCTAGCTCAGATTTTTCAAAAGTGAAACCAATGTTAACCAATCACTTTATGTAGGCTACACAGTTGATATCAATCTCAATTGAGTAACTTGATATTAATTTGGATACCCCTCCCCCTCCCCCCCCCCCCTCCATTGAAACTTTCCATACTATAAGCTGTATCAAAGATTCGCGAATTGTAAGTGTAAGCGTTTTTATTTTCTCGTCTATTTTTGTTTTCTTTTCTTTTATGAGACAATATCAGGATTCTCACTCAAGCAAGATAAACAGAAATAAGGTTAATTAAGGCATCCATTGATTCGAAGAGGAAAATTGAACTGTTGCTTTTTTATTTAGATTAAATATCTGCCTTCATCGATAACCAATGTTCATGAAATATAATCAATGCAAAACGCATTCCGATACTGACACTTAGAATACAAAGAGAAATGTAGATACAATGCCTTATCGGAAATGATCATTACATTTGATACATGATTTTGAAAGAGGAGAAAGTCTTTACTTGACCTGGCTCTCGATGATATTATTACAAATAAGTGCGTGGTATTCGATTATTACACTTTTATTATTAACAATATCTAAACGAACACACATAATACGTAAGAATAAAAAAAACACTAAGAAGATTATAATTTTTGTCGGAGTTTGAACTTCTTCCTCGAATGATAACCATTTCCTTCCCTCAAAACTCTCAATAGATGGTTTAATCTGTGGGAGGCCCGACAACACACTAACTGATCTGTTTCATTGAAAACTTGCAAGTATATGAACTAACTTCTTCAGAACATGATGTCGTTACCCATTCCAAAGAGGTCATATTCATCTGGACGCAAAACAATGAGAAGTAGCCACCAGGACCGATGCTGGTAGGCTCTCCGTTCTGCCATTCCGTGTAGTTGAGAGGCGTTTCGTCCGTCCACGCAAATGGGTTGGAGTAGGAACTCCGACTGAGTCCAATCCACTGCGAGTCGCAATTCGAGTGCAGCTGTAGGATGATAGAAAGTGGAGAGGGTTAATGGAGTGGGCGAGTTAAGAGATACAGGTGCCATGGATTGAGGGTCGAGTGAATTAATGAGGGAGTAGAGTAGATAGAGGTGGGTAGTTTTGGGTGCAATAAGAAAATGAACAGTTGAATGGTATGGGTACAACCTAAATTCCAAGGATTTATAGGGTATAGGTTTGGTGAAAATTAGGAGGGAAGAAGTATACCTAGACCGGTGCTATGGGTTTGGGGTGCACATAGTGGGGAAGGGTGGCTATAGGTTAGAAGGTTTGACTTCATTAAAGAGTCCCTAATTTTTATAAGGACTGATCATGCGCAGGTCGGTTTAATCTGAATCAACTTTCCTCCCTCCCGTCCGTCTTAATTTCGAAAGTTCTGCTACATCCATACCGTTGTTTCGCAGATCTGCTTCAAGAATTCCAACTCGATAAGACTGTGAATGGAAACGAGGTCAGCTTCGCAGTTCGATTGGACGCTAGCTCTGCAACTCGACAACGCAGGACTGAAGTGTACCGAGGTGCGGATGTACTGATAACAATTGCCTTGAAAAGTACTCCAAGAATCTGGACAGCTTTGACTCCATGGGCATGGAGTAGGCATCACCCCTGGGGGCGATACTACAGGCGGTGCAGCGGGCGTCTCTAAGTTGTTTTCAAGTAAAAAAAAAAAGACACACACAAAGAAAAGAAATAGATATATATTTTGCAAAATAATTAGGAAAAGAGTATTTAAAAGTTTCAACCACCAAGTCAGGTCAGGAGGAAAACGTAGGATTTATAGTATGTTTTTAATAAATGCATGCATGAGTCACCTGCCTTCTTTCGTAGAAATTTGATATTATTTGTAAATTTATGTACACGATTATGTCCTCAGTGTTGAAATATATCAGAGTTTGAAGACGAAATTGTGACACAATCATGCAAAAAATCCTACCGATTTTCAAAAAATAGTGAAACGTGACAATACAATAATTAATTATTTCATTAATTGCTTAATTTAATATTATCGCCCATTGTAATATTCGCAATGTTTAACATGGAAAGTTTCAGACACGCAAAATACATTGGATCTATTCACAAAAGCGAATAGACAGAACTATTTTGACAGAATGATTTCATGAAAACCACAAAGACTAGGCGCGGTATAGCGTTCATTTGCAGAACGAGTATGGGTTTATGTCATTCTTCTCCAATCCATTATCAAAAACGCTTAGGAGTATGTATGGTTGTGCGTTAGTATGTGAGTATTGTTTGTGTGTGCATGTGTGTGTGTGCGAGAGAGAGAGAGTGAGTAAGATGGTGTTTGGGTGCGCGTTTGGGTGTATAGTTGCGTCTTAAAGGACAATCCACTCCAGCAAAAAGTTAATTTGAATAAAAATAAAATTCCACCGAGTATAACACTGAAAATTTCATCAAGATCGGACGTAAAACAAGAAAGTTATGACATTCTAAAATTTCGCTTTATTTCACAAAACAGTTATATGTACAGCCTGATCGGTATGCAAATGAGGAGAATGATGACATCATCCACTAACTATTTCTTTGTATTTTATTATATAAAATATTCTAAGTTTGTCCATATTGTCAAGTGAAACAAAGATAACCCCCCCCCCCCCCCACCCCGATCATACGGAATTACCATTATTTTAATACTATGTCGTTCATTCAAATTTAGTCAGGTCCAGATTTTAGGAAACGTGCTCAGAAAAAATGCTTTAGGCATTTTGTGTTAATGCTGATTTATCAATTGTTTTAAGGTAATTCAGGGGTGCTGAACCCAAAAATGCTGTTTGCCAAACTTGATTCCGACGTTTTCATCCTCAAATCGGCAAAAATTAAAATGGCGGCATTTTTAATGCAGTTTCCCATATTAAACGATTTTTATGGGTGATTATATTTAAAAATTGGGATCTATGCGTTATTTTTTATACCCAGGGTTGCAAACATAATGTGTCCCATTGATTCGTCCGCCATCTTTAATTCCAAGATGGCTGCCATGATTCACAGCTGCTGATTTGCTAAATAATATGGCAAAATGTTTGATAATTTGGGGCGATGCTGGCATATTCACATTGGATATCGTTAACGTGTCCACCATTTTTTCCTCGCCTGCATAGCAGAAGCAAGACATGGACGCCGCTTTTCCGACGGTGGCGGCGAAGTCAACATCAAATTTTAACCGAGGTTAAGTTTTTGAAATTTCATAACTTTTAGGGTTTAGATGTTTATTTCATGAAACTTAGGCATGTTAGGATTAAACAAAGTCTATATTGACACAGGTTATAGTTACAAAACGTTGTCAAGGTTACCTGGAAATCTAACATAGCGTCCACAACGGCAGTCGTTGTACCATCAACTCCAAAAATGAAGTAAATCCTCAAAATCAAAATAATCAAGAAGCTTTCAAGGCAAATAATGAATCAGGACATGTTTACAAGAAAGTCAGTGAGTGTGTCAGAGAATCCAAGATTACCTTCCAAAATGGCTTCTAATGGACGTTGTAACTTTGAAATGGTCCAAATTCATATAATATCAACCTGGTAGAAATAACTTTGGGGTCTACCGAGAATAAAATAAAACATAAAAAATCATGATTCAAAAGGGGAAAATTACATTGGAAAAATTTCAAGGTTTATCAGTGGTGCAGTTTTGCCCCCCCAAAATAATGATGGCTTAAAAAATAGATGCTATTTCTTAAAAATCTGGCTGAAAAGTTCATATACTATCTACCTACAATGTAAGAACATTTTTGGGCATTTCTCATGATTTCAAGGGTCGATATAGGTGAAGACAGATGTCCATTTTGTCAAAAGATTGAAGAACGCTCCAAAAATTACATTCGAATTGGCCACCATTATTACAAAAATGACAATACTTTATATCCCATCTAGTGCTACTGTTTTGGTGTCTCTGTTTCTAAGACTCATGAAAATATGTTTTACAAGAATTAGTGAATAATAAGTGGTGGTGCACCAATAAGTAAACATCCAAAAACAAACTTTAAAAAATAAGGTACTCTTTCACCTAAAAATTTCCATAATTCACTGATAAGTATTTCAAGACACGTCATTTTTGTGCTCAGGACTATCCTATGGTTTCATGATGAGAGGACAGCAGTCCTCTCATCTTAGAAGTCGCTTTGAACTTTTTACGACGAAAAGGAAACTGACCATCTTTTTTATTAGTTCCGATTTATTATTTCAGCCTTCAAACCACAATACATGTAGTGTAGATTTTGTTCACCTAATTATGACTAAGTTTAGCTGATGGAAGTCTTTTAATACTCACTTTGAAAGCAAACTTTAAATTATAGGCAAAATGGACCATTTCATACCATTGTAACTAATCCAAAAGTATTATTCAACCCTTGAAACCATAGTGTAGACAGCAACTGAACATCATATTTCCCAAATGGATTTTAAATAGATTATGTCAATTTTTGAGTATCAGCAGCCATTTTGGTCTCCTTAATTGGAAGCCATCTTGGATTTTTAGACCTACAGGACCATTGATTGTCCTCGTAACTTATCCTAATGTATTACTTGACCATTTAAACCAAGGGTTAGACAACATATTCATATACCCCAGGCGGATATTAAACAAACTATGACAGTTTTTAGGTAACAATAGCCATTTTAGACCCCGCAAATTTGGAAGCCTTGTTGGATTCTTGGACATGCTGGATCTCTGACTGTCCTTGTAACTTGTCCTTATTTATTACTTGACCCTTTAAACCATGGGTTTAACACCAAAATCATATACCCCGGGCTGATATTAAACAAACTATGTCAGTTTTTCGGTGAGAACGGCCTATATAGACTCCATTTTTGGAAGCCATTATGGATTTTTGGACATAATGGAACCACTAACTGTCCTTGTAACTTGTCCCAATCTAATACTTGACCTTTTAATCCATGCGTTATACTAAAAAATCATATTCTCCAGGCGGTTATTAAACAAAACTGTGTCGGTTTTTAATTAACGACAGACATTTTATACTCCATTTTTGCAAATCATCCTGGATTTTGGGACATGAAGGACCATAGACTGTCTTTTTACTTGTTCCAACGTATTTCTTGACCCATTAAACCATGGGTTAGACACCAACATCATGATGCCCAAGGCAGGTATTAAACAAACTATATGTCGGGTTTGGGGTTTTTAGATGACAGCTATTTTAGGCTCCAATTTTGAAAGACATCTTGGATTTTTTGGACATTGGGCTGTTGACTGTCCTTGTAACTTGTCCCGGTTTACTTCTTGACCCTTGAAATCACCAATGAATATAACCCAAATAAATGACACTAAAATACGTAAAAGATGAATTATGATTTTTTAGGCCATGGCAGCCATTTTCACGCAATCTTGGATTTTCAGGTACCCTGGAGTGCTTATGTTCACTCTTTCCTTTTTCGCCTTCCACCATTGAATACATGTATGCACCGGAAAAGGTGTCTAGGGTAGATAAAATTAATTTTCAGTATATGGCGGCCATTTTAGACGCCATCTTGAAAATATCCACTTTCCCGGATACGGATTTTGGTGGATTTTTAGTATGTTATTTTTTAGATCAAGTAGTACCAAAAACCGTTGACAAACATGTTTGTTACAAGTTTTGGGGGGTCAGAATAGAGTAAAAATGGGTGTAGAATGGTGGCCATTTTGTTTTTGCCAATTTGAGGATTTTAACATCAAAATCAAGGTTGGCAAACAGCAAATTTGGACTCAGCGCCCTCAAATTATGTTAAAGCACTTCTTAATTCAGCATTAACACGATTTGCCTAAGGCAGTCTACTTTTCTCAAATCTGGACCTGACTAATTGGCTCTTGTCAAATCTTTAATAAATAACAGTAAAAAAACAAATAGTGAGTGACACCATCGACTGTCTCATTTACATGGCACTGAGTTGTACATTTAACTGTTTTGTGAAAAATAAGCGAAACTTTAAAAAAAGTAAAATGTCATAACTTTTTTCAATTTTACATCCAATTTTGATGAAATTTTCAGCTTTATGCTAGTTTGATATTTCTCTATTAAAAATCAACATTTTTCTGGGATGGGCTTGGCCTTTAAAGACTTGAATCATTCAGATATGATTTTTTTTATATGTATCTGAGACGTCTCTACCATCCGAATGAGGTCGCCCATATGGTCTCGAATCTCTGGATCAATTTGCACCCCCCCCCCCCTCCGCATTTATAGCTTGATTACAGGCACACGCCACACAACGTCTAATCTAATTGGGTGTTTTTAATAGTTTCTAATATTATGTCGAAACTCGATTAATTTATCTCAAATAGTAATCATGCAATATTTTGAGAGGGGTTGGATTCTGAAACCAGCGGCAAAAACTAGATCATATGGTATTTACTAATAGAAAGAAAACAAGTAAATACAACGGAAAGTGAAGGGGTAAATGCTGATGAACAGCGGTAATAATTAGATCAACGCTGGTCACGATAAGAGAAAAGGCGATGGCAATATCGTTCATGCCTGACGAAATTTAATTAATTAACCTCTGTTTATAATCAAGGGAAGTGTCCATAATTACACGGCCTTTTGTTTATAATGACAGTTTTGATATTTCGAATAATTATTAGTGCACAATGTCAGGTCAACGATAACAATACAAGCAGTCGTAAAAGCGAAACGAACTCATATTTTTAAAATATATTAGGCCTAGTAATTCACATCCTAATTTGGATTCGTTCGAAAAAAGTCAAGATTGTAGACCTTCTTGGTCATATGTGTAGCCAGTGGGCACTAACATTTTCCAACGAGACTATGAAAAACCTACAACAAACACACATATATATTCCCTGTGCGTGTAACCTTCCCTTTACATACCAGCACCCCTCCCTCCCTCCCCTTCATATTCTTCTATCTGCTCACCCCTCACATTACCACCATCCCTCTATTCCCTCAACTCCCTCTCTGTTTCTCTACCTTCTTCTCTCATGCCTTATAACTTGACAGGTTTGACCTATTCCATGAAGTGTTATGTTATATAAATAATGTATTACATTATTTTCATTATTATTTATTATTTCTATTATTTACTTGATGATGTCTTACTCGATGGCCTTCAGTCCACAAGTCATACTTCTTAAAGGCCTATACCTAATTTTCTCAAATACGTGTACATTCTTTTGACGATTTTATTATTTAGATATTTGTATTTACATGTATACCTACCTCCACGTTGGACAATTGTGATTTTCCGATTCTGCAAGTAGCATTGCTGTTATAATAATATCATTTTACACTATTCTTTTCTGTAATGCTGTGTGGAAATTTAAATAAAGATTCATTCTTTATTTGTGATTGCAGGCTGACTTACCACAGTGTTGACCTTCGTAAGCAGCGGTACATTCGCAGGTGTATGCTTGGAGAGTCTCCGTACATGTTCCACCATTTAGACATGGATTAGAAAGACATGCTGCAAGAAAAAAAACATAAGTTTAAAATGATTCGGTGGTGGTATTAGTGATACTAATGAAAATGGATGATGGTGATGACGATAATGGAAATGTTGTAGGTGGTGATGATGGTGGTGATACGTTGATGGATAATGATTATGATGATAAAATTGTGATTGTTCAGTTCCTTAAAGCTCTCTCCATTTCATTATTCTAAAGCTCTTTCCATTCAGAGGATAGAGCTTCAGTTTATGAAGCTATATCCATTCAGTTCCTTAAAGCTTTCCCCATTCTCGTCTTTAGAAGTTCAATCCATTATTTAAAGCTCTATCTATTCATTTCTTTAAGCTCAATCAAATTCACTATTTTTAAAGCTTTATCGATTCCATTATTTAAAGCTCTGTCCCTTCAGTTCTAGATCTATTCATTCAATTCTATCAAGCTCTATTCATTCCATTCTTTAAAGCTCTATCCACTGAATTCTATAAAGCTCTATCCATTCATTCCATTCTTTGAATCTGTCTCCATTTTGACATTTAAAGCTCTATCCATTCCATTATTTCAAGCTTTTTCCATTCAGAGAATAGACCTTCAGTCATTGAAACTGTATCAATTCAGCTCTTTAAAGCTCTATCCATTCAGCTCTTTAATGCTCTATCCATTCAGTTCTTTAAAATTATTATCCATTTAGTTCCTTAAAGCTTTCCCCATTCTCATCTTTAAAAGTTCTAATCATTCCTTAAAGCTCTATAAAGCTCTATCTATTCAATTCTTTAAGCTCAACCAAATTCACTTTTTAAAGTTTTATCCATTATATTCTTTAAAGCTCTATCCATTACAGTCTCTAAATCCCTTTCCACTTCAGTTCTTTTAAGCTTTATCCATTCGGTATATTCTTTAGAGCTCTATCCATTCCATTATTTCAAGCTCTTATCATTCAGAGGATAGAGCTTCAGTTCTTTAAGGCTCTATCCATTCCAATCTTCAAAGCTCTTTCCATTCCATTATTCAAAGCTCTGTCCCTTCAGTTCTTTGAAGCTCTATTCATGCAGTTCTTTCAAGCTCAATTCATTCCATTCTTCAAAAGCTCTATCCATTCAGTTCTTTCAAGCTCTGTCCATTCCATTCTTGAAAGCTCTATCCATTGAGTTCTTTCAAGCTCTATCCATTCCATTATTCAAATTTCTATCCTTTGAGTTCTATGAAGCTCTATCCATTCATTCCATTCTTTAAAGCTGTCTTCATTTTGATACTCAAAGCTCTATCCATTCCATTCTTTAAAGCTCTATCCATTCAGTTCTTTCAAGCTCTATTCATTCCATTCCATTATTCAACGCTCTGTTCATTGACTTATTTATAGCTCTATCCATTTATTCCAGTCTCTAAAGCTCTCTCCATTTTGATATTTAAAACTCTATCCATTCCATTATTTCAAGCTCTTTCCGTTCAGAGAATAGACCTTCAGTCTTTGAAGCTCTATCCATTCAGCTCTTTAAAGCTCTATCCATTCAGCTCTTTAATGCTCTATCCATTCAGTTCTTTAAAATTATATTCATTCCATCCTTTCAGCTCTATCAAATTCAGTTCTTTCATGCCCTGTCAATTCCATTCTTTGAAGCTCTTTCCACTCAGTTCTATAAAGCTCTATTCATTCATTCCATTCTTTCAGGCTCTATACATTTGTTTTTTAAAGCTTTATCCATTCCATTATTTCAAGCTCGTTCCATTCAGAGGATAGAGCTTCAGTCTTTGAAGCTATATCCATTTAGTTCCTTAAAGCTTTCCCCATTCTCATCTTTAAAAGTTCTAATCATTCCTTAAAGCTCTATAAAGCTCTATCTATTCAATTCTTTAAGCTCAACCAAATTCACTTTTTAAAGTTTTATCCATTATATTCTTTAAAGCTCTATCCATTACAGTCTCTAAATCCCTTTCCACTTCAGTTCTTTTAAGCTTTATCCATTCGGTATATTCTTTAGAGCTCTATCCATTCCATTATTTCAAGCTCTTATCATTCAGAGGATAGAGCTTCAGTTCTTTAAGGCTCTATCCATTCCATTCTTCAAAGCTCTTTCCATTCCATTATTCAAAGCTCTGTCCCTTCAGTTCTTTGAAGCTCTATTCATGCAGTTCTTTCAAGCTCAATTCATTCCATTCTTCAAAAGCTCTATCCATTCAGTTCTTTCAAGCTCTGTCCATTCCATTCTTGAAAGCTCTATCCATTGAGTTCTTTCAAGCTCTATCCATTCCATTATTCAAATTTCTATCCTTTGAGTTCTATGAAGCTCTATCCATTCATTCCATTCTTTAAAGCTGTCTTCATTTTGATACTCAAAGCTCTATCCATTCCATTCTTTAAAGCTCTATCCATTCAGTTCTTTCAAGCTCTATTCATTCCATTCCATTATTCAACGCTCTGTTCATTGACTTATTTATAGCTCTATCCATTTATTCCAGTCTCTAAAGCTCTCTCCATTTTGATATTTAAAACTCTATCCATTCCATTATTTCAAGCTCTTTCCGTTCAGAGAATAGACCTTCAGTCTTTGAAGCTCTATCCATTCAGCTCTTTAAAGCTCTATCCATTCAGCTCTTTAATGCTCTATCCATTCAGTTCTTTAAAATTCTATTCATTCCATCCTTTCAGCTCTATCAAATTCAGTTCTTTCATGCCCTGTCCATTCCATTCTTTGAAGCTCTTTCCACTCAGTTCTATAAAGCTCTATTCATTCATTCCATTCTTTCAGGCTCTATACATTTGTTTTTTAAAGCTCTATCCATTCCATTATTTCAAGCTCGTTCCATTCAGAGGATAGAGTTTCAGTCTTTGAAGCTATATCCATTTAGTTCCTTAAAGCTTTCCCCATTCTCATCTTTAAAAGTTCTAATCATTCCTTAAAGCTCTATAAAGCTCTATCTATTCAATTCTTTAAGCTCAACCAAATTCACTTTTTAAAGTTTTATCCATTATATTCTTTAAAGCTCTATCCATTACAGTCTCTAAATCCCTTTCCACTTCAGTTCTTTTAAGCTTTATCCATTCGGTATATTCTTTAGAGCTCTATCCATTCCATTATTTCAAGCTCTTATCATTCAGAGGATAGAGCTTCAGTTCTTTAAGGCTCTATCCATTCCATTCTTCAAAGCTCTTTCCATTCCATTATTCAAAGCTCTGTCCCTTCAGTTCTTTGAAGCTCTATTCATGCAGTTCTTTCAAGCTCAATTCATTCCATTCTTCAAAAGCTCTATCCATTCAGTTCTTTCAAGCTCTGTCCATTCCATTCTTGAAAGCTCTATCCATTGAGTTCTTTCAAGCTCTATCCATTCCATTATTTAAATTTCTATCCTTTGAGTTCTATGAAGCTCTATCCATTCATTCCATTCTTTAAAGCTGTCTTCATTTTGATACTCAAAGCTCTATCCATTCCATTCTTTAAAGCTCTATCCATTCAGTTCTTTCAAGCTCTATTCATTCCATTCCATTATTCAACGCTCTGTTCATTGACTTATTTATAGCTCTATCCATTTATTCCAGTCTCTAAAGCTCTCTCCATTTTGATATTTAAAACTCTATCCATTCCATTATTTCAAGCTCTTTCCATTCAGAGAATAGACCTTCAGTCTTTGAAGCTCTATCCATTCAGCTCTTTAATGCTCTGTCCACTCAGTTCTTAAAAACTCTATCCATTCAGTTATTAAAAATTCTATCCATTCCGTCCTTTCAGCTCTATCAAATTCAGTTCTTTCATGCCCTGTCCATTCCATTCTTTGAAGCTCTTTCCACTCAGTTCTTTAAAGCTCTATCCATTCCATTCTTTGAAGCTCTTTCCACTCAGTTCTTTAAAGCTCTATTCATTCCATTCTTTAAAGCTCTATACATTTGTTTTTTCAAGCTCTATCCGATCAATTATTTGAAGCTCTGTCCCTTCAGTTCTTGAAAGCTCTATCCATACATTCCATTCTTTAAAGCTTTATCCATTTGCTTTTTTAAAGCTCTATACATTCCATTATTTCAAGCTCTTTCCATTCAGAGGATAGAGCTTCAGTCTTTGACGCTATATTCATTCAGTTCCTTAAAGCTCTCTACATTTCATTATTTAAAGCCCTATCCATTCAGCTCTTTTAAGCTCTATCCATTCAGTTCTTTAAAGTTCGATTCATTCATTCCACTCTTCAGGCTCTATACATTTGTTTTTTAAAGCTCTATGCATTCCATTATTTCAAGCTCGTTCCATTCAGAGGAGAGAGCTTCAGTCTTTGAAGCTATATCCATTCAGTTCCTTAGAGCTTTCCCCATTCTCATTTTAAAGAAGTTCTATTCATTCCTTAAAGCTCTATAAAGCTCTATCTATTCATTTCTTTAAGCTCAATCAAATTCACTTTTTTAAAGTTTTATCCATTATATTCTTTAAAGCTCTATCCATTGCAGTCTCTAAAACCCTTTCCACTTCAGTTCTTTCAAGCTTTATCCATTCGGTATATTCTTTAGAGCTCTATCCATTCCATTATTTCAAGCTCTTATCATTCAGAGGATAGAGCTTCAGTTCTTTAAGGCTCTATCAATTCCATTCTTCAACGCTCTTTCCATTCCATTATTTAAAGCTCTGTCCCTTCAGTTCTTTGAAGCTCTATTCATGCAGTTCTTTCAAGCTCAATTCATTCCATTCTTCAAAAGCTCTATCCATTGAGATCTTTAAAGTTCTATCCATTCTTTGAAGCTCTATCCATTCAGTTCTTTCAAGTTCTATCCATTCCATTATTTAATGCTCTATCCGTTGAGTTCTATGAAGCTCTATCCATTCATTCCATTTTTTAAAGCTGTCTCCATTCAGTTCTTTAAAGTTCGGTTCATTCATTCCATTCTTTCAAGCTCTATCCATTTGTTTTTTAAAGCTCTATTCATTCCATTATTTCAAGCTCGTTACATTCACAGGATAGAGCTTCAGTCTTTGAAGCTATATCCATTCAGTTCCTTAAAGCTTTCCCCATTCTCATCTTTAGAAGTTCTATCCATTCCTTAAAGCTCTCTAAAGCTCTATCTATTCAGTTCTTTAAGCTCGATCAAATTCACTTTTTAAAGTTTTATCCATTACATTCTTTAAAGCTCTATCCATTGCAGTCTCTAAAACCCTCCACTTCAGTTCTTTTAAGCTTTATCCATTCCATTCTTTAAAGGTCTATCTATTCCATTCTTTAAAGCTCTATCCATTGAGTTCTTTAAAGCTTTATCAATTCATTCCATTCTTTAAAGCTCTATCCATTCCATTATTTCAAACTCTTTCCATTCAGAGAATAGACCTTTAGTCTTTGAATCTCTATCCATTCAGCTCATGCTCTATCCATTCAGTTCTTAATAATAGTTCTATCTATTCCATCCTTTAAGCTCTATCAAATTCAGTTCTTCTGTGCCCTGTCCATTCCATTCTTTGAAGCTCTTTCCAATCAGTTCTTTAATGTTCTATTCATTCATTTCATTTTTTAAATCTATTCCATTATTTCAAGCTCTTTCCCTTCAGAGAATACACCTTCAGTCTTTGAATCTCTATCCATTCAGTTCTCTTTAATGCTCTTTCCATTCAGTTCTTAGAAGTTCTATCCATTCTTTAAAGCTCTTTCAAGCTTTATCTATTCAATTCCTTAAGCTCACTGAAATTCACGTTTTTAAAGCTTTATTTATTCCATTCCTTAAAGCTCTATCCATTTGTTTTTTAAAGCTCTATCCAATCCATTATTTGAAGCTCTGGCCCTTCAATTCTTTAAAGCTCTATCCATTCATTCCATTTTATAAAGGTCTATCCATTTGTTTTTTCAAAGCTCTAACCATCCCATTACTTCATGTTTTCTCCATTTGGAGGATAGAGCTTCAGTCCTTGACGATCTATCCATTCAGTTCCTTTAAGCTCTCTCCATTTCATTATTTAAAGCTCTATCCATTCTGCACTTTAAAGTTCTATTCATTCATTCCATTCTTTAAAGCTCTATACATTTGGGTTTTTTTAGCTCTATCCATTCCATTATTTCAAGCTCTTTCCATTCAGAGGAAAGAGCTTCAATCTTTGAAGCTATATCCATTCAGTTCCTTAAAGCTTTCCCATTCTCATCTTTAAAAGTTCTATCCTTCTTTGAAGCTCTTTAAAGCTCTATCCATTCTTTAAAGCTCTATCCAATGAGTTCTTTAAAGCTCTATCCATTCATTCCATTCTTTAAAGCTCTCTCCATTTTGATAATTAAAGCTCTATCCATTCCATTCTTTGAAGCTCTTTCCACTCAGTTCTTTAAAGCTCTATCCATTCATTCCATTCTTTAAAGCTTTATCCATTTGTTTTTTTAAAGCTCTATACATTCCATTATTTCAAGCTCTTTCCATTCAGAGGATAGAGCTTCAGTCTTTGACGCTATATTCATTCAGTTCCTTAAAGCTCTCTCCATTTCATTATTTAAAGCTCTATCCATTCAGCTCTTTAATGCTCTATCCATTCCGTTCTTTAAAGTTCGATTCATTCATTCCATTCTTTCAAGCTCTATACATTTGTTTTTTTAAGCTGTATCCATTCCATTATTTCAGGCTTGTTACATTCACAGGATAGAGCTTCAGTCTTTGAAGCTATATCCATTCAGTTCCTTAAAGCTTTCCCCATTCTCATCTTTAGAAGTTCTATCCATTCCTTAAAGCTCTCTAAAGCTCTATCTATTCAGTTCTTTAAGCTCGATCAAATTCACTTTTTAAAGTTTTATCCATTACATTCTTTAAAGCTCTTTCCATTCAGAGAATAGACCTTCAGTCTTTGAAGCTCTATCCATTCAGCTCATGCTCTATCCATTCAGTTCTTAATAGTTCTATCCATTCCATCCTTTAAGCTCTATCAAATTCAGTTCTTTTATGCCCTGTCCATTCCATTCTTTGAAGCTCTTTCCACTCAGTTCTTTAATGTTCTATTCATTCATTTCATTTTTTAAATCTATTCCATTATTTCAAGCTCTTTCCATTCAGAGAATACACCTTCAGTCTTTGAAGCTCTATCCATTCAGTTCTCTTTAATGCTCTATCCATTCAGTTCTTAGAAGTTCTATCCATTTTTTAAAGCTCTCAAGCTCTATTCAATTCCTTAAGCTCACTCAAATTCACGTTTTTAAAGCTTTATTTATTCCATTCTTTAAAGCTCTATCCATTTGTTTTTTAAAGCTCTATCTAATCCATTATTTGAAGCTCTGTCCCTTCAGTTCTTTAAAGCCCTATCCATTCATTCCATTTTATAAAGGTCTATCCATTTGTTTTTTTTCAAAGCTCTATCCGTTCCGCTATTTCAAGCTCTTTCCATTCAGAGGATAGAGCTTCAGTCTTTGACGATCTATCCATTCAGTTCCTTTAAGCTCTCTCCATTTCATTATTTAAAGCTCTATCCATTCAGCTCTTTAAAGTTCTATTCATTCATTCCATTCTTTAAAGCTCTATACATTTGTTTTTTTTAGCTCTATCCATTCCATTATTTCAAGCTCTTTCCATTCAGAGGAAAGAGCTTCAATCTTTGAAGCTATATCCATTCAGTTCCTTAAAGCTTTCCCATTCTCATCTTTAAAAGTTCTATCCTTCTTTGAAGCTCTTTAAAGCTCTATCCATTCCATTCTTTAAAGCTCTATCCAATGAATTCTTTAAAGCTCTATCCATTCATTCCACCTTTAAAGCTCTCTCCATTTTGATAATTAAAGCTCTATCCATTCCATTCTTTGAAGCTCTTTCCACTCAGTTCTTGAAAGCTCTATCCATTCATTCCATTCTTTAAAGCTTTATCCATTTGTTTTTTTAAAGCTCTATACATTCCATTATTTCAAGCTCTTTCCATTCAGAGGAAAGAGCTTCAATCTTTGAAGCTATATCCATTCAGTTCCTTAAAGCTTTCTCATTCTCATCTTTAAAAGTTCTCTCCCTTCTTTGAAGCTCTTAAAAGCTCTATCCAATTATTTAAGCTCAATAAATTTCACACTTTTAAAGCTTTATCCATTCCATTCTTCGAAACTCTTTCCATTCCTATATTTAAAGCTCTGTCCCTTCAGTTCTTTGAAGCTCTATTCATTCAGTTCTTTCAACCTATGTTCTTTTCATTCTTCAAAAGCTCTATACATTCAGTTCTTTAAAGGTCTATCCCTTCCATTCTTTAAAGCTCTATCCATTTAGTTCTTTAAAGCTCTAACCATTCAATTCTTTGAAGCTTCATCCATTCAGTTCTTTCAAGCTTTTATCTATTCCAATATTTAAAGCTCTATCTATTCAGCTCTTTAATGCTCTATCGATTCAGTTCTTTAAAGCTCTATCCATTCATTCCATTCTTTAAAGCTCTCTCCATTTTGATAATTAAAGCTCTATCCATTCCATTCTTTGAAGCTCTTTCCACTCAGTTCTTTAAAGCTCTATCCATTAATTCCATTTTTTTAAAAGCTTTATCGATTTGTTTTTTCAAAGCTCTATCCGTTCCGCTATTTCAAGCTCTTTCCATTCAGAGGATAGAGCTTCAGTCCTTGACGATCTCTCCATTCAGTTCCTTTAAGCTCTCTCCATTTCATTATTTAAAGCTCTATCCATTCAGCTCTTTAAAGTTCTATTCATTCATTCCATTCTTTAAAGCTCTATACATTTGTTTTTTTTAGCTCTATCCATTCCATTATTTCAAGCTCTTTCCATTCAGAGGAAAGAGCTTCAATCTTTGAAGCTATATCCATTCAGTTCCTTAAAGCTTTCCCATTCTCATCTTTAAAAGTTCTATCCTTCTTTGAAGCCCTTTAAAGCTCTATCCATTCCATTCTTTAAAGCTCTATCCAATGAATTCTTTAAAGCTCTATCCATTCATTCCACCTTTAAAGCTCTCTCCATTTTGATAATTAAAGCTCTATCCATTCCATTCTTTGAAGCTCTTTCCACTCAGTTCTTGAAAGCTCTATCCATTCATTCCATTCTTTAAAGCTTTATCCATTTGTTTTTTTAAAGCTCTATACATTCCATTATTTCAAGCTCTTTCCATTCAGAGGAAAGAGCTTCAATCTTTGAAGCTATATCCATTCAGTTCCTTAAAGCTTTCTCATTCTCATCTTTAAAAGTTCTCTCCCTTCTTTGAAGCTCTTAAAAGCTCTATCTATTCAATTATTTAAGCTCAATAAATTTCACACTTTTAAAGCTTTATCCATTCCATTCTTCGAAACTCTTTCCATTCCTATATTTAAAGCTCTGTCCCTTCAGTTCTTTGAAGCTCTATTCATTCAGTTCTTTCAACCTATGTTCTTTTCATTCTTCAAAAGCTCTATACATTCAGTTCTTTAAAGGTCTATCCCTTCCATTCTTTAAAGCTCTATCCATTTAGTTCTTTAAAGCTCTAACCATTCAATTCTTTGAAGCTTCATCCATTCAGTTCTTTCAAGCTTTTATCTATTCCAATCTTTAAAGCTCTATCTATTCAGCTCTTTAATGCTCTATCGATTCAGTTCTTTAAAGCTCTATCCATTCATTCCATTCTTTAAAGCTCTCTCCATTTTGATAATTAAAGCTCTATCCATTCCATTCTTTGAAGCTCTTTCCACTCAGTTCTTTAAAGCTCTATCCATTAATTCCATTTTTTTTAAAAGCTTTATCGATTTGTTTTTTCAAAGCTCTATCCGTTCCGCTATTTCAAGCTCTTTCCATTCAGAGGATAGAGCTTCAGTCTTTGACGATATATCCATTCAGTTCCTTAAAGCTGTCTCCATTTCACTATTTAAAGCTCTATCCATTCAGCTGTTTAATACTCTATCCATTCAGTTCTTTAAAGTTCTATTCATTCATTCCATTCTTTCAAGCTCTATACATTTGTTTTTTTCTAAAACTCTATCCATTCCATTCTTTGAAGCTCTTTCCACTCAGTTCTTTAAAGTTCTATTCATTCATTTCATTTTTTAAATCTATTCCATTATTTCAAGCTCTTTCCATTCAGAGAATACACCTTCAGTCTTTGAAGCTCTATCCATTCAGTTCTTAGAAGTTCTATCCATTCTTTAAAGCTCTTTCAAGCTCTATCTATTCAATTCCTAAAGCTCACTCAAATTCACGTTTTTAAAGCTTTATTTATTCCATTATTTAAAGCTCTATCCATTTGTTTTTTAAAGCTCTATCTAATCCATTATTTGAAGCTCTGTCCCTTCAGTTCTTTAAAGCCCTATCCATTCATTCCATTTTATAAAGGTCTATCCATTTGTTTTTTTTCAAAGCTCTGTCCATTCCATTATTTCAAGTTTTCTCCATTTGGAGGATAGAGCTTCAGTCTTTGACGATCTATCCATTCAGTTCCTTTAAGCTCTCTCCATTTCATTATTTAAAGCTCTATCCATTCAGCTCTTTAAAGTTCTATTCATTCATTCCATTCTTTAAAGCTCTATACATTTGTTTTTTTATCTCTATCCATTCCATTATTTCAAGCTCTTTCCATTCAGAGGAAAGAGCTTCAATCTTTGAAGCTATATCCATTCAGTTCCTTAAAGCTTTCCCATTCTCATCTTTAAAAGTTCTATCCTTCTTTGAAGCTCTTTAAAGCTCTATCCATTCCATTCTTTAAAGCTCTTTCCAATGAATTCTTTAAAGCTCTATCCATTCATTCCACCTTTAAAGCTCTCTCCATTTTGATAATTAAAGCTCTATCCATTCCATTCTTTGAAGCTCTTTCCACTCAGTTCTTGAAAGCTCTATCCATTCATTCCATTCTTTAAAGCTTTATCCATTTGTTTTTTTAAAGCTCTATACATTCCATTATTTCAAGCTCTTTCCATTCAGAGGAAAGAGCTTCAATCTTTGAAGCTATATCCATTCAGTTCCTTAAAGCTTTCTCATTCTCATCTTTAAAAGTTCTCTCCCTTCTTTGAAGCTCTTAAAAGCTCTATCTATTCAATTATTTAAGCTCAATAAATTTCACACTTTTAAAGCTTTATCCATTCCATTCTTCGAAACTCTTTCCATTCCTATATTTAAAGCTCTGTCCCTTCAGTTCTTTGAAGCTCTATTCATTCAGTTCTTTCAACCTATGTTCTTTTCATTCTTCAAAAGCTCTATACATTCAGTTCTTTAAAGGTCTATCCCTTCCATTCTTTAAAGCTCTATCCATTTAGTTCTTTAAAGCTCTAACCATTCAATTCTTTGAAGCTTCATCCATTCAGTTCTTTCAAGCTTTTATCTATTCCAATCTTTAAAGCTCTATCTATTCAGCTCTTTAATGCTCTATCGATTCAGTTCTTTAAAGCTCTATCCATTCATTCCATTCTTTAAAGCTCTCTCCATTTTGATAATTAAAGCTCTATCCATTCCATTCTTTGAAGCTCTTTCCACTCAGTTCTTTAAAGCTCTATCCATTAATTCCATTTTTTTAAAGCTTTATCGATTTGTTTTTTCAAAGCTCTATCCGTTCCGCTATTTCAAGCTCTTTCCATTCAGAGGATAGAGCTTCAGTCTTTGACGATATATCCATTCAGTTCCTTAAAGCTGTCTCCATTTCACTATTTAAAGCTCTATCCATTCAGCTGTTTAATACTCTATCCATTCAGTTCTTTAAAGTTCTATTCATTCATTCCATTCTTTCAAGCTCTATACATTTGTTTTTTTCTAAAACTCTATCCATTCCATTCTTTGAAGCTCTTTCCACTCAGTTCTTTAAAGTTCTATTCATTCATTTCATTTTTTAAATCTATTCCATTATTTCAAGCTCTTTCCATTCAGAGAATACACCTTCAGTCTTTGAAGCTCTATCCATTCAGTTCTTAGAAGTTCTATTCATTCTTTAAAGCTCTTTCAAGCTCTATCTATTCAATTCCTAAAGCTCACTCAAATTCACGTTTTTAAAGCTTTATTTATTCCATTATTTAAAGCTCTATCCATTTGTTTTTTAAAGCTCTATCCAATCCATTATTTGAAGCTCTGGCCCTTCAATTCTTTAAAGCTCTATCCATTCATTCCATTTTATAAAGGTCTATCCATTTGTTTTTTCAAAGCTCTATCCATTCTATTATTTCAAGTTTTCTCCATTTGGAGGATAGAGCTTCAGTCCTTGACGATCTCTCCATTCAGTTCCTTTAAGCTCTCTCCATTTCATTATTCAAAGCTCTATCCATTCAGCTCTTTAAAGTCCTATTCATTCATTCCATTCTTTAAAGCTCTATACATTTGTTTTTTTAGCTCTATCCATTCCATTATTTCAAGCTCTTTCCATTCAGAGGAAAGAGCTTCAATCTTTGAAGCTATATCCATTCAGTTCCTTAAAGCTTTCCCATTCTCATCTTTAAAAGTTCTATCCTTCTTTGAAGCTCTTTAAAGCTCTATCCATTCCATTCTTTAAAGCTCTATCCAATGAATTCTTTAAAGCTCTATCCATTCATTCCACCTTTAAAGCTCTCTCCATTTTGATAATTAAAGCTCTATCCATTCCATTCTTTGAAGCTCTTTCCACTCAGTTCTTGAAAGCTCTATCCATTCATTCCATTCTTTAAAGCTTTATCCATTCGTTTTTTTAGAGCTCTATACATTCCATTATTTCAAGCTCTTTCCATTCAGAGGAAAGAGCTTCAATCTTTGAAGCTATATCCATTCAGTTCCTTAAAGCTTTCTCATTCTCATCTTTAAAAGTTCTCTCCCTTATTTGAAGCTCTTAAAAGCTCTATCTATTCAATTATTTAAGCTCAATAAATTTCACACTTTTAAAGCTTTATCCATTCCATTCTTCGAAACTCTTTCCATTCCTATATTTAAAGCTCTGTCCCTTCAGTTCTTTGAAGCTCTATCCATTCATTCCATTCTTTAAAGCTCTCTCCATTTTGATAATTAAAGCTCTATCCATTCCATTCTTTGAAGCTCTTTCCACTCAGTTCTTTAAAGCTCTATCCATTCATTCCATTTTTTTTAAAGCTTTATCGATTTGTTTTTTCAAAGCTCTATCCGTTCCGCTATTTCAAGCTCTTTCCATTCAGAGGATAGAGCTTCAGCCTTTGACGATATATCCATTCAGTTCCTTAAAGCTGTCTCCATTTCACTATTTAAAGCTCTATCCATTCAGCTGTTTAATACTCTATCCATTCAGTTCTTTAAAGTTCTATTCATTCATTCCATTCTTTCAAGCTCTATACATTTGTTTTTTTTCTAAAACTCTATCCATTCCATTATTTCAAGCTTTTTTCATTCAGAGGATAGTGCTTCAATCTTTGAAGCTATATCCATTCAGTTCCTTAAAGCTTTCCACATTCTCATCTTAAGAAGTTCTATCCATTATTTAAAGCATTTTAAAGCTCCATCTATTCAATTCTTTAACCTCAATAAATCTTTATCCATTCCATTCTTTAAAGCTCTATTCATTTGTTCTTTCAAGCTATATTCTTTCCATTCTTCAGAAGCTCTATACATTCAGTTCTTTAGAGCTCTATCCATTCCATTCTTTAAGCTCTATCCATTTAGTTCTTTAAAGCTCTAACCATTCCATTCTTTGAAGCTTTATCCATTCAGTTCTTTCAAGCTTTATCCATTCCAATCTTTAAAGCTCTATCCATTCAGCTCTTTAATGCTCGATCGATTCAGTTCTTTAAAGTTCTATTCATTCATTCATTCCATTCTTTAAAACTCTATACATTTGTTTTTTTTAACTCTATACATTCCATTATTTCAAGCTCTTTCCATTCAGAGGATAGAGTTTCAGTCTTTGAAGCTTTATCCATTCTATTATTTAAAGCTCTGTCCCTTCAGTTCTTTAAAGCTTTATTCATTCAGTTCTTTCAAGCTCTATTCATTCCATTCTTCAAAAGCTCTATCCATTTAGTTCTTTAAAGCTCTAACCATTCAATTCTTTGAAGCTTCATCCATTCAGTTCTTTCAAGCTTTTATCTATTCCAATCTTTAAAGCTCTATCCATTCAGCTCTTTCATGCTCTATCCATTCAGTTCTTTAAAGTTCTATTCATTCATTCCATTCTTTAAAGCTCTATTCATTTGTGTTTTTTTAACACTATCCATTCCTTTATTTCAAACTCTTTCCATTCAGCGGATAGAGTTTCAGTCTTTGAAGCTATATCTATTCTATTATTTAAAGCTCTGTCCCTTCAGTTCTTTGAAGCTCTATCCTTTCCATCCTTGAAAGCTCTATCCATTTAGTTCTATAAAGCTCTATCCATTCAATCCATTCTTTAAAGCTGTCTCCATTTTGATATTTAAAGCTCTATCCATTCCATTCTTTGAAGCTCTATCCATTCAGTGCTTTCAGGCTCTATCCATTCCATTCTTTAAAGCTCTATCCAATGAGTTCTTTAAAGCTCTATCCATTCATTCCATTCTTTAAAGCTCTCTCCATTTTGATAATTAAAGCTCTATCCATTCCATTCTTTGAAGCTCTTTCCACTCAGTTCTTTAAAGCTCTATCCATTCATTCCATTTTTTTAAAGCTTTATCGATTTGTTTTTTCAAAGCTCTATCCGTTCCACTATTTCAAGCTCTTTCCATTCAGAGGATAGAGCTTCAGTCTTTGACGATATATCCATTCAGTTCCTTAAAGCTGTCTCCATTTCACTATTTAAAGCTCTATCCATTCAGCTGTTTAATACTCTATCCATTCAGTTCTTTAAAGTTCTATTCATTCATTCCATTCTTTCAAGCTCTATACATTTGTTTTTTTCTAAAACTCTATCCATTCCATTATTTCAAGCTTTTTTCATTCAGAGGATAGTGCTTCAATCTTTGAAGCTATATCCATTCAGTTCCTTAAAGCTTTCCACATTCTCATCTTAAGAAGTTCTATCCATTATTTAAAGCATTTTAAAGCTCCATCTATTCAATTCTTTAACCTCAATAAAGCTTTATCCATTCCATTCTTTAAAGCTCTATTCATTTGTTCTTTCAAGCTATATTCTTTCCATTCTTCAGAAGCTCTATACATTCAGTTCTTTAAAGCTCTATCCATTCCATTCTTTAAAGCTCTATCCATTTAGTTCTTTAAAGCTCTAACCATTCCATTCTTTGAAGCTTTATCCATTCAGTTCTTTCAAGCTTTATCCATTCCAATCTTTAATGCTCTATCCATTCAGCTCTTTAATGCTCGATCGATTCAGTTCTTTAAAGTTCTATTCATTCATTCATTCCATTCTTTAAAGCTCTATACATTTTTTTTTTACTCTATCTATTCCATTATTTCAAGCTTTTTCCATTCAGAGGATAGAGTTTCAGTCTTTGAAGCTATATCCATTATATTATTTAAAGCTCTGTCCCTTCAGTTCTTTGAAGCTTTATTCATTCAGTTCTTTCAAGCCTATTCATTCCATTCTTCAAAAGCTCTATCCATTTAGTTCTTTAAAGCTCTAACCATTCAATTCTTTGAAGCTTCATCCATTCAGTTCTTTCAAGCTTTTATCTATTCCAATCTTAAAAGCTCTATCCATTCAGCTCTTTCATGCTCTATCCATTCAGTTCTTTAAAGTTCTATTCATTCATTCCATTCTTTAAAGCTCTATTCATTTGTGTTTTTTAACACTATCCATTCCTTTATTTCAAACTCTTTCCATTCAGAGGATAGAGTTTCAGTCTTTGAAGCTATATCCATTCTATTATTTAAAGCTCTGTCCCTTCAGTTCTTTAAAGCTCTATCCTTTCCATTCTTTAAAGCTCTATCCATTTAGTTCTATAAAGCTCTATCCATTCATTCCATTCTTTAAAGCTGTCTCCATTTTGATATTTAAAGCTCCATCCATTCCATTCTTTGAAGCTCTATCCATTCAGTGCTTTCAGGCTCTACCCATTCCATTCTTTAAAGCTCTATCCAATGAGTTCTTTAAAGCTCTATCCATTCATTCCATTCTTTAAAGTTCTCTCCATTTTGATAATTAAAGCTCTATCCATTCCATTCTTTGAAGCTCTTTACACTCAGTTCTTTAAAGCTCTATCCATTCATTCCATTTTTTTTAAAGCTTTATCGATTTGTTTTTTCAAAGCTCTATCCGTTCCGCTATTTCAAGCTCTTTCCATTCAGAGGATAGAGCTTCAGTCTTTGACGATATATCCATTCAGTTCCTTAAAGCTGTCTCCATTTCACTATTTAAAGCTCTATCCATTCAGCTGTTTAATACTCTATCCATTCAGTTCTTTAAAGTTCTATTCATTCATTCCATTCTTTCAAGCTCTATACATTTGTTTTTTTCTAAAACTCTATCCATTCCATTATTTCAAGCTTTTTTCATTCAGAGGATAGTGCTTCAATCTTTGAAGCTATATCCATTCAGTTCCTTAAAGCTTTCCACATTCTCATCTTAAGAAGTTCTATCCATTATTTAAAGCATTTTATAGCTCCATCTATTCAATTCTTTAACCTCAATAAAGTTTTATCCATTCCATTCTTTAAAGCTCTATTCATTTGTTCTTTCAAGCTATATTCTTTCCATTCTTCAGAAGCTCTATACATTCAGTTCTTTAAAGCTCTATTCATTCCATTCTTTAAAGCTCTATCCATTTAGTTCTTTAAAGCTCTAACCATTCCATTCTTTGAAGCTTTATCCATTCAGTTCTTTCAAGCTTTATCCATTCCAATCTTTAAAGCTCTATCCATTCAGCTCTTTAATGCTCGATCGATTCACTTCTTTAAAGTTCTATTCATTCATTCATTCCATTCTTTAAAACTCTATACATTTGTTTTTTTTAACTCTATACATTCCATTATTTCAAGCTCTTTCCATTCAGAGGATAGAGTTTCAGTCTTTGAAGCTTTATCCATTCTATTATTTAAAGCTCTGTCCCTTCAGTTCTTTGAAGCTTTATTCATTCAGTTCTTTCAAGCTCTATTCATTCCATTCTTCAAAAGCTCTATCCATTTAGTTCTTTAAAGCTCTAACCATTCAATTCTTTGAAGCTTCATCCATTCAGTTCTTTCAAGCTTTTATCTATTCCAATCTTTAAAGCTCTATCCATTCAGCTCTTTCATGCTCTATCCATTCAGTTCTTTAAAGTTCTATTCATTCATTCCATTCTTTAAAGCTCTATTCATTTGTGTTTTTTTAACACTATCCATTCCTTTATTTCAAACTCTTTCCATTCAGAGGATAGAGTTTCAGTCTTTGAAGCTATATCTATTCTATTATTTAAAGCTCTGTCCCTTCAGTTCTTTGAAGCTCTATCCTTTCCATCCTTGAAAGCTCTATCCATTTAGTTCTATAAAGCTCTATCCATTCAATCCATTCTTTAAAGCTGTCTCCATTTTGATATTTAAAGCTCTATCCATTCCATTCTTTGAAGCTCTATCCATTCAGTGCTTTCAGGCTCTATCCATTCCATTCTTTAAAGCTCTATCCAATGAGTTCTTTAAAGCTCTATCCATTCATTCCATTCTTTAAAGCTCTCTCCATTTTGATAATTAAAGCTCTATCCATTCCATTCTTTGAAGCTCTTTCCACTCAGTTCTTTAAAGCTCTATCCATTCATTCCATTTTTTTAAAGCTTTATCGATTTGTTTTTTCAAAGCTCTATCCGTTCCACTATTTCAAGCTCTTTCCATTCAGAGGATAGAGCTTCAGTCTTTGACGATATATCCATTCAGTTCCTTAAAGCTGTCTCCATTTCACTATTTAAAGCTCTATCCATTCAGCTGTTTAATACTCTATCCATTCAGTTCTTTAAAGTTCTATTCATTCATTCCATTCTTTCAAGCTCTATACATTTGTTTTTTTCTAAAACTCTATCCATTCCATTATTTCAAGCTTTTTTCATTCAGAGGATAGTGCTTCAATCTTTGAAGCTATATCCATTCAGTTCCTTAAAGCTTTCCACATTCTCATCTTAAGAAGTTCTATCCATTA
Organism: Lytechinus variegatus; assembly: GCF_018143015.1. Classification (NCBI taxonomy): domain Eukaryota; kingdom Metazoa; phylum Echinodermata; class Echinoidea; order Temnopleuroida; family Toxopneustidae; genus Lytechinus; species Lytechinus variegatus. The sequence goes on along the minus strand of NC_054755.1, from coordinate 7,237,789 downwards.
TTTAAAGCATTTTAAAGCTCCATCTATTCAATTCTTTAACCTCAATAAAGCTTTATCCATTCCATTCTTTAAAGCTCTATTCATTTGTTCTTTCAAGCTATATTCTTTCCATTCTTCAGAAGCTCTATACATTCAGTTCTTTAAAGCTCTATCCATTCCATTCTTTAAAGCTCTATCCATTTAGTTCTTTAAAGCTCTAACCATTCCATTCTTTGAAGCTTTATCCATTCAGTTCTTTCAAGCTTTATCCATTCCAATCTTTAATGCTCTATCCATTCAGCTCTTTAATGCTCGATCGATTCAGTTCTTTAAAGTTCTATTCATTCATTCATTCCATTCTTTAAAGCTCTATACATTTTTTTTTTAACTCTATCTATTCCATTATTTCAAGCTTTTTCCATTCAGAGGATAGAGTTTCAGTCTTTGAAGCTATATCCATTATATTATTTAAAGCTCTGTCCCTTCAGTTCTTTGAAGCTTTATTCATTCAGTTCTTTCAAGCCTATTCATTCCATTCTTCAAAAGCTCTATCCATTTAGTTCTTTAAAGCTCTAACCATTCAATTCTTTGAAGCTTCATCCATTCAGTTCTTTCAAGCTTTTATCTATTCCAATCTTAAAAGCTCTATCCATTCAGCTCTTTCATGCTCTATCCATTCAGTTCTTTAAAGTTCTATTCATTCATTCCATTCTTTAAAGCTCTATTCATTTGTGTTTTTTAACACTATCCATTCCTTTATTTCAAACTCTTTCCATTCAGAGGATAGAGTTTCAGTCTTTGAAGCTATATCCATTCTATTATTTAAAGCTCTGTCCCTTCAGTTCTTTGAAGCTCTATCCTTTCCATTCTTTAAAGCTCTATCCATTTAGTTCTATAAAGCTCTATCCATTCATTCCATTCTTTAAAGCTGTCTCCATTTTGATATTTAAAGCTCCATCCATTCCATTCTTTGAAGCTCTATCCATTCAGTGCTTTCAGGCTCTACCCATTCCATTCTTTAAAGCTCTATCCAATGAGTTCTTTAAAGCTCTATCCATTCATTCCATTCTTTAAAGCTCTCTCCATTTTGATAATTAAAGCTCTATCCATTCCATTCTTTGAAGCTCTTTACACTCAGTTCTTTAAAGCTCTATCCATTCATTCCATTTTTTTTAAAGCTTTATCGATTTGTTTTTTCAAAGCTCTATCCGTTCCGCTATTTCAAGCTCTTTCCATTCAGAGGATAGAGCTTCAGTCTTTGACGATATATCCATTCAGTTCCTTAAAGCTGTCTCCATTTCACTATTTAAAGCTATATCCATTCAGCTGTTTAATACTCTATCCATTCAGTTCTTTAAAGTTCTATTCATTCATTCCATTCTTTCAAGCTCTATACATTTGTTTTTTTCTAAAACTCTATCCATTCCATTATTTCAAGCTTTTTTCATTCAGAGGATAGTGCTTCAATCTTTGAAGCTATATCCATTCAGTTCCTTAAAGCTTTCCACATTCTCATCTTAAGAAGTTCTATCCATTATTTAAAGCATTTTATAGCTCCATCTATTCAATTCTTTAACCTCAATAAAGTTTTATCCATTCCATTCTTTAAAGCTCTATTCATTTGTTCTTTCAAGCTATATTCTTTCCACTCTTCAGAAGCTCTATACATTCAGTTCTTTAAAGCTCTATTCATTCCATTCTTTAAAGCTCTATCCATTTAGTTCTTTAAAGCTCTAACCATTCCATTCTTTGAAGCTTTATCCATTCAGTTCTTTCAAGCTTTATTCATTCCAATCTTTAAAGCTCTATCCTTTCAGCTCTTTAATGCTCTATCGATTCACTTCTTTAAAGTTCTATTCATTCATTCATTCCATTCTTTAAAACTCTATACATTTGTTTTTTTTAACTCTATACATTCCATTATTTCAAGCTCTTTCCATTCAGAGGATAGAGTTTCAGTCTTTGAAGCTTTATCCATTCTATTATTTAAAGCTCTGTCCCTTCAGTTCTTTAAAGCTTTATTCATTCAGTTCTTTCAAGCTCTATTCATTCCATTCTTCAAAAGCTCTATCCATTCAGTTCTCTATCCGTTGAGTTCTTTAAAGCTCTATCCATTCCATTATCTAAAGCTCTATCCATTGAGTTCTATAAAGCTCTATCCATTCATTCCATTCTTTAAAGCTGTCTCCATTTTGATATTTAAAGCTCTATCCATTCCATTATTTCAAGCTATTTCCATTCAGAGAATAGACCTTCAGTCTTTGAAGCTCTATCCATTTAGCTCTTTAATGTTCTATCCATTCAGTTCTTTAAGATTCTATCCATTCCATCCTTTAAGCTCTATCAAATTTTGTTCTTTTATGCCCTGTCCATTCCATTCTTTACAGCTCTATCCATTCAGTTTTTTCAAGCTCTATTCATTCCATTCTTCAAAAGCTCTATCCATTCAGTTCTTTAAAGCTCTCTCCTTTCCATTCTTTAAAGCTCTGTCCCTTCAGTTCTTTGAAGCCCTATTCATTCAATTTTTTTCAAGCTATATTCATTCCATTCATTAAAAGCTCTATCAATTCTGTTCTTTAAAGTTCTATTCATTCATTCCATTCTTTAAAGCTCTACACAGGCGTTTTTTAAAACTCTATACATCCCATTATTTCAAGCTCTTTTCACTCAGAGGATAGAGCTTCAGTTCTTTAAAGCTCTATCCATTTCATTCTTTAAAACCTTCTCCATTCCATTATTTAAAGCTTCGTCCCTTCAGTGCTTTGAAGCTCTATCCATTCAGTTCTTTCAAGCTATATTCATTCCATTCTTCAAAAGCTCTATCCATTCAGTTCTTTAAAGTTCTATTCACTCATTCCATTCTTAAAAGCTCTCCATTTTGATATTTAAAGCTCTATCCATTCCATTCTTTAAAGATCTATCCATGCAGTTCTTTTAAGCTCTATCCATTCAGGTCTTTAAATTTCTATTCATTCATTCATTCATTCCATTCTTTAAAGATACATCCATTTGTTCTTTAAACCTTTATCGAATCCATTATTTGAAGCTCCGTCTCTTCAGTTTTTTGAAGCTCCATCTATTCGGTTCTTTGAAGCTCTATCCATTCCATTTTTTAAAGCTATATTCAATGACTTCTTTAAAACTCTATCCATTTATTCCAGTCTTTAAAGCTCTCTCCATTTTGATATTCAAATCCCTATCCATTCTATTATTTCAAGCTCTTTCCATTCAGAGAATAGACCTTCAGTCTTTGAAGCTCTATCCATTCAGCTCTTTAATGCTCTGTCCACTCAGTTCTTTAATGCTCCATCCATTCAGTTCTTTAAAGCTCTATCCATTCCATTCTTTAAAGCTCTTTTCAATGACTTCTTTAAAGCTCTTTCCATTTATTCCCGTCTTTAAAGCTCTCTCCAATTTGATGTTCAAAGCTCTATCCATTCCATTATTTCAAGTTCTTTCTATTCAGAGGATAGAGCCTCTGTCTTTGAAGCTCTATCCATTCATTTCCTTAAAACTCTCTCCATTCCATTCCTTAAAGCTCTATCTATTCAGCTCTTTAAATGCTCTATCCATTCAGTTCTTTAAATCTCTATCCATTCCATTCTTTATAGCTCTATCCATTCTTTTCTGTAAAACTCTACGTAAGCCATTCTTTAAACATCCATCCATTCAGTTCGTTCTAACCCTATTACATTCTTTAGAGATCTATCCATTCGTTACATTATTTCAAGCTCTTTCCATTCAGAGGATAGAGCTTCAGTCTTCGAAACTATATCCATTCAGTTCCTTAAGCTCTCTCCATTCCATTCTTTAATCCCTGCCCATTCAACTCTTTAATGCTCTATCCATTACCATCTTTAAAGCTATATCCAATCCATTCTTTAAAGCTCTACCCCAACGATTCTTTAGAGCTAATTCCATTCTTTAAAGATCTATCCATTGCAGTCTCTAAAACCCTAAACACTTCAATTCTTTAAAGCCCAACCCATTCAGTTCCTTTAAGCTCTTTCAATTCTATTTTTCCAAGTACTATTTATTCCATTCTCTAAAGCGCTATGCTATTCCATAAAGATCCATCGATTCAGTTCTTTATAGCTCTATCTATTACATAGTGCTCTATCCACTCAGGTCTTTAAAGGTCTATCCATTTGTTCCATTCTTTAAAGCTCTTTCAATTCCATTATCTCAAGCTTTTTCCATTCAGAGGATAGAGCTTTAGTCTTTGAAGCTCTATCCATTCGGTTCCTTAAAGCTCTCTCCATTTCATCATTCAAAGCTTTATCCATCCAGTTCTTTAAAGCTCTATCCATTCATTCTATTCTTTAAAGCTCTATCCATTTGTTTTTTAAAGCTCTATCCATTCCACTCTTTAAAGCTCTTTCCCATCGATTCTTTAGAGCTCTCCCCATTCCATTCTTCAAAGATCTATCCATTCAGTTCTCGAAAGCTCTCCCCATTCCATTCTTCAAAGATCTATCCATTCAGTTCTCGAAAGCTCTCCCCATTCCATTCTTCAAAGATCTATCCATTCAGTTCTCGAAAGCTCTCCCCATTCCATTCTTCAAAGATCTATCCATTCAGTTCTCGAAAGCTCTCCCCATTCCATTCTTCAAAGATCTATCCATTCAGTTCTCGAAAGCTCTCCCCATTCCATTCTTCAAAGATCTATCCATTCACTTCTCGAAAGCTCTTTCCATTTCATTCCTTCGAGCTCTATCATTTCCATTCTCTAAAGCTCTAACCACTGCCTTCTCTAAAACCCTATCAACTTCAGTTCTTTAAAGTTCGACCCATTCAGTTCCTTTTAGCTCTTTCAATTCTATTTACAAGTTTTATCCATTCCATTCTCTAAGGTTAATGATCCATCCATTCATTTCTTTATAACTCTATCTCTTACATTCTGTAAAGATCTATCCATCCCATTCCTTAAAGCTCTATACATTTCATTCTATTTACTCATAATATTAGGACTTATTTATGTCTTTAAACTTTTCTTGTCGCATGATGATAAGGAGTACTTTTCTCGTTTCATTTTTTGTAATTTCCAATTACCAAGTTAAGCTTGGTTATGATTACCTAAATTTTCTTACCACAATGTTCGCTGTAAATACCCGGAGAACATTTGCAGATAAAGCCTTGGAATGTCTCCACACATGATGCTCCATTTAGACAAGGGGCAGAAAGACATGCTGTATAATGAACAAAATCAAAGGTTTATAGAAATTGATTGATGATGGTGGTGTTGATGATGATAGTGATGATAGCTGATGTGGCACAATGGGCCAACAATATATGTCGGAGGTGAAAAATGTGTATGGAGCAATTTAAAGGTCGCGAGAGAGCGAAAATTTTCATCTATTTAAGACTATTATAATAAAACAAATGATATTGCATTTCATCTTGTCACCCCTTTTCCTTCTTTTCCATGGTTTCCTTCTTTTCCACGAACATTTCGTGGGCTTTGGAGTTGTTGGGATTAAATTATTTTCTTATGAAATTAATAAATACGAATTTGAATTTGAATATGATCCGCATACCTGGAAGTTTGCATACGTAATTGTTGGCTCTTTTCACCTCTGGCCACCTGGCTTCTTCATTCGTCATCCCAGTTACGATTTTTGGTTGCAAGCGAATTGAAATCCCACTTTTTAATTCGATCGTGTTGCATGATGGGAAGTTGCAAATGGCGTTGTTTGTAACCAGGTTGTCGTAAGCTGTTACTTTAAATACTGAAAAATATAAACGTCACGTACATGTACATTCATTCATAAGAAATAGACATCCATTCCTTTCGCCATGACTGTATTTGGTAAGGTTGCAAACGTAAATGTCTAGTAAATATGTGTTTAAAAATCTAATGAACTATTTCCTTTGATATAGTTTTAATTACTGTTTCATTAGATCTTGTGCTGTGACACAGTATGATGAACATAAGAAAATGGTAAATAAGCATGCTATCGAAAAGGGTAAATAACTATACAGAAAACATCACCATAACAATATGAGAATTTTATTTGACTAAGAAAATTCTACAAACATGATACACCTTAAGTTCTGTATTGTGAAGGGTAAATTATTGAACCACTCTTCAAACATTTCGTTTAACATTTTTAACTATCTATTTACCATGATAACGTGATTGTTTGCACTGTCGTTATCATTTAGGAGAAAGAAGATGATTAACTGCGTCAGTTGTACCATAAATGCACTATATAAATAAGATTTTTTTATAATACTTAGATTAAAAAATGATCATTATAATTTATGGAATGCTTACCTAAATAATAATGGAGGATGATCACAAATTGGTGTGTAGTAAAAGTAGTTTCCATCATGAACAGGAACGCTGTCGCGTAGTGTATCTCGGTTTAGTAGAGTAATTGGTTATGAAACGAAGATGCCCCCAAAATGGAGGTGCAGTTCAGTTCAATTTTAATCGAGAAATTTTAATCCAGTTAAAAACAATATGAGGTGAAGGCTAGGGTATATTAATCTTGAGTGCAAATTAATGGATTTGTATAGTCCTGTATGTAGGAAAAGGAGGTCGGGTGTTTGCAGAAAAAAAGACCGGTGGTGTGAAGAAAGGATGGTGCAGGGGGAGGTAGGATGGGCAGATAGACAGGAACAAACATGCGCTATATTTCTGAATCATTCTATTTCTTTCCCCAAAATGCGGTTCCAAGTGCAGTATAAGACCCATCCATCATTATAAAAGAAGTTATAGTGATATATATACTCTTCTTGTATAGTCATATTGCTTGCAATGTAAATTAATTTGTATTGATTTGTATGGTTATCATTTTATATCTGTGTATTTATTTCTTATATTGTATTGAGTTGAGAAATGAAATAAATCTTGGACTTGAACTATACATAACAACGATAATTGTAGCATTGCTCTTGTCCACTTAAAAGAGGGGGATTTTTTATCAGTTTTTGTAAAATCAATTTTCTTATATTCTGAACGCATTAAACACACTTTTGTGTCTTTCTACAATAATTGGAGATATATGTGTCTCTGATTAAAGATCAAGTACACCCCGTAATAATGTTTATTTGAATAAATAGAGAAAAAACTAGCATAACGCTGAAAATTTCAGCGAAATCGGATATAAAATAAGAAAGCTATGGCATTTTGAAGTTTCGCTTGTATTTTACAAAACAGTGAAATGCACAACTCAGTGACATACAAATGAGTAAATCGATGATGTCCATCACTCACTATTTCTTTTTTTATTATTGTTTCAATTATACAATATTTTAATTTTTACAGATTTGACAATAAGACCAACATAAGTGAACCATATAGTATTAAACAATGCTAATTCCACATGTTCGGCGAAAAATTAATTGTTGTTTTACTTGAGAGAATTAGAATAGTTCATATTTCATATAATAAACTACCAAAAATAAATAGTGAGTGGATGACGTCATCAGTCTCCTGGTTTGCATTTCGACCAGGATGTGCATATAACTGTTTTGTGAAATTAAATGAAACTTTGAAATGTCATAACTTTCTTATTTTACATCCGATTTTTATGAAATGTTCAGTGTTATGCTTGTTGGACTTTTCTCTTTTTATTCAAATCACCCTTTTGTTAGGGATTAGCCCCCGTTTTCCCACCAACGGGAAGGAAGCAGGTGACAACTTTGAAGGGGAAGAGTGGGAGGGGTGAACGAGAGGGGGGGTAAAGGGTAGAGGGTGTAATTATCAATGGCTCGTGACCTGGAGAGAGGTTTTTGTATTTGAGTGTAGGAGGGTGCGTGTGTGTGTTTGTGCGAGGGTGTTTTTTTAAGCAGAAGAGCAGTTGAAGGGGTTGTTAATTATTTTATGCTCTATTTGTTTCGAAATGGTTCTTAATAAAATAATTGGTTGATGGTGCACAGTGCCGCGGTTTTGGGCTAAGGCATGAAATTACTTATTATAATCAAGGTTCTCGACGTCCTCAATTTTTTTTAAAACAAGTGAACACCAAGTTACCAATAATGCATATAGCATTTCTACTTATTTGAAAGCAGAATAAAAGAGCATTGTAGATTAAATGCCTTGCTCATGGGCATAGGTGCCGCGGCCGGGATCGAACCCCGGACTTTTCATGTATAGACAGGCGCCCTAGACCATGAGTGGTCTAAGAAGACTGATAATTCAAATCTTTTATAAAGAGCTATTATTGGTGTAAAGACGGGGGATTGGGGCATGACAAAATAATGTGCGTCATTCGTATACTTATCGTATCATCTCAATATCGATTTTCATATTGCATACTAAATTACACATTTTGATGTCCAATTTAACAATTCGGAGGTCTTGCTTAAATTAGGCCATGGGAGTTCTTCCATGGGAAGCCGAAAATGTGATCATTTTGTTGAGATGATTCCTTACGTTTAGGCCTAATGTGCTCGTCCTTCAATTAAAGGAAACCAAACCCAAGAAGAGAAGCAATCTTATTGGAAAGATAAAAATGAGAGGAACAATTTTAAAAAGGTTTCATCAAAATCGATTATGAAATAAGCAAGTTATGGACGACTGAAAAGTCTTGTTGTACTTTCTATGTGGATCCTCGAATTGGCAAACGTGTTTCAAAATGGCTGTTTTTGTGGACAACTCTCCATTTGTTTTGTATACATATTTCAGATATTCCCCTTTATTTTACATTTTTCACATTATCTCCTCCTGACCTTGACATATATAGTGTGGATTATATTTTCCCATGACATATGTTGTGCTCAGGAGGCAAGATGCAATTTGAAAGATAATGAGAAAAATCTGAAAATTTGTGTACATAACAAATGGAGAGTTGTCCACAAAATCAGCCACTTTGAAGCACGTTTTACCAATTTGAGGATGCCCATAGAAAGTAAAACAAGAGTTTTCAAAATCCCATAACTTGCTCATTTCATAACCGATTTTGATGAAACTTTTATTAAATTGTTCCTCTCATTTTACTCTTTCAAATAAGATTACTTCTCTTCTTGGCTTTTTGTTTCCTTTAATGGTGTAGAAAACTATTTTAATGATTATTTCCCTGACAGTTACGGCTGATTCGATTACTGTATAAGCTCATAAATGAAGATCTAACCTGTACTTTGAGATTATGGATTATTTGCATCACATTTGGCTCTCCATAGCCACAAAGATAAACCCTAGCTTTCGACCAGACCCCGTTTTCAGAATACAGGCCCTCTGACTAATCATACTGCGCAACATAGATTACAGACACAACCACAATCGAACTGTTTTACTGTTTTGTTGACTTTATTTCATGAATCAATTCACAACTACTGAGCAAGAAACTCATATCGATAAAATCCATTATTCGTCAACATCATTGACAACATTTTGCAGATGGCATGACTGTTGCAAAATTTATGTGACATATAAATCTCTCGAACTTATTATCATCCCACTCACCTGAATCAAAACAACATTCAGGATCGTATCAAATGTTTCAAAAAATAGGATTTCCATTATGTAGTCCATGTTTGAGTTGAGTCTGAATTTATCGATGCGTTCATTTCATCATATATATGCATATACTATTGAGTATAAACATAACTACAAAATTACTACAGAACAAATCAATATCATTAGAATCAAGTAATTTGTAGTCATAGTCATTCAGTGAAAAACACAAAGGAGACGTGACAATTATATGCAATGAAATTTCATGAACGAAAGAGACAGCCGTAATGATTTGCAAGCATGATAAATACGGTAGTCTAAATAACTTTATTTGCCTAAGGTATTTTCTGTAAGAAAAAATAGCCCCCAAAATACCACAAACAGAATAGAGTTTGCTCCTCAAATCATTCATCAATTAGCCAATATATCGAAAGACTTTATAAGGAGTCATAATTCTGTAGAAGTCTATGCATGAAGATATCAATAACTTCGTGCTCTATCTGTCGATGTATGCATTTTTAAATATTCACTGTCCCTTGCATAGCTCAAGACACAAGACAATGCAATAATAATGTAGAGTAGCCGTTAATTTCGTGATTCCTTTAATATTGTTCTTGAGTTATAGGACCCATACACCCGTTTATTCTATCATCACATCATCCTCTCCTATCCTACATGTACTTTGCGCAGGAGATCCTTCAGAGAAAAAAAATACTCTATTGCTTACTACTAAATGATAACGTCATGAACATGGAAAGTAATGTGATTTCGACCATATACCTCATTGTCATCATCTTCAATTCGGAAAAAGAGGTTTTATGAATGAATCTGCACTGTCCTGCCAATTTGGAAAGCCCACATTACATACAGTGATTTCCAACTTTTAACAACGTCTGTAAATTTAGTCAAGTGGAAACTTGCAAGCATATGAGATGTAGTAACCTTTACAGTTCTTGGTGTTCCATTTTGCATGTTCAATGTGAGAATCCTTGGGATTTGTTGCATTCATCGCTTTCACACCGGGAAAGATCATCTCTACGCAGAGCTCTGCCCAGAAGTCACTTCCATCACTAGATGGTTCATTATTCCCCCAGGCCGTGTAGTTGAAGGGCGTCCCATCCGTCCACCCGAACGGGACGGAGTACGAAGTCCGATTGAGGCCGATCCATTGCGAGTAGGTACAGTCAGACTGAAAGACATGGTTGATGCGTCATCAGAAATGGGCGGAGGGCGGGGTGTCATCGGGAATGGGTTCGGTGGGAAAATAGAATAGTGAATAAAAGATTAGATTATTATTGATACCAATATAGTAATTGTCACATAATTATTATTATAAAAGATGAGGATGAGTGATGATGATGATGATGGTGATGATGATGATTATGATAATGGTGATGATGGTGGTGATGATGATGATGATGATGATGGTGATGATGATGATGATGAAAATGATGGTGATGATGGTGATGATGATGGTGATGGTGATGATGAGTGGTGATGATAATAATTATTATATTAAACATCACCATCACCTTCATCATCTTTAGCATCATTATTAGTAGTATTCTATAATTATCATTATTATTACCATGATCGTCGTTATAACCATTATCATCATCTTCGTTACACTTGCATTGCAATCATCTACTATCCTCGTTCACATCTTTATCGTTACTTGTCGTGTTATTTCTGATGTCATAAAACATGGTTCGGAAGGTCATTACCTTTTCCCCGGGACATTTGATTGTGAAACTTTGTATTTTGAGTCAGAGCAAGGTGGAGATCAGTATCATGGTTTGTATTAGTTTTGAGCGGATTCAACATGACTAAACTGGCGGTGGCACAAGCTTCTTTTTAAATATAGTCTTGGCTCCAAATAATTAACTTTTCATTCCCCTAAATGTCAAGGTAAAAGGGTCACTTATTACCCCCACCCCTAGAAAAAAGGAGTAAAATTTTATCATAAAACATCGTCAACTTCAATGATAGGAAACTGATTTAGGGTCATAAAGGGGAATGTGCCCCCCCCCCCTCCCCCTTGGGTAGGGGCTCAATAATCTTGGGATCAATTTCACCGAACAAATTGCAAGGAAAACGATGTAATAAAAACTGACATACGTGTGCTTCGCAAAGGCTCGTCATGAAATCCAACTCCTCGGTGCTATGAACAGAAGCCAGATCTACATTCTCTCCGGCAGCTCGACAGTAAGATAGCGCGGTGTCAAAGTCCACCGTAGTTTTTACGTAGATATAGCAATTGCCTCGAAAATGACTAAAGGTATCTGGGCAATATCGATTCTCTAGAGTTGGAATGAGTGAGAGAAAAAAGGAGAGTAAGTGAGCGAAAAATTCTGTTCTTATCAGTCCATTGATAACACTCGAGATCAAAAAAGCGTAAGTATTTTTTCTAATGCAAGATTTCATCATTAAATCATAAATCCCTTTTTATGATTAGTTTTCCGGGGTCCTCAATTCCCAAATGATAAACCTCTTATGAGAAAAGAACGATAGGTATGATACTGATTCGAAAATTTTCTTAAATCTGAATAAAATATGAAAAAAAAAATATAGCCTATGAAACTTCACTGATAACCAAGTCGATGAAGCCCCCCCCCCCCCTCTTTCCCTCCTACCATGATATGCAAGCATAGCCAGAATAACAAACGAAACGCCCTTGTGGACTTACCACATTGTACGCCATAGAAATCCTGAGCGCAATTGCATGCGAAGCCTAGATGGGTCTCCACACAGTTCCCTCCATTAAGGCAAGGTTGAGAAAGGCACGCTAAAAACAGATAGATTACGTACGCAATGAATTGTAATGAAACAAGTATAATACAAATATTAATTCATAGTATATGCTTGTTAACTCATTTGGTTATTGAGTTGTTCGCATATGATGTAATAAATTCAAGGTTTCACACATGTATACAACACTGTGATCTTTACGTGGATAATTGGATCTTTTAATGACGTTTTTTTATTAAATGAAAGGGAAACCCTTCGTAGGTGATTTCTGACTCAAACTTTACATATTTGCTTGTATTGGTTGGCCTCTATATTGATCATTTTATTTACCAATAATTACTTGTCATATTTACATCAGATCTCATCCGTTGTTTGTTTTATTTCCAAAATCAAAAGAAAAACGAAATATAACATACGCAATATCTTTCAAAGCACTAATAATTATATGACGCGATTGGATAGCCCATTTCAGAGCTGTTGAGCATAACAGCTCTGTTATTCCTTGGGGTCCCCCATTCGTCATTATTTAAATCCAATCTTTTATTCTTTTCATTACACTGTATGTCTATAATAATTTTATGGTCGTAATAAATTAATGAAAACACTTCTGACAAAAAAGTACTTAAAATGATAGTTTAAAATGATTCCATGACAGAGCAAAAAGTTGGCCTCGGATGGATGTTTTAAGGTATGGCGCAGACACTTTTTGTTTTGTGTTCTGCGCTACACAAAAAATGACCATTATTATTATTATTATTATTAATATTATCATTATTATTATTACTATTATTATTATTATTGTTATTATTATTATTATTATTTTAGTCCCCAAAACATAGCTTTGCATCAGACTAGGTGATAAAGACTCAGTTGATATGGGACAATGTGATGACTGGACCAATACTATTGTCTCACATTGCACTGGCCCCATGGAAGGCCAGCATTATTATAGTTGCAGCTGAATATGGGCTACCAGCCGCAATTTCATCTAGCTTGTACATACTGTAGATTATTATTAGTAAAGTTTATATATTTTCAATGTAAATATCAACTATTTAGATGATCTTGAGAGAATACCATGTGGGTTTAATCAGGTTTAGCCATGATGGTAGTAGACGGTCTCAGAATCTGCTTGTAGATCAAGTGGATCTGAGGCCTCAGGATAGTTTACTAGATAGATGGCGCATAATAAACGATGTGTTTATTGTTATTATTGTTACAAACCAACTGTAGCGAAACCGCTGGATCTTGAAAAAGACTATTCTGACGAACAAAATAACCAAATATGTTATGAAACATTAGTTGGTATTTTAACTATACAGCATAAATTAAAACTGTCGTGATATAACTGGTGTAGCTCCCTATGTACACCGTTGGTGTAGTCTTAACACCACAGGTTTTCAGTGTTAATTTTTTTTATTTCTTTCATCATACCCGGAAGTTTGCAGACGACACTGTTTGCTGCTCCTATCCTACCAATCTCTGGCAACTGTCCATCAGTTACCGCTTTGGGTACCAGGCCAATAGAGGTCCCGTGTGCAGTGGTGATAGTGTTACATGGCAAGGTATTAAACATAACACGGTTGGTATCTAAACTCCCCAGAGTTGATAAACCAGCATCTGAAAAAAAGACAAGAAAATTTTCATTCATGCATGAATTAGTATATTTTAACTTTCGATAACTGTAATTCGTTTTGCTTTCAGCATCGTTCATTTGTTATTGAATATCAGGATAAGTTGTTGAAGACGATGAGAATTTTAGTAAGGATGGAAATAATTTGAGGTCGAGCGTACTATATTATGACAATATTCATTTCCCAAGTGGTGTACGGCTGACCGCGTACTCGTTCAAACGCTGCATACACACACCGCTTCGCCGACGATAGCCCATCAAATATTAATAGTATAAAATGTATAATATCTACTATACAGGAAATTAATTGTTCAATACGTTTCTGACTGAGTGAGTAGTTTTTGCGTACTGTGCTAAAGCAGTATAGTGCGTCTTATAGAACGATGGAATTGAACACTTATGAAATGACAAAAAAATAAAAGAAATAAAAATCTATGTTTTATTGTTCGATATGACATCTAAAATAACCTGAATTAACGTCTTTTGGTCTGACGCGACCATGGCTTGAACCCCCGACCTCCCGGTTGTGAGATGGACGCTCTACCAGCTGAGCCAACACGTACATAAAGAAACATAAAAAAGTGCTAAATGAACGCTACATTGCTATTATCAATTTAATTTTATTGCAAAAATGTCTGTAATAGATAAAACTAGGTAGTTGGTAGGAATCATCTCTTCCAGTCACTAATATGTTTCGTTGACAATCATTCATGCGTTAAGTACCTACCAATTATGTCTGATGCTATGACAGGCAGTCAATGAAAATGGATCAGTTTTTTAATGAAATTCTGGAAACTAAAAAAATTGCTTTAAAATCCGTAATCTGTTTTATTCTTCGATTCGTTTTCCTAATCGGGTAGTAAATCATAGCTCAGCGAACAGAACTTGCTAGTTTTGACTTTGAAATTCAGATGCCTCCTGTAGTATGACTTTTTATTTCCATTTATTCTTTATTTATTATAGGCGTCAATGCAATTTCAAAGCATATTTTCTTCAATGTGTTTCCATATAACGATCATTTTCTTCCCCAAATTTTGCCTTAACGTCCAACATACAAAGGGTGTTTCAGAAACAACAATAACTCTTTGACGGATATGTGTCACTTGCTTCCATATACCAAAACTGGGCAGTGTAGCAAAAGGAGGGGATCTGCTGTCGAAAAATGTATTATTTCAATATTTAAAAAAAAAAATCAACTTCTTCACCTGCTTGTCTGCTTTTCCCCTTTCAAGATGTGTGGATATGGTTTTGGGTTGCGACACGGCTTAGACCAACGATTCCATAACCTAGCAACTAGTTTTTAACCTTTTTGTGTTTTTGGCGAAATGGTGTAGTGTCGTGCTAGTTAAACCCAATGTTAACTATACTAACATACAGTTCAGTCTCCTCTTCAATTGAATGCTTGCTTTTTCTTACCTTTCCATTTTTATGACAAAGATACTGTTCAAACTACATGTATGTATGTATGTATGTATGTAATTAATTTACTCTTTGCACGCTGAATTAATTTTGGGGGACAATAACGACAATTGTTTCCACTTTCTTTCCATATTGCACCATTGATAATTATTATTGTCATATAGATGTTATCTAAGAACTATTGCCTTTTACATGTATTAGCTTTTCTTACTTAAAGGTAGGGGGATACTTATTATTACGATTGTTGAATTTATTCGTACGAATGTGCAAGATTGCAACATGATCGCGAAAATTGGTTTATTGAACTCATATTGTCCTTTTCATCTCATTTATAAAATTTTTGGAAAAGTCTTTTCTCTGCTTAATAAAGATCATTTGCGCTTGATAAATAAAAGTACAAGTGGCATAAACAGTGTGGTCCAAATTTAAATTACATGTATGTTCACTAAACCATTACGACAAGAATACCATCCAATATGTGTCATTTAAGCCAAAAAATAATAAAAGAACAAATGCATTATAATGAATACCTATTACTTACCCAAGTGCAAAAGAAAGATCATGAAAAGTGGACGTCTGATAAAAGGACTTTCCATCTTGACCAGAAAGACTAATAATTGTATGAGTATATTGCGTTTTTCTAAAATACGATAAGCCTGACTGTCCGAGATGATGTTATGATATATTAATGAACTATAGAGGATAAGGTGAGATAATTATCTAAAGCATGTGCATTCGTACGAACAGAGAAAGGAGGAGAGAGGTGGTGGTGGTGTGTGTGTGTGTGTGTGCGTGTGTGTGTGTGTGTGTGTGTGTGTGTGTGTGTGTGTGTGAACGAGGGGAGAGCGGGAGCACCACAAAACGAATCAGCTTTCACCCAGTTTTAAGCCATAATAATATTATTATTATTATTATTTTATTAGCATTTTGACTTCTTTGCAATACTCGGTAGATATACAGGAGGGTTAATGGCTCAATGATAAATAGGAAAGTTTGTAGTCATTTTCCATTTAATTTGTTATTTTCTTTTCTTTTCCTTCCTATCGGTGCATGACGTTGGCCTCGCCAAAGCACCAGTTACTGGGGCCAATTCGATCATTATATTATAGCTTCTTTTTAATGAAATTGAATGCTTTGATGCGCTTAGATACGAATGATTGCATTCATCTAATGCAATATTGCAATATTTCGATTCTCATTTCATGCTACGTGTTGCGGATTACCGACTACCTTCTCTTTTTAAAGGAAATTGATAATCGAAAGCGATCACGTTTATTGTAAGAATTCAAGAATGGTAATTTGGAGTGTAATCGTTCTAGAGCAAGGTCACTCCAAATTGTGGCAAAATAAACTCCGAAATTACTCTTAATTCACTTTCTACTACTTACTAAAGAGTGAACTTTTCCAAGCATTTTCTTCTTGAAGTAATGCATGGCCAGGGTATTACATTTTACTTCGAATGGAAAATGTTATTTACTTTCCAAACCAAAAAAAATCACAAAAACAATCAGTTAAAAGAATAAGGCTGAGTTCCGATTCCGTGACCGCGAAACATTCTTTTCTGGAAGGGGGTCTGAATTAAAAACCTCTTAATCACCTCTTAAACCAAAATATATATCAAACAACATTTCTGTACATGCTCAGAAGACAATTCTTCATACCACTGGCCATTGGCTCCTTTCCACTATTGTTCCAGTAATACTAGGAAAACGATTGAAAAGCCACAGGCTTGAGTAATCAGTCTATACTCTTAAATAAAAACATGTTGTGGAAAAGACTGGCAAAAATTCTAACAAAGCCAGTTCCTCTCATATCAGAGGATATGTATTTCATTTCATTTCTTTTATTTCACATTAAAAACCCTGTACACAATTACAAATGAAAAAAAAGAAAATTACTCAATGTTTACATAAAAAAGAAAGAAAAAAAACATACAACAAAATCAAAATACGATGGTAAATAATGTGACCGGGGCTAGAAAAGGCGGAGCTTATCGAGTCTAGCCCCGGCAGAAATCGAGACTACGAGAAAGAAGGAGAGGCCCACCCCGGGAGCACGTACGGTCAGAGGCGTTAGGCAGAAGAGGGTCGGGGCAGAAGCGGGTCAGGAATTCTGGATTTGCTTAAACTAGGATTAGAAATGAATTTGGTCATTGGTTAATCATTTTTATCAAACCGGGGGCCCTTTCCATAGAGATTTACAACTATGCTAACTTTGACAGTATGGCAACTACCATGGTAACAGAGCACTGCAGCCAATCACGATCATGGTTACCATGGCAGTTAAAGCAATGACAAGGTTATCGTAGTTGTAAGACTTTATGAAACGGGTCCCTGATGGTGTCCATTTCGCAATAGTTCTTGATTTTCAGGGGTAAAAGCTATTCCCCAAATGGCATATGTTTTCATTAACAAATGTCCCCCATCAACTTAACTATACTGTAAAAACGCTCTATAATTTTTTAAGCACGTTGTGTAATCCCGTCACTCTAGCAATTATTGTATAAACTTTTTAAATAATTGTTTCAACTTTTTAAACAAGTTGCTTTCAAAGTTTAAACAATAACAAAAAGTTTAAACAACTTGTTGTTAGAGTGGCAGGCTTAAACAATGCGCTCTTTCTTGTTTCACTGTATATGGAATTTGCTTAAAGCATGGACCTACTACAAGGTCCGTACTTAAAGTTCGAGCACAAAGGCGCTAATGCAGTGTTATGTTGATAATAATGATGTTTTTTTGCGAGTCACACCAACCGACTGATGATATGCTATTTGATATAATAATCGGTCGGGAGTCGGTTTCGATGGAGTGAATTAACAGGGTTGTGTTTTTTTGTTTTTTTGGGGGGGGGGGCTTTCGTTTCTTGCTGGTAGCGTAAGCTTTTTTCACTTCTTTTAATTAATACTATAATCATGATCGAGATCTTTGATTTAATGTTTGCGGGGGGGGTTACTGATGATATTTATGTCCCAAAAAGAAAATCAATGGATGTTTTATAATAACCCCACAGAAGAAAGTGTGAAATTTGGAGCCGTGTGACCTTACCTGAAACTTTATAGGAATAGATAGATGTAAAAGAAAATCAAGTTGATAAAACAGTATCTATAAATTTTCAATCAGTCATTGAAAAAATCATGTAGCAGTTTAACTGATGTCCCTTTCCCCCGTCAAATTACGAATCTAATGTAAAGAATATACCTCTAAATACACAACGATTACAATTAGTGACAATGATGGGATAAGCTATTATTTCCGAGGTTTTTTTAAGGTAGCAGTCTTTCGAAAGACAAACCAAAATGTGATTATTTGTTTTATATTCCAGGAGCGATTTTGTCGAAAAGATATCACACATGGGCATGGCTATACCTTTTTGATTAGGTTTGTGGAATGTGCGCTTATGCGCGCATGTTGATAAGCTAGTACACAGTACAACGAACTTTTTATCACGTGATCCACTTCTGACCAATCGGATAGCGGCTTTAATATAACCGAGAATAGTATAAGAGAAATAACAGGCAACAATTGCATTTTCAACAACATCATCAGTATTGAAGTGATTCAAAGATTTATCTCCAACTTTGCGTTCAACTGTATGAAACACCTCCTGTGGGATCCAAGTGTCAGCTCCAAACACCATACAAAATTATAACATCGAATTGTATTTTTGTTGGGGATTTCCTTTCACCGGCGAAAGTAGGACTACCCTAATTATCTCTAAATCCAGCAGCTTTGGATCCAAACAACAAGCTCATGACAAATGGGTCAGATGAAGACTTGATGACAATTATATCTTCGATGCCAAACAATAGATTTCCCCCCTCTTGGTGAATCATTTCAGACTTATTAAACGGTCCCGGATTTTCAATCTGGAAAGTTATTTTCAGTGACCGTGGTCGGAAACCGGGGTTAATCACGTCACGCGTCTACGGTTATGCCACAGTCACACCCGGCTAAACCGGTTCCTGACCGATCAACGCTATAGCGTTATTTGCAATTGCATATCATCGGTCGGTTTGTAATCGGTTTCGCTGGTGTGACTGCACTAGTTTTTACCCCGCCTCCTGTTTGTATGTCGTTACGTATTTGAAGTGAATTGGTTTAGGATAAAAGCAGAGTGCAGAAAGCCGCATCTGTCTCATCGATGTTGACAGTTTTAAGGTTTCAAACAAAAATGATGAGTACGAGGGAAAATATTGATAAAAGTGGATTAAAAAAACCCAGTCAGACTACATCCTTAAAAATGAAATAAAGTACATGATTTTTAAGAGGCTTATAATGTGCCTAGAACTGAGGAATTACTTGGGAGACCGATTCCCCTGGCCCCTGATATCTTGACAAATTTAGAATGTGTTTTATCATAATATCAATCAAATCATTTCAAAAATCGGTCTAATAAGGCCTTTTGAACATGAGAAGAAAACCAAAATCGATTAACTTATGTAATATAATGACGAAAAGCGTTCGTGTGTTATAAAAGTCAGTGTATGATGTAATTTAGGCTTATGTGCAATATGTAACGCATGCTCATTATTGACAAAAATACGAGAAAAATCTTACTAATTGCAATTGAATTATCTCGAAAGATTATATGTACTTCCAAACATACCAAATTTGCTTTTGCAAAGTCTTCCAAATTCATCCCTCTCACAAGAAAATGGAATATGTACACATTATATAGTTTAAAGAGGTTGTTGTAAGTGAAATGGACTCATTAATTACAGACCATGATCACATGATGACCACATTTTTATTCTAATTGTTTACAAACTTCACTTAATTATTTTGTCTCCCTTAATTTTGACCAAGCATAAAATATGCAAAGTAAGGTAATAAATAACTTTGCACGGACAGTCTTTGTCATGTTGGTTAGTTAGTTGTGCATTTCACTCTAAGGTTGTTTTTCCTTTCTGCTGCATGCTTTTTTATGGGGGTATCTTTTGTTTTTGCTTGCTTGTTACCGGAAATTTATGTATTTCCCAAATAAAAGCATATCTTACAGTCGTTATAGCCACTGTCCTCCAATCGAAATAATTGTCATTGAATCCAAAATGTTCAATTTGATTCCATTACGACATCGTTAACATGATTAAGTTCATCAAACGCGGAAGTGAGGTCACGAGTTAATGTTGTCATGGATCAATGGTCATAACGTAGGCTGTTGATTAACGAGTTCGAATTATCGGCTTTGCTTTTTTGGAGTTCTGTGGATCATCTCTGATCAACACACTTAAAAGATTCTTCATGTCGCTTTTTCATAATGTCACCATTTCCACACTGTAAAAACTGTGGTGTTAAAACTGACACCAATTGGTGTTAATAGAGGACCACAGCCTGAGGTGTTAAAATTACACGCTAGAGATTGAATATAACACCAAAGAGTGTACATGTAACAACCAAAGGTGTTGTGATAACACCTATAGGTGTAAAACTAACACCACCAATTTAACACCGGTGTAAATAACTGGTGTGGTCCTCTATGTACACCGGTTAACACCATAGTTTTTGCTGTGCAACTAAGGTTTATAGATACTCTCTTTCATTCCTTTGCATTTCACGAATTTCATTATCATTTTTAATCATTCTTGTATTTTAGATTTTTAATCATGTTGATTTATTTCAATGAAACATGCCAAGAAAAAAAATATACACACTAAGAAATAAAGGTTCAAAATTGAACCCCGAAAGGTTGATGCAAAATCAGCACCCTATGGGTTCAAAAATTGAACCCCTGATTTGGGGTTCAAAATTGAACCATGCGGTTGGGATTCATTTTTGCACCCTGCGGGTTCAAAACTGCACCCCTAAATTTCAAATTGAACCCCTAAGGGTGTAGTTTTGAACCCGTAGGGTGCAAAAATGAACCCCAACTGCAGGGTTCAATTTTGAACCCCAAATCAGGGGTTAAATATTTGTACCCATAGGGTGCTGATATTGCATCAACCTTTCGGGGTTCAATTTTGAACCTTTATTTCTTAGTGTGTATACACATATCATTCTAGCCTATGGTTGAGACTGTTAATGGAATATTTTGTAAATGATCCGAAGAGTATTATACTCCGGGATAATATATAATTTGACAGCTCACGTATTGGGAGCTAAAGATTTTTTTTTTTCGAAGTATTTAGCTAAACATGATTGAGATCTATACAGCTCCATACCTCAAATCTCCAACGCCAGGCAAAATATCCCCGGGTTTATCCGTGAAATTAACCTTTAAGCCACATCAATTATAAATTATGAAATGATCAACGTGAAAAATAAAATTGGTAGATATGGTTTGTGGAATTTGAACGGCTCATCATTTTAGGACCCTGAGATTAATCATTTAGGGGCTCAATTGATGTTTCGAATTTTATATTTTTAATCCCTACAACACGATCCAGTTTACATCGATGAACTGATCTGAAAATTCAAACATAATTCGTTTCAGAGATTAACATGATTGATGTAGTTTTATGAAAATGACTTTCAGTCGTCAGTATAAAACGATTGACATGTTAATAAAACTAAATACTTTATTCTTATTTGCGAGGTTTCATGATTTATAAATCCGTAAATTGATTGAAATATATGATTCTGTTTATATTTACGACGGGATATCCTTTGGGAAGCGGAGGATAAAATATGTAGACTTAAAATATTTCTGTTAACTTGTAGGGTCAATCCAAGCCGGGATACACGATATTTGTGTATAAATAGGGGAAATCTTGGTATTTTAATTTCTATAATTCGGAATGATTACCTGCGAGAACAAATTCCTGACACATAGTATAATTTGAAAATGAGTGGACGAGAAAGACAGTGCCTGCTGGTTTAAACACTGCTCTGGAAATTCAATGGAAACTTTTCTTATTCCCAACTCCCAATTCAGAATTACAAGGGGACATGTCTCCATGCTACCTCCACCAAATTACCGCCTACAATAATTTGTATCAATTTCGGTGATTAAAAAAATAGCAGTGACTCTCATCCACTTCTGCTAAAATAGGACAGGTATAGTTTAATATGATTTATGAATTACATGATATTTGAATATGATACTTTCTTGAAAAAGAATTATGTTTTTTATGTATTTCATTTTGGTAAACTATTCATTTACCCCTATATAATTATATGAATAATTGTTTTACTCTGTTTATTCTTTCATTTTACTTTCCATATATTCGTTCTGAAAACGGGAAGTTTTAAGACACTTAATCAAATCGTGAATGAAATACACCTTTTACTAAAGAAATCGCGAAGCAAGAGCTGAGATTTTAGACATGCCATACTAAAGATCATGATTGTAATCCATAAACAGGTTCAGAAAACGATCATTCGAAATCTGTATTAAAAAAATGGTATGATATGATATGAAGCAGCATATTATGAAGCTACAGCACCATGACTTTGTATTTTTATGCCTATAGTTCAATGTGAATCTCCACAGGAGTATCATTTAATCGGTGGAAATGAGCCTACGAAGGCGTTGAGTTATTACCACCTTGATGAGATTTGAGTAGTGTAATTTAAATCGTTCTCAAGGGCATACGAAACAGGTTGGGGGCATGAGTCTATAGGTGCTCCAACCATGCACCCCACCCCTTCCCGAGTTTCTGCTGTCAAAATATACATTTGGCCAATCTTTTACAGCCACCCACTTTCTGAATATTGTTCGGAATATTTTTTTCATTTGATGATTAGCTGATGGATGGGTTGGGGTGAATGAAGCAGATGTGAAATTATTATTCTTAAATTGTACTTGTCCATGTTCTTGTGTAGTATTTATATAAATTTCTATAAAATCTAATTTTTACACTGTAAAAGAGAACTGTTGCTCGGCTAGCGCCATGAGCGTCTACTGACGGTGTGTGCGCTCTACAAATATACACTATTATTATTATTATTATTTGATTGTATTATGAATAATATTACATTTTTGTCATAAACATATATCCTTGAATTGTAACAGTAAGAGCTTGAATGCAGAGTTTAAGCAAGATCTGAAAATGAAGAATGTGAACTTTTTTTCTAATGGGACGTCAATCCTTATGTAAGATGAATTCATCAAATGCAGAAAAGTTTTATATATACAAATATTATGATGGATTTCACCATTAATGAATCAGAAAAATCATATAAACAGTTGTCAAGTTTTAGGACGATAATTTTTATTGGGGGCTGCCACCAACCAAATTTTTTTTCTGAATCCCTTCAAAAGTTGTATTCATGACCTCATCCTTACCTGGAGATGATTCATACTTGACGATGTCTGAAGAATGTAGACTTCCTAATTGAAGACGAAAATAACAAAAAAGAATGTCGGAGGGAAAATACCCAATGAAAACAATAAACGAAACATGAATTGTCATATGTCACTTTTTTTTCTCTTTCCTTTTAAATTCTAGCCGCAAGGTCAGATCGTACGTGTTTCAGATCTTGGGTAAGTTGTAGACAGTGATTCATGAAAATATGTTCATATCACAGATGTACTACTAGTATTCGTTTCCCTGTTCATACGACCATTTTTTTTTCTTTTTTTCTTTTCTTTTTTGTGGTGCAGGCCAAAAGGTTGAAGTTTCTAACTTTCGTCATTTTTCGTAAAACATTTCATTCATTTCATATTTTTTGCGCCTGGGCCATGGCTTGGAATCGAACCTCGAATTGTTATGTCTCTAGTCAGTTTTCTTAGACTATACTCGGCCACAGCAACTTCCATGAAAAGAGCTCGTGATTTACATTATCAGCGATGACATTATTGCTTATTTTATTTGAAAGTTTATACATATTTATGACCCATCCCGCTAATCGCACTAATATTGGCTGCATGTGACATCCACTTAATGTTACCGTCTCTTTTTAGATGCATTTAATTCCATTCTATAAGTATATCTACATATATATATATAATATACATATATATGAACTTAAATTAATTTTATTATGTTCATCGAGGAACAGTTACTGGCGGGTGGAAAAAAAGGTTCTGAAAGGATGCGAGCGAGCGAGCGAAGTGAATGAGCAAAACGTTGACCTTTGTAATATCTAATCAAAAATATAATTTGGGGATAGAAAATAATATCTTTCACTCCTTTTTCTTTCTTCTTTTTCTCTTTTTTCGGATTGTGAAATTGTTGGGGACTATAGCCCAAGCCCCCCTCCCCCGTTCCATTTGCACGCCAGTGGTAGAGAAAGCATGGAAAGTAGTGTCGTGTGCTGAGTTTACGTTTTTTTCACAAGAGAATCGGCAGAATATCTTTACACGGTCCCAATTCCTGATTTGGATTTGACATATTGTTCAGAGTCTGATAAGCGGATCATCAGCTAGTGGTTTTTGTCAAGGCACAAGAGAGGCGCCGAGAATTATCTTCTAATTAGAGATGACTTTCAACTTTCAAGACGATATGAACCGCAAAAAAAGACACAAGATATTTTATCTTGAGAAAAAAGGTGAAGGAGATAATGTTCTCTTTAAAGAAACGCATACTTTGCAATAAAGGTTGTTACGTGGATGATTAAAGCTCATTTCAAAATAATTTTAGAAACCGATGAAACGCATTTAAACTATACATTAAAGATGAAGAAATTAATGAAAATAAAAGAAATTAAATTTAATTAGAAGACTAGTTCACCCTAACAAAAATGGATTGAATGAATACAAAAAAAATTAAGCACGATGCTAAAAGAAATCATCAGACTCGAAAGTAAATTTAGAAGGTTATGACATTTTCAATGTTTTTCATATTCCCACAAAACATGCACATCACCGGTAATATGCAAACGAGGGAGTCAACTATGTCGTGTATTATTTCTTCTTCGTTTTATTATATGAAATATAAATTTCTTTTGTTGCAGATTTAAAGATAAGCAAGCATTTTCATATAAATTGCAACAATAACAATCAATTAGATATCATGTTTTCGTGAACAAGTGGAATTTGATATGTTTGTGACATTTCGACAATTCGAGCTCACTGTTCCTCATTTAATATAATGAGGTTCATTAATAGAGGCTTTCATCAATGGTGCTTGCTCCTAAATAACTTTTTTTGTGACAAGACAACATGGTTAGTTTTATCATCAGTTGCCTTTTTTAAATGACACACTACAGTAGCGATCTCTGACGTCACGCCCAGCAATGCAGCAACAATGAAAATATCATGGAGAGCCGCCACCATGGCACCAGGCATTTCAACGTTATGGTATAGTTTTTGTGAAAAATAATTATGACCACTTACCATTTTGCCCACGCTCCCATTATAGAATATTCAATTGAATGCTAATAGTTTTAAGTGTGCTTTTTATTTTGTTCTTCAATCGAGTTCGGACAAGATATAGTATTGATGTTGACAGACTCATGAATAGAATATTATTATTTTTTCCAGGTCTGCATGTTTAGCAAAACAATTGACAATTCAATAGTTTTCAAAAAGAACTGCAGCCCTATTGTGTCCACGCGAATACCCTCATTTTAAAGACACTTGTCAGCTTTCAAAGACACAGAATACTCACTTATTACACCAAGTTTTTAATTTAATACATTAAATTTCTGTTTATAGAGCTCTATAGCACAGTGAAGGGAAAGCGCCTAAGCATAAATTAAATCTACAAAATATTTCGAAACAAATGGCTCAATAAAAAATAAATGTCATATGTATTTACATCCCATTTTTCACGATAGGCTTAAATGAAAATATTTGGATTGTGAGAGTTTCGAATTATGATCCTCTTAAAGAATCAATAATTTATCAAAGACGTATATGCGCAATGAATTTACCGTAATTTTGTTGATTTTAAACTGTTAATAGACATTTAAAACCCCCATTTCAGTTTTAGACACATTTTATGATATGATATAGGAACCTTGGATGATGAGGTAAATCAAGGCAGTGACTTGCAGAATGGAATTTCCTTTCTGGCTTTCTTATCAAGGATACCATCAAACGACCGTTCAAACATAAACCTACATCTCTCCATGGAGGCCCTTGGGACTCCTCCAAAATAATTTCAGACAGGAAATTGACAAGAAAGTCTTAAGCCTGATCGCCATGAACTTGAGCTAAATATTTAGGTAATATTCCAATTGATATATAGTTCCTGACTGGCTTGGTTTGCAATATAATATACAGCGGTCAGTAGCAATATTGGCTCCGTAAAAGAAATAACTAAAAAATAAAAAAAATTAAGAGGGGGCACATTTCAGATTGGATTTTAAATAGTCGCGAGTGATTGAAAATACAGTAATGATTTTTTTTAATAAAAGTTTACTTTTTTAATAGAGTTTGACACAATAGCCATAAAAAATTACATGATTGACCTTTTTCATTTCATTTCCCTTTTCCTTCTTTGTTGTTTGTTCTTTTGGAGCATTTTGATTTTAAAAAAGAATTGATGCAACTTTATAGAGATTAAGTCTCTATAAGGTTGCCTCAATAATATTTTTTAATCAAAATGTATTTTTGAAAATACAAATTTTATATTTTCAAAAATACTACTTGATATGCGTTTGCCGTTATGGTTGTCGTTGTTATTGGAAGGGGTGGTGAGCATGGGATGTGGTTATTTTTACTGTTCATGCCCCTCCCTCTGTCTGTCTCTCTCTCTCTCTCTTATGTTTACAGTGACAACAATTAAACCGACTTCAAACCGATCGATAAACCATGATTCCATTCTGAATAACGTAACAGCTTTGATCGGTCAGGGAAGCATTTCATGAAAGGATTTTTTCCCGATAATTACCATATAGAAACAGTACTTCCCAGCCAATCAGAATCAGGGAAAGTTGTCGGATCTGACAACTTGTCGGATAAAAATGTTGATGAAACGCTTCCCTGGGGTCGGTTTCAGCGGTGTGAATGTGACTCAATAGTCAATAGCTGGAAATGAAGCTATAACCTAGCATGCCACCCCATCACCTCTCCTACATCTGACCGTTTGGGAATATATACTTAGCATGAGTAAGAGATGAACTTGAATTAGAAGTTCTAGATATAGACCAGGTGTTCCCTCGAGAAAAATCGAGTTTTATTTAGAATGAACTTCGAATGTAGTTGGAGTGATTCCTTCGTGACTTTGAACAATTTTCTGTCTATTAATATTTACACTCAGCTTTAAAAATTGCTATATTGACAGGACATACGGGTATTCAGAGCACGGCTAAGGAATAAAGTAATATTAATTCGGAATAATCAAAGCAAAGGGTTACAATGGGATAACTCTGCCTAGTGATAGAATGTGCCATTGGTGGTAAGCTTTGCCGGATTGAGTATACGTTCTAATGAGATGCTAGCGAACGAAGTGAGCCAGCAAATTTTCACAAATGTTTCTTATTCCCTTTTTCCTTTGGCCCAGCCCCCCCCCCCCATCCATCTGAACACTAATAATACGATTTTCTTTTAAATCAACTCAAGTACATATATTTTTTTACATTTCTTCTTATTACTATTTTCTTCTTCCCTTTCTTTTTCTTCTACTCTTTTCTTCTTCTTCTTCTTCTTCTTCTTCTTATTATTATTATTATTATTAGTATTAGTATTATTATTATTATTACTATTATTATTATTATTATTATTATCATTATTATTATTCACCACCATCTCCATCATGTTTTGCATATTACAGTTATGTCAAGTAGTCAATTTGAGTGACATGATAAAAACTTTTCGCAGCTAACAAGAATATTTCTCGGAAAATGACAAGTGCCAAAGGCAATTGACTAAACGATGAGGTTAATGACTTCTTCATAAGCTCTTGGCACTCCACCTGAGCCCAGGGCGACCTCAGACAAGGCGCGGTCTACACTTAATCATATCAAGGCGAACTTTCAAGGGTTAACATTAAATATGTTACGGTGTCTTTAAAGGGCAAAACCGGAATACATTATTTAACGGATTGCTTTCGGTTATATCATGCCAAGACATAATGCCAAGAGATTAGCTCTTTGATCCGTTGACCCATACTCGTCACATGAATTTCTTTACATATCTATATATGTTTTATACTGACAGTAAGTTTATTTTTATCTGCCCCAATAGAGTTACGAGGATTACTTCATGGTCAACCTATTAACACTTGGCTCGATTATATGTTTCACTCATTTATACTGTATGATTATAGTTTATGCAGGCCCTATGCGCCATTCTCTGCAAACATAAATGAATGACATTCTATTGGTCAATATCACTTCTTTGAATTCCATTGATTCTTTATCGGCAAGGCAACAGATAATAGGTAAATACCATTATAATTTGATGTTTTGTTGCTCATTTCCATCCATTAAAAATATATCTGATTTCTTTTGCAATGTGCCCTGTATGCTTGTAACAGTTCGCAATTCTCATTTAGTAAAACGAAAGAAAAAATAAATGGAATATCGAAAACACATAATGTAAGAAAAAACAAGATTTTTTTCACCATTGGGAATTCGTCATTTGTTTTTATCTCATTATGACGCACTTGAATACATGTGCGAGTTCAGCATATGTTTAAGAATTTTCTTTACATCTGTGATCTGTCAATATCACTCATAATTCGTTACACATACGGCTTGACGCCTTGATTCGTAAAGCTTAATGAAGAAAACCGTGAATTTATCAAGCTTATCAAACGAACCTAATTACGTCATTATGATTCATATCTCAATTAAGTTTGTTCGAAACATCAAATGTATATACGCCATCGTATTTCTTAACTAGTGTTTGATCGTGCTTATAATATAACAAATAAAGTCTTGGCTTATTCTTTGGTTACAACGCGAGTAAATAGGCATCGTCATACGTGAACAGATTTGATTTTGTTATCACTGATGGGAAAAAGTGACAGAATTTACCAAATTAATATTTTGGTTTGTGACCCAAATAGATTTTTTTTTTTCTAAGTTACAGTGAGACAGGGCGCCATTTGACAGCTCAAGAAACAATACCAACAACAGGACGACAGTAATAATGTCTAATCTGCTGGATATGCTTATATACTTCATCATTAATCAGTTTATCTAAACTTAAGTAAACTAAACTACAATTAGAGTAAACAATATTAAACTAAACCAAACTAAACTTAACTATACTAAACTAAATTAAACAGAGCTAAAAATAAACTATGAACTAAACTAAACTACTAAACTCAACCAAATTTAATTAAAATCAACTTTACTTAACTAAACTAGACTAAAGTAACGTAAATTAAACTAATCAAACTAAACTATACTAAACCAAACTTAACTAAACTGAACTAAATCAAACTAAAATGAAGCTAGACTAAACTAAACAGTTACTAAAATAATATAAACAAAACCTGACTAAAATCAGACGAGCTGACACACATGGACCCCCACGCACACCCCCCCCCCACACACACACATGACATACTCTCCTCTCCACAATTTGCAACACCTCCACAAATATTAATATTACTTTGTCAATATCAATATCAAACAAAGTCATATTGAGCGTAAACAAATTTTACCAGAAATTAAGACATATTTGAAAAACTATTTGTGGGTTATATTTTTCTCTCTTTTCAAAAAATCATGATTATTATTTGTGGGAGGGGACTATTTCTGTCCCATTTATTTGTGGTTTGATGGGGGTGTAACCTTTTAGGGGGTGGATTTTTTAGTGGGAGGGGTCGTTCTCTCGCTTATATACAAAGCTCATCGTCCATATAAATTTCAGTCACTTTATCATGTTTATTGCAACGGAAAGAATATATATACCCTGAAATTCTGGAAAATATAGGCCAGCCCCGGCCCCGCCACCCATTCGTCTAGCAGCATCCAGATCTTGCTGGGATTATATCAAACGAATCATGTCAAGTCGATGACGGATAACATTCCCATTTCATTGATTGTAAACATGCTATTATTTTGACGAGTCGCTTCCTGCATGGTTGGGGTGACTGTCAAACCGAGCCGGGCTTCGCCGAAGATCGCGCTCCAAGGGTACGGGTGCATTCGAACATGCATGAGCCGCTCAGCGGACCCGACTCCCCCCGCCCCCCCCCCCCCCCAAAAAAAAGGGAAAATAAAAAATGGGGTGAGAAAATGTCATTGGCATTTAGATGAACTTGATGCTGAAGTGAGTCACAGTTTGCTGACTGACAAACGGAGGGCTGATTGCGATCGCTGCTCTCGGAATCGCCGAAGGTGAGTTTAAAATCAGGGAGTGAGAGATATGTTTCGATGTGCACTGAAGTCCGGGACTGAAGTCTACAGAAAGGGTGTATTAAGGCCCTACAGGTGGAACCCAGGCCGAGATATTGGTGACTTCTTCTAAAAAAATGATTTAGTCGTTTTTTCGTGAATTTCTTAGATTTCATTACATTTTCTGAATATTTTAAAGAGAGGCCCACTACATGTAAAGGTACGATGCCACATGGGGACAGAGGTGCAACCTCCCCTCCTTGAATTTCCATTTAGTGGGGGAAAAATCTAAGAGACAAAAATGAAGGAGAAATAAGAAGCAAGTAGACGGGAGGGTATAAAAAGAGAGGTCTGATCCGTGTCACTTTATATGCCAAATATCTCCGCAATTTCAACTGAGAAATCAAATATGACGTTTTAGATCGACAGATTGTTCCTCACCCCCCCCCCCAAAAAAAAAAATCGATTTATCCAGATGCAGCCCTTGTGCTTGTGTGACGGTACCACGACTTTATGGGAAGGGGGCAAGTGGATGGCAAAATAAAATGTTAATGTTGGAAGCAAATTATTCTACCTTCTTTCTCCATTCTCCAAAACGTATGGGGACAAAAAGGAGGGACGTGGGTTCCAACGGAGGGGAAAGATGACCATGGCACCCCCCCCCCCTCCCATTTGGTGCCGCCACACATATAAGATATTCATTATGTGTTTGTTTTTAAATAAAAGCCCGTAGAGATATATTATTCAATAATTAGATAACAATTATAGAAGTTTAGCAAAAGTTGTCTACCAATTCAATTGTGTTTGAGAATGACATGAATGAGATCGGATCAGTGGGTAACTTTGATAACACTAACCGCGGTTTTACAATGTATACATTTTAGTTTCATGGAAATGTGAATTAAAATCTTCCTGCCTACAAAATAAAATCTTACCGCTTCAGTCTCAAGAGGAAACAGTTAACAGGTATGGAGGATCACGATAGAAGGCAGAATTCCGTGAAAGAATAGTTGTCATCCGACAAACTATTAATTAACACTCAAAAGTGCTAACATGCACTCCTGTAATCTAACATGTTTCATCAACAGAGTTACTTGATATTTGCTACTGTTTCCGTCACAAAAATTGGATACTTCTTATCCAAAAGATCCTGCTAGTCAACTTTTTTTAATTAATTATTGTCAAAGGAATCCATGATTTTGCCAAAGACGTCATTAATACGTTTAAAACAGAGAGTTCACATGTATATAAAATATAAAATAAATAAAGTAGACTAAGCGAGAAAAACATTAGTTTTGTATCATTGAAATTGTGTTTTTATGAAAAATATATATAAAAAAGTGAAGTTACCACTGTTCCACGGAACAATGGCACTTAATGTAAATAACTAATTACTAAATCATTACTTAGGTTAGTCTTTTGGTAAGTATCTTCATGCTATGTCGGTAATATGCCTATTTTTTTATTCAAGAATGTAAAAATGGTACGTAAACTAAAGCATGACTTGTCTCCCCCGTCGCTTTGTAGAACATAATGAAAATATAGTACGAAAAATTATCAAAAAATAAGGAGATATACATAATTCACCTCGCAAATACATGTATATTTTAACAAAACGCATTGTCAAAATAAAAACTTACTCTTTGTATCAATAATATTGAAACATGCTCTGTACACATCTGTTGTTCATTTTCATCCTATCATTCTTGATTTCAACTAAATTTGTGCTTTGAGTGTATGGTATATTTAATTCTTTGGTGTCTCTTGTTATACAGTAATCAACACATTTAAGTTTTACAAATCTGATCCTGACTTATCAAGAATGGTATGTATATGATTGATTAAATCATGGAGATATCAGCACTGTTAAAAATTCCCGTAGTTGATTTTTTTAGGATGCCAAAGCAAAATAATTTTCAGCTTTCATGTACAGTCATTTTCCTCTAGTTCATATATCCGTCTGTCCTTCATTTAACTCAGACTTTCACCCTTAACCTTTGAGAATAATTTACCCCCTCCCCAAAGTTCAAGAATGGCATGGTATAATGAATTGGCATTCACGATTGGTTTATATGCATTGCCTTATACGAGTCGTGGTGGTTGCCGATATTTCTAAATTCTAGATTTCTATTAAAGAAATTAAGATCTTTCTAAAGTTTTGATAAAAGTCTACAGGAAGAACTGTTTTATTAATAGGAAAAATGTAGAAATTCTTCTGATTGCTTTTGTACAAACATAGTTGACATTTTCCATGTTTTCAGGTATTAGCAGCTCATGCCTCTTGAGTGACTTGTTCAAATTTCCATATTTGTAGTAACGATCGTTTAAACACAATGTCGGTGTTTAGAATAAAATTCAAATGATAAAGTAACCTAAGACTAACAAATATTTAACAAGCGATTTTTTTTTCTTCTAACCTACTCCCAACATTACCATTTACAAACAAATAAGTAAATAAAGATGATGTCAATAGAAATTACAAATGCATGCCTTTGCTATCTATATTGGTTGGAAAATATAGGGGTTTGGGGTGGGAGTATCTTGAGTGTGTACACGCCGGTGTATTATATAATTGACGACGTGAAGAAAAAAATGAATGAAATTTCTTGTTGCAGTGAAATATCAATATTATGATTATGATGGCGAGAAACGTCAGGATTTTCCAAATATCTTGCAAGCCGCTTGTCAAATGGTTGTCATGACACTACACGCCTGCCATAAGAAACGAGATTTTAGAGCTCCAAGAGGGGTAAATACACGCCCTTTCCTGACCTAGCGATATCCCGATTCGGCTCAAGAGTTTCAACGAAAATAAACCCATGAAAAGCTCCATATGGCATGATATGGATTGAAGTAGATATTATATATTTTTCTCTTTGAAAGCAGGAAATAACCTTAGAAAGATTTATCTCTTGATACCCAAAGCTGACCTTTGAAACTGGGTCTATCTGAACACTGCTGAAAGATCAATAACGGGCGTAAAACAAATCATAATTTTTCACCAACATCCTATTCTTTCGAAAAAAATACGATTTGTGTAGTTTCAATTTTCTATATAGGGAGCCCATATAATAAGAATGAATAAGATGTAAGCAATGCCATACATGATATCATGCTGCTGGTTTTATTTAAGTATAAGCTCCTTATTCTCTCGTTTTAGCCCCATCACCGCCAAGCCCTTATCAGGTCTTACTGAATTTCAAAACTGATATGTGGATAGCCTTGATTAAACTGGGATTAAAAGAAGAATCAGAACTGAACAATATATGAATACTAATTTGATTATAAAGAAATAGATTTGAAAAAGGTTGTTATGGCCTTTATTGCACGCATTTGAACCCGTAATCTATATGGCCTCAAATTGATGAAGCTCAATTTGAGAGTACATTCAAATCATTTGACACGTGTTATCATTGAGACAGTGTATATGTCAGTATTACCTTCAACAATATCCTGAGATTAGTCTGGGTGGGGCGGGCTACGACAAAATTATAAGAAATCCCATTTTATTTCAAGTTACATTCTCGCCTTGCTTGCTGAAGAGAGAGCAGCTGTGACAGACTTTCAAGTGTATTTCTTGTCACGACGCCAAATAATGCATAAACAAGATAATATCCCTTTCGAGAATATTTCGAAAGAGAAAAGGATTTCATGAAAATAAATGGCTATTGATTTTGTCTACCTCGATTATAATCTATGACATCGAGAGACATTTGCTGCTTTTTGTTGTCCAATGTTACCGTTTTCGTTTTGTCATCCACACGCAACATAAGGCATGTATTAATTGTATATGTTAAGATTTGGCAATCAAGCCTATAAAGAGGGGGCGGCACTCTTGGAGCAGACAGGCGTAACATCTTCTCGAGATGATTACACGAATGGGGACTTTAAAAGGTTTGTAAATATTATCGCGAAGCAATACTTGCAACCACGAAGCAAGAAGCTGAAAAGGAGGAAGACAACTGGTAAGGGGCCTAAATGTAAAACAAAAATATCAATAATGATAACGGTATTTCGAGGCTATCGTGAAACGAAATTTAAAATACGATAAACGTGCGAATGCGAAAGAGGTCGTTCGTTTACACTTCTACAGAAAACATAAGAAGTATTAATTACTTAGAGCTAGCTTCGAAAATTATGTTTTAATTATTATGTTGTTATTATTTATAAAAATGATATATTCGGGGAGGGGGCTATATAGCCCCTCTGCATCGCCTTTCTTGATTTTACACCCTTAAAAAAATCAGTCAATATATATATATGTCTAGTCACATTTCTGAATATTCTGGTCAGAAACAACTATGTTCTAGAAAAATACGACTAGAAAATAGTTGAATACGACTAGAATAACAGATGCACCTAGATGACCCTATTAACTAGTCTTTGCTGATTTGTTCTTAAAGTGTATGCTTATTAAGATTTGCTAAATGAGTTTTTAAGCTCCGCATCTGGGGTATAAAACATTCTAATTTGTTGACATCAATTGCTGCCCAAGCTTTACCAGTTGGTCATGGTTAGAAACATCCTCAAATTCATGGGCAGGAGGAAAAACCATGCCCCTTTTTTAGCAGGTCAGGATGGAGAATTCCTCTTGAAATAAATCATTTCAGGAAATCTTTCATTTCTGAAATACCTTGTCCCTAGCAGTGAGCAGGACGACCAGGGTTTTCCGCAAGGTTGTTATTTATAGCCATCTTTGTTCTCCTTAGTAGTCCCCATTTATGTGGTCGGACATTAACGTTTGTCGGTTACCTAATGTGATGCAATATGTAGAAAAAAAAGTTTCACTATGAACCTAAACATATTTTACCTCACGCTATTTCGTTGATAAACTTTAAATAAAAAAGTTAATCAATTAACTTGTGATGGGATCATAACAGGTTGTAAATGATTGTATGCAGCGGCGTGCCTGTAAAACCTCGTTAGGCATGTTAGGAGGGGTAATGTTTTCACAAGCAAAAACTAATGATAAAATAATAATAAAAATAAAGATGAAATGAATTTAAACTCACTGCCACTCCCAACCCTATACGCTTTTGTTTCATGTTATTGTTAACATCAGAGGCGTCGATCAGGGGGTGGGGGCAATTGCCCCTTCAATGAAAGTATTTGGGGCGAGGAGCTTTCCCCCAAATAATTTTGTCAATTTACAAAATTCAAAATGTGCAATGCATATGAATTAAAAGTATCGAAAAGCACTACAAAGCCATTAAACTTGACAAAAAATACAATGAAACATACACAATTTCCACATTTTCAGCACGCTCTGAGCGCAAAATTCTGATTACGCGTGGAGCGCACCGAAATTGAGGACATTGTTTCACTTTTGCCCCCCCCCCCCCCATCAGACACAGGGATAGCACCCCTGTTGTACATGAATGATTCGGGAAAAGGGCGACTATAGTGAGATCAGATTAATCATTAATAGATCACAATTGACTTCTTTACTTAGTGTATTGGTTAATTGCTCAGTGTAAAATAGTGAATTGCTGACTGATCCGGGACTTGAACTGTTTTATTAAATTACAAAATAATGCGACTAGATACTAGCTAATATAATATTTGCTTGTTGATATAAAATTATCCACTCAGTCGCTTGGAGAGTCAAATTGGAAGTTAGCCAGTAATATAATCAAATTACCCCAACGTGGATATTTAACATGTTGTGTTTGATTAAATTGATAGATAGAACCCAATGATCGACATAAGCCTTCTTTATTTTCGACCGATGCTCTAACATGTTTATGATATACAATCAAATTAATCACAAAATCAGAACCTTTTTTTAGTAAATATGTTTACTTCATAATAGTCGTTGTCAGTGGCGTAATGAGCCAAAACAAATTGATGGGCACAAAATTAGATAAAACTAGGTAAATAGGTCGGATTTTTTTCAATAAGCGTGAGAGAGTAATGCGAGCAAGCAAAAAAATCAATTTTTTTTAATGGAAATTTAATTTTGTGATAGATTTCGACTCAACATTAAAAATGTTAAAAATTTTGCCCTTTTCTTTTCATTTTCTCTTTATTTAATATTTTCTTCGTTGCTGAACTTTTTTGGGGGCGGGGCATGTACCCCAAAGCCCCCATCTGCACGCCAGTGATTAATCTGCAGGCACAAACCCTGATTGAAACTGATCATCAAGTGGGTCTCCACGCAAAGACTAGCACATATACAAAACTTGCTGTTTCAGTATACAAGGCACTATAGGCTGCGCATTCAGACCCTTGACTCGAGTGGTGGGTTTGTACAGCAGACTAGCCAGTGGTCGTTGTAGGCTACAATCCTCTACGCTTTTATGTAATTCGACGATTGATCATCATATATATATATATATATATATATATATGATGATCAATCGTCGAATTACATAACGTCGGGTATACACCATATGATATATATATATATATATATATATATATATATATATATATATATATATCATATGGTGTATACCCGGCAAAACAGTAATCTAGACAGAAACTGCTATAATACTGTCAAAGATGGTTATACCATTAATAGCTCTATGGTTATACCCCCATCATGCCCATGCACCCCTATGAAAATCCAACCCGTTCCTCTCGGGGGGAAAGGGGGTTAGCTTTCCGGGATCACTGGTCTGCACCGGTAATAAAGTTCAACCTCAACAGTTTCCAGATTGGCTTAGAATTCCCAATGATGTTCAAAATAGACAAATATGAGGGGGAAATTACAGCGAGAAGGGGGAAAGGGAAGGGGCTGGCCTATCATGACCGTTAGCAATGGGGGCAGAGATGATTTTATTTTGCCCTCCAGCTGAAGTTTTAAACCCCTTTTTTATATTGCAAATTGTCTCCTGATAAAAATGGCTAGCATGTTTTTTCTATTATGATACCATAATATGATTAAATCACAGATAATGATTTGAATTATCGTTTTGTGTATATAATACAGTAATATATACAAATATATCATCGATAATAAAGTGTATTCATCAGTCTATTATCTAAAATATCGATGTATTTATTATTTTCTTTGTCATTATTCGACACTTAATTATGTTACAAATTGACCAGTTAGTTAATACATTCTGTTTGAAATGTCTTTCAAATCATTTATTACTTCTTCTTTTCTTACTTATCATTATTTTTAGAGGCAATTAAGTTTTTTTTAAGTACTGATGGTGACGTCATCATGGTCACGATGTCTTGCGTACTTCCCACCCTCCACGCTCTGTTGCAAAGAGTATGGACATTGATGATGTTTATCACCGTGACGTCTTCTTGTCTTCTTGTCTGCAACCGGGTGGACCTGAAGGCTGTTGAGAGATGCCCACTTTTTCCCCTCCTTCTTCTTCTTCTCCTCCTCCTCTTCTTCTTATTCTTCCTCTTCGCTACCCGTCTTCCTCTTCTTCTTCTTCAGTCTGCTTCGCTCCGCCGTTCTTTCCATTCTCCACCATTCTCCTCTTCCCCTCTTCCTTCTTCTTCTCCTCCTCCTCATTTTCTTTCTCTTCGCTACCTGATTCTATCTCTTTTGCTTCGCTCCGATATATTTTTTCACTTCCACTTCTTCTTTTTCTTCTTCTTCTTCTTCCTTCTTCTTCTTCTTTTTCTTCTTCTTCCTTCTTCTTCTTCCTTTTTCTGCTTCTTCTCCGCCTCCTTCTCCCTCTTCTTCCTTCCCTCATTTGTCATTCTTATATTGATCTTTTCTTCCTCTTTCTCGAAGGGGTGTCCTTTTTGATGTGGCATTTTGTACCCAGTGCCACAGTCATCAAGGGTACCTTAACCTATATGGGGCAGAGTTGTGCTTATTTTTTTTTATTAATATCATCATTTTTTTTTACTTTAGGGTGCCGCCTCTGAAAAGATGCTACTAATGTTTAAGGTGCAAACCCTACATTTTGCACCTTGAATCTTGCAAATGGGGCAGAGTTGTACTTTAGAGTCGCGGCTCAAAAACTTTGCTATTAATATTTACGGTGCAAATTTGAACCCCTGAACCATACATTTTTCACCTTAAACCTTGTAAATATGGGGCAGAGTTGTATTCTTTTTAACTTTTATAGGGTTGCGCCTCACAAATGTTTCTACTAATGTTTAGGGTGCAAACAAAATAGTTGGTGTAAATATGGACCTATAATTAGCGTTTAGAGATCCATGACGTAATATGGCGCTGATGATGATAATCAGTTGTCTTTTCACATTCGTTACCCTTCCTCTTATTCTTTCTTAATCTTCTGCTCCTCCTCTCCGCCCTCTACGGCCTACCTCACCAGAGGTTTGATCTATGGTGCACAGGGGCGTGTTGCATAAAGAGTTGTGTTTTACGCAAGTCAAAATACCAAGCGCAAGTCCGTAATGCGTGCTTTTGATTGGATGAAAATCAAGTTTCGATTGATTTCTAGAGTTACGTTTGATTCCAACCGTTTACTGCAACCGGCCCCAGATGACATTGTATGACGCGCTTAACCAAGGTAAATTGAAAAGCGCAATGACATTGATGATGATAATCACTCGTCGTCTTTGACTGGGTGGACCTGTTAGAAGATCAAATTTACCAATCAGCTTATTAGAAGCACACCGCATGAAGTGGCTATATTCTGAACGATTTCATCTTCTGAGCTTACAACGTTTTCACGGCAAGTGACGCAGTCATAAAAGTTCACACAATGGCAAATTAAACTACGAGACATGATGTGAGGTGGCAATAAAGTATAGTCTGAACAAGTGACGCAGTCTGAACAAGTGACTGAAGTTGCGACAATGACCCATTAAACTTTGAGACATGGGGTTAACAAGAGACTGTCAAATGAATTGATAATTTAAGTTTGAACATGGATCTACATAGCTCCGTGGTTTGAACAATGTCCCATCAAGTTTAAACAACGTCTTTGGGCAGTCTTTTGATTCACATGACACTGCCTAAAGACTTAACTTACAAGCATGGCAAAAACTTTTCTTCGAAGGTGGGTAACTCTACTGGAACTTATTCCCTACCTTGAAATCTTGAAATACTTTTATGCAGGTCAATAACGTACTAGGAAATAGGAAAAATCGGTCCAGGGGCTGAATATTTAAAACACCTTTCTGACATATTTTTCATTTTTACCCTTTTTAAAGTACGGTTATACTTCAGATTTTCTCATTTGCCATAAGGTATTGGCGAATCCTCTTGGACCCAAGAGCTGATCGCAAGAATACTTCTCTCTTCCTCAGGCAATGTCTGATGAAGTGTAGAGACCATCCTCTGGACTCTGTTGTCTGGTTTTATAGTCGTGCTATATACCTTTTGGCAGGTCTCGGGCCCATTACATAAACATGATGATACTCTATAAAGGCTCCCGAATGTGGTGTGCAACTTTCTATCACCTCTGATCACATAATTAGCGAATTTTAGCAGCTGCAACGGGGACGGGTTCTAGAACATAGTGAATCTATTGAGAATGCCCTTCAAATGACAATGAACAGCTGAGAGGTGTTTGTCGAAAATTAGTGAGCCGGGACTCGAGATCGTTGTAAACTTTTGAGCTGATGAAAAATTACAAATATGTCGTTTTTCCAGAGTCACGGACGAAAAAACTGTGGTGTTAACCGGTGTACATAGAGGACCACACCAGTTATTTTACACCGGTGTTAAAATAGTGGTGTTAGTTTAACACACATAGGTGTTATTACAACACCTATGGTTGTTACATTTACACTCTATGGTTTTATGTTCAATCTCTAGGGTGTTATTTTAACACCTCAGGGTGTGGTCCTCTATTAACACCAATTGGTGTCAGTTTTAACACCACAGTTTTTACAGTGTACGATTCACCGATCTTCGACAAAGACTTTTTGTAATGATGGGTTTATTGACAATAGATTCTCTACGTTCCAAAGAGTGTCTGCGTTATGTTGCGAAAACTTCCTTTATGAACACGATGAGGGACACTGTTTTAAGGTCTATGCAGCATTGTCGATTGTTGTGACGCTTTATTTTCCATGGTTCCATTTGTTCTTTTTATAGGTATAGGCCCACTTTCGCTTAGTCCCACAAATTCTTTTTATAGTTAGGTCTACTTTCACTAAGTTCCATCTTTCGCCCTGAAATCCTGCCCCTCAATATCAACAAGTGTTGACAGAAAGTCGTTGTATTTCGGATCGAACCCTCAGGTGCTTTTGATACTTTATTTTAAATCTACAAGTTTTTGTCAGGTGTCTAAATCGGCACCGGCTTCTGAACATGATTCATCTGTTCATATTCCTATCAAAGAATTAGATCTCTCTTCATGTTCAACCGCATGTTCCCGAGATGCAAGGAGTTTTAAAGGGAGATGGATATAAAAATATTATATGAATGCAATC
This sequence comes from Lytechinus variegatus, assembly GCF_018143015.1. NCBI lineage: Eukaryota > Metazoa > Echinodermata > Echinoidea > Temnopleuroida > Toxopneustidae > Lytechinus > Lytechinus variegatus. The sequence goes on along the minus strand of NC_054755.1, from coordinate 7,197,165 downwards.
ACAGTTCGCTAATACCTATGATGTGGTGAAAATAACAATATATGGGGCACAATTCTCGAGCAAACCGTACCAGTGGCCCCCACCAATAGAGGAAAAAAAAATCAGTATTATCTATACATTTTTTTGACGGAAGAGTAAAAAGAAGTAAAATTTTCGTGAAAAAAGTTTCCTTTTTCATTTCAAACAACAACTTGAATGTTCTGCTAATCGACATGAGAATAGCAGACACTTCTATCTATGATTTTTGCCAACTGAAGTTGGTCATGAGGACGTACAGACATAGCAACAAGGACTTTTATAGAATGGATGAGAAAATCCCCGCAATCTGATTGGTTGAGAGCTATGCAAGAATTTTTACTGGGCTGCACGAACGATATCCCGATAATCAAAACGATATCCACTGTAAACAAGCTATCGCCCGAAAAGGTCATTGTGATGTCATCGCGCATGTACTGTTACGCTTGTTTACGTCAAAATTTTGAATTTTCGATCAAGGCAGAATGAATCAAATAAAGGATGCAAAATGATCTGTAAGTACAAATCTGGTACCGTAATTGTCATTGGGATTAAAACTGCCCGCATACTTGTTAGTTGAGAAGTCCAGACATACGATCTAATGTTAGATCTACTGCCCTGAGCTGTGAACAGCCAAATTCTCCACTCACCACTGCACTGCCCAGGCAGCTGCAAGCGCTGGCCCCGGCGCGGCCCGGGCATACACACACTGCTATTGGAGGTCGGAGGCTGCCTCAAGATCTTGTCAATGCAAAGCTGTATTTGGCATTTTGGGTATAATAATGCCTTTGTGCCAACATATTATGCAGTTAAGCCCATATTTATGTTGTCCAGGGTTATCAAAGTGTCTGCATTACATTTTGGAATTTTCATGCATCCGGTAAATAAATCATGCGTCCGGTAAAAAAAATCATGCGTCCGGTAAATTCAATTTACCGGATGCATGAAATTATCATGCATCCGGTAAATCATTAATTTTTGTATTTTATTCAATAAATTTTTTCCATTCTATAAAACAGATGATGCATGGGTTTCTTTCGTGGGTCAGTGGAACTGTGTGCACGCGGTAACTTTGGCATTATGGTCTAAACCCACTCGGCTGCGCCTCGTGGGTTAAACCATGCCAAAGTTACCTTGTGCACACAGTTCCTACGGAGTACCTTTAGAATCCAATGTCATGAATCGATTACAAGAGCAACGTCCTATTCTAATAATGTTGCCTCCGTTGTGCAATGATAGCAATTTGTCGCCCTCTATGTTCGTGAACGAATTAATCGGGAGATGAATAAATTTAAAGGATAGAGGGGGGGGGGGGGTAGCCCCGTAAGGAGTAAGGTACACGACTTGTCCAATATGGTTGAAGCCCGGTGGTTGATGTGTAAGAGAGAGTGGCAGCAATATTAGATGTAAAATGAGAGGACTTATAAAGGGAAGATATGAAGGGTCAATGAGGGGGAGCGTGATGGAGGACATGTGGGAAGGTATATAATCATGTTCATGATGTTTATATTTTGTAAAGGAATGATATACGTTGATATGTATACAGGGATAACGGGAGATTTTTATGTCATGTATATGAATACTTATACTTGAATACTATTGGATACATGGATACTTGGATACGTGGATACTTGGATACTATTGGATACATGGATACGTGGATACTTGGATACATGGATACGTGGATACGTGGATACGCGGATACGTGGATACATGGATACTTGGATACTTGGATACTATTGGATACATGGATACTTGGATACGTGGATACGTGGATACGCGGATACGTGGATACGTGGATACTTGGATACTATTGGATACATGGATACTTGGATACGTGGATACGTGGATACGCGGATACGTGGATACGTGGATACATGGATACTTGGATACTTGGATACTATTGGATACGTGGATACGTGGATACGCGGATACGTGGATACGTGGATACTTGGATACTATTGGATACATGGATACTTGGATACGTGGATACGTGGATACGTGGATACGCGGATACGTGGATACTTGGATACTATTGGATACGTGGATACTTGGATACGTGGATACGTGGATACGCGGATACGTGGATACGTGGATACATGGATACTTGGATACTTGGATACTATTGGATACGTGGATACGTGGATACGCGGATACGTGGATACGTGGATACTTGGATACTATTGGATACATGGATACTTGGATACGTGGATACGTGGATACGCGGATACGTGGATACTTGGATACTATTGGATACATGGATACTTGGATACGTGGATACGTGGATACGTGGATACGCGGATACGTGGATACGTGGATACTTGGATACTATTGGATACATGGATACTTGGATACGTGGATACGTGGATACGCGGATACGTGGATACGTGGATACATGGATACTTGGATACTTGGATACATGGATACTTGGATACTTGGATACGTGGATACGCGGATACGCGGATACGTGGATACTTGGATACTATTGGATACATGGATACTTGGATACGTGGATACGTGGATACGCGGATACGTGGATACGTGGATACTTGGATACTATTGGATACATGAATACTTGGATACGTGGATACGCGGATACGTGGATACTATTGGATACATGGATACGTGGATACGCGGATAAGCTGATATGTGGATAGTTTGGTACTATGAAGGAACATCAAGGAGTTCCTGATACTCTAGAACATGGAAACCACATAAAGAAGTACATGATACTAAAAGAACTTTTAGAACGAAGCATCACGCACCCTAATTACCCTTTCTGCCAGATAATTTACATCGTTTTTAATTTGTTTTTTTCTTGAGAGAAAGATAGAAAAGGCTACTTTAATAAGTTAATTGTTCCAAATTGGCTGCTCTCTTTATAGCGAAACATGTATCAATTGGCTATGCCCATATAATTACAATTGTAACTATAAATTTTAATCCTTTTTAGAATTGATTTTATTTAATTAAGTTGATTTCAGTAAACAAAACATAAATAAACTGTTTGGATTATTATAGATTTTTCAGTAAAGGCTAATATAATAACATGTACGAATATGCAGCTTATAAAAGGTGAACTCTATACCAAAAAACTTATTGATTTGAATAAGTAGAAAAATGAGTAACAAGCTATTTCATCAAAAAAGGTAAAATAGGAAAGTTATGCCTTTTCAAGTTTTTTTAAACAAATTAATTTCATTCAGGGCTATGTCTTGTTGCGCTTTTATCTCGTTGTTTATAAAGCGCTAAAGAAACAATTTTACTTAAACACCTACAGATTCGGTCATCAGATTTAAGCAGTCATTCCTACTCCCTGGGTGTAACTTAGCCATTCGTCAATGTGATTGTCTCGTTTTGATTATGAATTATGTAATATGAGTCGTTCTATTTATCATTTTTAACTTAAAACTAGAGATTTAATAGTTCAAAAATGACGTGATAATTAAATTTTTTGTCCGATTTTTTAAGAAAGATGTGAATAAGAAGTAAAGGAGTGAATAAAAAGTTTTGTTTATGAGTTATTGCATGAATGGCATATAATTTATTTTTTTCAAAAATTATAGAAAGAATGAACTTGATGAAGAGAAAAGGATAGGAATAAGAAGTAAGGGAGTGCAATAATTTTTTTGTGAATGAGATACTGCATCATTGGCATATAAATTACTTATTTAAAAACAATTATCTTCCTACTTAACATCCAGATGACTTTCAAAAGAGCATGGAGTACTAGAACTGCATTTGTAACAGAACATCGGCATGCAATGACGCGTTTGATATAATATTTCGTTTTGAGCACAAATTGGATTTGACTTTCATTGGTTGGTTATTATGTGAATGTCTCGTTCTGATTATAAATACGAATAAGTATTAGTCCTATATGACTCGTTTTATTCTTAATTCTTTATTATGAAATGTAATTTATAATATGTCATGAATTTATGCCTAGATAAGTATTGAATAAAGTGACCGGATTATGAAAAGGCTGATTTTCTTACCGCTATTTGAAGTGGTGAAGAGGAATGTTATCTGACTAAACTTAGTGATTCGAGTGCAAAGCGCGAATAAAAATATGTTATGGGCCTATTGCGATCAGAAATTTCTTATATTTTAATCACGTTTTGTATATACACAATCAGTCCGGAGCGCGTTTTTGTGTGGAAATTTAAATCTAAAACTAAAAACGGACATTCCTGACTCTTTTTGTAGTGGGTGTTGTACGTTGTATGCATTTTTATTTCTTTAGTAATTTGTGTTAAATAATGTGCTTAATTGTCATTAATTATTTTTACTACGATTATGCTGTACACAATGTATACACGACATACCTATAATTAGATCATCACCAATTAATAAACTGGTAATTAGATACTGTCTTGTTGGAATGCAGTATGTGATATGTGTCGTACGCCCCTCCTTATAGGACAATTTGACGCTCCATTCGGTCCAACATCAATTTGGTGCCCCTTCTAGTTTAAGGTTAGTCTGGAGCCCCCTCGCCATGTTAAGGTCATTTTTTCCCCCTCTCCTTATATTGTCTCCCTCCATCCAAAGTTGAAGGTCAGCTTTGCGCCTCCAGTTACAGGTGAAATTGGTGCCCCTCCTTTCGGGACAAATCGGTACCCCCATATTTATTGCACTTTGGGGTCCCCTTTAAGTTGAAGGTAAATTTGTCGCACTCCCTAGGATGAAGATCAACTTGGTGACCTCTTTTGTTTAAAGGGGAATGGAACATTTGGAACAAATAGGCTTGTGTAGAAAAAGAAAAATCAAAAAATAAGAAGAAAGAAAGTTTGAGAAAAAAAAGGACAAAGTGAGAAAGTTTATATAAGCATTTGAATATTACAATTACTAATGCTATGGAGATCCTCCAATTGGCAATGGGACAAGGATGTGTGATGTCACTGATGAACACCTTTTTCTTTGGTGTACTATTAAATACCCTCAAAATGTCTCTTTTTGGTTTTTCTTATGATGATCTTATTCCGATGGTTTCATTCTCCTCAGTTTTGCGCCCCCTCCTTACACGGAAAATTGCCTGGGTGCCCGCCCCTTAAGTTGAAATTATTTTGACGCTTTTCAAGTTTAAATTATGGTTTGCGCCTACTCAAACATAAATTTGGCGCCAGTTTGGCGCCCGCCGTTACAGGTCAATTACTGTAGGTGCCACTCATTCTTGGAAATATTATTTTGCTCCACCTTTACGCGAACATCTTTTTAGCGCCCCTTTTAAGGTCAGTTTGGTGTCGCCTAAGAATTTAAGGTCAATTTGGGTCTCACTGGGTAAAAGATAAACCTGGTGCCCCCATGTTTAAGGTCACTTTGTCACCCTTTCCTTATAACACAATTTGATTCCCCCGTTGGTCATGTTGGTCTAACATCAATTTGGAGCCCCTTCTAGTTTAACGTCAGTCTGTAGCCCCCTCATTACGAGCAACTAGGCGCCCCCTTGTTTATTGTCAATTTGGTGCCTTTGTTATGTCTTTTTCTGTTTTCCTTTTCCCTGTTTTTCTCTCTATCCCCCTTATTTCTCTTTCTCTTCATGCTTCCTTCTTTTTCATCTTTTTCTGTTTTGTTTTTCCTCTTCTCTCTTTCTCTCTCTTTCCCCTTAGTTCTCTTTCTGTTCATGCTTCCTCCTTTTTATTCATCTTTTCTTTCCACCCGCTGCTTCCCCTTTTCAGCGCCCCCTTTTTTGCCTACCCTGGGAGCAAGGGCAACGACCCCTCCCAGAATACGTGCATGTTACTTAGAATACATAACTGTTAAAGGAGAATTAAATCTTTGGAACAATATCGCTTGTGTGAAAACAGAAAATTCAAAGAAACAGATCAACGAAAGTTTGAGAAAAATCGGACAAATAATGAGAAAGTTATGAGCATTTGAATATTGCGATGACTATAGCGTATTGGCAATGCGACAAAGATGTGGGATGTGACATGTGAACAACTCTCCCCAAAACTTTAGTATATATTTGACTATAATTGCCTCTTTTATGACATTTATCCATACATCATGTGCTCTGTCTTCATGAGGGCATGTAATACATATTTTTTAAGAATACATCATGGATAAAGAGTTTGTATTACATATCAAAAAGCAAAAAGAGACATTTAAAGGGTATTTTATAGTCCACCAAAGGGAAAGTTGTTCATCAGTGACATCACACATCCTTGTCGCATTGCCAATGTGAGGATCACCATAGCATTAGTGATAGCAAAATTGAAATGCTCATAACTTTCTCACTATTTTTCCGATTTTCTCAAACTTTCTTTATTCTTATTTTTGGATTTTTCTGTTTCTACAGAAGCCTTTTTGTTCAAAAGGTTTCATTCCCCTTTAAGTCAAATCTGGTATACATCGTTGTTTGATATAATACACTAACATGACTAAACCTTGTAATTGCTTTCCTTTTTCTATTTCTTCTTTCTTTTACCTTTGAGGTTCATTTGAGAAAAAAATCAATTCCCATTTAAGATTAAAACGAGATGTATACATCACATTCATACAGTTATAACGTTACAGATTTAATGACTGGCAATACTGCCTTGTTGGAATGTATATGTGATAATGTCTCGTCGAATCATGATTTGGGTTTGACTTGTTGGTGAATTGTTAATTTGTTTGTGAAAGTGTCGTTCTATAATAGCATAAGTGTTATTTACTAAGGTTTATCCAGTTCAGTGAAATTAAGTTTGGTTGATTTGATTCAAGTAAAGTAATGTCGTAGAGATGAGGGCTTTTTGAGGACCAAGGAGCCACAAGAGTTTAACGAAGTGAAAATAGAGGAGAGGAAAGAAACGAAATGAAAACACATGGATATTATAAAACTGTGAAATCTCTTAGAAATTAAGAATTTGTATTAAAAAGGTATTAATTTTGTCTGTCCGCTTTGCACCATCGTAGTTTCTTATTTTACATTGCCCCCGTATTCAGAAGTGTGCAATGAATGAAATTAAAGGTGTGGTAATATCTAGCGTAATTGTGTGGTGCGTTTTATTGTAGACCAATTACATAATAGTTTTTCCATTTATGATTTTGGAGATTGTAAAAGTCAAGTCCACCAGCGGCAAAATGTAGATTGAAATCAAATTTGAATAGTATTGAAAACTTCTGAAAATCGAATATAAAAGAAGAAAATAATGACATTTATGGCTTATTTCCAACATTTGGAAATTAAGTTTTGAAATATGACATGCTTACTAAACATATGCAATTTGATTTAATATATTAAATGTCACTTCATAATTCCTTCAGTCCACAGATACAGATACAAAACCACACGTAATGCTTTGAGACTATAGGGCTACTATGTAAGATTAAGACCCCAAATTCTTGAAAGGTGGGATTAAGACTTGGGTACTTTATAGTGAATAGTAATTACGTAATCTTTTCAAGTTCATGACCGGCATGAGCGTGAGACCGGCGTGAGACTCATTCTTACTTTTGGTTTAATACAATGCACACGTGTCACTGTTATTTTCTAAGAGTTTAAAGAGCTTGTGGTGTTAATTAGCGTCAATAGTGGACAATTTACGTTAAAGCTCCATTGTGTATTTAAAAAAGTATGTATTACATGCCCTCATGAAGAAAGAACAGAATCATGTCCAATGGATAGATGTGATAAAAGAAGCAATTCAAGTGAAATATATAATAAAGTAATGGGGAGAATTGTTTACAAGTGACATCACACATGTTTGTCGCATTGCCAATTTACTATCTCCATAGCAATAGTAATCGCAATGTAACACAATTTGACGCCCCCGTTGGTGAAACATCAATTTCGCGCCCCTTCTAGTTTAAGGTCAGTCTGTAGTCCCCTTGTTACGAGCAAGTAAGCGCCCCCCTGTTTATTTTCATTTTGGTCCCTTTGTTTTGTCTTTTTCTCTTTTCCTTTTTTCTTTTTCGTATTCCATCTTTTTCTCTCTTTCCCCCTTATTTCTCTTTCTCTTCATGCTTCCTCCTTTTTATCAATCTTTTCCTCTTTTGTTTTTCCACTTTCCTCTTTTTCTCTCTTTCCTCTTATTTCTTTTCCTTTATAATTCCTCCTTTTTATTCAGCTTTTCTTTCCACTACCTCCTTCCCCTTTCAGGCGCCCCTTTTTTTCCTACCTTGGAAGCAAAGGCAACGACTCCTCCCCCTCCCAGAATACGTGCATGATACTTAGAATACATAACTCTTAAAGGGGAAGTTCACCCTGACAAAAAAATTATTGTAAAAAAAACAGAAAAAATAATAGAAAATATTGCCGAAGGTTTGAGAAAAAATCATCAAATAATGAAAAAGTTATTAGAATTTCAATTAGTTGATTTGTGACGTCATATGCGAGCAGCATTCCTACATAGCGAATGGTAAAAAACAATGAAATGTTATTTTCTCAGAAAATTGAAAATGGTTTTCACTGGAACTTTTGTATATCAAAATTTTGAAAATCATACATTTTATATTACATAACACATACGAAGCTGCTCATTTATGACGTCACAAATCCCAAATTTTGAACTATAATAACTTTCTTACTCTTCAATAGATTTTCCTAAAACCTTTAATATTTTATACTATTTTTTCTGCTATTTTTACAACCAATTTTTTCTTCAGGGTGAACTTCCCCTTTCAGTCAAAACTAATATACATCGTTGTTTGATATAATACACTAACATGACTAAACCTTGCAATTGCTTTCCTTTTTTTATTTCTTCTTTCGGTTACCTTTGAGGTTCATTTGAAAAAAAATTCAATTCCCATTTAAGATTAAAACGAGATGTATACATCACATTCATACAGTTTCAACGTTACAGATTTAATGACTGGCAATACTGCCTTGTTGGAATGTATATGTGATAATGTCTCGTCGAATCATCATTTGGGTTTGACTTAGTTGGTGAATTGTTAATTTGTATGTGAAAGTGTCGTTCTATAATAGCATCAGTGTTATTTAATAAGGTTTAACCAATTCAGTGAATTAAGTTTGGTTGATTTGATTTCAAGTAAAGTACTGTCGTACAGATGAGGGCTTTTAAGAGGCCAAGGAGCCACAAGAGTTTAACGAAGAGAAAAATAGAGGAAAGGAAAGAAAACGAAATAAAAACTCGTGGATATTATAAAACTGTGAAATATCTTAGAAATCAAGAATTTGTATTAAAAAGGTATTAATTTTGTTTGTCCGCTTTGCACCATCGTAGTTTCTTATTTTACATTGCCCCCGTATTCAGAAGTGTGCAATGAATGAAATTAAAGGTGTGGTAATATCTAGCGTAATTGTGTGGTGCGTTTTATTGTAGACCAATTACATAATAGTTTTTCCATTTATGATTTTGGAGATTGTAAAAGTCAAGTCCACCAGCGGCAAAATGTAGATAGAAATGAAATTACAATAGTATTGAAAACTTCTGAAAATCGAATATAAAAGAAGAAAATAATGACATTTATGGCTTATTTTCAACATTTGGAAATTAAGTTTTGAAATATGACATGCTTACTAAACTTATGCAATTTGATTTAATATATTAAATGTCACTTCATAATTCCTTCAGTCCACAGATACAGATACAAAACCACACGTAATGCTTTGAGACTATAGGGCTACCATGTAAGATTAAGACCCCAAATTCTTGAAAGGTGGGATTAAGACTTGGGTACTTTATAGTGAATAGTGATTACGTAATCTATTCAAGTTCATGACCGGCATGAGCGTGAGACCGGCATAAGACTCATTCTTGCTTTTGGTTTAATACAATACACACGTGTCACTGCTATTTTCTAAGAGTTTAAAAAGCTTGTTGTGTTAATTAGCGTCAGTAGTTGTGAATTTACGTTAAAGCTCGTGGACATCTTTCACTTGATCAGTTTATTGATTCATCGTCAATTTCGTTAGTTTTCGAAGTTAAGTCTTCTTTGTTGAACGATGGCCGGAGTGGCTGCAGAACTTTTTTTCGATGAAGATTATGACGAGTTTATCAAGCAATTACTGGGAGAAGACATTCCGTCATCTGTAACGAATGAAATAGACATGCAAAAGGAGACGAATGGTGATACTCCGGTAGCGACTGACATAGACATGATGGATGAGAACAATAATGTTGGCATGGTTGGAGAAAGGATCAGTTCAGAAGAACTGTACGAAGACATATCTTCAGAGGAAGATGATGATGCTTGTACTCCTGAGGCTAATGACGAAAATGGAAATACAGTGAAGGTGAATTCTCTAGCGCTACCTGTTATCGAGGACATGAGTGCGTCGCCGAACCGGTTGAAGGAAATTGTGGGAATGCTGATTTCATACATTTCTTATCAAGATGGACGAATTAGAAAGTTGGAGGAAGACATGAAGAACATGAAAAGATGAATCGTTATGAAGATATGGAGAGGAGTATGATGGACGAATCCCCTGATGGACTATTGGGACTGAAACTCTATACATGTATTTTATGTTTGTAGTGATATCTGTTGTCATGGCAGCATTTAATTTCATTATATTTTGTTATGTACTACTGTTTAATTTTTTTGACATTTGCATCTGTAGGCCATTTTATCGTAATTTTTTCTTCATTATATATATTTCTTTGTAATTTATACGTAAATGTAAACATTTTTATAGATATTTTTTTACATAAACATATTTTTTTCTGAATGTGAAGTTATCTTCTCTCGTGTTAGAAATTCCCTTTGATATTTAGTTAAATAGTACCTTTAATCTTTTTTTATTGATGTTATATATGTACATTTTGTATCTATATGCAGTCTATTTTTTTTCCTAAAATAGATATATTTGTTTAGTGTAAATTGATTCGTACATGTATATATTTATATAGATATTTTTATTACAATTGTGATATGTATATTTTTATTGTATTTGATAGAGTTATGCGTGTCTTTGTACTGGTCTTCATTTTTATTACATAGTTATGTTTTGTAGTTTATTTTTAGACGGAAATGTAAATAAAGTTACATGATTCATTAAAATGTTGTAAATATCTAAGTATTTTAGAGAAATATTGTTATCATTCTTTTTAATTGACTCATGTTACTCGGTTTTTAGGATCATATTGTATATTATGACTTTCATCAAATTGAAATGTAATGTATAAGAATTATCGTAATAAATCGTGGAATGTATTTTGTTCATGAAATATATTTATATTTTGTAAATTTTTTTGTTTTGAATATTCTTAAAAGATAGAATGTTGAGAGTGTGAAAAACAGAGAAGTAGAAGAGAAGAATAATTAGGTATAAATGATGAATGAAAATAAAAGAGAAAGAGAAGGGACAGAGAATGTAGGAGGAAAGAGGACAAGGAACATAAGTAGTGATCATTGAATTACACAATTGAACATAATGTATAGAAGGAAAGTAAAGGAATGGATACAATGGAAGGGGAAAACGGAGTGACATATAGTTAAAGGTAAATAAAAACTTTAAAAAATAAGTGATTAAAGAGCGAGAGAGAGATGTAGAAAGACAAATATTTAAATTTTCTTTCCTTCTTATTGTCTTTTGCTCTGTTACCTCTATATTTTTTCATTCTTTATATGCGTTTACTTGGGTGAAAAACATAAATAGAGAGGGCACAAAAGAAATGAGTGGGTGAAATTAATTTAAGAACAAGAGAAGGAAAATCTTTGGAAAAGAGAGGAAATTGGAAAGAAAAGGCAAAAAAAAAAGAAAACAGAGCGACCCCTCCCCAAGTTAAGATCATATTGTTCCCCTCTCCTGTGAATTATGAGATAAGCGCCGTCATGTTTAAGGTCATTTTGTCCCCCCCCCCCCCCGCCTCCTTATACGACAATTGTGTCCCCCCCCCACCAAAAAAAAATTAAGGTGAATTAATTCAAATTTTTTTTTTTACTTCCATCAAAAAAAGAAATTGTATACCATATATAAACTGAAGTATTTTTATCCGTTGCAAAGAAACGGTGAGTTTGGCCCCTCCTTTTACAGGTGAATTTGGTGCCTCTCCATTCTGGACAATTCGGTACCCCATTATTTATCGTAAATTTGGCGCCCCCTCTAAGTTTAAGGTAAATTTGCCGCACTCCCTAGGATGAAGATCAACTTGGTGACCCCTTATTTTTAAGGTCAGGTTGGCGCCCCTTCTTACACGACAATTTGCAGCCCCCAGTCATGAGTTCCCCGCTCCCTAAGTTTAAATTACTTTGATCCCCCCTAAATTGAAGGTCTAGTTTGTGCTTATAAGTTCAAACATCAATTTGGCGCCAGTTTGGCATCCCCGTTACAGGCCACTTAGGTGTCCTTCCTTGTAGGAATATTTTGCACCCCCTTTATGTTGAACATCTTTTTGACGCCCCTGTTATGGTCAATTGTTGTCGCCTTAGAGTTTAAGGTCAATTTTGTTCCCCCTGGGTAGAAAAAAAAACCTGATGCCCCCAGGTTTAAGATCACTTTGATACCCCCTCATATTGGACAATATGACGCCCCCCGTATTTAAACATCAATTTCCGCCCCCCTGAAGTTTAAGGTCAGTCTAGAGCTTCCTCTTTATATACAGGTCAGTTTGGTACCCTTTTGTTTATGGTCAATTTGGTGACTTTCTTTCATGACAATACAGTGCACCCGTCCCCAGTTCCAACATCAATTTGGCGACCCGTCTGTTTTCTTTTTCTCTTCTTGTTTCCTCCTTTTTATTCATCTTTTATTTCCTCTCTTACCTTCCCGTTTTGGCGCCCTCTTTTTACATACCCTGGGGGCAAGGGCCACGAACCACCTCTCCCCCCCCCCCGAAATAGAAACATAAATAGAGGAAAGCTTGAAATGCAGGGGAAGAGATACAGAAACAAAAAAAAGAAGAGATAAGCGCCGTGTAGCTGTTAGCTTGCACGTCTTAACTTCTATCGGTGAGAAACTGCTTAATCCTGATTCAGATGAGGAACACAGTCTTACCGTGCCTCAAAATACAGTAGAAGCTGCTGCTAAATTTGTTGAGCATTGTGAGGCTCAGAAGGAAATCATTATAAAGGTGAATATAAAACCTAAGATTTAATTCTTACGTATAACTCATTTATTTAAAAAAATTGAAATAACATTAAAACATTTGAAAGAAAACATGTCAATGAATATATATAAATGTGTTTAGCTTCTACATTGAAGTCATATTTCAAAATTTTAGAAATACAACTCATATTAGTTTAATAACTAAGTAAAATCATACAGGGTTATCTTTATGCGATTAAATAGCAAAAAAGTCTGTTAAGTGTATTATATTTTATGATTATTTTCGGTTGAAGGAAATTAATATATAGATTATTTTATATTTGTTATTGAAAATACTGCAATTAATTGAGTATAAAATTTAGATACATAATTTTCTGTACTAACTCGATAAATGATACGTAAACATCAATATCAAAAATGGTGTTATTATATAAAGTTATTTATAACTATGTTTATTTTTGTTGATACAGGAACTGGAAGAAATCCTCAAACCAATCATTGCTGGCTGTAAAGTGCAACCCAACCCTGATGACTTGAAACCGGCTATCCTCCGCTTTCCAGGAAAAGCGATAACGTATAGAGCATTCAGACAAAGTGGTCCTCGACGTTTCAGATCTACAATCAAAAAAGAGTTTGAAACATGTGTACAGTCTTTATCTGAATACGGAACATACGTGGAACTGAGAATTGGAGCGAAGATTAGTGTGTTCGTCAAAAAACGACCGGATAACATCAATTGGAGACAGAGCACTGAAGTGAAAGAGGAAGAATACGTCCAAGCATTCTCTCATAAATTGCATAGTGCAATATCAAGGAACATTTGCGAGTCTTTAGAAGACCGTGGTGTTACTACAGTTGAATTTCTAATGAGTGACAATTAATGTTATCACTACCATAATTTATCATGCATATTGACTTCAAAGCGTTTGATTTGTGGTTAATTTACTTGCTTCTGAATTATTAAAGAATATATTTGTCTTGCATATATTACGAACAACTGAAAGTCATTACGCCTATTATTATGCTCTCTGCAGCAGTGAAGGATATTCATACTTTGTTGATAGCGACTGTCACCTATGTAATTGGTGAAACTTCGTGGATACAAAAACCAGTTGGATATCCAAAAAGAGAACCAAACATGTTTGTAAAAATGATAGGACGATCATGGACCGCCAAATCGCAGGCAATAAATGCTGGAACAACGGAGCCCTTGATAAAACTTGCTGAAGAAAGAGGAGATAAACAAATCATAATTGGGACAAGTACACCAGCTGGACTTGTCAAGTAAATTGCATCTAACGGCAAGGCAATGAAGATATCAGGAGAGATATATGATATCTTGTTAAAGCTTATCAAGACTTAAAATGTTTCAGGATCCGGGATACAACATTACTTTGTGAACTATTTAGTGGAGAGGTTTCAATCATGAATATGCCACTCAGAACAAAAAAAAAACAATCTGTGCACGATGAACATGCTAGAATAATGAAAACGTCTGAGAAGGAAAGCCAAATTGCTTTAGGCAATTCATGTTTCACAAAGTTATATACAGTAAAACACTGATTGAAATTTGTTAGAACGTAATTTGCTATAAACCTTGCAGTAGTTGTTTAACATTTGAAAGAAAAAATGTTGAAATGATTGAAATACAAATATTGAAATTAATATCTTTTCTTTAAGATATTGAACACTTGTTTAAATTGATTATGGTTGTAAATGGTAGTAACAGCGTTATATATTTTTTTAACGAACTTTTTACTGCGTACAATATTGACCTTCCCAAGTTTTATTTTGTGTTACTCTACGTATTCTTGTGATATTCTAAATTTTGTTAATATTAAGTTAAGAAGAATTATTCTCATGTTTATTCCAAGTATAAAATAACGTTTCAAACATTTTGTGAAGTGGAGAGATAAATTATAATTTTTTTCAATCTTGTGAAGAATGACAATGTTACAGGATCTGGGAATACGACATTACATTGTGAACTATTTAGTGGAGATGTTTCAAGCATGAAATATGCTTCTCAGAACAATAAAACAATTCAGGCAAATACACCTTTATTTGTAAAAGTTAAAACGCTGTTTGAAAAGTATAACTCAATTTCCTAAAAACTGGAAGTAGTTGTTTAACATTTGAAAGAAGAAAGTCGAAATGATTTAAATATAGGTATTGAAATTATTATCTGTACTTCAATATATTGAACACTTGTTTCAACTGATTATCAATGACTGTAACTGTTACACTAAACACCGTTATATATTTTAGCTTAAGAACGTTTTTACTGCGTACAGTATTGACCTTCTAAAGTTTGATTTTTGGTTATTTTACGTATTCTTCTGATAATCTTAATTTTTTTTTACTTATGCTTATTCGAAGTATAAAATAACGTATCGAACATTTTGTAAATAGAGAGATATATGATATCTTTTTCGAGCTTATCAAAAATGACAATGATTCGGAATGTGGGGATACAACATTACTTTGTAAACTATTCAGTGGAGAAATTTGAAGCATGAACTATGCCACACAGAAAACTAAAACAATTAAGGTAAATACACCTTTTTGTATATTTCGTGGATCACAACCAAGACCAGCATTTGAATTATTGAGCATGTTGGCTGATAAGAGCAATGGGTTACATCATCTCTTTTTGTTATATGGTCCACAATGATCTTTAGAGGGTATTCATTTGTCTCGCAATCTACTATGGTCAACAAGGAAATTCGTGATCACTCCCGCAAAAAGTGTTCACCGGCTTTCTAGGAAATTCGTGATCGCTCTCGCAAAATTTCCTAGAAAGACAGTGAACACTTTTTGCGAGAGTTTTCACGAATTTCCTTGTTGACCATAGTACATTGCGAGACAAATGAATACCCTCTAGCGATTATCTCAATCCGCAATAATGAACTTATTTAGTATTATGGTCCACAATGTTTTATAACAAGTTATACTGATATAATAAGAGCCAACGAAGATTTAAAGATATTCCATCTGTAACGCAATTCGTATAGAGCAATCGAAACTTCATAACGAATTTGGAAAATAAATAATTAATGTTTTTGAAGATGTTGATTATATGTATGTTGAAGACTTACGTCACCATCCAAATACAGAACTAAGAAAGATGTTCGGTAAGGCTACTATAGTCAATATTTTCTTTCCCAATAAGCTCAGGAAGACACTGTTAGTTATTAATTTCTGCGAATCAATGAGTCAATCCTGCAGCCTCAAGAAATGCTCATACAATGAAAGAATCTCTTGGCATAAGAAAAATAATCAATAATATTTAATGTTATTGTGGATATATAATAAATAACAGTATACACGCTTTTGAATGATATTTTTGTTGTATATGTTTTTCATAGTGTTTAATGTCTCCTCTCCCAAACATAATAATAAAAAATAAGAGAAAAAATAATTAATTAAAGACACAAACATCATAAAATAAGAATTATTTCTAATCAACAAAAAATTTAAACCAATAGAGAGAACAAAAGATAGAAAAAATGAATGAAAGTGAGGAGAGAAAAATAATAAAAGTGAGAGATAAAAATATAAAAGTGAGGAGGGGAAAATAATGAGATTGAGTAAAATAAATTAATAAAAGTGAGGAAAGAGAAAATGATGTATGTGAGAATAAAAAATAATGAGAGTGAGGAGATAATAATGAAGGTGAGAAAACAAATAGTAATGAAAGTAAAAGATAGATAATAATGAGATTGATTAAAATAAATTAATTAAAGTGAGGAAAGAGAAAATGATGTATGTGAGGAGATAAAAAATAATGAAGGTGAGGAGAGATATAATAATGAAAGTGAAGAGAGAGAAAATAATGAAGGAGAGAATAAAGAAAAATAAGGAAAGTGAGGAGAGAGAAAAAAATGAAATGAGGAGAGAGAAAAAAATGAAGGTGAGAAGACAGAAAAGAATGATAGTGAGGAGAGAGATGATAATGATATGAGGAGAGAGAAAATACTGAAAGTGAGGAGAGAGAAAATAATGAAAGTGAGGAGAGAAAATAATGAAAGTGAGGATATAAAATAATGAAAGTGAGGATAGAGAAAATACTGAAGGTGAGAAAAGCCAAGATAATAATGTAAGTGAGGGATAGATAAGAATGAGATTAAATGAAATAAATTAATAAAAGTGAGGAAAGAGAAAATGATGTATGTGAGGAGATAAAAAATAATGAAAGTGAGGAGAGAAAATAATGGAAGTGAGGATAGAGAAAATAATGAAGGTGAGAGAGAAATAATAATGAAAGTGAGGGATAGATAATAATGAAAGTGAGAAAAGAACTAATAGTTTCAGTGAGGAGAGAGAATATTGAAAACGAGGAGAGAGGAAATAATGAAAGTGAGGAAAGAGAAAATAATGAAAGTGAGGGAAAGATAATAATGAAAGTGAGGAAAGAGAAAATAATGAAAGTGAGGAGAGAAAAATAATGAAGGTGAAGGAGAGATGATAATGAAAGTGAGGAGAGAGAAAATAATGAAAGTGAGGAGAGAGAAAATAATGAAGGTGAGGGAGAGATAATAATGAAAGCGAGGAGAGAGAAATTAATGAAGGGAGAAAGAAATAATAATGAAAGTGAGAAAAAAGATAATAATGAAAGTTAGGGAGATAATAGAATGGGAGATAAAATAATTAAATGTTAAAAAATTCAAATTTTAAGAAAACCATGAAGGAAAATTACATTTATCTTTTTATCAAACCTTCCTTCATTTTGTTTGTATTGGCAAATACACCTTTATTTGTAAAAGTTAAAACGCTGTTTGAAAAGTATAACTCAATTTCCTAAAAACTGGAAGTAGTTGTTTAACATTTGAAAGAAGAAAGTCGAAATGATTTAAATATAGGTATTGAAATTATTATCTGTACTTCAATATATTGAACACTTGTTTCAACTGATTATCAATGACTGTAACTGTTACACTAAACACCGTTATATATTTTAGCTTAAGAACGTTTTTACTGCGTACAGTATTGACCTTCTAAAGTTTGATTTTTGGTTATTTTACGTATTCTTCTGATAATCTTAATTTTTTTTTACTTATGCTTATTCGAAGTATAAAATAACGTATCGAACATTTTGTAAATAGAGAGATATATGATATCTTTTTCGAGCTTATCAAAAATGACAATGATTCGGAATGTGGGGATACAACATTACTTTGTAAACTATTCAGTGGAGAAATTTGAAGCATGAACTATGCCACACAGAAAACTAAAACAATTAAGGTAAATACACCTTTTTGTATATTTCGTGGATCACAACCAAGACCAGCATTTGAATTATTGAGCATGTTGGCTGATAAGAGCAATGGGTTACATCATCTCTTTTTGTTATATGGTCCACAATGATCTTTAGAGGGTATTCATTTGTCTCGCAATCTACTATGGTCAACAAGGAAATTCGTGATCACTCCCGCAAAAAGTGTTCACCGGCTTTCTAGGAAATTCGTGATCGCTCTCGCAAAATTTCCTAGAAAGACAGTGAACACTTTTTGCGAGAGTTTTCACGAATTTCCTTGTTGACCATAGTACATTGCGAGACAAATGAATACCCTCTAGCGATTATCTCAATCCGCAATAATGAACTTATTTAGTATTATGGTCCACAATGGAGTATGTAATTAATTAAAAATTAAATAAAAGATGCTTAAAATTGCAGACATTATACATCTGTGTAGGTCGAAATGCAATATTTAAAATAGGTTAATGTGATTCTTCTTTTCCCACGAGCTTTAAAGTTGCTGTGATTTGATGTTATGGAAGGATGGACAAAAAGTAATATGTCTCGGTTAGACCTCAGAAATAAGGAAACAAGTTTAAATCATCTTTACTCTGTCAATACCGTATTCAAACTTCATCAAACTTTGCGAATTTGTAACGAGGTACCAACCGAACAGTGTAAAAAACAACAGTCAGTTTTACCCGTCTTCATCAAGCACGCCCTCAGTAGGCAATAGCGGTGTAAGAAATCACAAGAATATGATTAAGAAAAAATACGATAAACTTTACAAAAGAGAAAAAAGGATACTAGCACATCAATGATGTGGAGCTCATCCAGCATCTCGCAACATAATTGAACAATTCAATTTCATCCCAGTTGACACTAAAGTGAATTATATTGATGGCATAAATCGAGGATGTAGAATTGAAATTGATAAGAAATGAAATAAAAGCATTTCTTTGTGATCTAAGAATAAATTTCATATGAATGAAGTATTATTAATTATCTAGACAAAGTTCTTAACTATGTGTAGAACCTTGGTGAACCTAATGTAGCTCTCAGATGGAACAAAAACTAAGTTAATAAAAAAATAAATATAAGTAATTTTTGTACATTTTGAAAATATATGAATAAATCAGCAAAATGAATGAGATAATTCGATGTTCAAATTTTATATCAGCACCTCGAACTAATATATAAAGAAACAAAATTGAAATTGATGAACAAATGTAAATAAAACATTTCCTTGTAATTCTGTGTTATGGAGTTTAGTGACATCCGAAAGCCTTCGTTCTACAAAATGGAAGAAGAAAAAAAGTAAAAATCAATCCACAATTAAAGAAGAAAAAGTATTTTATATGAATTTTTAGAAATATGCATAAATTAATTTCGCATATATTAGCATAAAAATAGTTCTTGTCGCAATTATAAAGCAGAAAAAAGGAAAATGTGAAGAAAAAACTTGCGTTTAAACGATTAAGGACGGATAATAAAGAATGTATTCTCAATCCTGACTAGACAAGTACCTTGGTAGGTCCATGGTTAAACCAAGAAAAGAATTATAAACCAACCAGTTTCTACTTTTAGTTAACGACCGACAGAAATGGATGGAAATTTTTCAGACTCTCCCTTCCTTTCCCCCTTGTAGCGAAAGCTGGATCCTCCCCCTGTAAACATCCTCGTATCCACGTATCCTCGTATCCACGTATCCGTTAACCACATGTATCTACTTAGTATATTTCCACGTACGTATCCCAGTATCCCCGTATCCGCGTATCCTCGTATCCACGTATCCGTTAACCACATGTATCCACTGAGTATATTTCCACGTACGTATCCTCGTATCCACGTATCCGCGTATCCACGTATCCGCGTATCCACGTATCATCGTATCCATGTATCCACTTATCCTACGTATCCACGTACGTATCCCAGTATCCACGTATCCTCGTATCCATGTGTATCCACGTATCTTAGTATCCATGTATCCACTTCTGTGTCAAAGACTTATTATTAGTTCAGTTCTGAAAAAGTACAACGTATCCGTTGTTTTCTCGTTTTAAAATCTAGAGATTTTTGTAATCGATTCATGACATTGGATTCTAAAGGTAAGCCGTTCCTACTGACCCACTCTAACCCATGCATCATTTGTATAATATAGTCAATTTTATCTCGAAAAATATTTTAATTAAGGAAATGTTATTGTTCTTTGGACATTTAAACAGCCGACCAATCAGGATCAACACTTTTCACCGATTTCAATACCGGTATCTTGGCCATGGTGACATTACTGACATGCACTATCGGCTAGTGCTTTTAGGGGGCCATGCACCGCTGTGGCGGAAGGGAGAGGGTGACGATTTTCTCATAGACATTTCGGTATAATTTGCTTGAATATTTTGTTAATGACATTTGATGGATATAAGATGGATACATTATTCGAGCAAAGGGGTGGGGGCCAAAGGGGGTCCGTCAAATGACGATGAACAGCAGGGGTCTTTGTCGAAAATTTGTAAACCGGAACAGCTGTTTTGTATTAAGTTTCAGAGCTGAAAAAATTGCAAATATGTCTTTTATTTAGGACGAAACTTCTGTTTGGTTTCACCATTTTTCGACAAAGACTTCATGGTTGTTCATTGTCATGAAGAGTTTTTACCAATGCATTTTCTATGTTCTTAAATCATTCTGTCGTGTGTCATGGGAGCGAAAACTCACTTCTATGACAAAACCAGGGATCCCAACCAATAATGAATCATGATTGTGTTGTGGGAGCATGCAGATGTTAGACAAAGAAAATTTGTTTCTGAGACGATGATTGGGGCATGAATCATAAACCTAACCAAATTCAAGTGTACCGTTATATTTCCTGATTAAATAACAAAAGAGACGTGCCACATGGCACTCCCACCCTTATCCCTCCGCCCCCTCTCCATTTCTTCACACTCTCCCCCTTCCACTGTCTATCTATCTATCTATCTGATCTATCTTTCTATCTATCTATTCAATCTATCTATCTGATCTATATATCTATCTATCTATTTGATCTATCTATCTATCTACTTAGCTATCTATTTTATCAATCATAAACCTATACAGTTGTCTGTCTGTCTATCTGTATATTTATTTATTTATCTATCTATCTTCCTATCTACCTATCTATCTACCTATATTTCTATCTATCTATTTTCATCTATCTATCTACCTATCCATCTATCTATGTATTCATCTATCTATCCATCTATCTATCTACCTATCTATCTACCTATCTATCTATCTACATTTCTCTCCCCTTCCCCTCTTCTCTCTTTCTGCCATGTCTATCTTCATCTACATTTTTCAATCATGTGTCACACTCACCCTTCTTTCCATAATCCATATCTCTCATTTACCTCTATCTATATGTATAAATATATTCTGGAAAAAAAAAACACCCCAACCCCTTTCGTAACCCTTCCTCTTCTTCCTCTCTTTCTCCCTCACCCCTTCTTCTCCATCAATCTCCCTCTCTGGGGTTAGGTTCTGCTGTTCCTCCTTCTCTTAAGGTGTTTCTATTTCCATGCCAAATCGATTACCATTACAAGAGAGTTTGAAATACCTATTATTAAATCAAATGGTTAGTATGAGTAATGTGGTTTTTATTCCAGTTTCCGCCACGCTACAAGAATAGGTAACATATTGATGTGGGACTTTGCTTCGGGAAAGATTTTAAAAAGATAAAAGATGTTCGAGATAGATATACCAATGGTATGAATGGGGTATATCAGCACTATTTGAAACAAAGAGAAACTTCAAGTTAAATGTCATTCTCCAAGAAATTTCAATAATGAAAATATCATAGTTCCAAAAATGTGTTGACAAGAAATTACATTATCCCCCGAAATACATTAATCCCACCTATATCTTACATCAAAGTTATCAGTAGGGATTTTTTTTAATACAGTTTTCATATAATATTGGACGACTCCCCATCCCCATACACATCTTATATATGGCACAGAAAATTGCGGTAGGCCTATATGAATAATACAATTAGGATTCAAGAAATAAGATTACGAGGCAAGACCAAAATAGGAGCCCGAATTACAAAACAAATCCACCCCAAACAGGGGTGACAAGGATATGAATCTGGCATGTAGCTCTATGATATTTTTTGGTGATATATAACAATTCTCTGCTCAAAATAATGGACGGAATTTCAATCAAAGCCAACAGAGGATAGACGTCACGCTGTCATTTCTAATAAACGAGTTATTTCACTTATTTACACGCGAACATAAGAATATTTATTTTCTCCAACTGGGCGTTGTGGCGTGCGCTTGTAATCCAAGCTGTGGGGAAGTTACAAATTGATGCAAAGGTTCGAGGTTCGAGCCCTGGTCTGATTGATACACTTCTGGAAAAACTGCACACACACACACAACATGACCAAACATGGTAATAATGAACGAAGAGTTTTCTCGGAAAAAGAGCATTGTCTTAAAGTTTAATGATCGCAGGCTATTCTTTACATCAAAAGAACAGAATGTGTTTGGACTTATTATATGCTCCTGCAATATTCTTCAGCAGTGAGCCAGATTACCCAGGAGAAGAATCAGGGGGAAATATATGGCTTGTAATATCCTTTTCTTTCTTTGAAAAAGATTATTGGTTGATATTAAATGAATCTTTAATTCTCCCCCTTGTAACAACCGTATGGACTTGACCAAAACTTCAAAAGTGTATATAACCAGGGAGATGGGAGCGACTTGGTACCAGAAAGGTATGAGCAAGGGGGATGTCGCATCAGTCAACACCCCTGGAATGGGGGGATATTTATGTAGAGAGATAGATGAAGAATATATGTAAGGCTTATGCATCTTTTTATCCTTACCACATAGGCGACCATTATTCAAAAGTGAGTTTTCGAAAATCTGACTATATAGAGGACGCAAGATCTTAGAAAACGTTCAACTGCAACTTTCCTGAGGACTGCGCATGGGCGAATCAAAATTAGCCTGAATCTAACATCAATATTTTGACTTTGAAAGCTCTTATAGAATCTCAACAGTCATAGCAGACCCAGGGATTTTGAAGGAAGTAGTCCTTTGTTCCTGTGAGTTCAGTATCCAAACTGGCCCATTCATATTACTCCCAATGGTCGAGGGACGACCTTGCCCTCCTGTTCTTGGAGAGGCAGCCATTTTGTCTTCGACCCAGTCAAAGTCGACTGAAAAGTTTTTCGGCAAATCTGATTTTCGATTGCTTTTCTTTCTTTATTTTCTGCATGAAATAGGTACGGAAATGTATGCCAAATAAACAAATCTCTACTCTATAAGATGATGAACTTCATGTCATATTTGATGATCATTATATCAAATTCAATGATGAACTGCCATTTTTTCTTATTTCGTCAATATTATATGAGAAAGAAGTTATAAACTAAGTCATTTTAAGGGCAAGTCCCGTCCAAACAAAATGTTGGTTGAATAAAGAGAGAAAAACCGAACAAGAGTATCGCTGGAAATGTCATTAAATTCGGAAAAAGCTTGAAATCTATGACATTTCAAAGACTATGGACTAACTGTTTTGTAAAAATCAAAGAAACTTAAGTTTTATCCTAAGCACGTAGACTTAGTCAACAGTTATGGTAGACCTAAGGATACTGGAGGAAGTACTTGTCTCAAAATCCAAACTACCCCTCTCCATACTACTCCCTGTGGTCGAGGAGCAACCTTGCCCTCATGTTCTTGAAGAGACAATCATTGTGTCTTTGACTGAGTCAGAATAGACTGAAAAGGTTTTCGGCATATCTTTCAGGGAACTATATATACACCTTCTTCTGTTAACAAATATGTTATATATCAATGTTTTTCATGACAAACGATTTTGTATAATTCACATTAAAAAAATTATATTTTGTGAAAAATGGACGAGAATAAACGATAAATGTTTTGCATTTGAATTTATTTCTTAATTAAATAGGTACAAATGGATATCAAAATATGCAAAATAATGCATTCAGATAACGAAATAGAGGCCTGTCAATCTAATATTATTTTCAAAACTAAACGATGAGCTGTTAAGTTTTCTTTTATTAGTATTATATAAGGAAAAGGGGCTGTGGTTATTGGCAAAATTCTTTTGAATTTGACAGTCCAGAATTGTATGCATTTCCTCAACTTGAATGTTAAATTAATTTTAAACATTCACTGTAAGGAATGAATAATTGAAAATGATAAACATTTCATCATCACAAAGGGTAAATGATTAAAAAATACACGTTTATGCAAATTAAAGGACATCAAGTGAGATAAAACTATCATGGTTGTATAAGGGCCCCTCAAATTAAGAAATAGGTCTACTTTCTGATTTAATTAATATCCGTTGATTGCTCATAATCCGATTTTATTGCTACTTTCAATAAGAGTAGCTGGATGGATGCCTAAATCCATATGACCTGGTTTGTGTATCGATTATATTAAGACTTAATCAAATTAAGATCAAAGACTTCCAGAAACAACTCAGACCAATTTCTTTTTTTTTTTGTAGCCATCCGTTTTCCCTATCAAGGAAGTTTTAAACTTCTCTTTACCCAACCTCCCGATGTGCTGCAATTTCCTTTTAACCAATTATTTAATTTTGGCTAATCATTCGCTGCAAATACTAATTGCAATGCAGTCAAGATACAGATTTAAATGATAGGCGTAGGCTTAAGCTGTTAAGAGTCATTATTCATTTAGTTATCTGTGTTTTGATGTGTTTCATTGACCATTGCTAATTTGTGATTATGATATTTTGCTGACGTTACACCTTGGCTTTTTACCCATAATCACCTACTACGATTTCCGAGGCAGTACCTCATCCTTGAAATACAATCTCCGTGACCTTTTATGGTGTCAAAGCGTTCACAATGGAATTTAAGTGAAGACTTTAGATCAGAAAGACAAAAAAACTCAGGGGTGTTAGTAACACCCAAACAGTTTTTAACTTGATACCTGCAACGAAAGATATCATAACCCTGTGAGGGTAGGGTCTGTCTGGATTTCGAGGTATATCTTTCTTTTTTTCATCTTCAAGGTTATCGCTTTCCATCTTCACGATTTCGTCGCACTCCGATAAAAATGCAATTTACATTAACAACATTTCAATCTTCACTCCACTATTCACTACCAATTTCTCCATGTCCTCCGTTGAAGATTAGCCTACACACTGTCTATGTTTTTTTTTTAATTTAATAATGACATCCATTTTGCTTATACTTCGGAATATAGTTAGGCAGTAAATTGTCGTGTTGTCATATCTAGTGCCTGTTTTGACAATTAAAACTTTATTTTGACAGATGATTCTGATTTAGTAAATCCTTGTTAAACGTGCTTCCTCTATACATTTATGTTATATATTTTCTGACCCCGTCTTGATATTTAACATTATTGTTATATACTTTGATATTTTTATTTAGATGCACTTTTCCTTTATCAAAAGTTAGATGCAGTATTTAAGTATAGCTTCTTGGATCAGCTTCAGAAATGTGAATATTTTTGAAGAGGTTCTCGGCTAAGAAAGACGAGGTTTAGCTCGATATCCATTATTTGGACTGTCTCCAATGACGTCATTGCTCAGACAATGTTTTAATCTGAAGTGTGATTTCGTGTTTGGTTCCAGATTGGAGCCAGTGCCAGACATTGCCGTCAATTTTTACAGAGTGACGCATCTTTGATTTTATTCCAATTATTGTCTACATCTTCGTGATTGCTTTTTCATGTATTAGGTCTTTCAGTACGTGTACTTTCTGGGTTTAGTGCGTTACTGATTTAATGGGATTAAAATTATGTCATTTCATGTATAAAATTGGCAATAAAGGCCTTAATAAAACTGATAGTCTTTTCATAATGTGAGCTTGAGTAAAGCGTGTGACAACAGAGAATTATTTTAAGTGATAAATGAAAATTCTTAAAGTGCGAACTCACATCTGGCATAGAATAAAAAACTGTCGAAACAGATGCTGAACAAACCGTTGTCATGTTATCACAAAATGCAGTTAAATTAAACGTCCGAAAATGTTCATTATCATTGAAGTTACCATGAAAAGTAAATAATTATCGTTTCGTGTAATTTTCTTTCGTTCATTCTAATGGGGTTGCTTTCCTTTTTAATTCGTTGTATTCGTTTAATCTTTGCTTCTTTTTGACGGGTTAGCAATGACGACGGCCCACCTTGTAGCAGCAACCATTTCCATGAAGACCTCAAATATGGCTACTAACATAATGTCATAAATCGATATTTCACGAAACTTAATAACATGACGTAATCGCTAAATTTATCAGTAAGAAATCATTTAGGGGGGGGAATTCTATGATAAATCATGACATGCAAATACTTTAGAACATTTTGGGGACTGCCCATTTTTGCCTCGGGCGACGGAAATGTTTTTCATGCTTTTGTAGACGACAGATCTCTTACATCTTCATCTAAAATCTACAATTCTTTCAGAACAAAGAACAAAGAAAATGAGACGAATTCTGATCATCATCTTCCATTTGGGAGTGTGCAATCTCAATCAGCATTTCCGAAATGGGGTTTTAAGTTTCATGTTTTCAACATCCCCAAGAAGAAGGCAACGACATTTTGGGAATTCGTTGTAAAAGTAGGTTATCATAATGTTTTAAATTGTTGATGAAGGATGAATTGGTCTAGACGTATATTGTCAAGCCAAACTGGGGATTAAACCGCCCAAACTGGCGTCATATAACACCTACGGACGGGCATGGGCGAAGAAAAGGGGGAGAAAGTAGCCATAAGAGGAGTCGAGTGATGAGGAACGAAAGGGGTCCGTCAAAGTAGTTAATGTAATGTAGAAGATACTTATGATATAGCTATGCATCAGCTGTATTCCGATTATTTTCAAAGTAAACCAAACATTACGTCGGTTTCATTTTTCTCCTTTTCCTTCTTATGTTCGAAGCTGATTAAGTAGTTTAGGGCAAATATACCTAGGTATCAGATGCGAAAGAATCTTTACTAGACAGAGAACGTGTAAAAATTATAAGAAACATTATTGATTAAATACATCAATTAATCAATATCAACAGATTGATAAATATGAAAAAATTGATAATTTAACCGATAAATGAATAAGTATACTAAAACGTAAATTAATGAATAAAAGTAAAGATAATGAATGAATAAACAGATAATTAGTAACCAAACTTAGGATTGATGGTTCTAATTTTCTCACTGGCATATACAGTATAGGCTAGTCATAATATTGTAATGAATAATAGATAAACAAATAAGTAAACATTTATCTACACATAATAACAAATGCCTAAATCAATCAATCGACGATTAATGCATCTCATCAAGCGCTCGTATCCACTTTGTCATGTTTGCAGTGTGTTTAAGGTGGCGATCATGTACCCAGGCGTCAGAAACAGTCCTATACTAAAACGCGTTTTATAATTCTTTTTAAGATAAAAATAAAACATATTTCATACAAAAAAATGAGTGATTTCAAACAGAGAATATACAACATCAGGATGCTCAATGTACTATCAATTTTAAGAAAGAAACTTCAACTGCTAATGAAAGTGTCGTCGTTTTCCCCACCAGCTTAAAAAACAATAACTGTTCCGTTGAATATAGAGAATTCAAGTTTGCATACAATCATGTAGGCCTTTATAATCACAATCAGGAAATTTCAATTATATATTTGTTTATATTATGTTCCCCATAAAAAACGCATCATAGCTTGTTGTTACGCATAACACTATAGATATATTACACTCTGATTTTGATGTCTTTCAGGATTTATGAGATCTATAGAAATGACACAATTTCACTTTCGTATATTCGAATATCTTACCTATTCAATATTAGTGAAGAAGAAATGCATTATTTGAAAAGAGACGGATTACGCAAGCTGCATGAATTTCACAATTTGCACATTTCGCATCATGAAACATCCCCGCATCCAAGGTGTTTCCTGTAATCAACCTTTCCTTATCGCTGATTGGCTGAAAGCCTAGTTCACGGGGAAGGTTGCGGGGTGAAGGTGTTCTGAGCCGCAATGCAAAATGTCTTATTAGATTTCCAGCATCCCTTCCGCAAAGCGGAAAACCTGCCCTGGGAAAAAATGATGCTGTAATCTGTTCAAAGTTATGAGATCATTCTTTCCAAAGCTTTCGGATTACCCGCGACTTTAAAGGCTATTAAAAAAAAGGTGCATGACAAATATAATTTAATGAATAGTAAAATATAAATTTAAACACGGCATGAGGTTTTAATAAACAGCAGTTTTGAAATATTATGGACTTTTGTAGACGCATGAAATTAATGTCGAGGTTGGAACTGGAGATGTCAAAATTGTTTCCAAATGATGGGTTAGTATTGAAATGATAAAAACTGAGTAAATTTCTATTCCCATGGGGTAACTTTAGATTATCTTATTTTGAATAGGGTACATGCATTTTTAAGGGGGTTTTGAAGCTTTCGCTGCGGAGAATGAGAGAGAATGTGTGGATTCCCTTTCTCAAAAGTCATATATTGATATCCAAATGAATTCATTGAGGGGGTGGACATGGGTGCCCATGTCTTGTCAGTTTAAAGAAGCAGACACTTCGATTAAGTACTGATGCATTTATTCGTAATCAACTGCATACACTGTTAAAAAAATTATCCTTAAAATAATAAAAGTTCCTGCATGCAAAGTCTCGAGAACACCTGTAATCTTACCAGATTGCGTAATCTTACATTTTATCATGTAAAATAACGGGGAATTGGTATTTGGTGTATGGAACCTTACAAATTCTCTTAAATAAAACACCATTTTCCCTTTTTTAAACAGACCTGTTCTGTTAAATTGTACAAAAATCCTGTTTTATGAATTTACAGAATGATTCTGTTATTGCTTTCTGCAAAATCTTTTTTTTTCTGTAAAATCAGGTTTTTTTAACAATGGAGATACTTTGTATAAAACTTTAATATGCAGTCTAAGACCCCACCTATTTTCCCTTTTAGAATTTTCTCGGAGGGGGGGGGTATGGCACGACCAATCGAATTAATGAAAGGATAATAATGAGGTGTAGTGAAGGTCCTGTATAGGGTCGAGTTTCACGCTGCCCACCCCCCCCCCCCCCCGGTATGGTAATTAACCTTAAATTATCATTGATATTAACTTATACGAATTGCTTTCTTGAAATATATTCAAAATGATTTGTAAAATTAATCACACGAGTGTAAGTAACGGATAGGGCTGCTGGGTATTTATTTTAGGCGTTCTTTCCTTTCGAGGGGAACAGAAACACGTGGGTAGATAGTAGACAGATCTCGGCTGAACTTCTACATATCGAGTGTAATTACCGGAATGTAACTTCGGTAATTCAGCGTCTATTACTTAACCTACGAAATAACAAACCC
This sequence comes from Lytechinus variegatus, assembly GCF_018143015.1. Classification (NCBI taxonomy): domain Eukaryota; kingdom Metazoa; phylum Echinodermata; class Echinoidea; order Temnopleuroida; family Toxopneustidae; genus Lytechinus; species Lytechinus variegatus. Next base: position 7,167,571 of record NC_054755.1, on the reverse strand, counting down.
CCATAAATCACGGAATTTCAACTGTAATCATGACTGTTAGTTACCGCGGCCTTGATCTACCGGGGGTGGACGGAAAATTACTATTTGGGGGTAACTTATCAGATAATTGTAAATAGCTATTGAGCTTCCAAGGGTTCTCATAAAAAGCTTTCATGAATTTTTATCCTTTAATGTATTTTGTATGCAACTGTCAGTGGCAGTACTGGATTCTCTTTAAAGAAGGGGGCGCAGGAGGAGGGGAGAATAAAGAGTTTAGGAAGAGGCCGCGACGAGAGAAAAAAAATCACGCGTACGGTGTACCGGATAATTGAGCGCGAAGCGCGAGCTTTGTTACAGCTGATATTATATGCGAGGGACCGAGTAAGATTACGGGGGGTGTTGTGGAGAAAGGGAATAGTATTTTAAATGACTCAGTAACTTGAATGGGTTGGTTATGAAGGTATTGACTTTCTTTTTACATTTTATTTTTCTTCAGTATGCTCTATATTATGGGTACTAAGAGGGAAGAGACAAATGTTCCACCCCTTCCCTTCTATGTTCTACCCCATTAAAAGTACAAGACGGGTTCGTTTATTATTCTTCTGCATTTTCTTTTCAAATTTATGATGAAAAAAAAAACTCTGGAAGTAGTTAGAACGTGTGTGTCGATTTTAAGATAAGACCTAACGGACTTTCAATGAATATTATGTCAATTGTCATTTTCAAATAAACAAAAGTGACAAGATTATCACTTTCCTATAGGGAGCCCCCGGTAATGTCATTTTTCAGGACTATGAACTTCTGATTACTATGGTAGTTGGCGGGGTTGTTATAGGCCTACTCGTCTAGGGCCGAGAAAAGGTACTTTGACAAAGTGAGTTCAGGAGAGAAGGAGTTAGGAATCTTCAATTTCAATTCAGAAAATGATAAGCTCTCCAATGACAAGCTCGGTTGCTTCGCTTCCTCGTTTTTTATTCAATTCTTCGAAAAATTTTATGCGTCTTGCCCCCACCCCAGGAAATTCGAATTCTGCGTATACGGCCATGATGAAGAGAGAGGGAGGGGGATAGAGGGGGGAGAGAGAGGGTGAGATGAGACAAGGAGAGAGAGCCGAGAGAGGTAAATTTTCAGGATGCAAGTAAAATGGTATTGAAACTCTAATAAAATCATAATTCGGAAATACATCAAAATTTTGGAAAAGCAAAGCAAGAAATTTGTGTGAATACCTTTTCCTGGTGGTCAGTTGTCCCCTTAATGTAACTCAGATGAGCCAGACCACAACTTCCAATAATTATCCAACAATTCCATATTTAAGTACTTTCTTTATAACTCTAAATATCTCCATTAACGGAAACTGTGTCAAAGTATTTTTTGTGTCCAGTACCCTTTTCCAGTCGGTCAGTTGTCCATTAATGTAACTCAGATGAACCAGACCACAACTTCAAAAAATTATCCAACAATTCCATATTAAGTACTTTCTTTATTCGAAATGTCTTCCTTATAAGGCAATTATAACAAAACCTGGAAACGGAAACTGTCAATACTGAATCATTCAAAAAATGTGTTTTTGATAATTCCTAATTTCTGGTTGACTTAAAAAGTAAACATTTTGTTAATGAACGGATATTTTCAATACATTTAATTTCCGGATAAAATTTCTATGTGTCAATCCAGATTTCACCGGAAAGAAAAAACTTATGATAATAATGATAACAATATAAAATGTATAAAGCCCTTTTTATAAGATTCAAAAGATTCAAAGAAAGAAATTGTGGAAAAGTGAAAGAGTAAAATAAGAATGATACTTTTTGAAACAGGTAAATATAATGTAAAACATTTAGGATACCAAAAAATGTTTAAGCTCGGTTTAAACTCACGTATGAATCCTGGAGGTTTTTGCAGTTTTTTTTTTCAAATCACTTCTTCAATTTATTATTTCCAAAGTTCACTTATAATGACAAGTCCACTCATACTTCAATATTTAAAAAAAATGTTTCTTCTTTCCAAGTCTTTCCACTTCTCTTGTCTCTCCCCTCTCTTTCTCCCCCTCTCCCTCTCTCTCTATATATATTCATCTTTTTTTCCTTCTCTCGCGCCCTCTCCTTCATCATGTTCTTCCTCTGTAATCATGATGTTCTGCTATGTCCCCCCATCATCACTCGTCAGTTTCTCTCCATGTTGAATGTTGGTGCCAGGTTTTGTTACCGATATCCCTGACTGAAAACCAGGAAACATGAATTATACAGAAGGGAAAGGGCAAAGGTGTGAAGAGTTTAAAGTAAAGTGATTAAAAAATATGACCAAAAAAAGGAATGACCGCTGATTTTAGTGAGTGGTATATCTGGGGAAAGCAGCGCCCTGGGCAAGCGCCAAATTTGCGACGCCGGTATCATAGGAATAGCTTATCTGCACTCGCGTATACATGGGGCTTGGTGGAATCCCCCCCCCCCGAAAAAAAAATAATAATCATAACGTCATATTTTACCCAGGGAAGCCACTTCAGTTCTGAAAACTGTAATAAATAGAGAAACATAATGAGTGAATAAATAAAGAAGTGAATGAATGAATAAAATGAAGAAATGAATAAATAAATGAAAAAATAAATCAATAAACAAATAAAACAGAAAATGAAATAGATTAAAATAAGAAATAAAGAAAATTAATCTTAGAAATATTTACCATCAAGAAAATTTAGAAAAAGGAAAAGTATTAAAGGAAAAGGGTCAAATATTATATTATTTTTAGACCACATGTCAAAACAAATCACAAAATAAACTTTTCACAATGAGGATCAATATTTTTACTAGCTCGCTTCGCTCAATTATAACTTTTTCGTAATTTTGCTCCACTCACCATTTTTTGCCCCCTCCAAATTTCATTTGGGTTCATTACGCCGCGCTCCTTAACTGGGCGTCCATCAGTTCTCGGAATTCTTTTTTTTTAAAAGAATCTTACAAAAGGATGAGAAGAATTTTATTCGCATACATTTTAAAAGCGAATGATGGTAAAGAGAAGTATATAGAGTGGTACTGCTATGAATTGATAAATGGGGTTGCAAATATTTAAGACTTCCGGAAAAATTAATATACCTTTGAGGATTGAGCGCTATTGAAAATTCTAAATCGATTTTAATAAAAAAAAGTCAAGAATCGTTGATGCGCCAAACGACATCAAAATTTATGAGCATGTTCATTTAAAAAAAAATGTTACTAATTTGAAAATGCAAGATTCAAGATTCAATACACTTTCATTCAATTCCATTAACAAAACAGACAGTGACATTAAGATCCAATATTAATATCCAAATATTGATAGTAACCTCAAGGCAATGGCTTATTTCCAGCAAGGTGTTCACCTGAATGGCGGGAAACATAACTTAAAAGTTACCATAAATCACTCAGATCATGTTGTCTGATAATAGATTTTTATGGAGCTGATAATTCTTCAGGGGAATGATTCACTGCCGTGATGGTAAGCATTAATGTATCAATAAACCACAAGTTTTGAGGCAGTCATTTTGGTTGCCTGGCCCCGTCTCACAAAGAGTCGCGATCAAACTCAATTCGCGATTGATCTCCAAATTCCTATCTTTTAACTACAAGAATTTAGATCATTCGCAATTTGAGATTGAATTGAATCAATCACAACTTTATGTAAAACCGGGCTCTGGTTAAGGTGACGGGTAAAGTCGGAGGAAGCTGAGGTGAGGTGGTCGCTTTGGTTGCTTTATTTCTCAAAGGCTTAATCATTGCCCCATATAGGTAATTCTGTTAAAGGTTTAAGAAAGAATATAGGATGAGGTGACACATTAAGTGATGAATGCAATCAAAGTTAGATGTATACATTTGAAAAGAAAAATATGACTTCTCGTAATTTTGCAATGGGCGGGGGGACTGAATCATTATCATTGGAAGATTTTGGGGGGCAAAATTCTATTTTGCGGGAGGACTCTGTTGAATTCAATTCAAATGATATATTCAACCAGAGATTATTCGTTTAAATGCGACAGATTAAGCACATTTACGTATCATTCAATTTTCGGTGCTAATGATTAAATGTTGATTGCTGATGAAGGGGGAGATATGAAATATATGCATCTTACTGTGAACTTAAAATTTGATTAGAAAATAAACCTTGTACTCAATATGTTTGATAATAATTTAACCCTCGAATGCCGGTATGTATTCTAAAGAGTAAATTTCAACTCAACATTGCGTGAAATTTTACAAAGAATTTTGTATCATTTTACCCAGCAAGCATACATGTTCCCATTTTACCCAATATTGAGTAATCTGTTTTAAGAGTGTTGCTGTCATATTCAAATTAATTTTTGAATGGAAACCCCCCCCCCCCCCCATCCTACCAACTATGAGCATTTACCCGCATTGATGGGAATCAAGCCACCAAGAGAAGTGCGCACAGGGGCGGTAGAAGGAGGGCATGCGCGGGGGGTATCATTCACATCATTATTTTAAAGCCATCTTTACACGCTCCCGATCCCTTCTCTTATTAGTTTATTAAAACATTGACATCTTGACATTGATGCTTTCTCCACGTTTCTCCCCTTCCTTCCAGCATGAACCGGCACCAGCAAAAAAAATTGAGTCACTAAGTGGGCGCGCGAAGCGCGCTCAATAGTCATGCTTCCATGCTCAATAGTCCATGCTTCCAGGCACGCGTCAGTCCGTCGCTCTCAAAATCGTTTGTTGAGCAAGAAGGGTCCGTATCAACTGTGTACAGTTACCGGCCTTTAGCATCTCTCCACCCACTAGCATGTTCGGCTCGAGGGGGTGGGGGGTAAACTGAGAGCGCAAGAGAGGCAATGTCGCGCTCGTCCAGGCCCCATGATCGGATCCGGGGCGCATCATTGAGATCGTTATCATGCTCCCTCGAGGTCGCCCAAAGATGATCATGATGATCGTGATGATCATTGGAACTGATAACGAATTTTCTGGATCTGGAATAGCTTTATACAAAGCAGATATTCAATAGATTTTGAAGGAAAACTATTCGGAAGATTGTGGAGGAGTTTATTGAATTTTAAGACCAATAACGGGGTATGGAAGTAGACCTTACACCGGATTATCACCAGCAAAATGTGCATTTAAAAACAAATTGAATTAATCTGAAAAAGTAATTATAAAGATGTCATAAAGTACACTTTGCAACAGTTTTGGCGTAAATGTGATAACAAGGAGATATCGGGCACATTCAATTTATGGTTGATTCTTGTCTCGTTTATTGAAGGGATACTCCTGGCTGAAAATAATAAGATTTGAACAAATAGAGAAAAAAATCAGACAATCAAAACAATGATTTTGTTTTTATATCAAACTCGAACAACGAATTTGCATTGTTTCGGTGAAACAGTTCTATGCATGTCTTCATGAATAATCAATGAGCAATGTCATATCCTCACTTGTTCCCTTTGTATTTTTATTATAAGAAATTAGGTTCATTGACCTTTTTTCCTCCAACAACTAAAATAAAATATATAGATTTGGAATGGCAACTGATTTAGTGCATCAGATATTCATCGCTGCAACTTATTTCATTGTAAGGAAGACATATCATTCACAAGGACAAAATGAAACAATTATGATTTCATGTATATACCCCTTTACGATGAGAATTCCATATGAAACGAATGGTAACATAAACATTGGTTATATACATGTATATACATTTTCAACTGACTCAAGAATGAAGAAAAAACAACTAATTCAAATCTGAAACATAAAGAAAACATTGCTGTTGTCATTAATGTATATAAAGTAGTCAAAGTCAGCCAGTATGAAAGAAGGAAACTAGGTTGTGGAGTATTTTTCGATCTTTAGGAAATTTATACAGGACCTTGGGGTGGGGTGGGGACTGCCCCCAAGAGCCCCATCCCCTTCATGCTCCTCCTCCTCTAGCTTGCACTCGTCTGGGTACCATACGTATATCAGGACTCGTTCAGACGTATTTGGGACGAACTATACCCTTAATCTTATCATCACAATTTGGTTGAATTTGTTGTGAAGTGATTGGTGTATGGACGTCAGTGAATGGTGATTCACACATCGGGGTGTGTTCACCTTGCACTTCAAATCATATTAGGTCTCCTTGTCTATACCGACCCGTTCACACCGGACAAGAAGTTTGTTTAAGACGTGCTATCCTGGGATTTCTGGATTATTTTAAAGTTTATGCAGATTAGGTATTTTTCTTCAAATGCAATATTTGCCGACTGACACACTGGTACGATTTATTTCCGGGGTGGTGGCTAATTCTTTATATTTCATAACTCATTTTCAACAAATTTCCTTCAATAAAATGTCAAGGGTCGCTCACTTCGTTTGTATAAAATTCCAAGAAATATGTCATTGCGTAGACTCGACTCATAGATTTTTATTGAAATTAAGACCGATTTGGAGGATAACTCTCATTTACCCCCCCCCCCCCCATAAAAAAAACATTCACGGACCCAAGATATAAAAATAATTATTATTTTCCTGAATAAATGGGGAGGGATTACACCCATTAAGTTTGTACAAATTTAGGGTGCTAACAGGCCCTAAACATTACCAGTCGGTCTATATTTATGTAATACATAATATAGTGTACGGAAACAAAATTTGTATTTTTTTTCTTACTTGTCTTACTGGTCTGAACGAAGTGAACTCCCAGACACGGCTGTCCGTAAAATTATACTTTCTCGAGCAAAAAGAGGGTGAACACGCCGGGTGAAAAGTTCACAAAATTAAAAATGTTATAGAGATAGACGGTGGGGGCGGTGGTCGAAAGGGGAAGGGGGAGATAGTATCGAGGAATGGAGGGCCAATGTAGATAAACTTTCGCTGCTTCATTGTGCAGGTATTTTGAATTTATATTAGGGCTATTTTTCACCATGCAGACATTTAATTTAAAGTGTGATCCAAGGCAAACGTATGATTCCTAACTCCCTGGTCTACCATGCAGTGGCGTACAGATTGGTGGGGTGGGCTTGGGGGCACAAAATATCACGACCCCCCCCCCCAAAAAAAAAAAAATAGAAATGAAAGAGAGAAGGGTGAAATATCATATCATTTTCTAAATACTATGTCAAAATCTATCACAAAATTTGATTTTTTGTAATAAAAATGTCGAAATTTTGCTCGCTGGCTGACAACCTTTTTTTATTATAAATTTTACACGATACGCTACATCTAGCCCCCTTTTTGGCTCATTATGCCACTGATGTCTACAATTTGATAAGTTTATTTCTTGGGCCAGTTCTGTTAAACAATATTAAGGTGATGCATTAGCTTTAACATTTCCAGACGGGCTAAAGTTTCAAACCTCTGATCTTTATACACTAATATAAAAAAGAAAAACACAGACAAACATAATCAACAAACATTTTTTCTAACAGGCCTTGCATATAGTGTAAGGTCAATGGGTAATCTATGCCTTGCAATCAAAGTCGTCTTCAGAAGCTTTGAGCTGTTTTTTTTTTTCAAGAACTATACTAAACACTCCATCAACCTATCTCACACTTCCCTTTTCGTAAATGCCACATCATTCACCGAGCTCCAGAAACCAGATAGACACGATCAGATCTTTGGGCGGGAAACTTCCCCGGTACGAGAGTAAACCCGTATCCCTAACCGTATATCATCTTCGAACAAGACTGTTTGTTTGAATCGGTCGCCCCTATCAACGGGGAGGGGGAATTATCGAGATGGGTGCGTATATTAGAGGGAGAACGCATGGGGCGGCGTCACATGGGATAGGGGCAGCGGACGACCACCCCCATGTGATTTTTCGAGGAGTGAATTTCAAGAAAAACGAATATTAAAGGTCAGGTCCACCTCAGAAAAATGTTGATTTGAATCTTTAGAGAAAAATCAGACAAGCACAATGCTGAAAATTTCATCAAAATCTGATGTAAAATAAAAAAAAGTTATGACATTTCAAAGTTTCGCTTATTTTTAACAAAATAGTTATATGAACGAGCTAGTTACATTCAAATGAGAGAGTCGATGATGTCACTCACTCACTTTTATTGTATGAATTTTACAATATTTCAATTTTTACGAATTTGACGATTGGGACCTCCTTGCCTGAAGCATAAAATGTTAAAACAATGGAATTTCACGTGTTCAGGGAGGAATGAAACTTCATTTCACATGACAATGACGAGAAAATAAAAATATTTCATATGATAAAATACAAAAGAAATAGTGAGTGAGTGATGTCATCAGTTCCTCACTTGCATACCAACCGAGATGTGCATATAACAGTTTTGTGAAATGAAGCGAAACTTTAAAATGCCATAACTTTCTTATTTTACATCCGATTTTGATGAAATTTTCAGTGTTATGCTTGTTGAATTTTTCTCTTTTTATTCAAATCAAGTTTTTGTTGGAGTGTACTTGTCCTTTAACAAATGGAAGCAATACGGTAGAAAGAAGGGTGGATGGACGAGATAGACATCGGTCATGTAACTCTACAGGGTAATGACCCGATCGCCTAATATTGAGAACTAAATGTCAAAACCATTAGGTTGTCCCTCCCCCATCTTAATACTACGGCGCTGCTTCTGATATTGGTAGGGGTTAACATTATAAGATAGGGGACGAACCGGGTGGATCTGGTACTTAATGAGGGGAAAGAAAATTGTTCGATTAATTCAGAAATGAATGAGCTCGCCTCTCCCTTCACTGGATCTCACATTGAACAAAATAAAAAAAACAATCCGAAAAGCACTTCAATACTGGAGCCGTACGGTAACAAGCACTTTATCGTCAGGCGGTAGCTAGAGCCCCCCCCCCCCACACACACCACCACCACCACAAACCCCAGATCCGCGGCTCCTAAAAGTGTAGTTCATTTTTATCAAAGTTAAAGAAGTTGATTGGGCTGAGAAAGGTCGATCCTGGGGCAGAGATCGAGGGCGGATATCGACACACCTTTAATTGTCCGACAGTGTTATATCCTGTCCCAAGGCCCATTGTTTCAAGCAAGATGAATATGATAATCACCATTGTTCTTATCGTAACATGATTGAAGACTTGCCTTCTCCTTTTAAACCCTCCCTCTTGCACAAAACAATTATTGAAACCCAGCAGGCATAGATAATATACGCCCCGGTATACGCCCAACTTCTTCTTCTCCTTCTTCCTATTCTTCTTTTCTTCTTTTTCTTTTCTTATCATCATCATCATTATCATCACGTCATCATCATCATCGTCGTCATCCGATCATCGTCATCATCATCATCATCACCATCATCAACATCGTCATCATCATCGTCATCATCATCATCATCGCTATTGATATTATTATTATTGTTGTTATTATTATTATTACCATTATTATTATCACTTTGATTATTATTATTATTGTTATTATTATTAAAGATTTCTTCATTGGCAAATGCTTTTGCCAATCCCCTACATCCGCTGCGTATTGGTTTTTACCATTTTTTTTGTCATATTGATTTTTAATTATCTATTGATTGATTTTTATCATGTTTATGTAATCATTGTATGTTTTGTACCTTTTTTAATGGATGTGAATAAAGTGAATTTGAATTTGAATCTAACCCACCCCCTTCATCTCATTATTCTTAAGCCGCTCCACTATTATTCATCTTCATCATTTCTTTTTGTATTATATCGAGATATTAATAAGATAAGCCATGCGAGAATGATGCACTCTGCGGTTTGAAATTCCCCGATCAATATTCCCTATTTTAGAATTTTTGCGCCTTAAAATATACACCATTGCTCATTCATAACGCGTCAAAGTCCACCGATGAGTACTTAAATCTACCAAAAGTTTACTTCCGATCTCTTAATTTTCAGTCTTATAGCTTTTAGACGGCTCATATCCTGTTTCATTATCAGGAGTTGGGACTATCTACATCCTCACCAACCTGTTACTATACCTTCAATATTTATCAGCAGGTGGAAAAGTGGAAATTCTGGAATGCACTGTCCAACAGACCCGTTGTTTCTATAGACCCATTTTCTTAAAGATTGCGATTGTTTATGTAAATCACGACTGGAAAAAGGAGAAAGGAAATCCAAAGGGGTATAGTTTTTATTTTTGAATATTGATTTTTAAATATTGTGTTAAAAACCAAATATTAGATTTTTGTATCGAAAAGACCACAATTTTTGCTGGCTTCCTTCACTCACAGCTTTTTTATAAACGTTGCCCCGTATCCCCTGTTAGTGTTATGTCATGCCTGGCTCCCTCAACATTGATTACTATTCGTCCGCCCAACCGCCCAAAAATAAAAAAAATCGAGCTCGTCAGGGGGGCAGCTAGAGATACGTCCCTTGCATGGGTTGTGACTCCCCCGCCGTAGATACGCTATATAGTGCATGTATTACGGTATCATTTTGCTTTTATGTTTACTAAATCGATGACAATCAAGTTTAATGACCATGTTCAAAACAACAGCAGAACAGTTTTTCAAAGCACTGGTGTTCTTAACAAACAAAACTTCTTGCCTAAAACTAATTTGTTATCTCCATATCATCACACTTCCTTCGTGGGTAAAATCGTGTATAAATTGCATACAACTTTAATTAAACAACATAAACACGAAAATTCCACAAATACTACATGATTTTTTTTAACCAATAAATTTTGCAATTTGCAAAAATAAACTTCTCTTAATAATTATTTTTCTCTTTTTTTCTTTATAAAGGTTCATTAAAAACAAATTTCATTTCGATAACTTGAAAAAAAAAATGCGCGGAGCTTGCCGAACGCTTTGCGATAAAATCTAAAGAGTTCAGTGAATTGAGGATTCTTTCAATTTACTAATTAGTTCTTATCTTATTGTTAAATTGTATATTTACGGTTACCAGTAATTACAATCAATTATAATTAAGACGTCAGGCGCACGTCAGCTAGTGAACCAAAGAGATTCGGTGGAGGCCCATTCCTCCTGATAAAAAGCGTAGCTTGAATGAGAAGGGTCATTAAAGGGGTACTCCAGGCTGAAAATAGAACGATTTGAAAATATAAAGAAATATCAGACAAACAAAACACTGAAAATTTGATTGAAATCGGACAAGAAATAAGGAAATTATGACATTTAAACAAAAATATGACTTTGGTGAAACAGCTCTGTCATGTCTTCATGAATATTCAATGGGCAGTATGATTATGTTTATTCAACTGTGTCCTCCAAGAATGATTTAAAAAAAATGTATTGGCAACTGATTTAATGCATTATTTCATTGCTGTATTGCTTATAAGGGAGACATTATCATAAACATTACACACTTATATGAAAATATGAAGTAATTATGATTTAATGTAATAACATAAGAGAAAGGAAAGTGTGGACATGACATCATCAGCCCACGAAAATAACTGTTTTCACAAAATATTGCTAAACTATGAATTTCAATAACTTTGTTATTTTCTTATCAGATTTTGATGTAATTTTCAGCATTTTGCTTCTTGATTTTACTCCATTTATTTGGATAAAATAATTTTAGGACGGAGTATCCCCTTAAACATCAATTATCAACAGTATACCTTTCATCGTAGGATGCATGATAAAAGGACAGATTCGGTTATGTATAGTTCTTCACCATCTCCTAAACTGGTGATATCAACACAGCTGATGGGGTCGGGTGGTACTGCCCCTTAGTTTTGGTCAAAACATTGCATTTTCCCTTTATTCGATATCATATTTCCATCGTAAAGCCTTATATGAAAGATATTTTGATCTTAATTGTTTTACGCACTTTGAGCTCACGAGAAGAATAATTATTACTTGAAAAAAATATAATTTTTTTCAGCTGATTGGTTTGCTCGTTCGCATGTAATACAGATTGGCTTACTATTATCACAGCTATGAAAAAATCAATCTTTATCAATAGAAGTGATATCTATTTATTCCTCCTCAAACTTCTATATAAATATTTTGACTGTATTCTACTTTGCATTAAGAAACATCGCATTTCATTTATGTATATGTCAGCAACTTTCTGTTTAACGTGCCTCATTTATACAAAAAACATTTAGAATATCACATTGTCATTAATAATATATATGTTTAGATGAACAGAAATAAGTATTAAGAGGTACTTGTTTAAACGAAAATGAAACGTCCTTGCAACGTAGAAAGTTCTTTATCAAGAGGAAATCGAGAATTCCATGTTTTCCTCTCGTAAATTACTTCTCGATATACATTTCCTTCCATTCATGTAGCGGTAGGAGAAAAACATGGAAAGGGCAATTACGAGGTCTTCATCGAGTTGATTTGAAGCGCAACAGGTCTTGAAAGAGATAAAAACTAAATTGGAATAGAAATAATTTGATAATGTCCAAAAGGCATTAAATCCATGTTTTAACTTCAACAAATATAATGTTTGTTACTTTGCTTATTAGATTTTGAAAGCGGATTTATCGGACACTGATAATAAATATATATTAACAAGAAATATATATTTATTTCATTACGCATTATTGCTGTCGGTATTTGGGAAAATACTTTTTTAACAGCAAAGGGGTGGGAATGTAGCCGTTCGCAGTTTTCAAGTAATTTCATGTAATTCTAGTTGTTTATTTATTGCAATATTTTAAAGTTTATATTAGAGTGCAGTCTGTTTGGCTGTGCCCTAAGCCCTGGATAGAACATAGTTGTAACAATAATTAGGGCTTACACTGGTAATTTAATCTCCATATTTTTTCTTTATATCATAAATTTAAGTGTTCACCGCTATACAATTAAAGTAATATAAAACATAGACAGTTATCTTATATTAATATGATTTATATATAAATAACAAAAATCATCAAAGTGGATTTAAAGCGTTATGCTTGTAAACTCGAAGCGAGACGTGCAGAAAGCTTGTGCGCAACGAAGTGAAACGCCGAGGCACCGCGATCAGAAATAGACGCGGAAAACTGGAATGGCGGGAAACGAAACTGGAAACAGTTGCTACGGCAACAGCATGTTGATCTTAAGACCAGAATATGAGTCATTATCAAATGCTTCGTGGTGGAAATCCTTTTGAAATTAAGATTATTTCTGAATTGGAAGTATGCGATTTCCATCGCAATTATTGTTTACTTACATGTAATTTCATTCCTCATTTCTGACACGGGTCTTTCATCCTAACAAAGATTCACTTCTCTTGATTGTTATTTATATCTCTGGAATTTGTATTTTTTCCGTCATCACGATTGCTTTGCCATTTTAACTGTCTTTTTATTTTATTTATATTACTGCTGCATTTTATTCGTATCGTAGTATGGCGATTTTGGGGGGTCGCATTTTTGTGGGGTTTTTATTTTTTCAGTATTTTGTTTTGTGGGGGGTTACTTCATTTTATTTCATTTCATCATTCAATTATTTCATTTCATTATTCTTTTATCAATTATTATTATCAAGACTTTGAGGGGATGCATGACCTCGTCTCCGTCTACCTCTCGCATCCACACGCCCCCATATCTCTCACATATACATTTCCAAAGTTATTATTTCATCAACAGAAATTGATAATTATTTTCCATAACACTACTCAGAATTCAGTACATGGAAACATGATTCAATACTATACAAATGCAACTATCAAACTATCCAGGAAATATTCACATGCAAACACACCCAGTTTCTCTCTCCTAGCTTATTGCACAGGGTGATTTCATGTCCGGTGTTGGCCTTGGTGTTGAAATTTTGATTGCTCCCCCTAGCTCCAAAACTTATTCAGAGTTTGTAAAGCTGATCCAGATCACATTATTGACATCTCAACAACTAGTGAGCGACTTTTCGGGACCATATTCATTTCATGTTTGGTGTTATAATCGTGTGAAAAGTGACCTAACACCAACACCAAAAGGTCAACACTGAACTTGATATCACCCGTTATCTATCCTCCCTTCTAAATATCAATGCATTCAATACTTCACAGTCAACCTTTTAAATCTAGAAGCTCAAAGGTTATAAATGTAATTCTGAGATAAGTCATAATTTCATACGTGCTGCACGGTTTTGCCAACCCTACATGATGGTTATCAGGAACATTCATCCAGGGTGCCACATAAATGTTGTGAACCACTAGCTTGAAAGGTCAGGCAAGTAAACTTCGCCACTGCGCAATGTAATACTAAATGTGCATCAAACGTGTACATACCTACTCTATTTATAAGGTCAAAAGCGTAATGGCATTATTCGACATGGAGATCATACAAATTATGACTTTTTCTTAACAGTTGGCAGATTAGTAAATACACATAAATCTTAATCTAAATACATATTTTCATAAGGATGCATGGGTATCAAATAAGAAAATTACATCCTGCGAACATTTTGGAAACTTTTGGAAACTAAAATAAAACTTGAAAAACAGAACTCAGAAAATACAAGGACTGCAGCAAATCCTTTTTTATGCAAATGATTCTTTATTCAACTATAATTACAGAAAAAGGGGGATTGATGGGACGACATATTCTGTACAAATTTCAATACATGTACCAAAGATGATAATATGTGTGTTTCTCGAAACAGTTATTGTGCACGGATCGTATAACAAACAAAAGAAAACCAACGCACTCTATACAGTACAAGGCACACATGGACAACACACTAAACTTGACCCAAACCTGAAATGTCTGTATGCCTACCTATAAATCGTCCAGCATGTAATAAGTTTATCCTATCCTCATTCTCTCTTTCTCTTATTCTCTCAGATCACAGTTGTATCATGTACAAGACACCACCCCCAACCCCCCCCCCATAAAAAAGGGGGAAAAAAGAAGAGGAAAAATGCCTTGCAACATTGAAATTGTCATTCCAATAACCCTCTTGAAATTGAGTTTATGATTTTTCTTCTTTTTTAAAAAGACTTCACTGAGCTACCACTACAAATTACAAGCAATGTAAGTTAGGTGATTTGGAGGTCTGCACAAGGTATCCCAAAACCTTTAAGCTAGTTTCTTACTGAGTTTTAATTATAAACATTACTTTCATTGTAGAACTGAATGGAAAAGGATCACCCATAGAAGAGCGAAGGGACACACTGTCCTATGCACCTAAGTCATAAGTCATCCTTTCATGATGATATCCTAAAATGCAGAGTCGGATCAAGGATCTCATTAAGGATGGAGCACTTTTCTTACAAGTAAAAAAATAAAATCAATTCTTATTCCTGAAAAGGATGACAGAAAAGACATTGACCCAAAAAATATCATTTCAAATAGAAAGGATGCCACAACTTCCCCTAAAGTCTTATAAAAAAATCAGTTTGAACAGGTGGCATTTCTCAGAAAAGGTAAGCACGATGTACAATTTTGGATAGGGATGGGTTGGGGGGAATGTGCTTCCCCCTCCCCCACTTCCTCCCACCTGCACCTACTAAAACAAGGGACAAACATATGTACTGAAACTCTATGAAAATCAAATAACTTACAGACAACAAAATGAAAAAAAAAGTTGGTGAGAGAATGTTTTCAAAGACCAGATACAGCAGTGTTTGGTAGAGGTACATGTCGTCGACTTCATGCAAGAAGGGACTTAGGGGTAATTTCTACAATTATTTACTTACTTCAATTTTCAGATATTGAAAGAGTACATCATAGGCTATCCAATGATGCAAAAATCATTTCAAAATTTCAAGTAAAACTCAAGCAAATGAAAAAGAGCATAATAAAAGAAAATAATAAAAATTATCCCTATGTCACTTCTTGCAGAAAGCAGACGTGACATGGTCTACAAGCAGTTTGTCTATTCTCAAATACCCTTTTTACACACGCTAAAATTTCCGTAACCCCGTACTATAGGTGGGGCTAAATTGCCATTTAGCCCCACCTATAGTACGGGGTTAAGCTTAGCCCACTTTCTTTTTACACAGCATTATTGCAAAGTGGGCTAACCCCACCTTTAGTACGGGATTATTTGGCCCTGCAAAAAAGCAGGGTTATCCCAGCAATTGCGGTGCTAAGAACGATAGTACGGGGTTAAGATCGCTAGTGTAAAACGTAAGTGGGCTAAGCTTAACCCCGTACTATTGGTGGGGCTAAATGGCAATTTAGCCCCACCTATAGTACGGGGTTAAGGAAATTTTAGTGTGTGTAAAAAGGGTAAGAGTGAAGTACTTGTACTACGAATGATCGACAAAAACCACTAGTCCGGGTTAGCGAGTTTCGTGTGTAAAAAGCAAGCATTCCTTATCCGGGTTTAGCAATAACGATTTGGCATGTGTGAAAAGGAAAAAAAAATAGTACGGGGTTAAGGATAGTACGGTGTTAGCGATAGTCCGGGGCTAAGAATATCCTGTGTAAAAAGGGTAAGATAGTCTTATACCACATGGGTTAAACCCATTTGCCCTCCTGTCAATTGTGTTAAAATGCCTTTTTGTCTATACTGCACTTGGTCTAAAACCCACCTAGGCTAATTTTCATTTAGTCTAATTCCCAGCTGTTCTGCCATAATTTGCCATTACAGTCTTATCATTTCAAACTTTGTCAAATGAAAATTTGGTTCATTAATAGTTCATCTAGCCACATAGACTAAACGGACTTAGACCAAATGTATAGTTAGACAAAATGGGAATAGCCCAGCTGGAATTAAGACAAATTGTGAAAGTTCTAAATGGCAATTAGACCAAATGGTTAGTAGACAAAATGGTTGTAGAATAACTAGGATTAGACCATGTGAGATTAGACCAAACAAAAATTAGACGAAGTGGGTGTAGACCAAATACCACTAAACTATTGTGGAGGGGAGGGGAGTTAATACCTCCACTCTTCCAAAATTGGAGAAGCTTGTTTTGAAAATTTGACCTTTCCCACCAAGCCACCAAGCAAAGTGACCTGTTTTGCCCAACATACAATCATTACAAAACCAAAGGGTGGAAAAGCAGTACTTGTAAATGTACAGGACTTTAGGGCAAAACATTTTGAAGTGTTTGGCAATCACACAAATAATGGCAGACCAAAATGATGAATGGTTTGGGGTCCAAATGATCCCAATAATGATGAATTTGATGCTGACATGATTAATACTAGGATAACATTCACTGTAATTAATGGAAATTTTGTTAATTCATCAATGGATAAAGTGAGAATGCGAGAAGTTATCATTTTCATACCATGCCATTCTTGTACAGCGCATGAGCACATGCAAGATAGTCTCTAAATAATGTATGGACTCTAGACGTTATAACCCCAGCTTTACATTATCAATCAGCACTTTGTACCCTCAGGCAAAAAGTGACATATTAAATTGACCCAGCTTTCATTATTATATTGAGAAACTTTTACACTTTGTGCATTCAATGAATAAAACTTACAAAGTAACCGTGTACCTCACCAAGGTTGAGCGAGGACAATATCCTTGCGGAATGAAAATGAACAGTGCGAAGAGGGATTAGGATTTGTGACCCTCTGATTGAAAAGAGAGTTTCAACCACTACACCATAACACTTTCGCAAAGTTCTTGACTATATTCCACAGACACGCTGGCCCAGAAAAGACCCTTTCACATTCATCATAACTGGGGTGAAAAACCCATCCCTCATGGGGTATGAATTGCAAATGAGAGAGGTTTTAACATGCCCTAAACCTTACTGTAATATATTAGCCGAGAATTAAGACCCCTTTCACACTTGTCAAAACTCTAGAGCAATCTCAGTTCACAAGAGTGCCAGAATAAATGAGAGAGGTTTTGACGTGCCCTATACCTTACTTGAACATCGCATTGGCCTAGAATTAAGACCCCTTTCACACTCATCAAAAACTCTAGAAAATGCTCAACTCACAAGACTGTATGAATTGGAAACGACCAAGATAATAAGGCATCCAGAGCAACACTCCAACATCAAATTGGCTATAAAACATGGCCGGTAAACATTTTCGTCCAGAAATACCGGTAACCTCATTTAAGCTGAATGGATTGAGACTGAAAGAGCTGTTAACACATCCCAAACCATGCTACTAAAACCACTTCGTATTGAAACATCTCCATAAACATTCACAAGCTGTTGAATTCATGCGTCTTTTCTGGGCTAGCACAACTCATCGTCATCACTCGGTCCTTCTCTCGGAAAGAGCAGCATGTATTTTTCATCATTAATCAATTGTCATCTTGGTAACCATCTACAAACGTGTTGTCCATGAGTCCGTTATCTGATCTTCTCTCTCTCTCCATCTCTTTTTCTACCTCTCTCTCTCCTCCTACCTCTCTTCGGCTAGCTCTCTCTATCTCTTACCTGTTACCAGTGCACAAAAACACACGCATTCTATCACTCTCTCTCTCTCTCTTTCTCACACACTTTCTCTCTTCCTCTCTGTACAATTATAGAAAAAGGAATTCCTGACTAATCTACATGCCGTCTTCTCATTTTCTTAAGTCCAAAACGAACACCTGCACAGGAAAAAAAAGAAGGAAAAGCCAAATTTAAGTTTGATATGGAGGCAATTATCAATTTGTTTTTTTAAAAAGGATCCCTCCAAACCAAACAAGTGTTGTTGCATGTTTTTACGCATGACCACATACAAGTTTCCATGACTAAATTGCTGCTTTCCATGACTTCCCGTGACGTCCCGGGATTAATGAAAAATTCGGGATGTCACAAAACGGGGGAAAATGGAAATCACGAACACCAAAAAAATAGAGTATGATCATAGAGCATTAGAGTTGCGAGACACGGCAAACTAGAAAGCTGCCATAGCCAAGAGGTAAATGCAATCCTATGACTTTTCACAAATTTTCCAAATTCCCTGAGTTTCCATGACTACAAATTTTTATCCACGATTTTCCATGACTGTGAGAACCCTGTAAGAATATTTCAAAGATTTTTATAAAAAATCTTGTTTATCTTGAATATTCTTCAGACAGGTTTCTTATGAGTGTGACATAAAGAGATACAATTAATATCTAATCAATTGTAACTTTTTTTTTGCAAGGATTTGCCCTAGACCTTCATTCATGCTTCATTGTACAAATGACTCTTCCATTACAGGGCCAAGATAATATACAAGATGGAGTGGATTCTAATGCTATGATTATTTGAAAGTATCTACGTGACCAGGCTAAATAAATCAAATCTAAAATAATGAAATAGATAAATGCATAAGTAAAATCACAGAATATTACTTCTGACCATTGACAGCCATCGTATCATAACCAAGTGATGAAGAAAATTATCCATTCATTCGGCATTCAACAAATAGACGGATGTTCCCTTTAAAACGTCTGGATTTTTAGTAATACTATGATCAGGTTTTTGATTCATAACTCTCCATTCATTTAGATGAGGAATGTTAATCAATTACCATAGGTACATATAAGATTTTTTATAAAATAATAATAATAGGCATTTATATAGCGCCATCTATCTAGAAATATTCTATTCCCAGGCGCGTTGTTATTATTATTATTACTTGTAATTAAAAAAAAATAATGCACATGATTTTATCTGAGTAAAAGCATAATAACCCACTCTCTGTACCACAAAGCAGTCCTTTACCCACAGCTAAAGCATTTTAGAATTGCTCTAAAAAAAACCTTGTGTGGGAAGTTCTTACTAACTCCCTCATCCGGGTGTATCATTTGTGTGCTTACCGATCCGTCTGACGCACTAGCTCCTACTTTATCTCCTGTATGGTTCCAACAAACTTCAAATATTCCTCCGGTCCCTCTATAACTATGCACAAGACTCCCAGTCTGTAAGAGAACACAGTTATACAAATATACGATAAGGGTAAAAATAGATGATAATGATAACTATGCTTGCTTACATAGCACTGAACACTTACTTGATCAGAAGTCACTAAGCACTCTACAGTAATGCAGCATAATTACCCTGGCTTTAGCAGAGCAGCTGCTACACATTCAGCGTTTCAATGAAAAGAATTCTACCAGGTATTCATTCATTTCACCAGGGTTGTGTGCTGCACAATGTGGGTAAATTTCTTGCTAAAAGAAAACACACAATGGCTTGGCACCCACGTCCCTCAAATTGAGAGACAAGAGACATATCTGGTAGACCACGACGTCCGATGATATTGGAAATAATAAGTTCACCTATAGAAACGTTCTTTCTAGATAGGCAGCGTTAAAGCTTGTGTATAGTTTTGGTAAATCCACTAAAATGCACCTATCACTATTCCAATTCATTGCTAGCTAATATCAGTGGATATGCCCTATAACAGTTATGATATGGAGGATATAAAATGAAATTGTGTTTTACAGGATAAATTTTACAATTTTACATGGAAATTTAACTTGATCGGGTCACCCGATCAAATTAAAATATCTGTGTTTTTGTCTTTCAATTAAATCCTATTCCAAATCATGGAATGGGCTGAAACTTTCAAGATATGTTCTTTGTCTGTAACTTTTGGATATCTAATCACTAAATTTATAAGATAAGTGCTTGAATGCCCATTTTTTTAATTTAAAACAAGCATTGCCGAGAGAGGGCGCTATATATCCAAGATTTGAATATTTGAAATTTTCTCAGCGAAGTGCAGTTGGAAAAATATCTAACAGTCTCTACGCTTCAGTAAGACTGTCATATTAGATGATATTCGATTATCAATCACATTATTGACCCTTTACCAAAGCTATACACAGGCTTTAAAGAAATTCAAATTATTCTCATCAAGGGTGGATATTTGGAGATCAAACAGACTGCAGATTTGACAAGGCAGGAGCACATTTTTTCTTCTAATTCTTTAATTATCACATCAAGAACACACATTGCTATGACAGTAAAAACCTGTATATAAAGACCACCTATGGGAATTAGAAGTGGTCTTTATGGGCAGACGGTCTTCATGAATAGGTTCAAGTAATAAACGTTTCAATATGGAAAGCGAAATCAAAAATAAAAGTTTAGATTACCTCATAAGTTGTGTTCAGTGCACTAGAGTAATCATAAATATTGGCTATGTGATGATATAAAGCATCTGATTGAATTCAGTATGCTCGGGAGTTTGAAAAAAAACACAGAACGAACAGGTTCAATTTTCCTTTGACAATGAGATATAGATCAAGTCAATCTTCAACTGCCATACTTATCAACACTTTGATCGAGGGTATCAAGACAGAGCATTAGGCACCATAAAATACTGAAACAAGAAAACTGAGCTGAAACCACAGACTTACCTGCGTCGACCATATATGTACACATTTGTCAAAGGAGCCACTGGCTAGATATTTCCCCGATGGACTGAAAGCTACGCTGTAGACAGGCTCTTGGTGTTTGGTCAGTGTGTGGATACAGATACCCCTCTCGACGTCCCATAGTCGAACCGTCGAGTCAAACGATGCACTGGAAAGAGGTGAAGAGAAAGAGAGATGGATGAAACGGTAATTGGCAATTCAAAGGGTGCCACTTGGTCTAAAGTACACCCACTGGTCTTCTTTCTGATTGGTTTAATCCTAGTTCATCTACAAGTTCATCTACATGTTCATCTACTAATCCTTTGGTTTATTTGCAAATTAGGCCATTTAGCATTTTGTTTAGATTTCCGATTAACGTAGGCTATACAATGTTTGTCAAAGATAGATGGTGCTACACAAATGCTGTTGATCATCATCTTCATCAACATCATCACCATCATCATCACCCTCATCAACATCATCATAATCATCACCATCATCACCATCATCATCATCATCATCACCATCACCATCACCATCATCATCATCACCATCATCACCATCAACATCACCAACATCACCACCATCACAATCACCATCATCATCATCATCACCACCATCACAATCACCATCATCATCATCATCATCATCATCATCACCATCACCATCATCATCACCATCATCATCATCATCATCATCATCACCATCATCACCATCATCATCACCATCATCATCATCATCATCATCATCATCACCATCATCACCATCATTATCATCATCATCACCATCATCATCATCATCACCATCATTATCATCATCATTATCATCACCAACATCACCACCATCACAATCATCATCATCATCACCACCATCATCACCATCACCATCATTATCACCATCATCATCATTATCATCATCATTATCATCACCATCATCACCATCATCATCACCATCATCATCATCATCACCATCATTATCATCATCATTATCATCACCAACATCACCACCATCACAATCATCATCATCATCACCACCATCATCACCATCACCATCATTATCACCATCATCATCATCATTATCATCATCATTATCATCACCATCATCACCATCATCATCACCATCATTATCACCACCATCATCATCATCACCACCATCATCACCACCATCATCATTACCATCACCATCATTATCACCACCATCATCATCATCACCACCATCATCACCATCACCATCATTATCATCATCATCATCATCATCATCATCATCATCATCATCATCACCATCATTATCATCATCATTATCATCACCAACATCACCACCATCACAATCATCATCATCATCACCACCATCATCATCATCATCATCATCATCACCATCATCATCATCATTATCATCATCATCACCATCATCATCACCATCATCATCACCACCATCATCATCATCACCATCATCATCATCACCACCATCATCACCATCATCACCATCATCACCACCATCATCATCACCATCATCATCATCATCATCATCACCATCATCATTATCATTACTATCATCACCATCATCATCATTATCATTACTATCCAAAATCAAATTGACCTCAGCATTAACATCAATACAATACTTACTATTTATAGCCATCTGTTTCTGTAATGAATTATATAATTCACAAAGCAAAGGGTAATTTTACCTGTGTGTCCCTTGTCCGACTTACCTTGCTAACATAAGAGGTGTATTGGGATTTTTAGGGCTCCATTTGATAGTATAAATCTCTTTGCTGTGCGCTTGGAGGTCATGTACACACGTATCTTGATTCATGGACCATATCTGCAAGAATATAAAATCGTGATTACGATACAATGTTAGAATATGACCACATTTGAGAGTATTTTCAAAACGTATTCTAGGAAGTCATGACCACACACATATTGCTATGTTCACAGAATTACAAAAACATCTTAACAACATGGAGTGTAAGAACATGATCAGATTGACAATAGGAATCTATTCCCTTTGTTCATTGGAGGTTGTCTACACATGTGTCTTGTTTTATACACCATACCTAAAGAACTATCAAAATATGAATAAAATATATACATGAATAATAAGGAGTTTATCAAATTAAGTGTATTTATTCATTCAATGCATCACCAGAAGTCATGCATACAAGTATCATGCTTCATAGATCAGATGCACATGATGTAGAAAGACGATGATTCAGCCCCCTTTGAAATTTTTTGTGACAAATATAATGCACAAATTTTTTTGATGGCGTCACACGCTTAGTTTTTACTTTCATCTCTTGCACATTCTCTGGCTACGTGCTTCGAAAATTTCACATTTCAAAAACATGAATTTGAAATTTTTATAGCAAAAATTCATAAATGTATCATTATTTCTACTTTTTCTGGTTAAACTCAATTAACTTCCTATAATTTCTGGTCAGAATAAATTCGCTGACAGATTCCATCCCCAAAACAATAAAAAACAAAAAGTAAAAAACAAAGAAATACATTAAAAAATCAAAAACAATAAAATATATAAGAACAAATTTCGTGACATTGGTTTTCTTTTTCTGATACATATAATCGAAATCCTACAAAAATTAGCAGTTTAGGGGCCTTATAATTATATAGGTAATCAAAGCACACTTTTTATTTCATGCCTAAATTAGCATACTTGATTAGTAATTTTCTGAAAAATTTGATCATACAAGTTTGTAAATTATGCCATTGGTAATACTCATGTCAATTTTTGTCCTGATCATGCATTCGGCCCAAAGGTATTAGACTAAATGGGTATAAATCATGTTACCTACCTTGAGTGTCATATCATCTGAACAGGAAGCTAACATCTGACCTGATGGATCCCACTTAATAGCGTTCACCTCATTCTGAAAAAAAAAATCATGCAATATGACGCAAAATATCGTTTGTGTCAGTGGTACAGATAAATCTAATCTAATAGAATACTTTAACTGATAATTTCTTTTTGAAACCTGGACAAGAAATTTCATAATTTATTGTAGAATTTAAACGGGGACAAGCTGACCAAAACAGTAACGGTGTGTTATAAAAACTAGCCTTAAAATATACCATCAGAAATGACCATTTGACAATACATATAAGTTTAGCCTATCATCTTATGTGGATAGAAAAACTGAAATAATCATCGTGGTGTGGATTCATTGAGTAAATTCAAATGGGTTTATATCACAAGATCACATTGTAGAGAATGATGCATTATGGGAAGGGTCCTGGGAACATTTTGTTTACTGGGGTGCTGTTGTAAATTTGAAAAGTGCAGAAAAAAAAGTTTTCACTACAAAACAAAGGTAATTTTTTTCCAGAGAAATTTGACAAGCAAAAAAGAATATTAAAGGACAAGTCCACCCTAACAAAAAGTTGATTCAAATGAAAAGAGAAAACTCTGACAAGCGTAACACTGAAAATATCATCAAAATCGGATGTAAAATAAGAAAGTTACAACATTTTACAGTTCCGCTTAATTTCACAAAAAAGTTATATTCACATCCTGGTTGGTATGCAAATGAGGAGACTGATGACGTCATCCACTCACTATTTCTTTTGCATTTTATTATGTGAAATATAAAATATTTTAATTTTCTCCTCATTGTCAAGTGAAACAATGATTAATTCATCCCTGAACATGTGGAATTAGCATTGTTTAATACTATATAATTCTGTCAAGTTGGTCCTTATTGTCAAATCTATAAAAAATGAAATATTGTATAATTCAAACAATAAAAAACAAAAGAAATAGTGAGTGAGGGTATTCATCGTCTGTCTCACATGCATTTCACCAAGTTGTGCAAATCACTATTTTGTGAAAAATAAGCGAAACTTTAAATTGTCATAGCTTTCTTATTTTACATCCTATTATGATGAAATTTTCAGCGTTATGCTAGTTCAATTTTTCTCTATTAATTCAAATCAACATTTTTCGGGGTGGACTTGACCTTTAAAAAAAAGGGGGGGTCGCTACTATTTTCAATTATCCACACCTACCAGAATTCCAAGGAATTCCACCCCAGCACCCCTGCTTCCCAGAGCCATGATTATGGGTTTTGAACATGGCCAGATATAAATAGTTGAAGGCTTGAGGTGGTATTATTTAAAACTTTTGGTTCATATTTGCCTGAACACTTGAGCGATGATAACTGTAACACAACTTACAGAATGGCCTTGGAATGTCTTGATTGGTTTATCACTGCGCAGTTTACACACATGTATACTCTGGTCCGTGGAACAAGATGCAAAGCTTGTGTTGGTTTGCCAGTCAACGTCTAATGCCGGTGCTGCCAAAAGAATATGAAAAATCAAAGGTTATAAGAAAATACAAGATTTAAGATAATTGGGTGAAGACATAATGACCAAAATAGCATGCTTGAAAACAAGGCTTCAACGTTTTTATGTAAGGCCTGGAGTAAAAAAAATTTGTTCGAGAATTACTTTTTTTCAATTTATTCAAAGGTCAAGTCAGATAATTTGACTTGTTGAATAAAGTGTCATAATTAATGCAAAATTGGTTCCTTACCCCCCCCCAAAAAAAAAAAAAAAAATCTGGTTACAAAACCTTAGTCAACTTTGAAAACTTCCTGTCCCACCTTCAATCTCCAATTTAAAAAAATTGAAATCTACATGAAACAGCTGGGTCTGCAAAGGAATTTAAAAGATGTGAAATCAACAACACCTGTCAATCAAATGGTGAAATATACTTTCAAGTCAGGAAGAAACGAACAAGTAAGTGAAATTGCAAGGTGACATTTGCAAGCAATTAAATTGTTAAAGGGTGTAATGTAGATTGATTTGGTAAACAAGGAGGAATGCAGGTCACAGTTCAGCTGGAGTAAGTGCAGCTTTGCCGAGGCATGGATTTTTCATATTACAAAAAAAATAACTTAAGAAATTAATAGGACACTACTTGACCATATACTTTTAGATATGAGTTATACATTGTCAAAACTTAACCTTGGTCTAGATTTCAATGTTGATGCCGCCACAAATTTTCTCATGAAATATGATGAATACAACATCTTTCCTATATACATGTAAGGGGTATGATATTTGTGTCTGATAATATATTCACTACGCAATCAGAAACATGAATATAAAGTCATAACTCTCTTAAAATTCTTTGATGTATTTTCATCATCTATATTTTTCTCCTATTTTTCTTATTCAAACCAACATATCGTCAAGGTGAACTTAACCTTTAAGTTAGTATGAAATACTGCCCTCTACTGTTTACCATCATACATGCAGAAGGGGGGAGGGTTATACTAACCAACATGGAAAGGAAACTGTTGCTTGCATTCCCCTGTCTGTGCATCCCATATGATGGTCGTCTTGTCCACCCCCGCACTGAGAATGTAGTTGCCCTCTTTGTTCCATTTCAGCGCAAAGATGGGGCCCTTGTGCTGGCCTAACGTGCTGACCAGCCGGCCTTCCGTTGACCAGATTCTTGCATAGCCGTCGTAGGAGCCTGTCGCTAATAAACTACCATCACACTGCAAAAAAAAGTGAAGATGTTTATCTTTCATAACTTGCAAACAGGAAGTAAGTGAAGCTAGATTTTCCAATCATTGCATCAAACATTTGCGAAGATTTGGGCCGGGTTACACAAAGAATGGGGATGATTGTTGGGCTGATATGATCAACCAGATCACTTTATCCAATCAATCAATCAGATCAACGAACGATCGATCGCTTGTGTTATTGGGCCATGGGATGACCCAAATGCATTTAAGCTAGTACGTAAAAAATAATCAAATAATTAATCATATTTAAATGGAATCATCTGTACTGAGACACATCATAAAAATAAACGCATTAGAATTTGAAAAAAGCCCATTTGAGAGGAGATTCCCTTTTTGTATGCTTACGTCATTTACAAATTGACAATTAAATAATGGTAAAACTTTGCAAATACGGAGCAACAATTGCGAGACTTGATATCTTTTCCTGGTTAAGTTGTGATTTATCATAAATTTTATTTAACATGTAGATGGACTTGAAGTGTGCTTTCCTGAAGCTTCATTATGGGCCTACATTTTCTAAGTTTTTTCCTTCTATAAATGTACACCATAACTTGATTCCACATTCAACCGATCGATTGGCAATATAACATTTTCATATTCAATCCTTAGTTTTATTATCAAAATTTTAAAAAATGCAGAAAAAAATTGATACACCAACTTTAACCTTGAGCACTCTACAGAGTGAATTTGGTGCAGTACAAGTCCAATTTATTACTATTATTATCATCTAAATACAAAAATAACATAATTGGCACTTCGCACTAGCATAATCACCCGTACTGTACACACAACTTCCAGTGTTATGCTCATTTCTTTTTTCTACATTCATTTAAATCAGGTGGTTGAAAATAAAAATTCTCATGCCCATGAGAAAACATCTGGTCTCCATAAAACAAAGATTAGGGATGAATAGCTAATATGAGAGAACACTTCTGATTGGTTCCTGGTGAGTATTTTGCACCAAATGCGCATGTAATATTGATCTTGATTGGTCAGTTCATTTAGCGATTAATCGCTAATCTTTGTGTTACGGAGCCCTGAATAGTCAATGGGATACATACATTCCAGTCTAACGAGGTGACATCTTTGTTACTGGGGACATCTTGGCCACCTTCTCTGATGCAATGCCTGAGAACAAGCTGATGTTGTGATGAATTTTGACCTTCGTTTAGGTTCCATATCCTTGCAGTTGAGTCGCCAGACCTACAAAGATAACAGACAAAATTGATGATGTTCAAAAGAGATTGCAGGTTTTATACTACAGAATAAAGGCATTGGTTAGCATCGACTTTTAAAAATTAGAGCTGCAATGTCCATAATATTTCCTTGTTAAAGGGATGGTCCGGGCTGAAAATATTTATATCTAAATAAATAGAGTAAAATATACAAAGCAAAATGTTGAAAATTTGATCAAAATCGGATAACAAATAACAAAGTTTTTGAATTTTAAAGATCTGCATTATTCTGGTAAAATAGTTCTAGGCATGTCTTCATGAATATTCATTAGGTGGGCTGATGATGTCACATCCCCACTTTCCTTTTCATGTTATTACATGAAATCATAATTGTTTCATTTTTTTCATTAATGTGTAAATGATGCACTTGAGGAGTTATCAATCCAATTGTTTAAGTTCTTGGTAGAAAAATTTTGAATAAACCTAATTTCATATTATAAAATACAAAAGAACAAGTGGGGATATGACTTCATTAACCCACCTAATGAATATTCATGAAGACATGCCTTGAACTGTTTCATCGAAATAATGCAAATCTTTGAAATGCAATAACTTCATTCTTTGTTATCCGATTTTGATGAATCAAGGACTACATTTGCTGACAAAAACGAACCTCTTCTGCTAGAGAGATAAAGTGTTGCAATTGGCTATCCATAACTAAACAAACATTTAAACCCAAGTTGAGCTAAATCATACTTCAAAATATGGACCAAAGCATAAATAAATATATGTCCTCTTGACGTTGATTTTCTTTTCTCAGAAACTATATGCTCACAAAAGCATCTACAAAGTATTTTTTGTATGTGTGTGTGGGAGGGTGTCAATGATTGTATTGGAAATTATTTGTTGGAAAGAATACTAAGACATATTTCAAGACAGAAGATATTGGTGTTGCCAATTTAATGGGTGAGTACTAACTTACCCTGATGCAAGGAGATCTCTACATGGATTCCATGCACAACTGAAGACTTCTGATTCATGGCCTCTAAGAACGGTTGCTTTGCTTGGCGGAATCTCGATGCCACCATCGATTTCCATGGCCTCTGAGTGATTTGCTAGAAGAGACATTGAAACCCCAATTATTTAATGCTGTTAGCATAATACGACAGAAATTGTATAATCCTTTGATCCAAGGATTTTTTTTTGCAGACCGGGCTGGTGTTTTACAAAAAATAATTGTCAGACAAAAAATTTGACTTAAATTTCATGTTGCGTGAGGTAAATATGCATCCCCACAGTGGTCTGATCATACTTATGAAAATCTGCAAAAACAAGAGCTGCCAACCTGTGCATGAACATTTCAGCATTTTTATGAGAAAATCAGTATTTTCCAAGAAATACCATAGGAAGACACACAAAAAATGAAACTTTAGAAATTATTATTTTGCAGGAAACCATCAGTATTCTTCTCATTTTCCAGTACTAACTGAAAATCAGTACTACTTGGCAGTTCTGATAAACCATGCTCCTGGATTCAAAACTACATTTGAAAAAGTTTAAAAAATCTCCGATACTCACATTGAATTAACGTAACTGGTGGGTCATCCCCATTTGTTCCCTCTACTTTACAATTGTTCTGACCGTTCGCTGCTACCTGTCTGAGTTCTGACTTCCTTGAGGAGATGACATCAGGCATGACTGCATCGATGAGGGACAGCGAATCTAACGCTCTACTGTCTACAACTGTACCATCCTGTATGAAAGAGTGATTTAGAGATAAGGGTTACTTGTCCTGTATAAGGTTAATAGGAAATATGGATCTGGTTCTATTCCTTCTTGGCCCTGTATTAATACACAAAGCCAAGTGATTGATTGCATCACACTGTAATAATAATATTAAAGTACAATGATGATGGTTTGGCGCGTAAGAATGGATCACCAGTAGTTCTTAAAGTCGCTCTTAACTTACGAACAGCTTTATGAAATGGCACCCAGGTTGCCTACTACATTTACATGAACTCATGTGATGAGATGCACTGAAAAGCTGTACAGATTTTCAGGGTGGACTCTAATGATTAGTCTGCCCATGCTGAGATTTCTAAATGATCTTTTAAGGCTTCTAGGATAAAGCAGGGAAAAAATTAATAATTTATTTTCTGGGGCTATTTTGGAGCTCACTAGCCCAAATATCCTAATTTGTGTTAAAGTTTACATTGGACCCTATATGAATTTCAGGGGCTCCATTTTAGTTTTCCAGGGCTCCTTAGGGCATTTCGGGGGCAAAATCGCCCCGAGCCCCCGTGTATTTTTTTCCCTGGGATAAAGGGATCTGAATGTAAAATGCATCTTTATGTACACACTCGTAAAAACGATGGCAAAGTCACACATTTAAAATGGGGAATTTCAAGTGCTGACACTTTGGTGTTGGTTTTTGGCCTGGGCACTTTTCTTACATCCGCACAACACAAAAATATGAGTGCTTTTGGGACAAGTTTCACTTGGTGTTTAATGCAATGTGATTTATAAAACTTAGATTAGGTGTTTGACCTTATATACAAAATACAATCTACATTATACTTCCAACACCAGTGAACTCAGATAAGTGTTTGAGCTTATGTATTAAACACAATCTACATTATACTTCAAACACCAATAAATTCAGATAGGTGTTTGAGCTTATGTATTAAATACAATCTACATTATATTTTCAACACCAGTATACTCAGATAGGTGTTTGAGCTTATGTATTAAATACAATCTACATTATACTTCAAACACCAATAAATTCAGATAGGTGTTTGAGCTTATGTATTAAATACAATCTACATTATATTTTCAACACCAGTATACTCAGATAGGTGTTTGAGCTTATGTATTAAATACAATCTACATTATACTTCCAACACCAGCAAACTAGGTGTGTGAGCTTTTGTATTGAACACAATCTACATCTTAGTTCAAACACCAGTAAATTCAGATATTAAAGGTGATTGAACTCATGTATTGAATACAGTCTACATTATGATTCAAACACTAACACCAAAACCTGAACCAACACCAAACTTATCTTTTCTAACAGTATTAGTTATTGGCACTTTGACACTCATCCAAACTTTCTCATTCTTTCTTTTCTTGTGCGCCTCGGAATACAATATTTCTAGATAGATGGCGCTATATAAATGCTTATTATTATTATTAAACTTGAAATCACCTATGGCTATTCCAAAGCAACACTGATTTCTTTCCTCACCTCATTTATACTGACTTCTGCCTCTACATATTGCAAGCCTTTCTGTATGATTGAGATAAGTGCTGCGGGCGGGACTAAGGCCCCGTTTATGTTGGATTGGCTAATGTGACTCTCTATACCAAATGTGAATGCAGAATGTGAAAAACCTGTAACAAAATAAATGTTTTAATCATTTGGTTAGAATGAAATTAAAAAATAATCATCAAAATTCTTGCTGAAATATAAGAAATGTAATGTCTTGCACAACAGCCATGAAGAAGTAATTTACTATAAGTACAAAGTCCTAGATGGTCGCATTTCATAAGTTGGGTATGCAAAAAGGGTGGCGTATGAACAATTTTCCACATGGTGCCATGGATAAATTGTTGCTACATCACAGCATCTTGACCAAATTTATTGAGTAAGATCTCATTTTGAAGCTAGAACTATAGGCTAAACATATTACTATGAATCAGATCAATACAATATCAGGAACAAAAACTATAGCAAATTAAGTTTGAAGTAACAGAGGTGGCGGAGCCGGTGGATGTGGAGCCGGTGGATGCGGTAAATGATAGAATATTAATTAAAACCTCATTAAAAACTTACTTTAATATGTAATATGACTGTTATCTTCATATTTCTGGGTGTTTTAAATCAGGGAACAACTAAATGTCATAAAAATTTGACAATTTTGAAAATATGCAGCAATGAAATACATATGTATATCAGCTCTAATCTGCAACCTAATCAATTAATAAACCAGAGAAATTTGGTTAATTATCTAATTTGTAATCTTAATTTTTAGTACAAATGTTGTGAATCATTGCAACAAACATTTCTACCCATGATGTTGTCATTTTGCCAAGCACATAAATAGAGTGACAGGTATTTTGGAGGCAAAAATGTGAAATTAAATACTGTTAATTAATTATTATAATATGCATACAATAATAGATAACTATTAGATTTTTGGTACAGATTTAATTATTGATGTGTCAAGATTATAACTGCAAAATACTAGGGTGATCCAATGTTGCATTAACTTTTGACGCCATTTTATGTGCAGCAGGTCCAATTTGAGAAAAACACATTTCAAAATTCACATTTACATTGACGTCTATGTAATAATTAGCTGTTAATTGGTCATTTTAAGAAAAAATAAAGGTATTTGAGACTTAAAACTTTTTCATTATTTAGAGAATGGTACATGTAATAGCTATAACATATCAAAATATAAAATTTTTGACAATTTTTATCCTGTTCGCGAAATTGGACCACCTTATGACATGTGACCAGATACCAGTATGTATTATGTTCAGAATTATGCTAGATGATCCTAGCTCAGTTTTTTAGTCACAAAAATCATCGGCAACCCATATTTTTCCTGTAAAGTGTCAAAGTACAGCAGTTTTGTGCCGTTCCATGACAAAAAGAAGCAACTCGTGATTTGTTCAAAGTGGCCTTTTTTCTTGATTTGGGATACTTTCTGTACAATATATGGTCTTCATGTCGCTGAAGGAATTGGAGTCACATACACAGTAGCCATCCCCCCCCCCTCGATTTCTGAAACAAAGACATTTCAAAAGCAAGTTACGGTACTCTACTTATTTCCACATAAAACAATGACACATTTTTCTTAGTTGGGCAATTCCATAAAATATGTATGTCCGACCTCCTTTATGAGGGGTCTTCATGAAATCTCCTGTCTATGATTTCTGATTCTTTTTACATTCTGTCATTCTGTCAAATGACTATGGCTTGGTCAGTTATCAAGTGAAGTAAAAATTGAGAAAAATGGGGGTCGGACGTGCAAAGAGGTTTATCATTTTGTGGAATTGCCCAGTTGCTTCCATTTGTCAGCTGAATCCAACATCTGGTGTGTATCTAAATACATACTACATGAACCAGTAACAATTATATTACACCTGGAAAAGAATATGAGCGTATTTAGCATTTATACTTCAAAGTTGTGAAGGACTCTTCAATGGTTTAATATAGTCAGTTTGAAAATGGCAATGGCTGAATACTCACAATCAATTGAACCATAGGCATAGCTAAACACTTTCATTCTAATTGTAATTAAATGCATAAAGAAATGAATGAGAAACACCTTCCATCATACTCTGACACAGAGGACTGAAACAAAAACAATTCCATGATAGTTGCTCTGGCAACAATTACTCCGCTACAAATTCCACACACTAATTGAATGACTACATAAAAAAATTTCAATTTTTCATCCATGGATTTATTTTCAACCATGGATTTAATACTAAACCTTACATAAAACCCTATAAGAACCCAGCATTTTATACAAAATAAAGACTGCAGAAAAAAGACGCAGCACAAATGCCACAGGAGCAAATGCTGTGTTACCTCAGAAACAGCATTGGAAATGAAGAACAGAAAAAAAATACTTGAGAAACAAAAATGTACATGGGCAGGTCCAAGCTATTGTCCCCTCTAAAGCCAAAATTAAATCTTTGCCTAAATCTAACATATTGTATGTCATTTTAAAGCTTATACTCTGAAGGGTTTTTTTTGCCCTATATTTTTTTTCTGCTGAAAATGTAAAGTTAATGAATGCCAAGGTCACGATTCCAAGAAATCATTAATTAGCGTGACGTACAGGACATCACATTTGATCTGCAGATAATGCAAATTATATATTTGAAAATATTTCTGTGGGGACTTGTGCTAAGTTTCTATGCAAACATTTGAGAAAAAAATGATTTTGAAAACTGATTAAGTTGATTATCTGGTGTCCAACAGGCAGTGTCCCATACATCACGATTTAGCATATGTTTTTTTTTAGATTCTAATTAAGAAAAGTTGAACAGTTTTCTTCAAACTTTGGAGAGTTCTAATATACATCCAAAAATTAAAGTGACTTTACTGAATTAATTTCATCTTTAATTATATCAGCTAATTAAGTTTTGTGACGTACGGGACAAATGTGTGACGTACGGGACACACCATAGGATTTCTATGTAATTTTAATTAGGATTATTTTTAATAAGGAGCAAAGATAATGTAAATTGAGATAAATAATATTATATCAGTGGTTGAATATTGGTTAAAGGCTGATAATAAAGTTACAATTTGTAATAAATAACATTAATTAGTATCAATTAGTTAAGTTAGTAATTAAATCTTTCATAATTATAAAGGTCATACAAGTTTTTATGTTTTGTTTAATCATATACTATAATAGAATATATATAAATCATAATAATCCATGTAAAACTTACTTACTTTGGTTTACATCCAGTTAAATATAAATTTTGATGAAATTTCAATTTCCCATTCGTTTAACACATGGAATTATTTGCAAGACATCTTTCATAATATTTATAAGGTTGTAAAGTGTTTGCTATGTTTTGTTTCAGTGTGTGCTATTAAAGAAATATATATCAATCATGATAATCCATACAAAACTTAACTTACTTTGGTTTGCATCAAGTTAATTATAAATTTTGATGAAATTTCACTTTCCCCATTCGTTTTACACATGGACAAATGTCCCGTACGTCACAGCGCAGTTGTTTATATTTTGAGCTATTACAAAATAACACCAATGAGTTCTATCATATCATTCATGGCTAATGAAACTTGATAAGATACAAGATGAAAACATGATAATGAGAGATTTCCAGCTTATTCCAATTCACAGAGTTTTAATGACAAACTTTTTTTCAAAAAAAATCAACTTTCGTCTGGTACGTCACAGTGCATATTAATTAAAATATTATCGTTAATGGAATTGTAGATCACTAATTTTTCATGAATAAAGAGGGCATGACTGGCCTTTCAAAATCCATAAAAGATTCTCTGTTGTGCATTTATTTCTTACGTTACACAGCTTTAAAGTCTCTAAATGTCCCGTACGTCACAAGTCAAATAGCTTGGACCTGCCCACAAGCTAAACAATTGGTACCTGACTCCTGGAGATATCTATACACAAGAAAGTTGACTTCATCGCTGCTAATGCTCATCGTGACCTGTAATTGTGTGCACTGTTCATCCGACTCCCATAGATCTGCAAACAGCCTTCTTCAAATCATAGGCTCAGCTCTTTATTGTCCCTTGGGTATAATTACTGTAAGTGATAACATGGGAAAAATGCAGATTGTAAATGATAGCAGTGGACCGTTTCATAAAGCTGTTCGTAAGTTTAGAACGACTGGTGATCCTTTCTTATGCGCTAAACAATCGCCAATGGTGTGTGCCATGTACCACAAGATAGGATCACCAGTCGTTATTAAAGACGCTCTCAACTTACGAACACCTTTATGAAACATCCACCAGGTCCATAACAGTCCGTTTCATTATCAAAATTCTATTATGTAAAAATTCAAAAATCCTCAACAACTACACACAGCATACTTTTTAAACTTAACAAGCCAAAATTTGCTACAATGTAAATTAGAGAGACAGCAGACAGGTATTTAAAAAAATTGTGTAAAACTTGTAAAAAATGAACTTTATTTCACGAGTTTCATGAAAAGGCATCAAAGTCTCGCTCATATTCATAATATCTCTGAATTGGATGTAAAGTCAATGCAGTGTGATGAAATGGGGTATAATTTTTTTGTCCTATCAAGAAATAACAGGCCACATTACATGTATATAGATTGATGATTATTATCAATCAACAGAGAAAACCATATTCAAGTGCAAGTAGGAAAATTACTTCATACGCGACATGTATTTTTCACCCAAAGAAAAAGAATTGAAAAAAAAACACATTTTAATATCTTTGTTTCTTGACAAAAAAAATTGTCAAATCAAAGAAGTAGCAAAACAGATCAACCAGCGTGATGACATCATCAGGGTTCCCACTTCCCACAGAAATTTGAAAACAGAATTCCATGACTTCTCTATAACTAAAATTGCTGCTTTCCATGACTTCCTGTGACATCCCTGCAGTTACCGGTATGTAGAATTTGGGATGTAACAAAACTGGGAAAAATGGAAATTATGAACACCAATAACAATGCTCTACATACATTGTAGCAGAGTATAATCACAGAGTATGAGAGTTGTGAGACACGACAAATTGGAAAGCTGCAAAATGCAATGCCATGACTTTGACATGACTTTTCATGCATTTTCAAAAGTCTCTGACTCTTCCCTGACTTCCATGACCACAAATTTTTCCAGGATTCTCCATGACTGTGGGAACCCTGATCATAAAACTGGCTTGGAAGAGTCAAAGCATTTTGCCAGCACGACAAGAATTGGCAGTAAAATCAGAGTACGGATGGTGATCGGTCCTAAAAAAAGGGGTGCAAATTATCAAATTCGAAATCGACGCATTCGTTGGTCGCCCATATCTACGTGCATAGAATCTGAGTGATCGATCTAAACATAAGATTTTGATCTGCTCAATTTTCTGCACAAATGAGACGAAAACTAGGTAAAACCAATGTTTTCTCAGATAGGCCTACATGTATGATGCTTAGAAAATTAGGTGGTCGATAAGGGGTAGGTCCAACCATTACATGTCACCGTCTGGTTTATGTCATTTGACAATAGAAAAGTATTTCATTTGCGCAAGTCTCAAGCTTATAAATGCGCGAGACTTAGCATGACTGCCATACAGGGGTCCAAGCTTTTCAAAAAAAAATCCCTGATTTTTCCCTGATGAAGTTTAAAAATTCCCTGATAATTATTTAAACCAAATCCCAGTTTCACGTTTTCTACCTTGTTGCAGTAAAATACATGTATTTTCAGTATGATGGTGGACGGTCCCCAAGTCTGTGCACTTAACAATTAAGTTATGAGTAATAAGATTTAACATAAATTTCTTTTTATTTCACAAAATCTTTCATTTAATAATGTTCCTTATTGTATCATGAGTAAGTGTACCAAATAATGAAATTTCGGCATTTCTTGTGACAGCCTCAAAATGCAGCCTTTCTCATCAAAATCCCATAATCGCGTGCAAAGTGAATGGGTGTGCAGACATGGGGCCCCATTTTTTGTTTGGCAGTGAGTCCAAACTTCGCGGACGGTCATTATCTCCAAAACTAGCCAATATCCTTAAAATCTGACATCATCAATGTGAAAAGCGACCTAAAATTACCCTTCGCTGAAAGTTTCTTTAGGATTAGTCCAGTATTCATGAAAATATTGGCAAAAGATCGGCAAATTTGTCACCGTTAGCGCCCGTTTTGAAGAAAGCAACAAGCATCACGATATCACCATTTTACAAGCAGAAATCATAAAAAATGTGAGTTAAATGTGGTACTAACCGATTCCATAGCATTTTGCCATCAATCTGATATAAATATTTCACTTTTTGAGCTTGAGTCTTTGTTTAAATCTCCACAAAAGCTTTGGTGCGCGAAGTTAGGTCACACTTTTTCTGAACGGTTTCCAGCACAGCCCGCATTCGCCGATCGGAATAGAATTTTGAGATCGCGATACCGGCGAAACCCCGTGACCTACTTTACATTTTCGTCCATGATTTTATAGTTTACGATCTTGCCGTCAATGTGGTAACTATTTCTTGAATTGGTTTTGTATAAATTATCAATAATTTGTGGACAAAATTAAGCCTGGTGAATATTTTTGAAAAGTGCGCGAAGTTTGGACACCCCATCATTCAATCTGAAAATGACTGCCCAATGTTTCTTTCAAAGAAAATCATATATTTCTTTCAAATTTTAAGAGATATTTGGTACACTAACTCATAATTATGTAAGGAACATTATCAACTTAAAGATTATCTGAAATAAAAAGAAATTCATATCAAATCTTAACTCAAATCGTTAGGTGCACAGACTTGAGCCTTGAGGACAATCATATTCACAATGTTGGATCTAGAAAATTTTGAAAAAGAAGTTGAAAATGCACAAGCTGCGAGCTGGATTTTGGATTATGGAACATCAGATATTATCACTCTTATTCAATTATAATTGAAAATATAAAGCAACGTGAGAAAACATGAAAATTTGAGAAAAATAGAAGCTGTTCACAACACCAAGCTATCCTGAGCATGGAAGTGTTTACACTCAATAGTAAAATACACAACCACTGAGCGTACACCACGTCATTCATCATAACGACACAGTTATCGTTAACCGATATCCCGACAATGTGAACACACTTTAATTTCTCGTGCACACCATTCACGCAGCATGCACACACAAATTCTTCATAATCGTACGTCCACACACGACGGGTGCAAAACACTCGCTCCATGGTTAGGTATATTATGATCAATGCTACGCGAAAGATGAAATGATACTCACAAATTATAACGTCTTGAACCAGCTGAGATTCCACTGGATCCTTATTTTTTCTCCACCGCTCGAATCATTGATATATATAAAATCATTTAGCTAGGTATACCGCTCTCGTTTTTTCCTCATTAATTCGTAAAAGAGATGAATTTACAGCCAAATTGTCGGGTTTTCACTCACACAAAATGGCCGCGGAATTACTCTAAACTTCAGACACTAGTTGGCGTCAATCCGGTATATGTGACGTCATCATGATGATATCGTCGACGAGCGTGCAGCACGTACGTGCAAAGCGCCAACTTAATGTGTTCCGCCATCTTGCTTGTTGGTTGCCGATAAAATGCGCATTTTCAGATTTTTTTACGCTCTGTCATTATCCATGACTGAAACATTGACCAATCAAAAACTAAGATTCTATAAGAAATATGAATATTCATATACAAAAGTATAAACATAGATAATTAAATTTTATGTGAAATTTAAACACAATTCTTCAAAATTGGGTTAGTTTTATGTCTGTAAAATGACCCTTAAAACCAAAGTTTTTTTTCGAAAAAATAAGGGTTTTCCCAAGTTGTCATGGTAACATGGCCTGAATTACAAAAGCTTAGCAAACACTTTATTTCAGTGATCGAGGATGTATTTGTTTACGGTATACGTCTACAATAGTTATAACATTTTTTTCCAGACCATGGATGAACTTTCAAAAAGAGATATTTTAGGCAAGTTTTTACGATTTCCGGCAATTTTCTGACATAGGCATTTTCAAGACATAGTTTTTACAGAATTAGAAGAAGACATCATGGATTTTCCTAATTATCACGACGGATATGCAACTTACTTGTAAATAAATCAAACAAAGTCTATGATTTATTTTCGATAATGCAAAAAGAGACATTCAAGTCTCTGATTGAGAGCCGCAGATTTAACATTCGCACGGCGCAATGGTAACGTTTTCGCCGAATTCGTTGGGGCGAAAACACCAAGCGAGCCGTCCCACTCACCAGTCCCGAACGCTGCGCTGTATGTTTGATGATATATCTGGTGCCATTTCGTGCTTATAAATTTGTTTTTTCTACAATGCCACTATCTCATTAAAATTATTTGTCATGATAACATTGAAAATATTATCGTTTAATGGCCCAAAGGATCGACTGTAATAAAATACACTTTGAAATATTGTCAGAGAGTGATTAGTTAGGTGATGTTTATGGTCAGAATTTAGTCATGGCTTCGGGTGAACTTACGCGAACGCGGTCACTTGCTCACGGGGCGAGTCGGCCTGGCAATTTGGTGGAGGGCCGTTACGTGCAGTGCAGCAAGAGCAGAGTTGGGGTTAAGTAAAAATACTTTGAAATAAGTAATCTGCAACTATTTTTTGTCTTACTCTTATCCCTTTAGATTAATTAGATAAGAGATTAAAATTCTAAAAGATTAAATCCAATTTTAGACAGTGGCAGAACAGAGTGGTGCTTTATAATTTAATGGGGGGGGGGGTCGTGCATATGCCCCCAATTCAGAAAAAAGAGGAAAAAGAAAGAGAATCTTGTGAACTTGTTCAATTGGATTTTTGTAACCAAAACATCAAAATTATGCTCATGTCGGTTGCAACTTACTAAATTCTTTTTAAATTTTGCCTGATCGATACGCCATATCGTGTATAACCCCCAATTTTTTTCGCTCGTTCATGTCGTTACGCCACTGATATAACAGCTAGTTTATGCCAACATTATTTGGTTGCGGGATCAATTCAGCTATAGCTAAACATTTATACTTTATGCCTGTTCAACTTCATACAGGTTTAGGCCTGTATTTATGAGATATTTTTAAGATCTATGGGTGCCTTCATTATTTTCATTTTCAATTAAAACAATTATTAATTATGTATTAATTTAGTATAAACCTCCATGATACATTTTATTGTGTTAAATCGTGCCATTTCTGTTATATTAAGCCCTTGTAAAAACATGCTCAGTAGCAGACCCCCTCCCATATATAAACACAATATAAATGTATATAAAATGAATTGACCCCCCCCCCCGGCTTCCCTTTCGAGGACAAAATGAAAAAAAAATCAAAATAATTGACCGCCCCCCCTTTGACGAGGCAGCTGTCGGTGGCATGAGTGGCATGATGTCTTTGACTTTTTTGCGTGTAAAAATAATACTGAAGAAATATAGGGGCACTCTAAGTGTCCCCCATGAAAATCAATCTGGATCTGCAAGTGCATGGGGCTGCGCCCTCTCCAACGTCATAACTTCACCATGGCTCCGTAACACAAAGATTAGCGATCAATCTCTAAATGAATTGGCTAATCAAGATCAATGTTACACGTGCATTTGTCGCAAAATACTGACTAAGAACCAATCAGAAGCGTTCTTTCATTTTTGCTATTCATCGTAAACCTTTGTGTTACGGAGTCCATATGTTTACGTCCTAGCTCTCATATTTTTCATCTCCCTGATTTTTGGAAGAAAAAAAAACAAGGCGAAAGAAAATAGTGAAATAAATCCAATACGATTAATCACAATTTGAGTTTTTTGAAAGAATTATACTTTATTAAATTCTACAACCATGATGAAGAATAAACAGCAATCTTGATAAATTCTGGGTTTTTTTTCAAAAAATAAGAACCAATTAACCTTTTTCTGATTTTTCTGTCACTTTCCACATTTTGAAGAAAAAAAATTAAGTTGTTCATCGACGCCCTGCACTGATGATGAAACTGTATCCCCACTGGGTCCTCTTAACCCCCCCCCCCCCCCTCTCTCTCTCTCTCCCTCCCCCCCCCCCCCCATAAAGCGCCTTGCTCATTTCTCTTGTCTCACCTTGACCTTAATTAGTTAATCTTAACGATTTGGCGGTACTGTCAAACGTGACTGGTCGCCATCATAACTTCATCCCCAACAAACACGGAACAAACAATCACAACAATATTCTGGTGTTCGACCCAACATCATTCCGTTCAATACGCGTAAGGCCATACGTGGGGCATGCACAAACAACGTGGGTTCTCAAAAACTGACCCGCGTTTGGACTGAAATTGTGATTAAAATAAAAATGTTATAAATATTACAAAAATATGGGTATAATAACGGATATTTGATTAACGGAAAAACATCAATCGCTTATTCATAATAATTCCGGAAAAGATTTGAACGAGGTTTTTATCAATGGTAATCAAGAGGAATTAGTGTATAGATGAATGGCGCTCAACGTTAGCCGGGTGAGGGCGCGCGCCAAATCTGGCAATATGGCGTCGCCCTTTAAGCTGACGTTGGGTCTATGGCTCGTGCACGTACGTGGCAGTATTTTGAAATTCGGATGGGGAGGACTAGACAACTAGAACAAAACAAAAATGAAGAGGAAGAAGAAGAAGCAAAAATATCAGTAGGAGACTGAGGATAAATAAATATTTTGTTTCCTTCGGCACACTGAAATTGAAATGTATGGTACTAAGGGCTGATAAAAACAAGCAAAATGACATCAAAAGTCTTACACTTCTCTGGTTAATTGGGAGAAAATCAATATATTAATTTATCCTTAATTTGGCAAATACTAGTATTTATATCAACGTCGATTTTTTTTATCAACAAAATAAATCTTTGGAGACGCACTGTTTGTTCTCTCTTTCTTTCTTTTCTTAATAGGCATCGTAGTATAGCTGCTTACAAACTGCCGGTTGGTCTATGACCGCTTCGTCTACTTTCCTTTTCAGGCGCGTACGCAGGATTTTTGAAAGGGGGGGTTCGAGCTGATTTTTTTTTTAAATCTCCCGCCCAGTCTCTAAAAAGTGATGAGCAGGGGGGAATCCGCCCTCTTTTTGTGCTTACAATATCTTGCGTCATACATTATTATGTAGGGGTACCGAAATGTAACAAAATGACCTACATTTTGTTATGAAACGCTTTTTTTTGCTTGTTGAATTTCTCTTGACCCCCCCCCCCAAAAAAAAAAAAAAATTAATTTTGTAGTGAAAACTTTTTTTTTTCATTTTATCACACATTGTCTTCATAACATTACAGCCAATTCGTCTAATGATTTTGATCTATGGCCCGGGGGGCACTTCCATTCATGAGTTGATACCATGCGCGACCAGGGGGTCTCGAAAAGCACCCTAAACACGTATAATTTCCATATTCTGAAAATGCACCCCTTAATAAGTATTGGCGTGTGAAACCCTACTCTTAACAAGTATTGGAAACAAAATGATACTCTTGGCAAATATTCCCTGAAATGAACTCCTACAGGAATGTTTTATTGTATACGGGTCCTTCGGTCGTCGGCTTTTTTGGTTTAGTCCGGGTTTAGTACGACCCCACCTTCTACACCTCGCGCAAATCGGAATCCTTTATAAAACATTTTGATTTTGTTTTATCATCCCCGCAAATTCGACCCTAAACATGTAATTTTCCAAGCGAAATAGATACCCTTTTTTCATTATATTTGTGTTTTTTACATCCTTATCACGTTACGTACGTAACGTGCCCTATCGTGAAAAAGACATCCTTTTTGGCGTGTTTTTTGGTCGCGCATGGTATCCACTCGTCAATGTAAGTCCCCCCCCCCCCCCCCGGGATCTATGGTAACTGCCATCTAACCCATTTACCATTTTAAGCTATACCCATTATTTAAGATTTGTTATAACATCTTGTTAGCTTAACTCTCATTGGGGATCGCCGGGACTTTTCAGAAAGCTGCACCACGTACTGCTAGAAAATTAGTCCTTAAAATAGGCTGCAGCAGAGTGTCAAGAACACCTGTAATCTTACCAGATTGCGTAATCTTACAGGAAATTGGTATTTGGCGTATTAATTTCCTTAAATAAAACAGCCTTTCCCGCTTTTAAACAGAAGTGTTCTGTTAAATTGCATAAAAATTCCTGTTTTATGAATTTACAGAATGTTTCTATTTCTGTTATTGCTTTTTGCAAAAATCTTCTGTTTTTTTTCTGTAAAATCAATTTTTTTTTAAGCGCAACTCGTTCCCACCGGAGTTTCGAAATATTAACCCAAATTTATTTGAGAAATTCAAAGTACAATAAAAAAAACCCTGGAAACCTACCTATTTTAGAATGTTTAACAAAGTTCGGTTCAATCCATGTTTGATAGGTCTATTAATTCTTCGATGTTTATAATGTATATTTAATGTATCTACGACTCTAACCACATTTCCCGCTTTCCCTCTATACGCACAGACATGATTTAGGTGTCATGCGTCGAATTATTATTATTATTATTGTTATTATCATTATCATAATTATTATTATTATCATTCTTATCATAGTTATTATCATTATTATTATTATTATTGTTGTTATTGTTGTTGTTGTTGTTATTATTATTATTATTATCAAGTGGCTACAACCGTAAGGTTGTGAGTTCAAATCCAACTTCTGCCATTAATTGTCTCCACT
This sequence comes from Lytechinus variegatus, assembly GCF_018143015.1. Taxonomy (NCBI): domain Eukaryota; kingdom Metazoa; phylum Echinodermata; class Echinoidea; order Temnopleuroida; family Toxopneustidae; genus Lytechinus; species Lytechinus variegatus. The sequence continues at coordinate 7,123,856 of NC_054755.1, read as the reverse complement.
TTGAAAAAAAAAGACCCAAAAGTATATTTCTGTCAACTTGACACAGACACTATTAGATGCAGGGACATGTTTCCCTGGTTAGACTAAATAGTGTAGACCAAATGGCAATTAGACCAAATTGACAGTAGATACCAAATGCATTTACCCCAAGTGGTTACTATCGAAGTATAGTGGACCAAACTTAAAACCTCGGTCACAATCATGATCTACGGCGGCCGTATACGGCAACTTGAGCCGTTTTAAACATTGTTTTTGTACCTGCGTAGTGAGTAGTTTGAATAAAACTGAATAAATCGGTTGTTTACGACTCGCCGTACGGCCGGTCTATAGGGGAAATGTGACTGTAGGCTTTATCCAACTCAATATAGACCCCATAGACCAAGTAACCCGATCAACTTTCTTATATCTACCATTCGGAGCTAGGCATAATGTAACTTGTGATCAATTCTCTTTAACGAAGAGCGCCACCTTGCCCTCGTTATAGGCAAACTATCTTAATATCATACTCTTGTTTTTATATTAATTGTTTTATTGGGATGTTACCCCCTTCAATGCAGGAAAGGTCAACAGAGACCGCGCGGATTTGGGGGCTGCTGGGTCTACAACCCGACACTTTATAGTGAATGAGTAAAAAAAAATAAACAAGAAAATGTTAACTAAATTTGGGATTCTATGCATGATGCACCCCTCCTATGCACTTTCGTCGCACCGCCCCCCCCCCCCGTCCCTTGCGCCTGCCACCAAACTCGTTCCGTTGCCCCTTGGATATTACATAACATACTTCACCCTTAAATATGTGGATTTATTATTACTCAACATTCTAACCGCATGAAGAAAATTAAGATGAAAACTTGATATAATTTTACAACATATGTTACATAATAGATATGAAGTATATTATAATTACATTATATTACATAGGAACTAGCCTGACCAATACTATTTCTCAATAACCTTTCTGTACTTTTTTTTAATTGATTGAACCCTGATTATTAGCTGACCACAAGCATGTTTTTTTCCTCTGCAAAAAGGTTAACATACGTCGAAGACATAATCATCATGACCATCGAGGCCTCGCAGAAACTCGACCAATGATCATTTGGAGCGAAAACTTTCTTCTTTTTTTGCTTGTCATTTTCCCCCCAAATCAGCAGTCCCTGGTAAAAGTGGTAATCAGTGGAAGCGACGTTATATTAGCAAATATATTTTGGGATGATTTGATCAGCATACGATCCGATAAATCAGAGACAACGAGGGGGTTTTCAATATTCGTATAATTGATTCATTTCATTTCATTCTTTCGGTTTGAAATATACACTTAAAAGATTCGGAATCGAATACGATTGTGTGGAACTTTAAAGGACCTATGCTTGATACATTAAAATCAAAGGTAAAAGTAAAGTAGCATGGCAGGCGTGGAACTGTTTTTTAAAGTGGGGTGGGACCCGAGCCGAAAATGGGGGACCGATCCGATGCAAAATATCCCAATACGATGGCATTTAACTTTTCTTATGCATTTTAACTGAAAAAAACCCATCAAAATATCTTACAATTTTGGAAGAATGGAATGTTGGTTAATAGCAATGAAGGGATGTACTTTTGTCTACCAGAGTAATTGTTGCTAGTACATCCGACAACTCACATTTTATCCGACAGTTACCATAGTAACAGTGCTTCTCAGCCAATCATAATCCAGAAAAGTTGTCAGATCTGTCAACTTAATTGTCGGACAAAATGTTGATGAAACACACCAGGCCACAATTTTTGTTTTATTTTCTAATTTAGTCAAAAGGCTCCTTTATTGTGCCACCAGCACTATTGTGAAGTGTCAACAAGCTCCTATCTCTGCCACCAGGAACACTGCCTAACATCAGAATTGATTTTTTTTCTCTTTTCCCCCCAAAAGCACCCCTTGACGGCAATGTATAGTTGGTGCACTTTTTATAGTACTGAGGCTTGCATAAGACACGGTAGATATCATCTATAAACTATACAGCTTTATAGGATTATCCCCATAGGCATTGTCCTGGTTTGATTAATACTTATCAAATAAAACAAATAATTATGTTGTATTTAGACGATACCCTTCTAATCCACTCATTTCGAATCAAGGTGCGATTCAAGGTTCACTATTTGGGATAGGCTTATGTACGATTGGAATGGGGGTAATTGCCGCCCCCCCCCCCCCCCCGGTTTTCTCCGCCCCTGATAAAACATGAGTTACGACCGCCTTCCTCCCTCTCCCTCTCTCCCTCTCCCTCTCTCCCTCTCTCCCTCTCTCTCTCTCTCTCTATATATACATATATATATATTGTAAAGAAATGGATGAAGAGAACAATGGTAGGCGTAGCTTAAATCAAGGTTCTTGATGCCGAAAAAATGTCTCTGCCGGGAGTCGAACCCGGGCCCCTAGCTTTGAACGCCGATGCCTTAACCACTAGACCACAGAGACGGTTAGTAGCTAGGGCGAGCCCGATCCGATTGACCGTCAGATAGACATTTGTATTTCTTCCCCCATATGTGTACTGTATCGAAGCGATAGCTTTGATCCAGCTGAGGCATGGCGGCTTGTCATTGTTCAAAACTCACCTTCACCCGACAAAGGAATATATAATTGGTATAGTGTCGAAAATCTGTCTATCTGACGGTCAATCGGATCGGGCTCGCCCTAGCTACTAACCGTCTCTGTGGTCTAGTGGTTAAGGCACCGGCGTTCAAAGCTGAGGGTCCGGGTTCGATTCCCGGCAGAGACATTTTTTCGGCATCACCAATTTTTCCAAAGGGTAGATAGCTCTGGGGAACCCTGATTTAAGCTACGCCTACCATTGTTCTCTTCATCCATTTCTTTACAATATTTAAATATACAAGAGTTGCCAAAAGCTGTTGTACATGTATAACTTTACACATATATGTATATATATATATAAAATATATAATCTTTCAACGGAAATAAGATCTCAAATTAGTATTTAATAATCTAAAGTTCATTTGAAGAAACACCTATCAATAGCTTCTCCTGACCTGTAATCGCTCATTTATTTAGTCCAAAATTCATATCTCTTGTTCGACTCACGATTCACCGTGTAAGCTGACATTTTCTCGGATCTCGGCTAATTGAAATATTACATGTCTCAATAATTTCACATCTTAAGCTTAGTTTTAAAACATTTTTGCTTTTGTTGTTAATTGTTATGATTTTTTACCATGTTTACTTGCATTCAAGCTTTTACATTGTCGCAGCAGGGCCCCATGGGAGATCAATATATTGTTGAACAGGCTTCCCTGTTTTAAATAAATAAACAGATAAATTATATGTGGAACCTTTACCAAAATATTCTTGATTTTAGAGCGACCCCCCCCCCCTCTTTTTTCTTTTTCTTTTCTTTTTGGCTTGTCATTTTTTCCAAACCAGCACCCCCTCTTAAAACAAGGCAAAAGCGATTTTGTGTCTCGCCCACGTATGAAAATAACCAGAAATATCGTGATTCGCGAAGGCAAGCAACAGAATTGTATCGAAACTTCATTGTACTATGACTGGGATGGAATAACACTTGCCTTAAGAGCCTTGCACATAAATTTTAATGTTGACCTGAAAATGACCTTTGACCTCATCATGTGACCTCCGACTGCAGCATAACATGCAGGTCCCCCAAGTCAATCTACCATCCAAGTTTGATTGAAAAGCACCTTACGGTTGCGGAGTTAGGTATATAAGGTTGACCTGAAAATGACCTTTGACCTTATCGTGTGACCTCCGACTACAGCATAACATGCAGGTCCCCCAAGTCCATCTACCATCCAAGTTTGGTTGAAAAGCACCTTACGGTTGCGGAGTTAGGTAAGGTTGACCTGAAAATGACCTTTGACCTTATCATGTGACCTCCGACTGCAGCATAACATGCAGGTCCCCCAAGACCATCTACCATCCAAGTTTGGTTGAAAAGCACCTTGTTACGGAGTTAGGTAAGATTGACCTGAAAATGACCTTTGACCTTATTGCGTGACCTCCGACTGCAGCATAACATGCAGGTCCCCCCAGTCCATCCGGTTACACTTCGTAATTCCGAAGCTTCGTAATTCCGAAACACGTAAATTGCCTATACCTCGATGTTCGTTAATCCGAAAACGAAAAAGGGTTCGTTAATCCGAACATTTGTGGCGTAATTCCGACGATTCGTTATTCCGAAGGTTCGTTAGTCCGAAAACGAACTAAGGTTCGTTGTTCCGAAGGTTCGTTAATCCGAAAACGAACTAAGGTTCGTTGTTCCGAAGGTTCGTTAATCCGAAAACGAAAGGTTCGTTGTTCCGAAGGTTCGTTGATCCGCGAAAACGAAATAAGGTTCGTTTTTCCGAAGGTTCGTTAATCCGAAAACGAAATAAGGTTCGTTTTTCCGAAGGTTCGTTAATCCGAAAACTAAATAAGGTTCGTTAATCCGAAAACAAAATAAGGTTCGTTAATCCGAAAACAAAATAAGGTTCGTTAATCCGAAAAATGAAAACCGGGAAAGCAGAGGCAAGGGGAGGGGGGCGGGGGACACTTTTGCCGTTCAATTATTATGAGGATGGGAAGGCAAGGGCGGCCGAACGAATTTTCGTTGGGGGTAAAGCCAAAAAATGACACTCATACGTCAAAATGGGCACTTTGGTGATATTTTCACCTTAAGATTATCATCTGCTTGAAGTCATTGTGTGTTTGATAGTGATTAAGTAGAGAAAAACTTTTTTGAAATGACTTCTTATTATGGCAAAATGTATATTTAGGCTTTATTTTTCGGGAGAGAGTATAATGAGCGAGCGGCTTGGTAAAACAAATTCAAGGGTGAAGTTGTTTTTTGTGGTCAATTATTCTTAAAATGGCATTATTGCGAGGTGTTGCGAGCGTGAATCACAAGCTAAAACTTAAGGTTATTTCAATAAAAAATGAAAATTAGTTTTTTAAAATCCGAGCAGATTTCTGCTGTCATTGAAAAGATGTGCATCTAACTAAAGAATTAACACGAGCGCAAAACGCTTAAACATACTGACCAGAAAAGGAACCTGTTAAAGAAAGCATTTTGTGACCTTTTTAGGATGCATATTTCACCGATCGAATGAGAGTGCGAAGCGCAAGCTGAAAATTTTCAATATTCCAGCCTGAAAACTTAATTTAACTTGTATACTTTAAAAAGAGTATTTTATTTCGAAAAAAATATGAAAAACGGCATATTTATTTTTGAAAAAGGAACTTTCCCATTTTGGAAAATATTAATTCCCCTGTTTTTTTTATTTCATTTTTGATGCCTCCTGCCTCCCTCCCGGCGGATCCAACTTTCGTCAAATAGAGGGGGGGGGGCAATTTTTTAGCCATATTTTCCTTGATCGGCAGTTTAAAGTTGATTTTTGTTTGTTTCTTTGAAAGGGTAGTCCTAACAGTCAATAATTAGCTTTATCCTTATGAAATAAAGTAAATATGTAATAACATGATAAACCCTTTTTAAATAATGCGAGCGCGAGCTACATATTTTTGTTAATATGATGGGCAATATGTTTGTGATCTTCAAAGCGAGATGCCTATGTAACTAAATTTAGACAATAACTGCTAGCAAGAAGCGCGAACAGAATTTTTAAATATATAAGCTCTGACCTGATCTAAAGGGGACATTTTAAGAACTTTTTGCAGTTAGCCATGAAGACGATGCGTGTTTTAACCAATGGCGGCGGAACGTATTTTTTTTTTGGGGGGGGGGCAAAGCAAAAAAAAAGGGGCCAATAGGGGCAATTTGGTGCAAACGGATATTTTCACCATTAGATTATCATCTGTGTAAAGAGGTTGTGTGTTTTGTAGTAACTAAATTGAGCACAATTTTTTAAGTGATCACTAAAGTTATATATTTACGTTTCATTTCTGCGAGCGTAGAGAGCAAGCGGTTTGGGGGAAAAAGTCAAATCTGAAGATGTAAAATTCACCTTTTTGGTCAATTACTGTTAAAAGGGCATCCTTGTGAGATGTTGCGAGCGAATCACGTGCTCAAACTTTTGGAAATTTCATGTGGGCCTAGAATGATATTGATATAGATATTATTTACCCAGGGAAGCCACTTCAGTTCTGAAAACTATTCTCCCAGCTATTATTATTTTTTTTACAAGAATGCTTAGTATTTCCAGTTTTCAGGTTGGAAAATCAGAAAAATTTGGCTCACGTTTCTCGCTCGCATCAAGTATTGTTTATTGAGGAACTCATTCTATTCCTGGTTACAAAAAAGAAGTATGAAATGTCCAGTTTTCAGGTTGGAATATCACAAATTTTAAGCTTGCGGTTCGCGCTCTCATTATTTAGTTCGTGAGATATATATTCTATTCATGAGTCACTAAATGCAGTCCTTAAAAGATTACTTTCTGAAGCCTGTTGCATAAAACTTTTTACCTGAGAAAACTCTGGTAAAAAATGAAAACTAAGGTTAGTCTGATTTCCGCCATTGACTTTAGCACAGGGCAAAAACTCCTGTAAAAACAACCTGAGTTTTCTCAGGTAAAAAGTTTCATGCAACGGGCCCCAGGTCAGTATATAAACAAATTACAGCTCGCCCTCGCATTAATTCTTTAGAAAGATACACATCTTTCTCGGGATTACAAAAAATGCTCCGAATGCTCACTTCACGTCTTGTTACATGAAATGTCTACTAGTTTGAGCTTGCGATTCGCTTTCAACATCTCACAAGGATCATTATTAGTATTATTTTTATTTTTATTACCAGCAGAAGCTGTTATTAAAAATGACATCCCTCCAATACAAATCCTATTATCTAGAGGTTGCTCGCACGCTTCCAACACACTTGATCCCCTGCATCTTTAATTAAACCATTTGCTTATAGGCAGCAATTGCTCAGATAAAATCGAAATTAGCCTATGCTTGATCAGGGCGTCTATATTCTTAATGAAATACATGCTTTGGCCCCAACACACGCATGTATCATCGATCGTTATTACTATCATTGCATAATATCGTGTAATCTTGTAATGACAACATCGTTTTTGTTACCAAAATGAATTATTTTCATTTTCGGAAATACGAACCTTATTTAATTTTCGGATTAACGAACCTTATTTCGTTTTCGGATTAACGAACCTTATTTCGTTTTCGGAATTACGAACCTTATTTCGTTTTCGGATTAACGAACCTTCGGAATTACGAACCTTATTTTGTTTTCGGATTAACGAACCTTCGGAATTACGAACCTTATTTCGTTTTCGGATTAACGAACCTTCGGAATTACGAACCTTCGGAAATACGAACCTTCGGAATAACCGAACCTTCGGAATTACGAAGCTTCGGAATTACGAATGTATGCGGTCCATCCACCATCCAAGTTTGGTTGAAAAGTGACTTACGGTTGCGGAGTTAGGTGTCATAAGAGAGTCTTGCATAACGTTGACATGAAAATGACCTTTTACCTTACCATATATGACCTCCGACTGCAGCCTAACATGCAGGTCCCCCAAGTCCATCTACCATCCAAGTTTGGTTGAAAAGCGACTTACGGTTAGGTGTCATAAGAGAGTCTTAAATTGCATATAAACTTTAACGTTGACCTGAAAATCACCTTTGACCTTACGATGTGACCTCCGACTGCAGCATATCATGCAGGTCCCCAAAGTCCATCTACCATCCAAGTTTGGTTGAAAAGCGACCTACGGTTGCGGAGTTAGATGTCATAAGAGAGTCTTGCATGTAAACTTTAACGTTGACCTGAAAATGACCTTTGACCTTACCATGTGACCTCCAACTGCAGCATAACATGCAGGTCCCCCAAGTCCATCTACCATCCAAGTTTGATTGAAAAGCGACTTACGGTTGTGGAGTTATGTGTCAAGATTTGTGACGGACGGACGGACGGACGACATTTGGATCCTTAAGTCTCGCCTTCACCTCTGGTGGGAGAGACAAAAATCGTTTCCGTCATGTCCGTGTCCTATGTTTAGGCGTGTTCTGAATCATATAGAGGAAATGCAAATATCTCTGTTCTAAACACATGTAGAATTTGGAAATCGAGTTGTTGATGTCTTTTACTTTAACATACCTTTCATAATTTACAAAGGGCATCGTGGTGCCACGTAGGAGCCACTAAATGCCATGGATCCTTTTTCTGATCGACTGCAACATTTTTAATTGTGTAATTTGCCCATGAAATTCGACACGACTGGGAGGTTTATGAAAACTGCCAATAAAATTCAACTACCATGCAGGACGGCCCCATTATTGTGCAATAGACGGGTCAATAGGCTATATACGACCTGCATGGTAGTTGAATTTTATTGGCGGTTCTCATAAACCTCCCAGTCGATCGTGTCGAATTTCATGGGCAAATTACGCAATTAAAAATGTAACAGTGGATCAGAAGAAGGATCCATGGCATTTAGCGGACTAATGTCTGTCATTTAATCTTGCCCTAATGTAATATTAATGTAAACCTACTTTATACACGATCTCGCTGGTTGTAATTTAATGAACTATGTCAATTTTCAACAGCAGTCATTTTAGACTAATTTTTTGGAAGCCATCTTGGATTTTTATGACATACTGCACCATTTACTGTCTTTGTAACTAGTGCAAATGCAAACCTTGAATTAAACACCAAATTCATGATCTCCTGGGCAGGTTTTAATTGAACCATGCCCTCTAGTATGCAACAGTTATTTTATACTCCATTTCTGGAAGCCATCTTGGACTTTTGGACATGCTTGATCATTGACTGTCCTGCACAGAAAAACTGTGGTGTTAACCGATGTACATAATTATAGAGGACCACACCAGACATTTTTACACCGTTGTTAAATTGGTGGTGTTATTTTTACACCTATAGGCGTTATTACATATACACTCTTTGTTTAACAAATTTTCGGCATTACTCCTATTTGTTTAAGATCAGTATGCTCGATCTGTAATGAAAATCATAAGATCAGTATGCTCGATCTGTATGAAAATCATAAATCATAAGTCAGAAAAAATTGGAACCAGTGGGATTCGAACCTGTCTACTGCTTTCCGGGCAGCGACTCAACCACCAGGCTATTCTGGTTCACGGTTAAGCCACGATGAACTGGAATTCAAATACCCTCGATCCTCTTCTTTCTGACTCATTACTATTCAAATGCTGTCCGCCGTGGACAATAGATAGTAAATTAAGAGGCTTTTATATAGGAGGAGATTATAATTTGTTTAACAAATTTTCGGCATTACCCTATTTGTTTAAGATCAGTATGCTTATGATTTTCATTACAGATCGAGCATACTGATCTTAAACAAATAGGAGTAATGCCGAAAATTTGTTAAACAAATTATAATCTCCTCCTATATAAAAGCCTCTTAATTTACTATCTATTGTCCACGGCGGACAGCATTTGAATAGTAATGAGTCAGAAAGAAGAGGATCGAGGGTATTTGAATTCCAGTTCATCGTGGCTTAACCGTGAACCAGAATAGCCTGGTGGTTGAGTCGCTGCCCGGAAAGCAGTAGATGACAGGTTCGAATCCCACTGGTTCCAATTTTTTCTGACTTATGATTTATGATTTTCATACAGATCGAGCATACTGATCTTATGATTTTCATTACAGATCGAGCATACTGATCTTAAACAAATAGGTGTAATGCCGAAAATTTGTTAAACAAATTATAATCTCCTCCTATATAAAAGCCTCTTAATTTACTATATACACTTTTTGGTGTTATGTTCAATCTTTAGGGTGTAATTTTAACACCTCAGGGTGTGGTCTTCTATTAACACCAACTGGTGTCAGTTTTAACACCACAGTTTTTACAGTGTTAATTGTAACTTGTCCTAATGTACTTGACCATTAAAACCACTGAATAGAAACAAAATTAAAGACACTAAAGTTAGAGTCGATAGTTAGGCTTTGGCAGACATTTTTTGGACGCCTTCATGGATTTTTAGGATACCCTGGTCTAATTATGGTCACTCTAACCTATATGAATAGATCTTTTTACATCTTTAAGCCAGGAAAAAAAAATGCACGGAAATAATTGGATGAATAGTGGGGTAATGAGTGAGTTATGTTATTTTTTGTAAATGGCGGCTATTTTGGACGCCGTATTGTATTACTAAAAACCCTCGAGAACTAATGAGGACATTTAGCATGTTAATTTATGGATTTCTAGACATAATTCTGGACCTATCCTGAAAGAAGTCAGCTTTGATACTAAAAATGTCCATGTTAAACCTAATGCTCTTGGCCTAATCTATTATTTACTGAAGTTTAATTTGGATTTTATCCAAGGATGAAGTAGTACATTGGAACAAGTCACAAGGATGGTTATTGGTCTGGTGTGTCCAAAAATCCAAGATGGCTTCCAAAAATGGAGTTTAAAATGACTGTTGATACTTAAAGTTTATAGAGTTCATTTCGTATCCGCCTGTGAGGTAGGTTTTTGGTAGAAATAATAATCCCGGTGCTGCCACTGCCCAAACCCCCAACAAAATTACGTTCTGTCGCCACTGATCCCACATAAATTATGAACAATGGCCCAGTGGATTAGTCTTCGAATCCCAACCATGTCGTAGTTTCCTTCAGCAAGAAATTGATCCACAATGTGCTGCAATCAACCCAGGTGAGGTAAATGGGTACCTGGCAGGATTTTATTCCTTTCAACGCAGCGCGCGTAACAGCTGCACTGCTAAAGGGTAATTATGCTGCATGTAGGCCTACTGTAGAGCGCTTAGAGACTTCTGACAAAGTAAAGTATAAGCAAGTATAATTAATCTATGACATATGTATTGTTCTATCTTTTAGGATTGGGTAAATATATCCTTTTGAAAAGAGAAGTGCCTTTTACCTGTGCCCCTCCCTTCCCTTGCAATTTTGGTAATCAATCTAGAAGTTGTTATCTAACAGGAAGTGTCATTAATGGTTTCGCCCTCCCAAAGCACCCTATAAAATGCAGCATTACGGGTACGTGCGTATAAACCTGCGCAGTCGTCTGCGCAGGAATTAGTAAAGATAAGAACCAATAAACTGAGAGAAAAGTGAGATGAAACTTAAAGACGCAGTTATCGGGTCGAAACGTTCTATCTTGCCGTGTCCCAAATTTACGGAAGTCGGAAGATAAAGTATTATCATTGGAGTGGTAAGTCAATGTTATATGTTTTCTATGATGTTTAATTAATGACCACACTCATATTCTTGCCATTATTTTGTACTATCCGTACAAGCATATACGTATTACTTAATTTGCTCTACAAGTACAAAAAAATGAGGAGTGTGATGTAAATTTAAGTCGACTTTTGAGAAAAGTTCAAGTGATATTTTATTATTCAGTTTGGATATATCTTTAAGTTTCGTTATTTTTAAAAACATTAATTTTGTTTTTGTTTTTTAAAGAATGTCACTCGGGAATATTTTTATCATATTTTGCTCTAATTTTTTTGCGATTTCATTCTTGGGTGTCCTGTAAAAAGGTGGTTTTAATATATTTCAAATCATGATTGAAAGATTTATAGATATGCGTATGAGTAATCGTGAAAATATTTCAAATTTTCGTTTATCGTGATGGGGATGCGCAATATTTCCACAGTGCGTTTATAAAAAAATCTATTCAATTTTGAAATGGCTGCCAAATAAAAAGACATTCACTTTGGTGAAAGTGGCTTGTATAGCAAGCCAATAGCCCTAACTTTTAAATGGCACCACAAAAGTTGGTAAACTATGCATGAGTGAGAACTTAAAAACTGGCCTTTCAAATTTTGTCCTGTTTTTTGAAAGATGAGTACTTGAAAAGTCAAGGGTGATACGATGAGTAATTAATTATTAATGATCAGTTCCGGTTGTTAAAGCGGATTTCATGAGTTATTAAATTGAAATTTAATGCAATGCATGAGTGAACTTGAATTTCAGTTATTAGTCTAGCACTTTAACTTTATCGTGTGGATCTCAGCAGTCATGATATTATAATAACATTGATCACTTCTTCTTACGAGCTTTTCAAAAGTTACAAAGCGCTATACTATGACAAAATATACAACCGGTAAAAATCTACACAAAATGAAAAACAAATGAGGCTTGAGCATTTTCTTGAACACATTAATAGAAGGACACTTTTTAAGTTTAAGAGGTAATGAATTCCAATATTTTGGGGGCAAATACAGAAAATGTGTTCCTGATAGTCAGGAGAATGTAGGGGGTGAGATAGGACTAGTGGATGGGATAATGGTCATTAAGCCCCCTCCCCCCCCCCCATCCCCCTCAATCCCTTCCTCCCCCTTCTGAGAGACTGACATTCAATTTAATCATTAATTCTGAAAATTAGGTCATCAACTTTCATAGACCGATTTTTTTTACCACGCTGCTCGCTGGCTTTGGGATGTCTCATGACTTTTCAGACCAAATTTGTGACGCCCGGGTACGCGATTAAGTTATTATGCAACATTTTGGAAGTGCGCGTGTCAGACCAAACATGTATTTAAAAATATAATAATAATAAAAAACACGTGAATCTACGTACAGAGACATACAAATTAGGTTTTCAGCTAAAATTCATAAAAGAATAATTTTTTACTTAAAAAACATCAGTCTAATAAAATGGCTGAAATTATGTTGCCAATGAATTTGTTCATAAACAAAAATAAAAAGAACATTAAACAAAGAAAAAAATGGAATACATATAGGAGAAATTAATTTTGGTACCAGATTTGTTTTTATTTAAATTGTTAAGAAAGCTATAAAGAATATTTTCACTATTATCAAAATAAGAATTCTCAGAGCTTTTAGTGAATTAGAGCAAAAAGTACGATTTCGTGAATAAATTAGCATGATTAATTCGTTAAAAAAATATATGAATCTCATGGAATTTACCTTTGCGACCCGGTAGTGACACGTCATTCTCTACCAACGTATTTTCAATCCCATCACGTGATCCGCGGCCAAGATCTTAAGGGGCCCAGGATGCCCCCCCCCCGACCGACAAGAATCATAATACCCCGTGGATATTATCCTGCAGGGTAGCAGGTACCAAAAATAGTCCTTAAAATGTCCCTGTTTTGGGTCAATATAAAAAATTCAGCAGGTACCATCAAATTATCCTGATGACTCCAGTGAACTAATTACTGAAATCTTTTAAGATAAAGTTAAAAAGCTACATTAAAATTGCAATTCCTGTTTACTCATGTATCACATTAAAAACACCTCATAATATTGACTCAAACTTGATCCTATTATTGATCATTAATTTATCACAACACCCTTAACTTTGCACGTTCCAAATAAGGGGCGGATCCAAAATGGGGGGGGGAGTGTTTTCACCCCAAAATGAAGGTCATTTTGTCTTATGTACAATTTGACAAGAAAAAAAAAGAAAGCAAAAGGTCCTCACTGGTGTATGAACGACGATATCTCATTAAATATATTTGCTGTGATACTTAAAGGGGGCATACTTTTGTATGAACGAGATATTTACATTAAAAATATTTTAAAATATTTGCTATAGCTTTCAAAGGGGGTGCAATGGCCGGATGCACCCCTCCCCCAATTCCTGATCAGCCTAATTTTCATATCCTTTGTTTAAGTGGGCAGCGCTTACTCAAGCATGAAGAGTTTTCCACATTTTTTATATCATTTGAAAATTTAGATTATTGGCTTTCCATAAACCTTTTTCCTCAAGCAATTTATTGTTTTATTTGGCAGCCATTTAAAAAGTGTATAGTTTTTTTTTCAGAAGCATTGTGTTTTTTGTTATTATAGTTTCTTCAGAAGTTTTGTGATTTTTTTTCATTGCATATTGAAATCTTTATGTAGTTCTGCAATGCGGCTTGTTTGCCGCTAATGATACCCTGTAATAAACCGAAATGAATAAATGAATGAATAAATAAATAAATAAACATATAAATAAATAAATTTTACTGTGTCAAATAGATGACACTATGCTAAGTAGGGAATTCAAAATTAAGCTCTCACATTTTCTCTTTGTTTTCTTTTATGAAAATTCTGATAGGTCATACCAATTCAGTTTATGCATATTCGTACACTAAATAGAAATTTTGTTAACGATTTTGAAATTGAAAATTTACCTGTATCTCTTCATATTCTTGCTATATATATAAAAAATGACTTGGAGTTACTAAGTGATAATTATTAAGAAGGAAATACAAATTGATGAATCAATTTTAACTAAATTTGAAATACTTTGAAAGAAGCAGACCAGCATTCGCTTGTTAATATTTAATTGATTACACATTTGCGACTGATTTTCATATCTAAGATGCTGTTTAAGGGTCTTATGTGATAATGTGACCAGGGTCGACGCCAGGGGAGAAGTGGGCGTCCGCTCCTTTACATTTTTACGAAGTGAGGAAAATGGAAAAGAAAAGAAAAAAGGGAAGAGGAGAAAAAGGAAGTGGGAAAGAAGTCCAGCTACCAAAAGAGAGGAATAGGCTGCATCCCTCTATAAATCAAGTTAGAGAGTGAAAATAAAGGCCGTCTTGCCACCCCATATCAAATACCCTGGCGATATATAATCTGTTGTGCAAACCCTTTACTCAAGTTAAAGAAGATACGAAGTAATAGCGCCATCTCGAGTCCTCAACTACTCATACCTGGCCAGTTTCCTGACCCATAATGCTAGTGTAGTCTAGTAATACAGACCAACTTGAATGACAACACGCTGATTAACTACTCAATAAATTTATACCACAATAATTATGTTACCAAGTAGCAAAATAATTTCTTTTGCTCTCAAAACATTTTAGTTTTTCTATACAAATACAATATGATAGGTCAATTTATTCTCTGTAGTATTAGAAGATATCTAAAAAAGTATATTTTAAGACTATGTATTTATAACACACAGTCAATGAGAGACCACGCAAAGTTCACTCACCCTTTTACGGTCTGAGTGTGCATCCTACTATGTGAAGGACCTACTCAAAACAAAAATGTCTTTTCGTGGAGACCCACTTCTGTGCCTGCAGACTAGGCGACATCCGTGTATGTCCCTGAAAAAATAGAAATGAAACATTTCTTCGAAACAGATATAGGCCTACCTTACAACCTCCGGAAAGAGATCCTTTAAAGTCCTTATGGACTCGTGGAGAAAATATGACATCGTTTTATTGCTTGCATTTCAGCACATTCTGGTCTGAGAAGAAGATGGCAAATCGAATGATGAGAGGTGTGGAGATTGAGAAATTCGGTGATGCTGACTCGCTGAGCTTAAAAGAGAACATCCCTGTTCCACAAGTGGGAAAATATGAGGTAGGTCGGCTAATTAAGGTTCTAGATTGATGATTGGAGGTTAAATGAATTGTTGAACATCTAACTTCAAGCAGGCCAGCCTGAGAACGATGATTTTACTGGGGGTGCTGATGTAAATTTGACAAGCATAAAAAAAGGGTTTCGCTACAAAATGTAGGTCATAGATGATTACATTTCTCCAATTCCCTGGGGTACTGTCTATGGAGAATACCTCAAAGCATGCCTGGCCCCCTCATTTTTTCTTGGGGGTGTCATGACCCTTCTGTCATATAAAAAACAACTTGAAATAAAAGCAGGCAGTGAGTAACGAAAGAAACGTTTACAATCACACCTCTTCTAATAACTTCAGAGGAAGTTGGTATTGGTATCTAATTGCAGTGGCGTAACTACTTATGTTATATTATAATTGTGTTATGTTATATTACATTTAAAAAAAATCATAACTTTATGAAAAATTATTTGCACAGGGCATATGTCTTCATTGTTCCTTGTGCTCGCATTGTCTGTTTAACGAGATGTATAATCCTGTTTGACTAAAACCTCCCGTTTTTAAGTCAATATACACCAAATATATTTCCCCGCACTTCGAATTATTATCGTTTTATGTAGTGACATATGCTTCTTTTTCATGACTACTTAAAGTGATTGCCCCATTTTAAGGTCTTAATATAAACCATTTCTTGTCCGTGATTACGTTCGCAGTCGTGGATTGGTGAAATATGTCTGTTCTTCATGAAATCAATTCCTAAAATCAGTCCTTAAAATGTCCCTTTTCTGATTTGAATATCAAAAATTTTCAGCTTGCGCTTCGCGCTCGCATCATTTGGTTAGAGAAATACGCATGGTCTTCGTGAATTCCTACAATCCGGCCTTAAAATGTCCCTCTTCAGATCTGACTTTCCTAAATTTTCAGCTCGCACTTCGCACTCGCAATATTTGATTAGTGTGATGCCTATGTTAATCATGATAACAATGACTACAAGTGTTCAGATGTATATCATTCTAACAAAATCAGCAATCGCTCGGCACTTGCATTAGATGACTATGGTGAGATATGTATACTCTTAATGGATTCCTAAAAAAATAGTCCTTAAAATGTCCCTGTTTTGGGTCAATATAAAAAAATTCAGCTCGCGCTTCGCGCTCGCATTATCTGATCAGTGAGATATTCAAAATGTCTCTAATATGTCAGTACACCTGGCAACTGAGCACGCTTCGTGCGCTCTCTAAGTGGCTCAAAAAAATTGCTGGTGCCCCCCCCCCCCCCCCCTTCCAATGCCGTGACCCACGATACGCCACTGTCTAATTGTGTTCAGGGTGTTTCAAATTTAGATTAAGGATTTTCGGGCAATTTTGAGAGTTGGTAATGTAATGTCCTGCATCAGTGTTAAGAGGACATACCAAGCTGATCTATACATATTTGTTGTGTTACTTTTGTTCTTTTTGTGCGTGTTTCATAATTTTATTATAACTTTTTTTTTACCTGATGTATACATAATACTTTGCACTTTTTCAAATAAAGATAAGATAAAGAGATAGTAAAGAGATAAATGAATTCGAATTCGATTTGATGTGAACTCGTGTTTTAAACATTCCATTGCGTTCCAACATTAATTCCGATCGTCCACTTATAGGTCCTGATACAAATGAAAGCGGTAGGGATAAATGAGTTAGAGCTTCGAATCCGATCCAACGGCTGGCGTACCTTCAAACCGCCCTTTATCCTTGGTTTCGATGGAGCAGGAGTCATTGACTCCGTAGGGGAAGGTGTTACGACACTGAAGGTAAGATGACGTCACATTCTTTCAGGGGCGGCGTCACGAGATGGGGGGCAGGGGGCGACCGCCCTACAGACATGATTTATAAAACAATGATTAAAGGGGAAAAGAGGAGAAAACAGACACAGACACTGATGGAGGAAACGAAAGAAAAGGATGAGGAAGAGTAGAAAAATGAGTGGTGGTACTCTATGATATTACCCATTAGACTCTATTATTATTTCTTATTATTATCTTTCGTAGAAGTAGCAGTAGTAGTAGTAGTAGTAGTAGTAGTAGTAGTAGTGGTGGTGGTAGTATTTGGAGTAGTATTAGTAGTAGTTGTTGTTGTAGTAAAAGTTTGCTTGTCGATTTTTTTCTGGCACGAAATCCTTTATTTTTGGTTGAAAACCTTTTTTTGCGGACGATTTTGCCCCCCCCCCTTGTGGAAAATCCTAGGTACGCTACTGACCACCACCATTATCATTACCATTATTATTGTTTTCAATTTTATTGCATCAAATTCACTAGTAAATCCATCGTTATTTGTATTATGACAGCCCGGAGATCGAGTCTACGTCTTCCAACCAATCACAGGAACATACGCAGAATATTGTTTAGCCGCTCAGGACCGAGTCTACAAACTTCCGAATAATCTTTCCTTCGAAGAGGGCGCCGTGTTACCAAACCCATATTTTTGTGCAATCAGATGTCTCACAAGGTATACATACCCCTTAGTACTTCATTTTATTTCCAACATATTATCGACTGTTTGGATATTTTAATTTAGCTAGTTTCTAAAAAAATGTATTTCTTAGGGGCCTACATGTAACTCATGCGTATTATTCAGACCTACACAGAATACGTAACAGAAAAAGTACATTAAATTGAATTAAATTGAATAAAATTCATTTATTTCCTCTTTATTTTTATATTTATCATGATAGTTCAATATAATTATATATTTACAAAATATAACATGTAAATCAATGTTTATAATACAATAATACCATGAAACCGAAAGGGAAGGAGACCAACTAAAAAGTAGAGCTTTTATAGGGTGAAGGCCCCCTTTTATAAGTACATTTTATGAATTTAAAATAAGATAAGATTAAGAAATAAACAAAACAAAAAATATAATGAATCTTTCCAGCACAAGATATATACCGCATACACACCATTATACATTTATATGGCTATAATTTGGTTTATTAAACGAGTATATTATTGTTTTGTTTTTTTATAATGAATTTCGTGTTGATGTGTTATGGGTTATTCAACTTTTTACTAATATAATATCTCACTGTTAACTTTTACTGATCGATATTTACTAATCACTATTTACTATTTATAGATTTATTTCTAGATAGATGGCGCAATATAAATGCCTATTATTATCATTGTTAGTATTATATTTGTTATTATCATTATTATTTACTATTACTGCATCAGCATATCGGATAATGCGCTTATTGAAAAACGAAGTGAGTTTCATACGATAGTTTCACGTTTACTTACGACAAAATATACGGATTTAAAATCCCAATTTCGGTTACTATCAGAATTATCATAATTAGGCCTTTGCATGTGGATTAATTATTATAGAATTACACTCTTTTGTTAAACAGGGCAGGTTTTAAGAAAGGCGAAACAGTTCTAGTCAACGGCGCAAGTGGTGGGGTAAGTTGTCTTATGCTTAGGTTGGAGCGTTGTAATTAGACAAAAAATACAATATAATTCACATCAAATAATAATATTGATGATGAGAATAATAATAATTATGATAATAATAATAATAATGATGATAGTAATAATAATAATAATAGTAATAACAATCAGAACTCCCGCTTCAGTGACATTTGCGGTACATTACTAAAAACTTTACGACTTAAAAAGACTTATACGGGTATATATATATACCCGCGTCTTAGATACCACTTATTGACATTGATCTTGACTTGTATTTATTTGGTTTCCAAGCAGATGGCATTACAGCATTGGCTTGGCTGAATCAATTTGCATTTGGGCCTATATTAATTTAGCCAAATTGCCGTTTGGTCTACACACCAGTGGCGTAGTTAGCAAGACATTTTTAGGGGGCAAACGTGCATGGGCATGGGGCAACATTCCCAGAAAGAGCCCCCCCCCAAAAAAAGAATAAAAATAATAATCAAAATAATAACACTTAATAAATAGATAAATAAATAATTAAATAGATAAATATTAATAAATAAACAAATATATTGATGAATAAATAATAATAATTAAACTGTTTTAATAGAAATTTATCATTTTTGTGATTAATATCGACATGATATTTTATCAAGATTTAACACATTATAATCCCTCTTTCCCCTTTCACTTTTTTTGGGGGGGGGGGGGTTATGAAACCTTTGGGAGTCTATGCCCCCAATAAAACACTCCGATCAGTTTGCCAGTTATATCCTCTATTTGGGTATGATACCCACGTAATATAATAAAGTAATTAAATATATATTATTGATTTGTTTTGTTTGTTTCAATATTGTTATGATATGATATGATATTCTGCATTTTTCATCTTTGTTTAAACTTATTTTTGAAGCCATTTTTAACCAATTAAATTTCTTTTTATGCATTTGCATTGACCCATACAAGAATCTGGATAATTCTCATTCAATTTAATGCCAAGATGTACTGATTTTCTCTTCAAAATGATACTTCATATATTTTTATTTAAACAAAAAAAAAATCGGTTCATAAATCGTACAGACTAAGCAGCTAATTGGCGTTCACGGTTGGATAATATGGGCACCTTTCGCAAATCTCTACAATTACGCGAGATTAGAGTCGGGTAACGATTAATCATAGACTCGAATTTCTAGATTGATTGTACATAACAGTCAATACAATCAAACGTAGAAAATTGTTTTACAATCATTACCAAGCTTTGTGTTACAGGCCCTATAGATCTTGCTTTTCGTGTGCAAAGATCTTTCATACGATACCAGCATGCCATGCCATTTGCCTGCCTAAGCTCGCGGCGGGACTGTACCTGT
Organism: Lytechinus variegatus; assembly: GCF_018143015.1. Classification (NCBI taxonomy): domain Eukaryota; kingdom Metazoa; phylum Echinodermata; class Echinoidea; order Temnopleuroida; family Toxopneustidae; genus Lytechinus; species Lytechinus variegatus. The sequence continues at coordinate 7,103,824 of NC_054755.1, read as the reverse complement.
ATCATGGCTATGACTCCAGCTGGCTGGAGACATGCGAAATGTAGATTATGACATGGATTTTTGAAACAAATCGAGTACATATTGAGTAAGGAAAAAATTACCGAATTAAGGCTTAGGTATAGATCATTACAGTCCATCGAATCGATATTGCATTTAATGTGCATTATTTGTGGATCACTGGCAATTGAGTCCATCTAGATCACCTCTCAAGCCGAATCATTTCCCATGCATTGACTTGTACACAGCATGCAACAGGCCATAAACCGTCTAAATTTGCGGAGTTTTTTTTCTTTTGCCTGCACCTTCTACATAAACGATATGCCTCTTGCAGACAATGTAATGGGCAGTGTGTTGTACTTCTCCGCAGAAATGGGGGGGGGGTTGCCGGGGGGTTCACTTCCATTGATGAGTGGATACCAGGCGCGACCATGAGGTTTCGAAAAGCACCCTAAACAAGGGAATGTCTTTTTCAGATTATGAAAATGCATCTCTCAACAAGTATTTGGGTTGTGACGTAAGTAGTGGAAATATACCCCTTTTCAGTATTTTAATCATTGTTTCTCACACTCTCATAACGCTACATAGGCCTATACGTAACGTACTTACCCACTCTTTCCCTTTTTACGTGTGGTCGCGTCTGGTATCCACCATTCAATGGAAGTGGGTCCCCCGGGCGGCCTCTCGAGCTCTGGGAGGAATCTAATTTGGATTTGGAAAGTCGTCCTAAATCAGATATATCGCTGTTACCATAGTAGCAACCAGAATTTTGCACACGAAACGCAAATTGAATGTTTCCGTTCCAGATGCGAAACGAAAAAAAATCTCATGTCACACAATTTGCATTACAGGACGGTGTTTTACGGCCATGTCGACGGGCCCAAAAGTATCTTCCAAAATGAACTACCGTTCTAAATAAGCGTGCGCGTCCTCAAACGAAAGGTCGGGAATAGACGAAATGGTTAACATGTGAAGGGGGTAAACAGCCATTGGACCAATTAATGATTATGAAACGAACTAATGTTCGACATAGTATGACCAAACAATCTATTTAATCATGTAGATGATACACATTCATGTTTTATTTTCATACACCTGTGACTTCAAGTTCAAGATTTGAGGAGAAAAAAAAATCCTTTGTAAGAATTATAAATTAGGAAATTAAGAATTTTGGCATTAACAAAAATAAATGAATAATCCAGATATAAATAATCCACGTGGAGCGATGTGGCCCAGTGGATTAGTCTTCGGACTTTGAAAAAGAGGGTCGTGGGTTCGAATCCCAGCCATGGCGTAATTTCCTTCGGCAAGAAATTTATCCACATTGTGCTGCACTCGACCCAGGTGAGGCGAATGGATACCCGGTAGGATTTATTCCTTGAACGCTTTAGCGGCTATAATTATATATATGGCCGCTAAGCTACAGCCGGGGTAATAATAATATACCAAAGTATATTTTTATCGCCTTGAGCACACAATCAATGTGGATTTGGCGCTTTATAAATACTCTATATTATTATTTTTTTTATATAGTAATATTTTCTTCTTTTTTTCTTCCTTAGTTCGGTCTAGGGGCAATTCAGCTCGCTCGTGGATTAGGTGCGTCTAAAGTGGTGGGTACAGCGGGGACAATGAGAGGAAGAGAATTGGTCAAGCAGATGGGGGCTGATGAAGTCATAGATTACAAAAGTCCGGATTTCAAGAGAAATCTTAGGGTGAGTAGCAAAATCTAGACCTATCGGTAAGGGTCTTATTGCGGTGACATTGTCACGTTGTGGGTTCGGTAAACAATCGGTGAAAATGGATGTCGTTTGAAATATTTTTTTGTATAATAGGTGTGTTGCAATTTATGAGAGAAAGTGTTTCATTTTAATCCTTTTCATCATCTAGCTTGTTCCCCTATCAGCCCCCCCCCCTTCTCTGTCTGTCTGTCCATCTCTCTTTCTCTCCCTCTCTGTCTATCTCTCTTTCTCCTTTTTCTTTCTTTCTTTCTTTCTTTCTTTCTTTCTTTCTTCCTTTCTTTCTTTCTTTCAATCTTTCTTTCTTTGTATCTATCTTTCTTTCTTTCCTTTCTTTCTTTCCTTTCTTTCTTTCTTTCTTTTTTTCCTGCTTTCTTTCTATCTGTCTTTCTTTCTATCTTTCTTTTTATCTATCTATCTATCGACGGCTATATTGTAATGCTTTTACTGGGATATTAAGAAATGAATTACAGTAAATATCAGGAGGGGAACGAGCGAAGCGAGCGAGCAAATTTTCAATAGTTGGCAGAAGAATGATGACCAAAATCGTATTTCAAATGGTTTGTAATTATTGGAGAAATGCACCATGTGAACCGTGAGTTTACAATGCCATTTAGTTATTTCATAAGCAGAAACTAATACCTTAGAGCACGAACAACCACTCCAAAAAGTTCATGTTGACACTCGAGAACTGCATTACCAAAATTTCATTATATTTTTATCTAAAAATGGAATATGAATTAAATCTTAATATACTATTTTTTTTTATAAAAAAAAGGAAATATCAGGGAATGACACCACTAACTTGCTATCTCTAAGCACCAGTGAAGAACTTTGAATTTGACATTTCCATATCTTGTGAATCAGTTCACCATAAATTTACCCAAACAATGGGGAATAGGCTTGTGTTCAACACAATTTAGGCTTGCAATAAAATCATCGAAATTATTTTTCAAATAGTTGAAAGTCACGAAAAAATTTATCCCATTATATTTATTTATATATAACGACCTTATTTACATAAAACTAGTTTGATATATTTAAATATATGCATCAAATATACGTCCATAAGCAAAGTGGCTTTCCACTTTATAGCTGTAGACAGAGTAACGACATCAGGAAATTGAACGAACAAGTATAACAAATGTAATGTTGAAAATAAGTACAAAAAGTAACGGAAAATGTCTGAAATATAAAAAAAAATGTCCCAGTGTTCTTGCAAGCAACAAGTGATTTTCTTTTTATTTGTTAATACAAATCTTACAGTAAGCAATCTTCATATTATACGGGACCGTTCCAGTTGAGAGGGATGTTGAAATTAGATATCGCACATAAACTGGGTTCCAAAAGAAACCGATCAAACTTCACAAAGATGTTGTTTGAAGGTTTGCATGGTGGCATGTACAATTGCTGATGTGGTTTACGGTACACCATGTGGAGTGTTATAGAAGCAGTGGATAGAAGAAGAGAAGGAAGTGGATAGGCGAGAAAGTGGAGATTTGAGAATAGAGTATTCTTTCTTGAGAATAGTCCTGAAAAGGACTGTAAACCAGAAGGAATGTTGAGTGAGAACAGCTTGAGTAGTAGAGCTGATGAGGAGATGCTGGCTTGCGTCGGCGAGTAGAGATGATGAGTAGTAGAGAGACTCGACGTTTCGGACAGGTTGACTGTCCGTCTTCAGGACAGTCAACCTGTCCGAAACAAAGGCATTGCACGAATTCCAATCAGTCGAAATGAACAATAAATTTATGCAGTTGTTCGCTGAAATAATCCTTTAAGAGTCCTGAACGCCATCAAAACAACCATTGAAATGAATTGAAATTTGAATTGAAACTTTATTTACCATAATCTTCATTAAAAAAAACATACAAATCAAGAATATAAATATTTCAATAAAATACATTATAACATAAGTGAGTATATTTAAGAATAGTGGAAGGATCACTGAAAAGTTACAAAGGACTTATAAATCAGTGATCCTGAAATCGACACAGTCAAAACAAGCATTGATGTAATGTTTTCAAATAATTTGTTTCTGTTAAAGTTGAGGGTATTATAAAGGATGGGGGTAGTTGTGGAAGAATGGAAAACCCGCATAACTGACTAGTAGGCTGAATATTAGGAGTTCATGTTTCTATGTCTTTTATGACGGTTTGCAATATGACGGCTTATTGTGTATAACTCCTGACATAAGCGTTCAAATAGTTGGCGCTGCCAGTAAAATACTGTGTTCGCTAATAATATTCTTGTTCTCGGAAATTAAAAATTTCAGCAGACTTTTTTTTATAATTCTGTTTTTATTGTAAAAATCCAGAAAATCACAATATTTACAAGAATTATTAAAGTACAAAATCAAGGAAACAAGGGAAAACAATTAACATTTCAGCAGACTTTGTAGAGGAATGGTGAATATTGACGTTTATTCCAAATAAACAGTAAATACATTAGGAAATTCTTTTTTTTTGTTAAAAGCTTGAACATAAATGATCCGATATTACAATGAAAGAGGCAAAATATTTTAAGAATACCGTTTTGAAAAAAACAAACATCAGTGTGTGCTCATTCATCGGAATAACATAGTGTGTGGTGCATGGGGTAATGTTTTAGTATAGGTTTGAATGGAATAGGCAAATATACATATAAGTTTTTGTTGTTGTTGTTGTTGTTGTTGTCAATAACTTTAAAAATCACAATGAAATCAATATCTCCGGATTTATTTGTTTTCTGGCGGTTGTCTTACAAATTATTTTGCAGAATTCTCTCATATCATGTTTGGCTAAAATATGCTTTAATTTTTTTCATTGTAAATTTAATTGCAATTGTTACGTAAGTGAGTTTTTTAATGGAACGGTTTTAGTTTTGAATTATTCTTTATGTTTTGATAGTTGTTTTGCAATAGAGATATTTTTACGCATTTCTCAAAGTATTGTTTGACTGAAACAATGGTGGAATTGATCAGTGATGGTGATAAAGTCGCTGAATGTATTTTTGATACATTTTTCTCGTTTCCGTATTTACTACATCTCTTATTCATAAAGAAAATACATGAGCTATGACATAAAGTCATGCATGTTTTACATATTAATCTTTTATAAGAGTATTTCTTACGTTATGTCATTTGCCAAGGAAAAACCTCTTATCAAACTATTGATGGTTTCTACAAATCTGTTTTGCATATGTTGTCATTTCGGCAACCGGGATCATATACGCAGAAATGATTTCTTAACACGTATAGCTTTAAAACACAACATGAATCAACATGATCAAAGGAAGGATAGAGGATGGCGAGATGAAAAGATAAGAAGGGAGGAGAAAAGAAAGGAAAGTGAGAGTAAAAGAAAGAAAATAAAGGGGTTGAAAGTGAAAAAGATGAATGGGGATAAAGGAAAGGGAAGGAAAATTCTGAACAGAGTGGGGAGGGGTTGAGAAAGGAAAAGGTGGGAAACTGATGGGGTGGGAAGGGCAATTGAGTAATGAGCCAAAAACTTTGAAGTTTCCCCTTCCCGCCCCCCCCCCCCTCGGATTATGCTCGTGATCTCAGTAGCTTTGATTTAAAGGAAATAAAAAGCGGTTTTTAAAAGTGAATTAAAATATGATAATAACCTTACATAGATTTACCATGTTGTATTACCTGGTTAAAACGTAGAAAGTAACACGGTGAAAAAAAGACAGAGAATAATAAGTTTGAAATTCTATTTTTATTTCCTTTTCCGATTCTAGGATATCTTCGGGCCTGAAGGAGTTGACATCATAATTGAAACAAACGTCGACGTCAACTTCGAAATGGACATGGAACTTGTAGCTCGAATGGGGCGTATAGTGGTATGTACCGTTTGGCCTTACATTTCAAAACTTTAATCAAAGTTCACATTTCCGTCAGACATTCGAAGACGCCCTATGACCTCTGGAGGGTAACACGTACGACTCCTGCGACAATTACTCCGGGCTTAATTTCGTCTAAGAGGTGGGGATAGGGTTGCAATAGGGTTTATGTTAGGTTTTGAGTAGGGAATGATGTTAAACACATGGTTGAAGTTGGTCATTCAATTATAGCTTGTGTTATTTAGAGCGGAGCGATTGTCGTTTGAGCAAATGGGAATCTTAAGAACACGAGGATGCCGTTATAACCCAGGCCTGCCGGGTGTCAAATCTGAAAATTGAAATATATGTATGAGTCAGACAATAAGATACAAATAAAATATATATTTTTATGTATTCATTTATTTTGTATATTTTTTAATGTTTTTCTTTTAATTCATTGTCTAGCCTGAACGAAGTTCGGCAGAGACCTAGTGATCACTTTTCCTGTGGGTCTGTAATTACTCAGTTAAAAAAAAAATCTTTAAGCTTTTGTTCAACTTGCTATCGTTTCCATATTTCTGCATCAATTATGTTCATACTTGGTACATAATATAATCCCTGGGTAATACCACACGTGATCTTTGGTCTGGGGTGCTGCGTGTAATATTCACCATAGCCAGCACCCCTGGAAATCTGGTAGGTATGCTAAATAGCAGAAATTTGATAAAAATCAATATTTTGCAGCGAAATCCTTTATTTTTTTTGGGGGGGTTATCAAAGTTTTCCTGGAACAAAATCACCTTTTTGTATCCAAAACCTTTTTTTTTGCTTGTCAAATTTATCGTTAACATAATGAACTTCATTTTTTAGAAAAAAACCTTTTTTTTAATTTTTCTTGTCAGATTTAAACCATGCAGCGCCCCCTGTTAAAAAAGATCGTTACCATTCTTAAACAGAAAAGATTGCAATGGTTTTGAACACAATTAATTTCTTATTTCGTTAACCGGAAAAGGTGAGAAAGACGACCTTTTCGAGTGGGAAACATGAATCTTATCCATGGTACCAGTACTTTCCCTTCTCGAGTGGGATCATTATTCAGTTTCATATTAACATCCGACTCGATCATCACAGAGTGGATTTATTGTATGTTAATCATCTAGAATTAGTGAATAATGAGGATGTGTTTATGTTATTCTAACTTTAACGTTACCCTTGATAACAGGGTTGGCGCCAGAGAGGGGGTTAAGGGTATTTCATTAAACTAGTTTGACCCTGTGGTTTCTCATTTACTATGCGGTTTCAACCGGGGGTTTCAATAGCTAGTCTTAAAGGACAAGTCCACCCAACAAAAACTTGATTTTAATAAAATGAGAAAAATTCAACAAGCATAACACTGAAAATTTCATCAAACTCGGATTTAAAATAAGAAAGTTATGGCATTTTAAAGTTTCGCTTCATTTCACAAAACATTTATATGCACATCTCGGTCGGTATGCAAATGAGGAACTGATGACATCACTCACTATTTCTTTTGTATTGTATTATATGAAATATTTTATTTTCTCGTCATTGTCATGCGAAATGAAGTTTCATTCCTCCCTGAACATGTGGAATTTCATTATTTTAACATTTTGCGCATGCCTCAGGCAAGGAGGTCCCAATCTTGAAATTCGTAAAAAATGAAATATTGTATAATTCAAACAATATAAAACAAAAGAAATAATGAATGAGTGACATCATCGACTCTCTCATTTGGATGTATCTGGCTCGTTCATAAAACTCTTTTGTTAAGAATAAGCGAAACATTGAAATGTCATAACTTTCTTATTTTACATCCGATTTTGATGAAATTTTCATCATTGTGCTTGTCTGATTTTTCTCTATTGATTCAAATCAACATTTTTCTGAGGTGGACTTGACCTTCAAAATACATGTACAATCAGTGGCGTAACTACGGGGGGGCATGGTGGGGCACGTGCCCCCCCCCCCCAATCGGCTGGCCAAAAAAAAAAAAAAAAACGGGGAAAGGGAGAAAAAGAGGGAGAAAGGAAGGGAAACGTAGTGGGAAAGAAGAAATTATCAATTTTATATTATATCATAATTATGTTATATTACTGTATATTACATAAACTTTTTTGTAATAAATTTATGAAACATGATTTGCTCAGGGCTCATGTCTTTTTTTTCGGAATACTATAGTTTTCAAGTATATTAGAGAGATGTGACGTTGTCAAATCCAGTCAATATACACCAAATAGGTTTCCTCGCACTTTGAGCTATTATTGTTTTATGTAGTGACATATGCTTCTTTTTCATGACTTAAAGTGATCGCCCCATTTTAAGGTCTTAATATAAAACATTTCCTGTCCCTTTTTCTGATCTGAATATCAAAAATTTTCAGCTCGCGCTTCGCGCTCGCATCATTTGGTTAGTGAAATACGTACTATGGTCTTAGTGAATTCCTACAAACAAGCCTTAGAATGTCCCTCCTCAGGTCTGAATTACTTATATTTTCAGCTCGCGCTTTGTGCTCGCAATATTTCATTAGTGAGATGCGTATAATAATTATGATTACACTGACTACAAAAAGTGCTTCATGTGTTTAGATGTAATTCTCACCAAATCAGCAAGCGCTTGGCACTCGCATTAGATGACTATGGTGAGATATGTATACTCTTAATGGATTCCTTGAAAAATAGTTCTCAAAATATCATTTTTTCTTATCTCAATTTCAAAAATTTGCAGCGCGCGCTTCGCGCTCGCATCATTTGGTTAGTGAAATACGTAAGGTCTTAGTTAAACAAGCCTTAGAATGCCCCACTTCAGGTCCGAATTTCCTAAATTTCAGCTCACGTTTCGCGCTCGCAATATTTGATTAGTGAAATGCGTATGTGAATCATGATTACAATGATTGCAAGTGCTTCCTGTGTTTAGATATAATTCTAACAAAATCAGCAAGCGCTTGGCACTCGCATTAGATGAATATGGTGAGATATGTTAAAGTCCTTAAAATGTCCCTGTTTGGGGGTCAATTCAAGCTTGTGCTCGATCGCGCTCGTATTGTTTGTTTAGCGAGACAGGTATGTAACATGATAACAAAAATTTGCTTATAATGTCCCTTCCTAGGTCTAAATGTCAAAAATTTTCAGCTCGCGCTTCGCGCTCGCATGATCAGTGAGATACATATCCGTTTAATGGCACTGTCCTTCAAATATCACTATACCTGGCTACTGAGCGCGCTTTGCGCGCTCACTAGGTGACTCAAAATTTTTGATGGTGCCCCCCCCAATGCCGTGACCCACGGTACGCCACTGTGTACAATTTGAGATATTAACTACAGAGGAAATAAAATAATGAGCCTCAATTTATTTGCAACAGAGAAAGTAAAATGCATTTTTTGGCTACTTGGGGACATAATTACTGCGACATAAATATAATACTGTATTTGTGTTGTTGTTGATGATGGGTTCCATTGTCTTCTTGGGGTCAAAAGGTCAACCTTTTCTTCAAATTGCTCTCATTTATTTCTGCATCAATCGTGTTTACACTGTCTTGATGCAAGACTTCATTGGGTAATACCATGAGGATAAGGTCAAAGGTCATCTGGGGGTCAAAAATCATGTTGCACATTTTGTTGATCGCGAAATCATTTGAGACTTGTGGTTCATAATATCATGGGCGGAAATCCAAGGGGGGACGCTTCCCCCTACCTTAAATAGTAGGGGCGGGATCCAATATCAAATGTCCCCCTACTATTTTTGGTCTATTATGATGGAAAGATACATCATTCAAAATGGAAAATGAATAATGTAGTTTGGTCGGAATGACCTTACATTTGGGTGATAACCATTTTTTTTTTGTGTTTTATTTTGCTTGTCAAATTTATTTTGGTCTAAATGACCCGACATTTGGGGTGATAACATTTGTTTTGCTTGTCAAATTTCCAGGCCTTGGCCCCCCTAACTTTGTGGAGAGACTTCCGCCCTTGCATAATGTCATGGACCCCCTTGTTTATTCTTGGGGCGTTTGGGGGACTGCCCCTCCCCGGTTCAGACAATCGGAACTTCCGTAATAACGGGAAAATTTGGTTTCTCTTCTTAAATTTCAATACAGGTCATCGGGAAAAGAGGCAAAACGGTCTGCACCCCACAGAATCTAGTGTTTAAGGAAACAACCGTTTTGGGTTGTGCATTATTCTTCTGTGATTCGGTAGGTAAATTGCAAAATTAAAAAGAGAAAGATGAAGATAATAAAAAAATAATTGTAATACTACTGCATGGCAACGCATTTATAGCAAATCAATAATCATTTTTTGGAAATATGTAAAAGCATGTTGTTTTAAAATTCATTCGTAGTGGAGTTGTAGATTTTTTTTCAAGAATTATGAAATAAAAGCTTGATTAAATTGGATTGAAGAAAGAATAGTTCAATTTATTTTGCTTCATTTTTTTTCTTTCAGGGCGAGCGGAAGATCATGAGCGAGATGATCGATCACGGGGCGAATGAAGGGTGGTTGAAGCCTTACGTGGGGACGACCTTCAAACTCAGCGAAGTCGCCGCGAGTCACAAATTCATTGAGAATCGAAGGGGGGCTTCAGGAAAGTTGATTCTGCTCATAGATTCATCCGCAGAAGCCTAAAGTCGAAAGGGCTTTGATATTTATGCTTTCCCAAGTTAGACAAGTGGCGGATCCACGCAGGGTGCCTGGAATTCACGCCCCTTGTAAATCTTAAAACTTGCCCGTTTTTTTTTATAGATATATCTAATTTGCGCATCTCTTCAAAATCCTTGATCTGCTGCTATACATTATGTATGTATACTTCGGGAATTCTGTCCTTGTATAGAGTGCTCGATGTCCTTCACAGGAAGAGCTTTGAATAATAAACACAAGTTCACAAGGTTGATTGGAGGTTCATCAAATTTATATCCAACTCTGAGTTTCATGCAAACTATTGTATATATTTGTATATATAGAGAGAGAGGGGGGGGGGGGAGGATAGAGTACTGGAAAGGGTGAAGATGTGGAATTGAATAAAAAAAAATCGGTCTGCAATTAGCAATTTCCCAGTGTATGACATGTGGACATTTTGCAAAGGAGCATCAAGCTCCCTAACTTATTAACCTACATCTGAATATGCAGGTTTCAAAAACTAAAATAAATATTCCAAATAAACTTATATCAAGTATGACATGTTGCCAAGAAAGAGTTTTACAAATAATTATTTTATTTTATTTGGATAATATATGTATTTAAAATGTTTAATACATATTATGTGGTATTGAAATATTTGATATGTTGTTGATTTCATATTTGTTCATCCTTGTAACTGTATATTTATTTGTATAATTAATTTTTCTGTAAATAAAATAATTACTGATCTAATGCCATATTAAAGGGATGAAATAAAAGTCAATGTAATGTACATATCACATTGTGCAATCTATTTTATTTATCTACAGGTCTTCTTATCTGTATATGGTAAGTATCTAGGTTATATATCACATCCTGCAATACTGGCATACAGATAGGGGGCCTTGGGGATCATGGGCCCAAAAATTTTGCATGACCATGAAAATAAAAGAAGGAAGAAAAGAAGGGTGAAATATAAATTTCTGCATATTATGTCAAAATCTATCATAAAACTCGATTTTGTAATTAAAAGATGTCAGAATGTTTGCTCTCTCGCTTCGATCGCTCACAACTTTTTACAAATTCTGCCCGATACGCCATATGTGGCCCCTCAGAATTTTCGGCTCATTACGCCACTGAACTGCAAGAAGATCAGAGATCTGGGTTTTTTTTCTATTTAATCACCTGTCCAACAATACTCTGATATACAGATTATTCGTAAATATTAATTTGGCATAGCATATTGCTACAAACCTCCAATAAAGAAAAGTTCAATGTGTGTATACTGTATCGGATGAAATTGAGAGGGATTTCCTATCCGACAACATATTAGTCAGGCAGCATAATTATGTCATCTACTTCGAAAAATTGGCTAAGTCTGATTTTTCACTTTTATGTGATTGGTGACATCATAAGGAACAACTTCCAACTTGGTGACAAATTTCTAATGGTCATCTTGACCATGTGAGGGGTCAAAATTGGGTCAATAGGGGTCAATTTTTGGAATTGCCCCGATTGTGTTGAGTCATATATAAAATTGTTTGTCTGGCTATACTGAACAAAAAAGTGTACACAATCATATACTCTTGACCTCCCATTAAAAAGTTATGCCCGGAAATGTCAAGAGGTCAGCGAACTTTCGTTACATTGTATATTATATGGCAAATTACACTGAAGGTGATAAAAAGCTAATATTTTCGTTTTTTTTTCTGTTTTGCATGTGTGTACTTTTTTATTTTTTATTTTCATAAGTTCATCTTCAGAAGTCGTCATCCAGAAGATATCAAGGGTCAAGACAAGGTCAGGGAAGGTCAAGAGGTCAACAAACTTTCATCAGTTCATTGGTAGCCAAAATACACTATAAAAGCGGTTTGAATTTAGAAGTAGGTTCTTCATTTTGAAAAGTCTCTAAGAAGACATTATCCATTAAATAAAAAGGGAGTAAAATGTGGTCATTTAGGAACAAAATAGATAAACAGTGATAGACGTCGAATAGTTTGAGTGTGGTATCATGGTTTATTGCAGGAATACCTTGAAACGACTTGACAAAACCTATAAAAATCGTAATATCTTCATGACGTTATAAGTGCAACCAGCTCTTTTCGAGTTGCTTGATTTAGGAACTCAATTCAAGTTCTTTTCATTTCCAATTTACCGGTCTTTGATATGTAAAGAAACATTTCATCCATTCGCTTTGTACAGAATATTTTAATCAACAGAAAATATTGTAATGTACTGGGGTATATGTGTAATACTATGCTAATAAACACATCGATTGATCAGTGCTCCCAACTCCAAAAAAAGATGCCCAACATCTTATTTGACTTAACTTACGAATAAGATAATGAGGTTAGGATTGAGGATGATATGATAAGTTGGACTCCAATTGTTCCTTGATTAATTGGAACGAGTGACGGTTATATTATTTCTAACAAAGAGGCAACATTTTTCAGGCATGCTTATTGTAGTCGTTAGTGTCCATTATGCTGATGTGATATATCTTGCCCATTTATGGAGCCAAAAAGGACTGCACAATATTTCTGATTGTGCTGTCATTAACACGGCTTTTAGGCCCACTATTTTATCAAGTGTTTATCAAGTTTTTTTTTCCAGAGCATACAACGTGCTTCTAAACTTAATACCTGTTCTCACGATAGTGATATGCAAAGATGCTGATTGTTCTTTTGTCGTGTTTTTCTCCTACTTTGTGAACTACCTGGATGTTGCCAGAAAGAATAATCACATCAAATTTCATTGAAGTAAAGCACGGCCAGCATGCCGCAGCGGGCGGAGGTACGTGGCAGCGGCCCCCAGAAATTGTGAAAACTTGCATATTTTTTTTACTGAAAGATACATAATAATTGACCAAAGTATGCACGAAATCTATAAATTTCTCTTTACAATATGCAAAAGCGGCCCCGATGATTAGCTCAGAACAGCACAACACCAGAATTGTGTAGTCTTTCTTGGCTCCAGAGATCGAGTAATGGTCAGAATATATCACATCAGCATAATAATTGACATACACTTCTACAATACGCATGCCTGCATGATTTTGCCTCTTTGTCAGAAATAATATAACCGTCACACATTTTGAATTAATTAAGGAGCAATTGGAGCCCAACTTAAAATATCATCCTCAATCCAAACCTCATAATCTTATTCTTAAATTTATCCAAATGAAATGTTATGCATCTTTCTTAGGAGCTGCATGGGGCACTGGTCAATCGATGTTTATTCTGTTAACATAGTATTACACTCTTATACCCTACTACAATACAATAATTTCTGTTGATTGAAATATTCTGACAAAGCAATGAAGGAAATGTTTCTTTACATATCAAAGACTAAATTGAAAATGAATTAAACTTAAATTGATTTCCTTAAACAAGAAACTCGGAAAGAGCTGGTTGCACTTATTACATCATGAAGATGATAAGATTTTAAGGGCATAAGGGTTTGTCAAGTTGTTTCAAGGTATTCCTGCAATACCATGATACCACACTAAACGCATTCGACGTCTATTTCTGTTAATCTATTTTGTTCCTAAATAAGCATCTTAATTTATTTTGATGTTATAGATACAGACTTTTCAAAATAAAGAACCCATAAAAATGAGACTTCTACGATTCTAGTAGCTTTTAGTGTATTTTAGCTACATGTTGACCTTTTGACCTTTCCCTGACCTTGTCTTGACCCTAATATCTTCTGGATAAGGACCTCTGAAGGTGAACTTATTAAAATCGAAAATAAAAAAGTACAAACATGAAAAAGAAAAGAAAGAATCCCCGGAAAATAGCTTTCTTAACACCTTCAGTGTAATTTGCCATATATACAATGTAACGAAAGTTCGTTGACCTTTTGCTATTTCCGGTCATAACTTTTTTACGGGAGGTCAAGAGTATATAATTGTGTACACTTTTTTGTTCAGTATAACCAGACAAACAATTCGATGTATAACTCGACACAATCGGGGCAATTCCAAAAATTGACCCCTTTCGACCCCTCACATGGTCAAGATGACCATTAGAAATTTGTCACCAAGTTGAAAGTTGATCCTTGTGATGTCACCAATCACATAAAAGTGAAAAATCAGACTTAGCCAATTTGTCGAAGTAGCCGGTAAATCATGACATATGCTGCCTGACTATATTGTCAATGCCATATAAGGTATTACAATAAACGTTGTATATAAGGCTGAATGGAGGAGTTAAAAGAAGTTTGTTTTTAACATCTTCAAAAAATGCTTAAAATTCAAGACATCTGCTTTAATATAGTGCTATTTCCAGACCCATTAATTGTCAAAATGATCTTGTACTTATTAAATTCACCACAGGCATTATGCAGTTTCAATCTTCATTGGTTTTTATATACATGTATTTCATTTTTGTGGGGCAGCGCATCATAGAGGCTAAAGTTTTTAGTAGGGGAAAGTTCAATGTTTGTGTACTGCATTAACCCCCCCCCCCCCCCCGCAATAAATTGAACATTGAAATTGATTTTTTAAAATACCTGTAAAAGAAAAATATTAATTCAGGGTTCGATTTGGATAACAAAGGAGATCATCATGGGGAGAGGTTTTTCCGGGATACAATCAATTTTTGCCTTACACAGTCATGTGTAACAAAGTAATGTTAATACTGATATTAATGATGACGAGTATCAAATGCAAATCAATGATGCCGATGATGAGGATGATGACCACCATCATCACATCATTATGATAATGATCATGAGCATAATGATGGTGGCAGTGGTGGTAGTGATGGTGGTGGTGATAATGATGGTGGTAACTGTGGTGGTGATGATGATTATGAGGAGGATGAAGATGTTGATAACAACAGTGATGATGATAGTGGTAGTGGTGTTGGTGATTATGACGATGGTGGTGGTGATGAAGATGATGATGATGGTGAAGATGATGATGGTGATAATGTTGGTGATGATGATGTTGGTGATGATGATGGTGATGATGATGATGGTGAAGATGATGATGGTGATACTGTTGGTGATGATTATGTTGGTGATGATGTTGATGGTGATGATGGTAATGATAGTAATGATGTTGATGGTGATAATATTGGTGATGATGATGGTGATGATGTTGATGGTGATGATGATGGTGATGATAGTAATGATGCTGATGATGATGATGATGATTATGGTGATGATGATGATTATGTTGGAGATGATGATGATTATGTTGGAGATGATGATGGTGATGATGATTCTGTTGGAGATTATGTTGAAGATGATGATGGGGAAGATGGTAAAAATGTTGGTGATGATGTTGATGGTGATGATGGTGATGATAGTAATGATGATGACGGTGATGATGATGTTGGTGATGATGATGTTGGTGATGATTATGTTGGTGATGGTGATGATGATTATCCAAAGGGTGGTGACCAGTTAAATAGCACCACTTGGAATTGATCTTGCACTTTTTAAAACTACTGGTAATAATAATAATTCTAATAATGATAATAAATTGAACTTATATTCATGGTTTATTTATTTCAGAAACAACAATACACATGTGACAGCCAAACGCTGAGAAATATGGGCATGTTTACAAAAGGTTCACATATAACAAAAGAAATATAGATTCACAATAATACATAGCGCTGGTAAGATCTGAGAAAAATCGTTAATGAGTAATAATCTGAAACTGAATAATGGAGGGTAGTTGCAAAAAAAATCACTTTTAAATAGAACTAGTAATATATTCTAAATATGTCCTAATACATGCCAGGAAAGTGAAAATAATAAACAGATCAATTTGCTAGAAAGATAGTGCTGAGTCGATATACAGCGCGAGTAAAAAAAACTGGACAGAGTTGAAAGGTCTATAAAATTTTGTTTCAAATTATGATGTCTATGTTTTGGTGCTATATAGGTGCTCTGGGGGGCATTTCATGAAAGGACTTGTCGGACGTTTTATCCGACAAGTCCCATTTTATCCGACAGTTACCATAGGAACAGTGCCTCTCAGCCAATCAAAATCATGGAAAGATGTCAGATCTGACAACTTGTCGGATGAGAATATTGATGAAACGCTCCCCTGAAGTCTTATCTTTCAAATGCCATAAAAAAAATAGTTTCGTTAATGCTTGAGCGAACGGAGAAACGGCATAAAATGATATGATGATCGGACTTCCTCTTAATATTTTCATTATCTTTGCCATAATTTTCAAATTATGCGGTCAAAATTCATTTTAAAATCTATTTATGTGTTTGAATTGTTCTGTTGTTTCTTTTTAATATGCTCCTTTTTAGCTTTGAATATTCCTTCTTCAAGCAAAAACATTTTTTTTACCACCGAAGTATGGGAGAGCGTGTATTTTTTTTTCAAATCCTCTCACAGTGTGCTACAAAAGGTATACAGATTGGCGGGGGCTCAGGCCCCCCCCCCCTCAATTAAAAAAAAAATAATTGCCAAGAAAAAAAAGTGGAACGGAAATAAAAGGAAAGAAAGTAAAATATGATATTATTTTCTGATTACGGCCTGTCAAAATCTTCACAAAATCTGATATTGTAATAAAAAAGTGGAAATATATTTGCGTACTCGCTTCGCTCACAACTTTTCAGTACATTTTACCCAGTCTGCCATATCTAGCTCCTTCAAAATTGACTCATAACACAATTGAAAGACAATCCCATTTGTCCTGTCAAGCATGTAATTAAACTTGGTCAAGGAATCAATAACCCCTTGAAAATTGATTCATGTCTTTTAAAGGTACCATAACATAATTTGTTTCACATAAAAGGATTTGAATAATTACAAGTTTTCCCAATTAATAATGCAAATCTTCTTGCTTGGGTTGACAAAAGATCTTCTTTTCTTACTTATGAAGGAAAATTCGAAGGTAAAAGAAGTTTAAGCAGACTTCTGCAACGCCAGGTTTTTTTTAGAAGACTGAAGTGTTTTATCCCCCCCCCCCCCTACAATGGGGAATTAGGTTTCAAATTATTCTTACATTGTTAGGAAATTGTACCGAATATGTAGATTCTATTTATTAATATTATTTATTAATCCCAGCCATGGTGTAATTTCCTTCAGCAAGAAATTTATCCACATTGTGCTGCACTCAACCCAGGTGAGGTGAATGGGTACCTGGCAGGAATTTATTCCTTGAAATGCGTGTGCGCTGTAATCATAGTAATTACGGCAGCCAAGCTACAGCTGGGGTAATAATATCCAAGTCCTTTGGAAGCGCATAGAGACATTATTCATAATTGTGACATGCGCTATACAAAAACTGTTTATAATTATTATTATTTATTTTCAAAATTTGAATCCATGTTTATAGACCTATATTTTTTTTATTTAAAAAAGCGTAGGTTGCCTGTACAGAGTGTAAGAATATAAGAATCTATCTGCAGGCGACCTGATTGGCTATTGCTTCCATCTCAAGCTTGACGTCGACGCCTATGTGGCTCTCGATTATTCTGATTGTTTGTTTCGGTTAGTTAGGTTATTCTTTCCCCTTTCCTACTTTAATTGTTCAAATAATGTGTTATTTTCTTTGGGTCGGCCGTACATAAGGTTAACTTCTTTTTGGCTGCTACCCTTTCAGTATAATACTTCATTTATGTATATGTCTGATTTATTTCATGTTTGTACTATTTATATTGTTTTTATACTGAGGAAAATAAATTGAATTGGTTGCAAAAAAAAATCATCCCGGATCGGAGATTTTCACACGTACCGCGGATCCAATGTCCCCGCGCCGTGGTTCCGAAAACTCTCTATTAGGAGCCAGCCTAAAAAAGAAAAAGATTATCTACTTTCATGTCAGTTAATGCACAACAAGTCAATCATTTCATGGTTTATGGCCTTGCAACAAGGATAAGGGGATAATATTGCGAAACATGAGTAATCCCATAAAGCAATAATTCTGGAATGATGTCAATCAAGACCATGGAGAATTGTTATATAATATAGGACTAAAAATTTTAAAGGGATGGTCCGGGCTGAAAATATTTATATCTAAATAAATAGAGTAAAATTCACAGAGCAAAATGCCGAAGATTTCATCAAAATCGGATAACAAAATACTAACGAAGTTATTGAATTTCAAACTTTATCAATGGTTTGTGAAACAGTTAAATGCGCATCGTCATAAATATTCATTAGGTGAGCTAATGAGGTCACATCCCCACTTTCTTTTTTCGTATGTTATTACATTAAATCATAAATGTTGTCAAGCTGATTGTTTTAGTTCTTGGTATAAACATTTTGGAATAAACCTGATTTCATATAATAAAATACAAAAGAGCAAGTGGGGATATAACATCATCAGCCCATCTAATGAATATTCATAAAGACATGCCTAGAACTGTTTCACCGGAATAATGCAAATTTGTTATCCGATTTTGATCAAATTTTCAGCATTTTGCTATGTGAATTTTACTCCATTTATTGAGACAAAAATATCTTCAGCCTGGACCATACGTTTAAGTGTATTGAGGACGAGCCAAAAAAGGTCTTCAACCGCAAATAAAGGATTTTGTACCAGACAAAAATTAAAAAAATTGACAAGCAAAAGAAAGAGTCTTCAAGCTTCAAGTTCAAAGGAGCAGGCCACTTGTGGCTCGTCAGGGATCAGTTGGTACTCGTCGGGGGGGGGGGGGGAGCAGGGATACGTCCCTTGCATGGGTTGTGACTCGTCAGGGGGGCAGTGTGCACCCTCTGCAACACCCTCCGCCCCCCCGTAGATAACCTAATGCAGTTTGCTTGATCGCGCTGAAATCTGACAGGCACATTCCTTTCAACATAACCCACAAGACACCATGCCTCCCTCTTCCCATTAGAATTAAACCTTATTGTGTTTTTCAACAAAAAATCATTTTTACTTTTATTGGTTTAAATTGATTTATTTCATGCTATTTATAGTCCCAAACGGGTCCTCAACAAAGTTCATCGAAAAATCCCAATAAAAATAATTGTTTGAAAAAAGAAAGAAATACATAATAAAAAAATAACATACATAGGAAATAATTATTTTGGGTGATTTCTTTATAGAGAGATGTTATAAAACATAAAAATTAATTTTTTCACCCCCAAAAAGCATCTTACTAGCTATGAAAAGTGAATAAAAGGCAAAAACACACACACAGAAATCATAAAGTTCATACAATTATTTGCATAATTAATAAAAATATAAGCGATAGTTTTTTTTGCTGAAAGTTTTACACTATAATCTTGTAGGTTACATCCGGCTCTAGTGATCCTGCAATCAGTGGCTGAGATCGGGGGGGGGTCAATTTGACCCCCCCCCCCCGTATATCAGTGGTCTGGTCTGAAAATTAGGGTTATGCCAGTTATAATGTGAAAAAAAGGAAAACAACTTGGAGCTGATGACTGAATTTTTTATTGAAATGATATCCTACAGTTCTCTGTCATCCTATCTTGCATCCCCTTCCCTCACTCTCTCTGTCTTTCTCTTCTTTTTCCTTCCTTCTGTCAGGATTTCATTTCACTTCCTGTTCTGAAACCTATACCATGAATAATAATTATGTCATAAGGCTATTTTATAAGGTAGGTGTATTAGTTTCAAGCATAAAACATAGTACTACGAGTATATTCATTGAAGTTATATATTTTCAATTAAATATTATGCAGTCTGGTTGTTTTATGGTACATGTACACAACAAAAGCAATAAAAACCTGTAATAAATATGATTAGATAATAAAACAACTGTCCAAAAAAATTGACCCTATGAAAATATGGATGCATTGCTTGTATTGCTTTAATGTCGGACTCAATTTATCAGTTTATATGATAACCTTACCTGTGGAATGTGTTTCAGCTGAACTGTCAAAACACAAGTTGAAAAAAAAAAAAAAATAGACATTAAAATCATAACAAGTGGAATGCCTCTGGCCGTCTCACCTGCATCACGCGGTTCAATATAGCAGCAGTGCTGACTTTGAATACTACTCTAACTCGCACAAGATGTTCAGTGATACATGGTTACTCTTATGTCCACTTTTTATGAACTAGACCAATAAACTTACAGAGATATGATGGTTATTCAACAGATACACCCAATTCGGCCAAAGTTCATTGACCTTTGACCTTGGTCATGTGGCCTGAAATGCGCACAGGATGTTCAGTGATACTTGATTACTCTAATGTCCAAGTTTAACGAACTAGACCAATAAACTTTCAAAGTTATGATGGTAATTCAACAGATACCCCCGATTCGGCCAAAGTTCATTGACCCTAAATGACCTTTGACCTTGATCACGTGACCTGAAACTCGAACAGGATGTTCAGTGATACTTGATTACTCTTATGTACAAGTTTCATGAATCAGATCCATAAACTTTCAAAGTTATGATGGGAATTCAACAGATATCCCCAATTCGGCCAAAGTTCATTGACCCTAAATGACCTTTGACCTTGGTCATGTGACGTGAAACTCATGCAGGATGTTCAGTGATACTTGATTAACCTTATGTCCAAGTTTCATGAACTAGGTCCATATATTTTCTAAGTTATGATGACATTTCAAAAACTTAACCTCAGGTTAAGATTTCGATGTTGAATCCTCCAACATGGTCTAAGTTCATTGACCCTAAATGACCTTTGACCTTGGTCATGTGACATGAAACTCTAATAGGATGTTCAGTAATACTTGATTAACCTTATGGCAAAGTTTTATTAACTAGGTCCATATACTTTCTAAGTTATGACGTCATTTCAAAAACTTAACCTCAGGTTAAGATTTGATGTTGACGCCGCCGCCGCCGCCGCCGCCGTCGGAAAAGCGGCGCCTATAGTCTCACTTTGCTTCGCAGGTGAGACAAAAATGAATCATGTATGTGAAATGTAAACAAAGTTCTTTACATTGTATAGTCACTTTGCATTTCAAACAAAATTCTGAATTTCAGTAATGGTTAATTCTAAAACAATAACTTTGTAAAAATAATTGACAGTTCATCTTGAATCACTGATTTTGAGGCCCATGTTGGAATCTAAATGCTTTAATTAAAGGGCACATTTTTCACCCTCATCTCGGAGCCCTCCTCCTCACGTTTCCCCAAACAATATGTTCACAACGTGATAAGCTCTGTTTCATGACCCTCTTTCTCCGAAATCTTGTACGACCAAATTTGAGTATGTGTTTTCCAAGATATGCATTATCAGGTACATTGCCTTTTGTATGTGAGTCTTTTCATGAAGATGAGGCTCATATTGTGACATTTCAGCACAGCTCCATCCTAATTGCACTATAATTTTTTTTGTGTAGGTTTTACATTTGTATTGTATCCCCCATGAATGATCTCACCAAATAACCCGACCTTGCTAGGGTTAAGCGGAAAAATGGGGATATGACTGAATTTCTATTTTGGAAGGTTTGGTGGAAACAGGGGATGAAAAGCCCCTCCTCCCCCCCCCCCTCCTCTACAACCAAGATGGCAGTTCAATCTAAATTAAATGTGAAGTCCACCCCAGAAAAGTGTTGATTTGAATCAATAGAAAAAAAATCTGATGTCAAATAAGAAAGTAATGACATTTTCAAATTTTTCTTATTTTTTCACAAAACAGTTATATGCACAAGTCAATCATATGAAAATGAGAGAGTCGATGATGTCCCTCACTGACTATTATTTTGTTTTATTGTTTAAATTATACAATATTTCAACTTTTATAAATCTGACAATAACGACCTCTTGACTGAACAACAAAATGTTTAAACAATCGTAATTCCAAATGTTAGGGAGGAATAAAATTTTGTTCACAAGACAATGAAAATACATGTATTTCATACAATGAAATATAAATATAGTGAGTGGGTGATGTCATCAGTCCCCTCGTTTGTACTATACCAACCTGGATGTGGACATGACTGTTATGTGAAATTAAGCAAAGTTTTAAAATGTCATAACTTTTTTTATTTTATATCCAAATTTGATCAGTGGTATGCTTGTCTGATTTTTCATATTTTTATTCAAATTAATTCAAATTGGGGTGGATTTGTCCTTGAAATGAGGCAGCGTATGAAATACATGAGGGTAATGGATGATTCATGATAGCTCAAATTGCCCCTAATATGCCCCAAATTGAATGCTTAGGGGCAACCATATTCTGGAAAGTTGCCCTAAGATCTGCTATAAGCACAAACAATACTCAAGAAATAATAATAATATTTACCTTAAAGGTCAAGTCCACCCCAGGAAAATGCTGACTTGAATAAATAGAGAAAAATCAAACTAGAATAGTGCTGAAAATTTCATCAAAATCGGATGTAAAATAAAAAAGTTATGACATTTCAAAGTTTCCCTTATTTTTCACAAAACAGTGATATGCACAACTAGGTAAGTCAGTCGATGTCCATCACTATTTCTTTTGTTTTTTATTATTTGAATTATACACTATTACACTATTTTTTAATCTTTTTGACAATCAGGACCAACTTGACTGAACCATATAGTATTAAACAATGCTATTTCCACATGTTCAGGGAGGAATTAATCGTTATATCACTTGACAATGAGGAGAAAATTAGAATATTTCATATAATAAAATACAAAAGAAATAATGAGTGGATGACATCATAGTCCCCTCATTTGCATACTGACCAGGATGTGCATGTAACTTTTTTTGTGAAATTAAGCAAAACTTTAAATGTCAAAACTTTCTTATTTTACATCCGATTTTGATGAAATTTTCAGTGTTATGCTTGTTGGATTTTTCTTTTATTCAAATCAACTTTTTGTTGGAGTGGACTTGTCCTCTATTGAAGTAGAAATGGTTACAGCACAATTGCACATTGCACAAACAAGCCCTTAAAATAAAACAAATCACCTCCCCCCCTCGGCAATTGCCCCATGTGTGAAAAAAATAAAAATATATACATATATATTTCCTACCCTAATTGGAAGGCTGCATTTAACTAACACTGTTATTGAAATATGCAAATACTGGACATTTCATATATTGCTTCAAAATTCGTAAAAACAATTTTGCCTATCTGCTATATGTGAGCTTGGTAAAATGCAAATTTGTCCACTGCCAACTCGTCCATTCACCAGACGGTCTACATTCATTTAATCTAATGCCATTCCATCCATCAACATTTTGTCTCACAACTATTTGGTCCAATCATTATTTCGTCTAATCACCAGTTCGTCTCTGACCATTTCGTCTCATAACCAGTTGGTCTAATAATATCTGGGTTTTTTTCATTCACTTTGCCCAATTATTAGACCAAATGGTATATGGACTAAATGGCTATTAGACCAACTGGTTATTAAACGAAATGGTCAGTGCACAAAATGCCAATTAGACCATGTGGATATTGGACGAACTGATGGTAGACCAAATAATAGTTGACAAGTTGACAATTGGACGAATTAGCTTTGCACCAAATGAAAATGAACCATGAGCTCAACTCATCCCCCCCCCAAAAAAAAAACCCTCATTCATGGACATCATGGTGTTGTATTACTGAGGTTCTGCAATCAATTTCAAAATGACGATGGCCTATCATGGCCCCGTATTACAAAGAGTTATGATTGATCCAATCAATCGTAACTCTATGGAAGTCCATCAGTGTCATAATTTTTTCTACAGGAAATTTGCAAAATGTGCTTTTTAAACAAAAGCGAACACACCTGAACTGTCAAGAAAAAAATGAATTTATGAATATCTGGAAATATTTTTGAACAAACATGCATTTTAGATATGGGCGTTGCTGGCTTTTCATAGCTGAGGTTGATCAGATCGATCACAACTCTTTGTAAGACGGGGCCCAAGATCATTGTAGAATGATCAATTACATCAGTAAATAATTTCTTATTTTTGTGTAACAAGGCACAAGGGTGTATTTCAGAAAGATCATAAGTATATCTGAATAAAAGTCAATAACATTCGTTATCATTTTTGCTTTTAATTTTCACTATTAATGCTATCAAAGCTTTTAAATACAAAGGTATTTTCCCTCCATTCACTCAATATTTTCACTACCCCCTGATATCAATGTTAAGCTTTTTTAAAGTGACCCCAAATCCCCAAGTACACACCAGTGCTCTCCTGATAAGTCATTAACCAACTTATCCTATTTACTGTATGACAATCACATTTCATTTTATTTCATTTATGCAGAGGCCTGTTCAACAAAACTTGTTACAATAACAAATTCGCAACAATGGTTTAAGGCTACTGAAATTCTTCAATTTGATTGGCTGATAAGAAGCTTGTTATAGAATTTTGCATTTGTTATTATAACAAGGCTTTGCGAAACTGGCCTGACCAACTATGGGTCTAAGCAGGGGGGGGGGGGGTGAGAAGAGAGAGAGAGAGATAGAGCAATAATGTTGAAATAAAACTCATCTATGAGTCTGTCCTGCATACTTCTCACATAGTACCTGCACAGGTACCTTTTTTTCTGTACTTGCCATGAGCTGTGCAATGCGGTACATTCTTGAAAAGAAAAGCCCCCCCCCCACAAAAACCCCATGGTGATGAATTAGGGGTAACTTCCATGGCATAGTAGGTATCATCAACTGTCACGCCTTTCTCCATTTGCATGATCAATTCTCATACAAGCCACTTGCTTTTCGGATGCCAAGCATGGAATGGCATGGGCATATTTCAGGGAATAACAGAGCTGCCAACCTGAACATGAACATTTCAGTATTTTCAAGGCTGGAAATCAGTATTTTAGTGAGGAAATTAGTATTTTCACAGGAATACCATAGGACAACACACAAACTGAAACTTAAGAAATCAGTATTTTGCAAGAAACCATCAGTATTCTTCTCTATTTTCAGTACTAAATACGGAAAATCAGTACTACTTGGCAGCTCTGGAATAACCATTCTTGCTTGTAACTCTCTGATTGGTAAATTTACTTCTAAATTTAATACATGTTGAAATGGCTCCTTCTTGAAAGAAAAAAATAAAAACAGCACAGAGAGGGTGCCAAGTATCCTCAAAGGTGAAATTCAAATAATTCACATTATTGCACATTAACCAAAGCTTCATACAGGCTTTAAGCAAATATGGAGCCATTAGAATCCTGTGCATTATCAGTAACAATACCATCATTTCGTCATCATTCATTCCCTATGGCATTTTGTACAGAGGAAATCTAAGTCACTCAAACCAAAATTTCAAGCATGTACATTGCTATATGTATCTGTTGCTATATCTCCTAAATCCTTGATTTTGAGTAAAGATAAAGATACAACTTTTAAAAATAGATCTTGGTTATTCCTGTCATGTACATTTCAAGAAATGAATTCCTAATATAGCTTTCCACAGTGGAATAAAAGGTAAAGTTCAGACTTGATTTTCTTGAAATCAGTTTTGGAATGTCGTATTCATTGACATGATGTTCAGACAACCACCAACAAAATTTTCCATGAAATCTTTCTGATAGCTTCTGATCATACTTCTCTGTCACGTTCCTTCTTTCCACGTATTTTTACGAGTTCCTCTGTTGGTGTTGCGTTCTTTCAGCTTATCATACCACTGTGAGTCTTGGCTCTTCGTCTATTAGAATAAACAAAAATTAATTGAATAAACATGATTATTAATTACTTTGTCACTTATATATTGAGAAAATCAACATGGAATATTAAAAATGCATCATCTCTCACACAAAATTGGTTCTCCACTATTTCTCACTTTTCAAATTACTTTTAATTGCACATAGGTCACTGGTTATCCATGTTATAACACTTAATATGTATAACATTGACTGGCTTTGAGTGAGACACTATTAACACCAAAAGTAGTCTCATATTACCCCCGAGTCTTGGAGAGGGCAATACATGTATGTGTCTATGGAGAGAGTGTGGTCTCTCCCAAAAATTCCATATCATTAAAGTCAATATTATCATCACATTCACCTACAGCTGCATCATGTGTAATTCAGGTTATTATTTTGAGCAGTTGATATGCCTGTTTTCCTGTCGGTACTACTGATTCATGCATGGGGGTCGATCCACAGAAAGTTTTATTCATTTGGCGGGATATTACGTAATGATACAAAGCGCCATCTTCCCCTAATGAATAGAAAGCGTGAGCGGATCGACCCCCATGCATTTGTGGTTTTTCATGATCCTGATAGAGTACTGTAATCCTTGCTAAGTAATTGCGACATAAATTGTTAACAAGCAGGAACGCACCATGCACACTTAACGCATACACAATCTTGCGCTTGGGTTTGATCAGTTATGATAATATGGGTATCAATTGTGGATGATAATTTTTTAGTACAGAGGCACAATAGGAAAACGACATATTTTGTGGAGGAGGGGTGTATGAATGTTATGGTCCCTAGCCATACAGCTGAACCCCGACTGGGCCATTGTGACAAATTGTGTGTTCAGTTAATCAATTAGACACAGGTAGAATACAAATTTATACCTTATATCGAGAATGCCTCTTTCAGGTAATAGTTATAACATATATTCCCATGTGCTACATATGTTGTACATCAAATTGGCAACACAGATGAGATCCCACCTCTTTTAATAAGTTTCACTTGCCTATTTTTCGCTTCTTTTGTGTTCTGTATGAAATTATCCCCTTAGTTAATTTGCATTTTATATTGTGTTCAGATTTTTTTTAAGTCGGATTGTAAGCTTCGTTATTAGGATTATTTTGATTTACATACATGATTATCGACCAATTATATTTAAGTTGTGTATTCACCGATTATCTCTTTATTTGTACGTATAATTAATATTTCGTAATGGCATTTTCATTTTCAGCTCCTTTGTTGTTCTTAATTTACTGAGATATCTTGCATTCTTGTCCCCCCTTCTCTCTTAGCACTTTGAAACTTACGTATAAAGCGCTGTATAAATTTTATATACATTATATCATTATCAAAGGTGCGTAAAGAAAGTAGATATAATTCACACTGATTTCATGAATAAATGGTCACTTTGTCATCATAGATCTATATCTGGTTCATTTGCATAAACTAAACTTTGTGAAATCATGGAATATAAGCTGAAAAACAATCACAATGGAAATTGGCAACACAGATAAGCACATGTGGGACAGGGTATTATTACTGCTTTGGAAAAGACCCAACAATTCTCTGGAAATGTCATCCTCATTTTGTTAATTTATCAGTAATGACACAATTTCTTGCAGAATTCTTAGTTACATTTTTTTTCAATTTATGCCTACAGGTCATTGGGTGATCAACTTATTGGATTCTGTATGAACTCATTTTGAAATTGTGAGCACAACTTGAATTTATATTGCATTGTGCAATGGATTTAATAACGTCTTCATAAATCACTCACAAAGACAGTAGGTCGTGGCAGGTCACCCGCATCCAGACCAACGGTCATCTTCTTGGACACGGGATGCTGGTCACGACTCAATCTCTCATGAAGGACTGGACTGTGATGGGACTCCTTGTTGCCATGGTGATGCAGGGATTCCTTGTTGCCATGGTAATGCAGTGTTTCCTTGTTGCCGCGCTGGCTGAGCTTCATAACAACTTGTTTCATCAGAGCCATTTGCTGCCACGAAAAAAAATTAGAAGAATCACAAAGTAAAGTTAAAAAAAAGTAATGTTTTAGTTCATTGATATAATACAAAGCCTTATTCAGGTATAACCCAAATAATTTATGACATAAATATAAAAAAGTTTGCGGATAATAACAGTTCAAAAGCTCTAGCTAGATTGACCTCATGCCTTCCCCAAACACACACACGCACACTTTTGCTTTTTCAAGTATCATATACAAATTAAAAATTGATAATGTATGATGAAGATATAATATGAAGGCAGCTTATCTTTCTTGCTGATAGATCATAAAATCAGCTAAAAACTTCAGGTCAATAAGAGATGCCACTGAATTTTGACAACATGAATTTGGGAAGCCACAACCATTTGGTCTGCATCCTTTTGTCTACTTAGGGTCTGGTCTCATCCCATTTGGTCTGCATCCTTTTGTCTACTTAGGGTCTGGTCTCATCCCATTTGGTCTGCATCCTTTTGTCTACTTAGGGTCTGGTCTCATCCCATTTCATCTGCATCCTTTTGTCTACTTAGGGTCTGGTCTCATCCCATTTGGTCTGCATCCTTTTGTCTACTCGGGGTCTGGTCTCATCCCATTTGGTCTGCATCCTTTTGTCTACTTAGGGTCTGGTCTCATCCCATTTGGTCTGCATCCTTTTGTCTACTTAGGGTCTGGTCTCATCCCATTTGGTCTGCATCCTTTTGTCTACTTAAGGTCTGGTCTCTTCCCATTTGGTCTGCATCCTCTTGTCTACTTAGGGTCTGGTCTCATCCCATTTGGTCTGCATCCTTTTGTCTACTTAGGGTCTGGTCTCATCCCATTTGGTCTGCATCCTTTTGTCTACTTAGGGTCTGGTCTCATCCCATTTGGTCTGCATCCTTTTGTCTACTTAGGGTTTGGTCTCATCCCATTTGGTCTGCATCCTTTTGTCTACTTAGGGTCTGGTGGGTGTTTCATAAAGCTGTTCGTAAGTTAAGAGCGACTTTAAGAACGACTGGTGATTCTTTCTTACGGGCTTAACCATTATTAATAAATATACCATTTACCACAAGGATCACCAGTCATTCTTAAAGTTGCTCTTAACTTACGAACAGCTTTATGAAACACCTACCTGGTCTCATTCCATATGGTCGTATCCTACCCTCAGACATCTATGACCTCTTTGTCTGACTAATTTCCAGTTAGGCTAAACTCATTTCGTCCATTAACTACTTGGTCTACATGAAAAGATGAACTCTTTATGAACTAAATATTAAATTTTTTTAAAGGGAAAAGGCAAGTAGATGAAGGCAGATATTCCACCATTTTGGGCATTAGACTTGATGGGAGTAAGAAAGAGAAAATGGATTATGTAATAATTGTACCAATATGATAGTAGACCATGATGGTAAGACCATTTGCAATTAGAACAAGTGAACACAAACCGTCATTTACCTCTTTCTGGTTAAGAAGCCTCTCAAGATCGGCAGCCAGTTGATTCTTATCCCTCATCAAAGTGTCTCGTTCTTCTTTCAGTTTCCTTCAAAAACAAAGTAAGGGTTAACTTTAAAGAATCAGAGACTGGTGAATCAGCCTCCTACTCATCTTTTCCATCCTCCTCCTTCTCCATGTCATCATCATTTGAATCATTTTCATTTCATTTGTCTCCTCCTCATCATCCTTCCTTATCACTGTATCACTACCATCCCACAGAGCTGCCAGCCTGAAAATGAGCATTTCAGTATTTTTGAAGCTGAAAATCACTATTTCGGTGAGGAAATCAGTATTTTTAAAAATATCATAGAACCACACATACAACTGAAACTTTAGAAATCAGTATTCTACATGAAACTATCAGTATTCTTCTCACTTTTCAGTACTTAATACTGCAAATCAGTACTACTTGGCAGCTCTGTTCCCATTTATCATCATCATCATCATCGCCACCACCACCATTATCATCACCATCATCATTGTCATCGTCCTCCTCATTCACATCATCATATCATCATCACCACCACCACCACTATCATCATCATCGTCCTCCTCATCATCATCATCCATCATTGTATCCTTATCATCCCATCTATCATCATCCGCTGATGTAATGGGTAACCTACCTGATATCTTCGGAGGCACTTGTGATGTGGTCTTTGTGTTTGCTGATCTGTTGGTCTTTAGACCTGATACTATCAATCAAATAATTATAGGGCTGCTGGGCTTGATCCAATAGACCGGTAGCCTTGGAGAGCTAGAATGTCAAAACAAATACAGTAAATGATATCAGTAAAGTGGTAATGAACATGAACCTGGTTAAATAGAACTTTAAATTCAGCATCATTACATACATCCCAGCACAGTAGAGTATACACTAGCTGTGGTTTTGTATTTTCGAATTATTACATTATTGCTATCATCATTATTAATATCATTATTTCATCATCACCATCATTATGAATACTATTATCATCATTATCATTATGATTTTGTAGTGGGTTTCACGAAACACCATGCATCTTCCATGGGCAAATGTTGATTCTGAAAAGGACCATCCTGACTCGAAGGTTTTACAAGTTTGTTATTGCCGTCTTCAGGAGAATGAGCAACATTTTGTAGTAAATTATATCAGTAAAGTGGTTGTTGCTATTGGTTGTATATCAGTAAAGTAATTGTTATTACTATCATTGTTTCTATCATCATTAACATTATATTCATTATCATCATTAACCCTATCTAGGCCGGGGGGGGGGCCTCGGAGGCCCCCCCTCAACGAATCGCGCGATATTTTTCGCCGTGCGAAATTTTTTGACCGCGCCGCTCGCTGACTTTTTACTTTCAAGTCTTGCGCAACTTTTGAGACCAATTTTGCGTCACCCGGGTACGTGGTTCCGAAATTACGTAACATTGAGTAAGTGCATGTCAGACCGAAAATGGCTCAAAAACGTGATTTCGTGTACAAAGTCAATGCAAATTGTGCTTTCAACCAAAATTCATAAATGTATGATTATTTTTAGTTTTGCTAGTCTAAATGTATTCATTTTATGCTTTTTATGATCACAGAAGAGTCCCCAACAAATTTCATTGAAAAAACAATGAAAAAAAGTCAAAAAACAAAGAAATACATAAGAAATTGCAAAAAACAATATAATACATAAGAAAATGATTTGATATCACAATTTTTTTCATGTACACTTGCTAAGGACACCACAAAGAGTTTCTATACCAAAAATTAGTACATTTGGAGCTTTATTTAGGGAGTTAGAGGAAAAAGTATGATTTCGCATACTAATTACGCATAAATTAGCATAATCACTTAATAGCGATTCGCATGAAATAAATTACTATATAATCTTGTAGATTATGTCCCAGGTAACCCGCGTGCCAATTTTCGGCGCGATCGCGCGGTCGACGGCCGAGATCTTAGGGGGGGCCTGGGAGGCCCATAGGAACTCCCAAAATACCCCGGCCTAGATAGGGTTAACATTATGGTTGTTATTTATTGTTATTATGATCATTATCACTAACATCCGTATCATCATCACCATTACCACCATCACCATCATCATCACCATAATCATCATTATCATCATCACAACCACCACCACTACCATCAGTACCATCATCATCACCATCATCATCTCCATCATGACGATGATGATCATCATCATCATCATACCCATCATTATCACTATTATCATCATCATTATCACGATCAACATCATCATCACCACCATCACCATTATCATCATTGTCACCATTATCCTCCTTCTCCTCCTCATCATCACCATCACAATCATAATCCTCATCCTCCTCCTCATCATCATCATGTTCTAAATCACCTCCTCTCCTAGTTGTTGTATCTTTGTCTCTCTTCTCTCAATATCCTTCTTCAGTGATGTATTAATCCTTTCTAAGCTAAGAACTCTCCTCGCCAGATGAACACTAGTAAAGAGAGAAATAATAATAAATATGAGAGAAGGTAATAAAGACCGATGATGAAACATAGCTCTACAAAGCCAGGTACATAGCTGACATTTCATCCTTTGTATTTTCCTTGGTCTTCTGAGGGGTACAGCTTTAAGAACTCTGGATAATGCACTTTGACATACAAAATAATATTCATTAATATCAGTAAATAGGATGTGAAGGAAGTCCAATGAGTATGGTTTGCATTAGCTCCTATTAATGTTCAAATGATTCATCTTGATATAATTAAAAACTGCTATACATTGTGAAATCAGAGAATACTGTACTCCCAGCTAATTAACCCCCTCAAAAATAAAATAAAAAATGAAATGAAATGAATGAATGAATAAATAATTAAATAAATAAAATAAATGAATAAACAGGTATATAAAATAAAATAAGAAATATTATATACAACTACTTATACAACTACTTCTACAACAACAACTACTACTGCTACTACTACTACTACTTCTACTACTCCTACTACTACTACTTCTAATAATAATAATGATAACAATAATAATTATAATAATAACAACTAAAAAAATAATCAGTCATACCTGTGCTGTAATCTCCTTTTTGCTGTAGAGGGCACATTTGCTCCATAGCCATATGAAAACAGAACCTTCTCAGCCTCATCAGATTGGTCATCTGTGATGAATAAATCAAATCAAATCAAATAAACAACAAAAAATACAATGTTTCTGATCTACAATGTGATTGTGTGAACTAAACAAATACTATAGTCAGGGGCAAATCCAAAATTTTTAAGAGGGGGCATATTTGTACAGAAAAAATATTAATAAGCCCCCCCCCCCCCCAAATGGAAGTCTTCACTCCCAATTAATGGTGATTTAGGTCAGGAAAAATTTGACAAGAAAAAAAAAAGGAAAGAAAAAGAAAAAGGTCCTCAGTTGCGTATGCATCACATATTCCCCTAGCCAATATTTGTTATACCTCTTAAAGGGGAGGGGGGCATGGCCTAGATGTGTTTCTTCCTTGATATACCACTGGCTATGGAGTTTGCGATTGTTCCAATAAATCAGCAACAAATTAACTGCATGTGTATTTTCATCCCTACATTCTGCTCATTATGCAGCTCTTAAGTCGAGAAAGAGATTGAGTCTTGCCACGAATGAAAGAGTCAAGATATTACCATTATTTTGTCCACTTGCATGAAGTTTTTAATCAAATACTGATTTTATCATGTCTTGATCGTGATACTTTATGCGAAAGTCTTTGATAGAAAAGCTGTCTTAAATTCTAAATGGTCAAAAAAAAAATTTAATGTCTCGCCAAACACCAAACCTGCTGCTTCGACTTGATACCCCTCATGGAAACAAAAATCTTATGAGAATGTTCATGGGGGAATCTTATCAAAATGAGTTATCCTACCTGATGATTTAGCACGTTATGCATAAAGCAAATGCAGTAATATTTTAAGTAATCTGTACTTACATTCGGCAGCCTGCATTACTACATCATCAAGTTCTTTCTCTAGTTTCTCATACGTCTCTAGCTTTGATTTCAATTCAGATAACTGTGCTTCTAATTCAGTAGCCCTTCTCTCCCCCGAAGACTGCATGGTGTAATATTCTTTCGTCAAAACCTAAACAAAAACAAATAGATTGATCATTTACATGTAAGCATGAAGTTATCAAAATTCTTGAATAATAAATTATCTAAGCATTATCTTAATCTTCAAATTGGCAAATAAATAATCTCTTTATCATTGTTACATTTAATGCACAGATCAAGCTTAAAGGTAAAAGAAAATAGTTGCAGCAATTACTTCATGAGAAAGTCATTAAAATCAAGGTTAAATGCCACCATATTGTCATAGATCTAGTACTGGTACACTGAAATAACCTTTTCTCTGTGAAATCATGAAATCTTAGCTAAAAACTGATTCTGATAATCACTAATACAAACAGGCATATGTGCGACAGTGTATTAAAGGGAATATTTAACTTTGTGAGCAATTTAAAAAATTATCATATTGCTCTTTGAAAATGTTATGAACATTCGACTAACAACTCAAAAATACCCATGTGAAAGTTTGGGATCATAACATATTCGGAAGTGTTTTTAAAAACTGAAAATCTGAGGCAATGTTTGAAGAGAAAAATGCACTTCTCGACGGTTGATTCATGATTCTGTGTCCAATTTAAATCGATATTATATAGCGCCACCTTGTGATGTATGTAAGAAAGTAGGCGGAGCTTACCACGGCGGAATTCAGTTCTCCGTGATCTGTTGTGTTCGAAGTTTGTTGGGGGGGGGTCTGTGTTCTCTCGGTGTCCGCTCTGTGTGATAAGCGCATGTGCCTTGAAGTCTGTAATAGCTCTATGGTGAAAGGGTTTAGTTGTGTGTGTATCGCTTGCATTTCATTGGGGAATCTAATGTACTGTCAGGTGTCGAACTCGTGAGTGTCCATTCCGCCTTTGGTCTGTACATTTTGTATATGCTATAGCCTGGGTCAAGCCACATGTATGCCTCGAATGATAGACCAATAGCTCTATGGATAGACCATGGGATTTTGATGAATTTATATTTTGGCGACATAAATTAGTAGCAAATAAAACGGCAACAGAAAATAACGCTAAATAACGGCCAGGTCTACAAATACATGAAGAATCCCAGAGCTGCGTACAGTGTTGAGTAGGGATTTTTTTTTTTTTTTTTTTGGTTATGTGGATCATGGAGGGATGGAGTGTGATTTTCCAGAAGCTATATTGTGCCCCTCCCCCCAAAATTACCTTTCTGTTCTTTGCTTTACCTTTGCATAAACTACAATACGTCCTTGTGGTTCTTGATTATTCTCTTTTACCTGGTCACGATATAGCAAACGTCCGTCGACTGGTTCGATCGAGATAAACTGATATGGACGATAAAAGAGGCGAATGCACTGAATATAGCTCCATGTATGTATCCGAGCGCAACTCTTGTCATGATATGTCGATGTGCATGTTTACATGCACGGAACATAGCTGGGAATAAAGGCAGCCCGAAAGGCAGTGACCTCCCCTCCTCCACCCCCCCCCCCCGTGCCCCTGACATGGAAACTTCATCATCCACCATCGTGTTTGTGTGTTTACGTTCTCCACGAGCTCCCCCAACAAAGATCATCCCATCCATTGGCGGCGGAAGCCAAAAAATTTAGGGGGTGTCCACCTGAATTTTCATGGACACAGGTAAAAAATTTGACAAGCGCCCACAAAAAAGGGTTATCAACCTAAATTTTAGGAGTTGCTTACCTAAAATTTTTGACAAGGAAAAAAAAAGGTCATCAACCTAAATTTTAGGGGGGGGGGCAACACACGTTTCAGGGGGGTCCACGTGAATTTAGGGGGGATCACGCAGGAAAAAAAATTGACAATTAAGAAAAAAAAGAAAAAGATTATCAACAAAAAAATTTAGGGGGGCCGGCCCCCCCCCCCCCCCCCCGCTTCCGCCGCCTATGTTCCCATCAACAATCTTCGGTATAGGCATATCTTCACGTAAGATACTTGGGAGAAACTCCCGGGTCCTGTTGCTTCCCCCCCCCCTCCGATCGATCGGGGCCTATCCGTTTTAGACTATTTTGGAACGTGTTAGATATAGGGTAGTAATTTGCAAACCCAAACATCTCAACTCCCGAGACCCTGGAATATCATGACTGTATAAGACCTACAAATTATTATGCATAAGTTTGTTTGTTTTGTGTATTTGATTTGCATGTATGACAGTGTGTTTTTTTGGAAGGGGTAGCCGTATTTAATTTTATCCATGATTGGGGTCAATAATTCTTTACATTTCTCCGCCATATAATCCGCTCATGACACCTTTCAAATCATATCACATTTCTTTTTCAATTTCCATTTCTTTTCCGCTATTTTATTCTTTTCTGCTTCCCTTCGCTCTTCCTTCCGTAAATTCTTTACAGTATAAAGACGCAATCTGATTTTTGTTACACAATCCTATGAACCTTACGTGAAGATAGTTTTTTGTGTTCTTTTCTAGCTCGTAATACCTGAAAACCTGTAAATTGGTTATTGATTTTCTTTATACAATTTTTTTATAAACCCCTCATTATTTCAGCGTATTATGAAGCATCCTTTACCTTCAATCTGGCATTGTTTATATATATCATCATATCATGTTCATTTTAGGAAAATAATGAAAAATGAAACAATGTAAAAATCTTAGTTTGAGTCAGAATTTTAAACAAAACTAGTCACACCGTCAATCACGAAAGTTCCCGTTTCTGCTCGATCCAATCACTGTAATTTTTAGATTCCATGGAATAATTAGTCCATCATCACCACAGCCATCAAGTAACAGTACACTTGAATTCGTGTATTTTAAAACAAATGCTTGTGAATGAGCATAATTGTATTTCCGTCAATATTGAAAGGCCATCTCTAACACGGTAAGACCCCCCCACCACCACTCTGGATATTTTATCGTCGGTTAATATGCGTGACTGTCGGGATAAGGGAAGAGAGGGAAAATAGAAGGGAAAAGGGTGGGGAAGAAGAGAAAGAAGAAAAGTGGAAAAGGGGGAAAATTAAAAGAAAAGAGGTTGTCGGACTGACGCCTACTGGAAAAATGATAGAACTGATTGTCACGAAGGAATGTTCCTCTACTCCATGTATATAGGCTAAATACCATCAGTGTAATGTAGGCACACAGGGCTGTTCTAATAAAATGCTTTGAGTGTATAGGTTTTATGTCTAAATCCCTTAAAATTAAGCCCATCATTTTTTACGTACAGTGATTAAAATTGCCCGGCCGTAGGTCCCAGTCGCGAAAATTGTCATTCAATTAGAGTATTCAATATATTCACAAAATTCTTATATACGTGTTGGGCAGCACTTTTAAAATAGTCCCTTTCAGATCAGTAAATTTAGTTCGCAATATAGACAGCTTTTTCTTTATTGTTGTACAACGTCCAGTCGTGATCAAGTATTTATATCACAAAATATATTGTTGAGATGATAACCTTCGTATATACGTGTAGATAAAATAGCTTGTTGTGTTTCGCGCTTGCAATGATTTTTTATTGAGGTACATCGAATTTGATATTTACATTTAAAGAATAACCTACTTAGAATGTTTAGTTGTCGGGTCATAATATAGAAAACTTCAGCTCGCGCTATTCGCTTGCATTGTTTCAATGAATATCCCCCATGTCAGCAGTGACGTATCTAGAACAAACGAAGCCCAGGCAAGTGCTAAAATCGCACCCCTTTCAAATTGTAGGTCTATTATATATATACTCGGCAGTTGACCAGTCAAAACAAAATAATAGTTTAGTCCGTTTCTTTTAATCATGCAAATGATGCGTATCTAGCGTAAACAATGTATGCGAGCGCTAAGCACGTGCCTATTAAGATCGTATAAAGGAATATTCTAAGCAATTTTTGTAATGATTAACATAATGCATATCCAGACAATGAAAGCAAGCGCGAAGCGCGAGCCGAAAATTGATATTGAGACCTACAATCGGGACATTTTTCACGATGCGTATCTATAATTAAGCAACTCATGCAAGCACGAGGGTGAGCTGAAAAAATATATTGAGGGGAAATTTTAATAATAATAATAATTATAATACTAACAATAATAATAATTCATAATAATAATAATAATGGTGGCTTATATAGCTCACAGGTCCACCTTTCGGTGCTCATGGCGCTTCAAAAAAAAATAAACACAACACACACCAACAATATAAAGATGATGATCAGAGCTACATGAATGCTAATATTTTGAGATAGAGCTTCGGAGATATATGGGGAAGAGAGAATATAGATTGAATGATGTATAAGTAAAAGAATTTTGAAGGTGATTCGTTTATCAACAGGCAGCCAATGTAAGGACTGAAGGATTGGCGAGATGGAGTCATACGTTTCAGTGTACGTTAGGAGACGGGCAGCAGAGTTTTGTAGACGTTAAAGTTTCGTCGAATCTTTTTGTGGGAGGTTACAGAACAATGAGTTTGATAAATCTAAACGAATGGAAATCAAAACATGATAATTTTTAGGACTTTTGTAGGAATTCATGAAAAGGATACGTATCTCATTGGGGTAGGCCCTAATGTGAGCGCGAAGCGCGAGCTGATTATTGTTTTACACAAACATGTATATCCTCACCTAAAAATGTCCTTTTAATTATCGTTTGTAAAACTAATGGAGAGTTTTTATCTCCCTTTTGACAAACCAGAAAAAATATACTTCCGAACTGTTTGCAAGAATTAATGAAAAGGTATAAAAAAAAAATTATGCAAACTCGTAGCTATAGATTAAAAGTTATGACATTTGCGTTTGAAAAAGGATTTTATTTTTATAAGGAGTGTTTGTTAGAATTCAAGGAGAGAATATAAGTAGATCACTAATCAAAAGTTGTCACGAATATTCATCTCTGGGTAAGGACATGCAAGATCATTAAAGGTGCATAGGACGGGGGTATTAATCACACCGTCAGCGGTATTCCTTTTCTGCGTCTTAATTCCTTTGTCTTTTCTCTTCATTTTTTGTTTTCTTTTTTTTTTCTTAGCATCCCTCTTTCCATTTTGCACCACTGAAAGTGGCTCCCGGGGCACGTGCCTCCCTTGCCGCCCCTGCTAGATACGCCATGTAAGAAAGTCCACTTTTCATGTCGGAAAAAATATCAGCTTGCGCTCTGCGCTCGCATCGATTGTCGAGTTACATATATATAGAGAGAGAGAGGGGGGGTGGGGGAAATCAGCTCGCGCTTCGCGCTCACATTGATTGATTGCTTACTCATCCTATTAATGACTTCAAAAAACGTGGTTAATATGTTCAGTTCTCAATAATACTCATAAAAAATTATTGTACATGACAGAAAAAGTGCTTAGAATGTCCGAGTTTGGGCGGAAAATTAGAATTTCAGTTCGCGCTTCACGCTCGCATCATAAAGTTATGCTTATAATATATCCATCCAATTTTTGGTTGAAAATGTGATTCGAATATACATTTTTATGTCCGAGGTTTTTAAAATGTACAACTCGCGCTCGCATTTTATTGATTGGTGAGATTTGTATGACATATTTATTCATGAGTCACTGCAAAATGGATACTTTTGTAGGTGAGTATGTTAAAAAATTACTTCTGTGTTTCGCGCTCGCATGCATGAATCATAGATACGCATCTTGTTCATGACTACAATAACTGCCCAGAATATTCAACTCTCAGTTCTAAATAAAAAGTATACAATAAAATGAGCTGAAATGTGATATATTTAGACCTTATGAGATATGGTAAGATAAGACTGTATTAGAACTTCGATCCTTAGTAGTACGTCAAGCCCTCCAATATATAACAGATAAATAAATGAAATGAATAATGAATAATGCCAAAACTGAGAAAGCTGGTAATGCCCCTTGGGCCTTGGTATGGCGAAAGAAAATGTGACTGAGAGTGTCGAACACTTCCAAGACTCATGGTCGTCTGACGTCGGTACCGGTAGTATACGTTTGTAGAATCAAGGGCTATACCGACAAACATTTTGAACATTTACGATGGAGTGTAGCTCGTAAGCAAAACTATAAATGAATAAAGAAATAAAATAAAATAATCACTTTTGAAAATGAACACCACTCCCTCCCCCCCTCCCCCCTCTCTCTCTCTCTATTGCATGGTTGTGGAAGTTCGTAGAGTGTTTTTCGTTTGCGCGGGCGAGGGGCTCAAATAAAGGATTATAGGTATGTTCGTTTTGATCACACGAATCAAGCAGTAAAATGATACATTGGCACCTTGAGCACCTAACAAGATGGACACGTGTGTTATATAAATCTGATATTATTTTATTACTATCATTATCATTATTTAGAACAAATACGCTACTTGCCCCTTCCAATTCCCTCGTCTCCATTTTTTTTCAGGGGGCCGCGGGTTGGCTTAATCTGTAGCGTTCCGTTCCCGCTACCCCTTTCAATAATTTTAATTTTTTCATCGACCATTCTGGAGATATACGATTTCATCTCTCCGATCCGCTTCGTCAGTGTGTAAATGTGCTGGCGTGAAGAGAGGGGGTCGCTGGCAACCAACCTCCAACCTCGGACAAGACAAGAAATTGAAGAAGGAGAAAAAAACAAAGCACATTTTGATTTTAGAAACGAAAATGTCTGCTATGTTCTTGTGTGTCTTTTCCCCCTGTTTATATCCCATAATGATGTAATGATATTCATTTCAAGATTTCAAAAATCACGACATGTTCAGACCCCCCCCCATTCCTCCATGTCCAGGGTTGCACTTTGTGAATAATTAGAGAATTCAACCACGTCACACTATCGTTTTTGTCCTTTCATTTTACGTATCTCTCCCATTTTTCTCTCTTTCATGTGTTGTATAATAGTGTACACTTTGACGTCGAAATAAGATTTGCAGACCAACGAAGGGAATGGGAAAGGTATCGATAAATGGAAGCGAGGGGGGGGACGCCCTCCTGAATTTAAATAAGTGGGGCAGTTCCCCCTTAAAAAGGAAGAGGGAAAGAAAAAAAAAGAAAAGAAAGAATAAATATGGAAATAAAATAAGAAAAAGTTGAATATTACGATTTACTAATGATACCAAACTAGCAGTTTTGACAAAGGAAAACAATTAAAATTTAAAGCAAAATAATCATACAATCAAAAATATATTAAAAAAAATCCCCTCCGAAATGAAGGTGTTTGGATCAAACCAGTACATTATAGCATTGTACCCCCATATAAATCTTGGACGTGATTTAGCACCACCGCTTCCCAGGGTCATGTGCATCGGTGTTTCCACAGATCCAAAACAAACTTCTCGAATTTATAGACATTTCCTGGGATTTCAAGTTTGATATTTAAAAAAAAATCGTACAAATAATGTAGCCAGCCGAAACAAAATTAAGGACTTAAAACCCGTTTATTCATGCCCTTTTTTGAAAGATCAACATAATTACGAAATCCGTTAGCGCGAACAGAAAATTTTCAGCAAACAATTTAAAAACATATAACATGAATGTTGATAGTTGCTATGTTTAATTATTGTTTACTTGTAATCTTTGGATTTCCCGAAATTTCCTTGATTTGTTTCATTCAGAACTCTTCCTGGAAAAGGTCAAATCTCCCGAAATTCCGAAAATTTCGGGAGATTTGAAACCGTGCATCCCGGGAATAGCTTTATACATGTATAACCCTTTATAATGCAATTTTATATAAGGAATTTCACGAAAATGCTATTGAAATAAAAATATAGGGTTTGAATATAAGATCGAGGAACTTTTAAAACTCAACTCTCTGCGTTTACTAGCATTTCTTTATTTTATTCTTTAACTTTATATGCCCTGTCGCCGAACACTATGTGTCTTTCCACATTTTTTTAAAAATCCGATTGAATTGATATTTTTAGGTTGGTGCATGACTTCATACTTTTTGGTACAAAATACAATCTTGACGTCTCAGGATTCTGGAGTTTCTTGGGCTTTTCTACCTATGCCTATATAGAGCAAGGGGAAACAGAGAGGATCAATAAGAAAGGATATAAGAAGAAGAAGAATAAATGTGAATGAAATAAGGAAAGAGGAACGATTTGAAAGACAGAAAAATAGAAATCATTATACAAAAAAATTCAATCGCGAATATATAAAAAAAAAATCAGCTTGCGTTCTACATGCGCTCTTATCATTATTTAGGAAAATATGCAATATTACAGAACAGTTTATCCAATGTTCAGCAAATTTCAGCTCGCTTAGCGTATAATCTTTACACTTACCATAAGACCGTATTTTAGAATGACCCGATTCAGCTCTTCATGTCAAAATATTAACAATTTTCAACTTGTGCATCGTGCTCCGCGCTCGCACCATTCTGTTGTATAATCAATGCAAATTAAATAGTTTGAATCTCGGCTTTCAGTCATTTTTTTAAAAGCAATATGCTTACAATATGACAATCCTCGATCTTGCTAATTTTTAATTTATCGTAATAGTTGGATATGGATAATTTGGTGTGTGTGTGGGTTTTAATTACACTCTATGATTCATGCCAAAATTTTAAACAATGTTATACGCGAGAACATAAATCAAAATGTTTAAGATATCCATACCCTGCTTGATTACCAAGAGTAGAATGACCCGTTTAAGATGTACATGTACATAAAACAGTTCGCGCTCCTATATTTCCTTTCAAATCGAAATATAAGAGTGAACATTAACTTGCGCTTCGCGCTCGCATCATTAATTTAGGCCATAGTAGGTCCATGATTATAAAAATAAAGCTACGATGTACTTAAAAAATCAGACTTTAGTTGCATGGGACATCCCTCCTAAATGATAATAAGTATTGTATCTGCTGATGTGAAACGTGGATGGAAATATTTCTTACCATCCCCGAAGGACCTAAAAATATACATTCTGGCACTGGCGGCGGAAGATTATGCTTCAACGCTGCCAATCCAGAATCTAATATTTTTATACTTTCGCCGCCGGCCGCAGAATGCAATTATTTTTATGTCCTTTTTATGCCCAAGATATACCTTTATATATATATATATATTATACTGCACAAACTCTTTTTACTAACTCTTTTTAGGAATCACATTACATTGGCTGTTTGGCTGTGTGCAGTTATGTGTTGGAGGGGGAGATAAACAGCTTTATGTTGTGCAGGGGTGGATCCAGGACTTTCTAAAGGGAGGGGGCACCATTTCCTGAGAAAATTTTGACACGGCAAAAAAAATAAAAAAGGTTTTCATCTAAAAGGTATTTCGCCAAAAATTTGTCAAGCAAAAAAAAGAAGAGGAAAGGACCTCCCGTTCAAAGGGTGGGGGGGGGGGGGTGGGTGGTGCACACGTGGGAAAAATGTATGGCATATTTACCTCACAAGTTTTGATTACTACTCTCAAAAAGGGGGTGCAAGTCGGATTTGCCCCCCCCCCCCCTCCCCTCCTTGACCAGCCAGCGCAGTTGTGCTCGGCCCATCAGAGCTCAGTCTTAAATATATGAAATATTATAATCATATGACTGCACATGCATTAGAAATGAAAACATTATGTCCTGCATTATGTTCATTTTTCGAGCGATATGAGAAGAGTCTTACGTAATACCAAGTAATTTGCATACCCACATCAACTATGAAACGTTCATGCATGGGATGAAGGCATTCTCCCCCCGGCCCCGGATCCTCCCCTCAGTTCACGACATACTACACAGAGCTCGAGAGACCACATGTCCTTATTCCATTCGCAAGTACATGTATGATATGTTTTGGATCGCACATATTCTTATGCTACACTTTAGATTTATCTTCAAGTAATACATCGACCCAAATTTGCCACGTTACTATCATCCCGGCGAGGAATCAGTAAGTCCGCAATTTTTCTTATCTAAAAGGGTCTGTACGTATCTTGTATTGCGCTCAGATTCTGTTTCTCTTCTTTGAAAGTGAATTTCTCTGCTTCGACACCCAAGAACCGGCAAGGCGCTACATTACACGGCACGGGCCAGCGGAACATGCGCTGCATGTAATGTTTACAATTCTCAGTGCAGCCGCCGACACCGGCCGTAGAGGCCCTCCCCCCCCCCCACTATTCACTGTTGGTTGATTGACAGTTCTCGCTTGCGTAGCCGTTAATACTAGTACGATCTCAACGGCAGAGGGAGTCGTACAATTTATTTCAAATTGGCGAAGTCTCAGTGATTTGAAAAATCGTCTAGTAGACGCGATCCAATATAATCACATATTCCCACATACTAACAACTTTTCATCCGAAATAAAGATGATTTCTAGGGTTTCTTGGAACAAATACATAAACTCATAAACATATTTCATCTTAGTTTGAGAATTTTTTAAATCAGCTTCTCACAAAGTTAAACGATCCCTTTAATAATCTTTAGAAAAATACCTGACATTTTATGGAATTCCATGGTTGTTTTGCCCATTTCTCAGAAATTGCACATTTTTTTCCAGAGCCATTTGCAACAGATCTTTTAATTTATGCATAAAACACTTGGTTGGTCATTAAATCGGTTTCTGTTCGAACTCATTTTGAGATCATGACCATAACTGGTATATATCTTTAAGCTGGGGTAATAATATTGCACCATGGGAATTCCCTGGTTATTTTGCCCATTTCTCAGAAATTGCACATTTTTTTCCAGAGCCATTTGCAACAGATCTTTTAAATTTATGCATAAAACACTTGGTTGGTCATTAAATCGGTTTCTGTTCGAACTCATTTTGAGATTGTTACCACAACTGGTATATATCTTTAAGTTGGGGTAATAATATTGCACCTCAGGACTGACAGTACTTCTGGATCGATAGCGCTATCAAACTATCCATCATTATTATCCAGCACAGTTTACCTCTAATTTCTTTTGGAGTTTGTCGCAGTCCACCTGGGCCTGTTTGAGGTTCCGTTGAGTCTCCTCCTGAATCATATTGGATCTTTCCGCT
This sequence comes from Lytechinus variegatus, assembly GCF_018143015.1. NCBI lineage: Eukaryota > Metazoa > Echinodermata > Echinoidea > Temnopleuroida > Toxopneustidae > Lytechinus > Lytechinus variegatus. Next base: position 7,059,770 of record NC_054755.1, on the reverse strand, counting down.
TCAAAGGTCTTCAGCTTGGCTTCACTGCTCAACTCCATGGTTCTGGCATCAGAGGTGGACTGCAGCTCTCGGTACCTGGGAAATGACGGGTCGGATTGAGTGAATTGGTTAATGATTGTTTCATTTTTCTGAAAGCCTGTATTGTACAGCGGATGCAAAGCATTTTTTGGTGGTGGTGGTGGTGATTTTTTTACCTGACTGCTAAGAAAGCATGAATGCTTGTAAGCAAGCAACCAGAGGACCGACGGCTTAAGGTCCTCTCTGAAGGACCTGGTACTGAGGATTAATGCCTTATCAAAGGGCACTCGCGCACCAAGTGGGAATCGAACCCGGGTCACCGGAATACGAATCCCCCGCTCTACCGACTGAGCTATCGCGCCTCCTTTTAAAAGATATGTTGGTAGGAATGGTAGCAGGAGCTCGACCAGGGCCCCATCTTACAAAGACTTGATTGATGTGATCAATTTTAACTATGGACAACCAGCAACGTCAACATGCACTATTCATTTTGTTCAAAACATTTTCTAACTATGATGTATATTCATGCATTCATTGTTTTCTTGAAAATTCACTGCGCTTCTCTCTGTTTACCAAGGTCTTTGTGCAAATTTCCTATAGAAAAAATTATGAGTTACAATTGATTGGATCAATCATACTCTTTGTAAGATGGGGCCCAGGGGCCCGTTGCACAAGACACTATTGTGGTAAATTTGCCATCTTTCATTAAATTTGCCATCTTTCATTAAGTCCTTGATTTTTATTGGCTGAGCATTGTTACCATGAAAGTTACCACTAGATGGCAAAGTTATTATGATAGTACATTTTATGCAATGGGGCCCAGAAAGGGGGCCTAATCATCATCTAACCTCAAAGACCAAGAGCCTGCTTCAGAAAGAATGGTGATCAAACACAACTTAAATCAAATGTAACTTGATTTCCAACCGATCAAATTCATGCATTTGGGATTTGTGCTTGATCTTTATGAAGTCAAGTTTAAACCAAGAATTTCTGCAATGGGCCCTCAAACATATGTTTATTTATTATTTTATTTTATTTTTTTTAATGACAAGCCTTAGTTCAGAGTTGAGAAATGATGAGAATGAACAGGGACTTACTTTGCAAAGAGCTCCTCATATTTAGTCTTTCCTTCCTGGTCCGATGCTAAAGCTCTGTCTTTCTCCAACACTGCATTGTCTCTCGCATCCCGCAAACTCCTACAAAATGAAGAAATAATAAGTTGCTTCAATATTGTCCCAGCAGCATGTTAGCACATGGGGGCATGTCACATGAAATGTTGAAGGGGTATCGATTGTACCCTTGCCATTATGTAAGAAAATTAAAACATAAGAATTTGGACTATACAGGTCTGTTCCTCTCACCGAGTGGATGCTGAGGAAGGGGATAACGATCATTAGTACCATGCAGGCTAACAGGAAGGGAATCCTCGCCGATACAAAGACAACTTCAGAGGGAGGAATTTGTCCTGTCAAGTGGTCTGGAACCAAGAAAATAGGAAAATGAGTCTCTATTCCTATGTCGTAGTCTGGCCCTGGAAATGTCCTCCTCCTGACCCCTCCGAGCCCACAACTTGGTCAAATAAAGGACGATAGAAAGAAAAAAAAACAGCCGTATACAAGTTATACGACTACACAAAAGGAAGGACAGATATAACAGACCAGAAAGCACAGAGCTACACAACCAAGATGAAATCAAATAGGTGGGCAGCAATTCCATATCGACACCCGACATCTGCCATGTTAGCAGTGCCACAATCTATGCTATGGACAATGGAGAAGATCCAAGGAAGATCAACTCCCTTTTACTATGGGTGGACCATCTGCAAGAGCCTCGCTATGCCATTCATCCAGCAATGGCCATGTTGAGGTCTACAAGCTTCTGAAGTGAGCAAAGCAAAGCAAATGCTCTAAGTCGGAGGCCACAACAGCATCTGTAACCAAATCGAATCCTTGAAGCCAAGAGCGATGAACAAAGAAGATGCAGGCATTGTTTAGAAGAGTCTCACGGAGACAGACTAGAGCGAACCAATATGAACATTGAAAGTCTCTGCATGATCTATGCCAACACTGAGGCAAATCTGTATGCAGTATGCATTCAGTCCTCATGTGCATATCATGCTATTCAGATCAGACTGTGCAGTGATTTAGCATTGCTGAACATTGAGAAGTTTCAACATATTCATAATGACTGAAATTTAACCGTTAATGACTGAAACAACATTTGATCACCTCAAAATGAAAATCATATTGGTGTTTGTGACGTTTATGTTGCCTGTTCATTTATGGCTCAAATTCGACTAAGTTGTATCGGTTATAGCCTGACTCACCTGTTCTCTCTTTCAAAGGTATCCCTCATGGTACTCTTCAGTTTATCAATCTCAGTTTCTGTCCTTAGTCGGATTGACTCCAGCTCTTCTCTTAGTCGAGTCTCATACTCCACCTTACACTGATCCCTGTTGTAAAAAAAACAAAAAACATGCACAGTTTACAGTTATAATATCACCATGTATCACTATGTGTGAGCCTTAAGTAACTACATTTAAATTTTCGTAAATGATGAATTACACTGGAAATTTACAAGAATTGTTTTCTAGAATGGAATATTACTGAGTGTTTCATAAAGCTGTTTTGAAGTTATGGTGAACTTTTTGCAGGACACTAGTGACACATTCTCAAGCTATATGATCCTTGTGCAGCTGACTTAGTACTTAAGAACATGTTCCAGTTGTGCAAAAAAAAAATCAATTTTCAAATTCAGTTCAGTTTATTTAATTTTCATTTTCAAATAATAAACATAACAAACATATAAAGATACATAATATCCAAAAGTGATCAGTAAAAGTTGTAGTTTTGTAAACACATTTTGATAATTGAATTATTGAGAATTACAGGTCATAGTTAACATAAGAAAATGAAAATGATGGAATTATTAAAAAGCAAAGCTTGCATTGATAAGCCCCTCTGAAAATAAGCTGTGATTATTTATGGACAGCCCACCAGGACTCAATGTACTTTTCATATAAAAATATGTAAGGGTCCTTTCAAGTAGTATTTCAATTCGTGTAAATTATCAAAGTTTTAAATTTACATGTACAATAATTTATATTTTCAAGAATGGAATGCAACTTGCCTGGATTCAATGTACTTTCCTCATAATACATGTATGTACGGGTCCTTTCAAGTAGTATATTTCGATTTGGACAACACTTCAAATTTCCAAGAATTTGTTTTTCTAGAATGGAATGCACCTCAACCATCTGGATCCAATGCACTTTTCATCAAGTGTGAATGGATTCTTTTCAAGTACTACATTTCATTTCAAGTAAATGATTAAACTTTCAAGTTATTTCTAGAATAGAATTCAACTGACCTGGATTCAATGTACTTCTCGTAGAGTTCTTCCCTGGATCGCTTGGCATGGTCCACGTCAGCCTGGGCAGACAACAGACGTTCTTCAGCATGGGCAAGTTTGTTGCTGACATCGCTGAACTGCTTTGAGAAGTACCCCTTGTCTTGGTCAAGGAGAAGCAGCTCTTGTTTCTTATCGGCGAGCTATGGGATGAGGGGGGGGTGAAGTACAAAGGTGACGGACTAATATGTCTAGACAAACATGTCACACTTATTGTGACAATCAAAATGGAAAGATTTTGAATATACACAACTATGTTTATACCAAGGTGAGATAACAGGCACCTTGATAATGTGCAATGTAATCTACATGTATACGGCAACAAAGTTAAATTTTCTAAAATAATAAGATTTTATTTGAATTAATTAGTTAATTTATGTATAAATCATACTTTGTGTTAAAATTCACTAAATAAAGCTCCTAGAATGTTGATTTTATGTGGATCTTTTTTTGCAGCATTCCTAACACAGGTGTTTCAAAAAATTGTTTCATATTCAGTTTCTTATGTGTTTTAATGTTTATGAATTTCCCACGTGTTTCTTTGGTTTTTAAAGTTGTTTTTTTTATTCATGAAATTTATTGCATAAACTTTTTTGCAGAATAATAACATGTATGCTAAAATCAATTAGTTTCAGCTGATGAAATTGGCATGGTAAAAAAATTCATGCAGCGGAATGGTCACAGAAAGTGTTGAGGGGGGGGTAACTCTATGAAACACCCCAGATTATCAAGATCCCTTTGTACCTCTTTGACAAGTTGATCCCTTTCTTCGGCCACTGCTTTGAAGGTGACATTGAGATACGTATGTTGCTTCTCCAGATCATCAAGCTGCTGTTCATAATTATCCCTCTCACTGCAAAATAAAGCCACAAAACTACAACTTGCATTTGATAAATGTTTAACTGAATTTGTACTTCTTTTCATGTTTAACGGTTGTTAGATTGTCCAGGATTGGAAATTAAAATCAAGCATTTAGCTGCAAGTTCAATCATAATTACAATAATCTAGGCCAAACAGGAATGGACAGTGTCTTATAAGCAAAGTAGTCTCAGTAATTCATCAGGGTATCTACACTTTAAAGAGAAATTCCAGTAGTTGCAGTAAACACTGATTTCATGAGAAAGGCTTAATTGTCAGTATATCATCGAGGATCTAGATCTGGTACAGTTACATTAACTGAACTTTGTGAAATCTTGAAATCTACGCTGAAAAATGTTCACACCGAAGATCCCCAACACAGATAAGCGCACGTGGGACAATGTATAATTATTGCTTAGAGCGTCGGGCCCGACGCTCTACCCAAATCCTGTGCTTATTTGCTGATTTCTCAGCAATTACACAATTTCTTCCAGAATCCTTTGGCACATGCGTTTTATTTATACAAACAGACACTTTGGTGGTCATTTCATTGGATTCTGTACGAACTCATTTTGATATCATTACCAAAACTAGCATTTACCTTTAATGAAAGTGCTGCTACATGTGATTATTTGCTGATTTCTCAGCAATTACACATTTTCTTCCAGAATCCTTTGGCACATGCGTTTTATTTTATACAAACGGACACTTTGGTGGTCATTTCATTGGATTCTGTACGAACTCATTTTGATATCGTTACCAAAACTAGCATTTACCTTTAATGAAAGTGCTGCTACATGTACCATACTCTTAAGTATTCTTCCAGAAGGTGTGGCCTCCAAATTTTACATGCCACTGAGCTGACATAAGTTGCTAAACTTCACTTTTAACATTACATAAAAAAAGTCTCAGTAAACTTTGAAGATTCAATATTGCTTTTATTTTGCCTTTTAATATTTGTACAGAGGTCAACAAGTGCAGAAACACCTCTGCAATTTGCTCAAAGCCAATTTGTTCAGTTTCAGCGGAACTTTCAGTTACATGCAATTTTTCAATTTCGAAACTGACCTCTTGACTCTATCGTAGTTCTCTCGCTTGTAGTCATTCTGATTGTGTGTTGACTTCAAATTGGCAAGGTCAAGGGTCAACCTCTGACATTTCCCTTCCGCGTCACTTTTCAGCCGTTGTTCTTTCTCCAGTGCCTAAGAATATACAAATGACATGAAGCTATCTATATATTTCCATTATCAATATTCAATATCTAGCCAATATTAATGAATGGAGAGTTTATCTGAATTTACTGAATTTAAATCAATGAATGTCATCTTTCGAATGATCAAGATAGTGTTGCAATCAATATCAATTAAAAAATATATAATAATAATCCGCTTTTATATAGCGCTCAATCCATCGGAACGACGTGTCTTAGCGCTTTACAGATATATTATTAAAAAATATAAAACAAATCAATGAAATGACTAGATAACATGAGTGTTGTTATTTGAATATGACTGCTTTGTAAAACAGCCCATGATTGTACTTGCCTCATGCAATCTAAACTGTTCCTCTCTACTCCTCTTCAGCTCTGTTTCTAAGGTGTCCTTCCAGCCTTCAAGATCAGTCAGCTTCAACTGCAGAGGATGTTTCTCTTCATAGAATTTCACCTGAGAGAGCGCAATTCAGATTGATCAATGCATGTCACAAAACTCACAATAAAATAGGCTTTAACCCTTTGAACCCTGGATTATTTGGGGCGGCCGTGACCTATACCCTGAATTATTTGCATGTATCGACCACATTCATAAACTCCCATGATTCAAGACCCTACATCATCTTCCCCCCGCTAGTACCCGGACCGAGCCGGCTGAAGTTGTTTAGCTTCTCGTAGACCTAGTCTACAAACAGAAATATCAAATTTAGTGTCTATTTTGGGCTCAAAATCACTGTTTTCACCAAAGTCAGATATACCAATTGCTTCCCCATAGACAGTAAGTATGTGACTCGCCGCATATTACATTGTGTGTTACCGCACATACGACACGAGCAACCACAAAAAAGTGGCATATTTTGGCCATTTTTTATGCTAAATCCTCCCGAAATCATTGCCGATCTTGACTACTAAATATTCCAACACGTACTAGAAAGATGGCGTCATTTTTAAAGATCACCTGACATTTAGAATCCATGTTTTTGAAGTCACATGGCTGTAGGCCGGTATTCCGGCCTATCGGGTTCAAAGGGTTAATTGATGATGAAATTGAAAATCCAATAAAATAGCAGAGGGTCAGAATTACTAAAATGAGAGAGAAATTGAGTGTGAAACAGTGAATCCACCATTTGAAGCATGATGCAGACCTGAGCTTAATCCATGTCGAGAGCACAGTATAGGCTTGATAAATTTAAGGCATTATAAGAGTTAACAGATTGAGCTGCAAGCCTTCCTACATGTACTTACAAAGTCTCACCAAACCTTCCATTAAGTTGTGATCTGCTATTTAAAACCTATCTAATGATGGCTAATATTGTATGAGTTTCTAGCTTATACATGTAATTCATGTTTTACATTGTTTTCAAACCTTGGAAAATGCAAGTTCTAAACCATATACAACCCTGAAAATTCATTAAAAGATCAATTGTATTACATGTATCCAGAAAATAGATAAAACAAAAACTGATTGATCTTTCTCTCCTAGTTTGCTCTTTACACTAAAATTCCCATTGCAACTATTATTGGTTGTTTTTTTTATAGAGTGCCATCATGAATATTATGTTGCCTGATCAGACAAAAGCGTCAAAATATATATACTACACATGTAATTTCTTTACTTATTTGAAGATCAAAATCACTATTAAAGGATGAGAATTCAAAATAGTGGAACAAGTGATATCATATTTCTAATTGGTGATGAGCTTTTCTAACACACTTAAATTGAACATGGCAATACGCATTCACAGGCTTACTTACCGCTATGACATCCCTTAGAGTGAGTTCTTCCTCTCTTGCTCTCTTCAATGAACCGTACTGGTCATCCGTCAGATCTAAGTTATGCAATGCCCTCCGGACATCACCAGCTCGTCGTTGTAACTCTGCATTTGTGGCCTCCAGATGGCGCTGTTTTTCTGTGATTGTGTGCAAGTCAGCTTGGAGTTTCTGCTGTAAATGGCGGGCCTCTTCTTTGTTTACATTCAGTTGTGCTTCAAGTCTGGCCTGTCATGGACAGAAGATATTACATAAGTGTTTATAATAACTGGTCAAACAAAATATCTGATTTATTTCTCAACTGGACATCTTTGATGTAACAATTATCTTTTGGTGAATCAGACACGGTATTATTTTCTATTTATGCTGTTTGTCAATGTCTTACCCATCACAAGTACCTTGCAATTTCAGAAAGTGATCTGAAATCAATTATCAACTTAAAAAAAAACCCTTGTCTACAGTTTGTCAATTCTATTGAATAGACTAATGACTTTAAGGAGCAAAGATACATGTACATGCATGCATACACCTAGTCCTTTCAGAATAAGACTACATGTATCTTGAATTTATGTAGCATAAAACACAGTACTGGTACTCTGTAACCTACATGTACAATGTGAAACATACACAGCCAAGATGATGAAAGTTACAAAGGAAAAGAAGAGGAGGGGAGGAGGAGGGAGAAGAGGAGATTGAGGCCCTCAGGGGGGGGGGGGGGAAGAAGGAGGAGGAAGAGTATAATAGTACATGTGCTTAGTAGATCTACAAAGACTTTCTAGATCTATAGTACTCACTTAAGTCTTAACATCAAATTTTATCCAAACCATGCAGGACACAGACATTATCATATCAGCAAATTTAATTATCGAGATTAATTACTAAGAACATGAAGATTTACAAATTTGTGACCATGTCATGATCTGATCATCATCACAAAATTGCATTCCCAATTTCCCAGCATCGTCAAGTTCAGCTCACCATCATCATTCATCAGTCACTAAAGTAAATACATGAAAGGGAAGAAATAGACTCTAGTCTAATTCATTGTCTTCAATCATCATTTTAATTCTTCATCATCAGTAGAGGAGCACGGCCAATATTGGAGAATGTCTCCCATGAGATTATCTCCAATATCAGAGACTTTAACTTAAGAATTTGGGTATCCAATTTCAGAGACAGCCTCCAGTTTTGGAGACCAATTTTCTTCGTTTACATTTGCTTAAAAAGGATTACCTTGGCGGCAGATAAAAATGTGATAGGTAGATTCCTCATGAAATATTACCCCTTTTCACCGTCTACTTTGAAAATTCACCGTCTAATTTTGTTTTTATAAGGATTTTTGTTGTCATCCACACACAAAACAAATGGGCTTCTGACCTCAGTGGGACAAAAGTTTGGGTGGAAAAAATCATGCTTTTGTTGGTGTTGTTTCTTTTGTCCTTTTGCAAAGCAAGTCTCCAATATGGGAGATATGGGAGATATGGGAGATTGTCTCCCTTATATTGGAGAGAGCTAGAGTCTCCCATATTGGCCGTGCGCCTCTACTGATCATGCTCATTTTCAATTGATGAATAAATCTGCATGATCACTCAACTCAGCACAGACAGCAGAGCACTTTAGCAGCGCAGCAGGATCAACTCAGCTGGCAATTGATTAGTCGATCTGTTTTTTTGTTAATGTTTTATGTACTTAGAGATGATCAATTTCTGGATCTGGATGTAGCACTTGTTCACTGCTACCATCTGGCCTGTGGAGAATCTACAGGTAGGACTATGGTATGCCAATGCTGTATAGAGCACACACTTTAAAAAATCATTAAAATATCACTTTTGTGACCAAAATTACTAATTTCCATACAGTTGCAATTTATTTATCATTAGTAATGTGGAAATAAATTTTTGTATTCACCAGAGCGCTCAAAAACTTGAATTTTGGGCATATTTTTGTGTACGCCCTCTATTGGTGGAAAGTAATATAGCAAGAAAATTTTCATTTTTTTATCTCTATTTTTAATTAAGAATAAATGATATAAAGAATCAAATTTAATAAGAGCCAAGCAGTATGAATTAACAGGTCTAATGGAAGCTGTCAGTGTAAAAAAATCAAGCATTTGCCCCAAAGAAAAAGAGAAAATAAGCCAAAGATTGCCACCCTTATTTTGTCACACATGGAGATATAACTGAGAACAAGGTTATATTATAACCTTGTTCATTGAATGAGTGGGATGTAGTACAGTGCAGGACCGTTAGGTATAATGCACCGGGTTAGGAGAGGGCGCAAATGAGTTTAGTCGAAACGTAGGTGGCTTTCCTTGATCTTGGCTTTAAACACCTCTGGTGATGTACTGCTGACAACTTCGTTAGGGAGTTGATTCCAGGCCAACGTTGTATTCACAAAAAAAGAATTTCTTAACTGCTGTGTTACAATGTCTTATTGAGAAACACTTGGAATTATTTGTAACTTGTTTCTCTACCACATTAGTAGCATCAAAGTTTACAAATTTCTTAGCTTTGATATTACGTTTGGGTCTTGCTTTAATAAGAAATTTATCAACAGGAAGGGCAGGAACCAACCCCTCGACCACTTTGAAGTAGGATGTAAGTTTCAGGACTTGGCGTCTTGAGGCAAGAGTAGGCAGGTTGAGATTCTCTCTCATCTTTTCAAACTCAATATTATTAACATTAAATTAATTATAAAATTAAATTTCAAACTCAATATTATTAACATTAAATTTGAAAAAAAAAAAGTTAAAAATCACCTGCAAAATCTGCTTGGTGTGAGAGGCATCGCCTAATTTTTCTTCAAGTTCTTCAACTCTCGCTAATTGTTCAGCTTTCAAGTTGTCGATAATCAAATTCTTCTGGGACAATTCAATTTTCACCAGTTGCAAGTCGTGTAGCAGCTGCTTCCTTTCGATCAGCTGACGGGTGATCTTCCCGGATTGTCTCCGGTCAGAATGCCTCGACTTCCGCTGACGATTCTCGTCAGTTTCATCTCCCGCAGAAAATGAAATATCCGTCGCTAAAGATGTGCTTATTTCCCCAGTGACGTCGGTATCCAGTTCACTTATTAGGCTTGAAATATCTTTATGAGCCATCTTATCCTCAGGCTCAGCTTGTGTTTCAAAAGGAAGATATGTTTATGAATGTTTACATTTTCAAAATGACATTCTTTTGAAACAGCCGCTGCTCAAGTTGATATATGGGAATGCACTCCTGTAACAGCAAAGAGCAGAACGAAGCTCTCCATAGAGAGTAATACAATCTCTATGAAGCTCTCGCACAATTTTGTATGAGAAACGAGCACAGTCTTCTATCCGAAATCCTTAATGGGTCAAAGGTTAAGGAGTGCTATATTTGGGTCATTGACATTACATTTGCTACTGTGTGTGAAGTCAGAAGAAAAAGACGAAATGGCTACAAGGATAATATATATAATTCTGCTTAAATGTGTTGTTTTATTTTCTTGTGTGTACTGTGTACACGGATATATGAACCTGTTCATCAGTCCAGCCGAAGTTAAAAGATTAGTTGGTGAGTATTTGGAGACGCAAAAAGTCGCGAAGTGAAGATGAGAATGCCTCGGCTCAGCTTCGGCAATTCGACTTCAGAGCCTGTGCAGTGTTGACTGTGTGTGTGATGATATGTGATGAGTGAGTCTGAGCTGTGCCTGTAGTATGTGTGTGTACAAATGCAGTGGGGCAGTGCATAATGTTGTCACTCAGTATTGTTTTGATTCAATCATGTCAGTTTTGTTCATTATTTATTTAGAAGTGTAGCTTAGTAGTATGGCAAGTTCCCCTTAGCCAGGCGGCTTCTAGAGAGTAAAAATCATTTGGTAAGGTTTCTCATACGAAGCCAGGGCCCAGGTCTTCCTTCTCACTCATTCAATGAACAAGGTTATGATATAACCTTGTTCTCAGTTATATCTCCAAATGTGTGGCAAAATAAGGGTGGCAATGTTTGGCTTATTTTCCCTTTTCCTTTTGGGCAAATGCTTTATTTTTTTACACTGACAGTTTTCATTACACCTATTATTCATACAACTTGGCTCTTATTTAAATTTGATTCTTTAAGTCATTTTTTTCTTAATTAAAAATAGAGATCAAAAAATGAAAATTTTCTTGCCATATTACTTTCCACCAATAGAGGGCGTACCAAAAATATGCCCAAAATTCAAGTTTTTGAGCGCTCTGGTGAATACAAAAAATTATTCCCAAGTTACTAATGAAAAATAAATTGCAACTGTATGGAAATTAGTAATTTTGGTCACAAAAGTGATATTTTAATGATTTTTTAAAGTGTGTGCTCTATACAACATTGGCATACCATAGTCCTACCTGTAGATTCCCCACAGGCAGGATGGTAGCAGTGAACAAGTGTTCCTTCTCTAGTTCTCATTGAGATTGACCCACACAATTGACGGAAGCCAAAACCTGAAACTTTCACCCCCGAGATTTCTACTTTCCTTCTAAAAGATCTAGCCCTAAATCATGCACATGGGATAAAACTTCATTTCCGACATTTCTACGCCCTCGTTATTTTTTAACAAGAATTCATCAAAAAAAATGAGAAAAATATTGTGAAAAGACGGAAGAGACTTGCCCGATGTTTACGTCGCCATCTTGTTTCCTATTGTTCTTCGTCAACGTTACAGACGCGTGCGTCGGGTAATGTTGCTCGCTACCATTCACCATTTTCGATTTAGATTGTTTTTTTTTTTGTTTTCAATTTTGTGAGCGAAATTCAATCCTCTCCATGACCGCTCCATCAACGCTCGGGCAGTGTGACCAGGCCTTAACATCAAGTGCTACGGGTGTGATTTCACTTTTACATGTCTGAAATGTCATTTTCAAGCAAATCAAGTGGTGATACTATCTGTCATTTTTCTTTTGTAGACTCGTAGAAGATATCAAAATGCATGTATCTTCTTTCACAATGAATCCATCTTTGAGATGGTACAATACATATATTTCAAGCTGAGAAATGGAGCTCCAAAGCATAAACGAGTTCAAAATAACTTGTTCTTGGAAGCATTGTATCTAAGAATGGCAGATTTTTAGTGACTGAATATTATAGTGACAATGTTTACGGACATGTCCCTCATGTAGACATTGATATTTGCAGTCAAATATCAACTAGATGTCCTAGAAATCGATCTTTCAGAATCAAGAAAGAATGTGGATATTCTTCATTTTTTTGGTACAGTAGTTTCCAAATAAATTAAAATGATAAAAAGGAAAATATAGATAATAAATGGGCATTCCATGGATGTAAAGTTATGATTGCAAAATTTTAAGTAGCAACTTTTGGGGAAGGTTATTTTTTATGTCCCATGCCGAGCTCACTGGGTGGGCTGTCATGTACCCCCACCCCCCTCCCCCCAAAAAGGAATATGCTAATTTCTTTTTTATTTTCCTTGACTTGATTCAAATTCAAAGCCAAGAAAAAAAATTTCTGTGTGTAATTGTAGTATCATATCGAAAGTTGTAGCCTCTTTTTGTAATACATACATATAGGTCATCTCTCGCTACTGAGAGGCCGTAGTCCTTTTATGATTTGAGATACATGTACCTGTGCATTTCATGTTTTATGTTGTCACCTGCAGGTGTTTCAGCAGAGCTGTATTATATCCGAGAAGGGAAGATCAACCGTGCAGCCACAAACTATCCTTTAGCAGTCCCAACAGGAATAAATAAACTATATTACACATGGTACAGTGAGAGGCAGGTGAGTTGATTTTCTTTTTTTTCCCAAGGGGGGGGTGAACTTTTATTGCATTTCATATCAAGTTACAATGATATTCAATCAGTTATTTAGAAAATAATATATAATGCAGTATAACAATTAAGTTTATATCCAGAGAATAAAAGAGCAGGAATGGATAATTCTTGAAATAATTGTATGTTTACTTTTTTCTTCTCATTTTGGACTTAAATTTGTCACTAGGAATAGTACTACAGAATGGATGAGAAGAGATGAAATTGACATGCGTTGTTAATTAGAGTGACCTAATGTATGTTTTTTTTCCCTTTCCAGGTTTATTATTCAATGTCTGTGAAGTCCAAGAATCCAAGGATTTTATATCATCCAAGCTTGAACATCACAAAGGATGGGAAAGTTCCTGTCATAAAAACAGGTAATTTGCAATTATAACCATGTAGCATTATTATTATTAACCATCATTGCAGGGCTGCCAAATTTCTGTTGTCTTGAATTATTTGTTTGTGTAAAAATGTCCCTTTTTTCTACCTGTACACCAATGCTTACTTAGGTGACGGCCTTAGATGCCTCATAGATTGACCTCAGTGCTCCTTTCCTTGATCTTGAAAAATCAAAATGCCCCTGTAATACAGAAACGTTATCTATATGGTGTAAAAGTGGCCTAGCTTTAAAAATATTGACATTTAAGCCCCCTGTACAACTCCCTCTTATAGTGCTTAGATTTTGTACCTGAGAAAAACTCCCTGAATTCTGAATCCAGAATAGCGAATACCGGTAGTTATATTGACACTCTTTGGGTGACATTCTGGTAGCCAGGGTTTTGTTAATCCTGGGTTAACTTAATAGGCCACTCTTTCATGGAGTGCCAGTTCAATTCATTCACCAAATAAAATTATTCTTATCCTGCCACAAACAGTTATCAAAATTTTATTTGAGACATGAAATGGGAATAATTGGAAAGTACATAAAGATATTACAGATTTTAATGAATTCATTGATATGTTATAATTGCCGCAAATATAGAAAAATATATTTTAAAGCCCAGCATTTCACAGAACTGTGGGTTAAAATTCTAGTTTAGACTAGGGTTAAAACTTGGTATACTGAATCAGAATATGGCCCTTCATCTTTACTGCTATACTTGTTATTGTTTTGATATCAAAATATGGTGCAGTTGGACCTATGTGCTATTAATTGAACAGCAGTATTTGTATTTGTTTTACAGAGTATGAAAGAATTATACCAGTAGACAATGTTAGTGCATGCGTTCAATGAATATTGCACAATTTAATTACATTATACGTACAATGAAAAGAAATGTATGTAGCAAGTGCTCTTTTCTTTGGTTTTTGTGATCCAGTTAGAATTATCTAGCCGTTTGTATTCATTTATAAATATATTTTCTTTTCCAAACCACATAGTGTTTGAGATGCAACTAGAATGCACAGGCCATGAAGGAGGCGAAGCAATCATCGAACTTCAAGTCAACCTTACGTTATACTCAGCCAGCAATATCACCACACTCAATACCATTAGAACCAAATTGTGCCAAGGAAGTGAGTATTGTTAGAAAATATTCTCAGCGTTTGGAGGAGTTAGAATTTAAAGCCAGTGATTCAGAGGAGTTAGAATGTAAAGCCAGCGATATAGAGGAGTTATAGTATACATGTAAAGCCAGTGATTCGGAGGAGATTGGTTACATGTTTGTTCTGTTTCCATGGTTACTGTTGTTGGTGCCATGTATAAGTTACTCATGTAGTTGGTATTGGCTTGCATTCTTACTATTGGTAGTTCTTGACCCACTATCTTTATTTACTCCTACCCAATCCCCTCTCTCTCTCCCTTTCTCTCTTTTTCTATCTGTCTTCCTCCATCTCCTTTTTTCTCTCTCTCCTCTGTTCTATTACTGTTCTTCTTTTGAAGTGGTTGTCCTCATCTTCTTCTTTAAGAATAAGCACATAAGATTGTTTATTGATGTTATAAATTTAACCACTTATTTATTCTGTTCCACTAATATTTCACTTACAATTGTAACAAGCAATGAGCTCGAAAAAATAGTTTACATTATCACATAAACTTGAATGGTATGTTTCCCCATATGTTTTTTACTCTGTATAATTTTGGAGTTTTATTGATCAAATGAATATGTTACTACATGTTAAACATTATAAATATAAGAACGGGTTTTGTGTTTATCCCCCCTGAAAATAGATAGGGAATAGCACATAAATAAATAATACTACCTTCGGATTGTTTTTTAATCAACATTCGAAATTATAATGAGGATTCAAGGTTCATCAACAGTTTATTGGTACAAGCAGCAATTTGTATTCACTTGAAATCATTTATATTCGCTTATTAAAGATAAATGCCAGTTGTAGTAACGATCTCAAAATGATATTGAACAGAATCCAATAAAATGACTACCCAAGTGTTTGTATAAAAATATTTGCCAAATGGCTCTGGACGAAAAACTGAGAAATAAGTAAAATAAGCACAGATTTCCATAAAATGTTGCAAAAAATATCAATCCACTGTCCTGCATATATGCTTTTCTGTCTACAGTAAGTGATACATGTAATTGGAATTGTCAGTTTTCAGCCACATGTAAGATTTGATGATTTTAAAAAGATATGTTTGCGCAAATGTACCACATCTAGATGGTGTAGTTCTATAATTTAATATTAATGGCTCATGAAATAATTGTTTGATGCAACTACATTATTTCACCTTTAATGGCTGGTACATGTATCCATCAGAATAAAACTAGAAATGATTAGCAATATTCTGTATGTATTAAACAATCATCATTTGAGATATGACTGTGAAATAATGAAGTCTTTCATTTTCACCTGATCAGTTCCAGGAAGTGTTCCAATTCGACCCAGAGATCCCATTGAGAGAGAGGATCACAGACCAATGACTAACAACTCACATTTAGTCAGTAAGTATTAGTGCTATAGTCAAAATTTAACTCAAACGAGGCAGACAGTCTAAAGTCATAGCCATTTTCATGCCTCAACCTACTGGAGATGGTTTCCAGAAGCATAATGTTTTCAATTTGTGTGGTGTATGTTATTATAACCATCATCATCACTGTTATTATCATCATCATCATCACCATAATCTTCAACATCATCATCACTGTTATTAACATCATGGTCATCATTTTTTTGATCGTTATTATTGTTATTTATCATTATTATTACAATTTTTGTTATTGTTGCTATTATTTTGGTTTCAATCATTATCATCATCAATACCATTGTCAACATCAACATCATCATCATCACTGTTATCATTATGCCCATCATTTTTTGTATCTTTATTATCATTATTTATCACTATTGTTATTATTAAATTGTTGTTATTGTTGCTATTAGTTTGGTTTTCATCATCATTAACATTATGAACAACATCATCATCATCACCTTGGTCATTATCATCAAATGCAAGATATCACATTGACAGTTATCAATTAATATTGTTTTCACAGCCGAGTCAAAGGTGAAAGCTGTCACATCTACCAGTGTGTTCTACATAGCAGTAGGAGTGGTGTGCGGTATCATCATGCTGTTTGTGTTGGTGGTAGCACTCATCCACGTCAAAACAATGAGATCATCTGATCCAGCAAGGTTAGTCAAGTAGTAGAAGTAGTAGAAGTACTAGTAGCAGCAGCAGTAGTATATGTAATAGTAGCAGCAGCAGCAGCAGTAGTAGTAGTAGTAGTAGTAGTAGTAGTAGTAGTAGTAGTAGTAGTAGTAGTAGTAGTAGTAGTAGTAGTAGTAGTAGTAGTAGCAGCAGCAGCAGCAGCAGCAGCAGCAGCAGCAGCAGCAGCAGCAGCAGCAGCAGCAGCAGCAGTAGTAATAGTAGTAGTAGCAGCAGCAGCAGCAGCAGTAAAAGTAGCAGTAGTAGTAGTAGTAGTAGTAGTAGTAGTAGTAGTAGTAGTAGTAGCAGCAGCAGCAGTAGTAGTAGTAGTAGTAGTAGTAGTAGTAGTAGTAGTAGTAGTAGTAGTAGTAGTAGTAGTAGTAGTAGTAGTAGTAGTAGTAGTAGTAGTAGTAGTAGTAGTAGTAGTAGTAGTAGCAGTAGTAGTAGTAGTAGTAGTAGCAGCAGCAGCAGTAGTAGCAGTAGCAACTTGATTTAAGGGCAGATCTAGTCACACTGAAACTATCCCAAGGAGTTTTACATGTAGTAGATTGTAATTATTGCTGCATACAGGATGCAGCAATGCTTGATTTTGATATTGTTCTTTGTTTTTTAATGTCATAACAGTAGTGACGCGAGTAGTACTGGATTGATCAACGGAGGCAGGCAACCGGAGCACCCCAATTTCCCCAAGATACAGGAGCCAAAGGTCAACGGACTTTCCAATGGAAATGGTAAGTTCAAAACATCCATTCCGAATCTGGTCAGTGTCAATTTCAATCGATCATGACGTGGCAAATTTTTTGTTCTTTGCTTGCCCTAAATTGCCTTACATTGGAAGTAGCGTACTAGAGTTTGCCAAATTTTCATAATCAATTACTGTTTCAATCATTCTAAATGCTTTCAATAATTTAGCCAAAATTGTGTTGTTGCAGCCAGCAATTTTCATGAAGAGACTTAACATCAAAGTTAATTGTTAACATATCATCAAAGCTCTTCTTGTATGCTTAATACACAAACTAAACCTTTGAAACTATGAAATACATGCAGAAAAGCTAGAACACTGGAGATCTCGAAGACAGATCTATACGCACGGCACTAGGGGAACATGTATGTATAGCTTTGGAAAGGACATGTAACCTATGACATGTTTCGTAGAATAATATTCTGTAGAAATGTTCCATTCATCTATATTCTGAGCTGCTCATTGCTTGATGGAAATCTCCTGACTCGGCTTTTCTTGCTGAGAGTTTGACCGTATTTTGTCCCCTATAACTTACCTTCTGCGATCAACAAGTTGATTTGTAATTGATCTTTGTAGGTTACAACTCACTTCAATATCAGATCTGTCCTTCAGTAGCAGAAGCAGAAGACTTGAGATTGAAATTAGCTCCGTATGCCATTGAGAGAAGTAGAATCACTCTTGGTGAAGTTTTGCAAGAAGGTACGTAAATGTACACTTATCTCCATATGTATATCAGTTTCATTATTTTCAATTTTGGTTTGTCATGATGGTGATGCATGTCAAATTTCATACATGTGTCCCCAACATGATAAACAACCTTCCTACATGTATGTGTATTAATGTTTCTTATGATGTAGAATTCGTGTAAATTGAGCTTTTTTATTTGATGTTGATGTATTTTATGTAAATGTTTGTATTAAGGGTTATGCGATTCTGCTTTTCACCTGCTATATATACCTTTGTTGCAATAAACCGTTTTAAATAAAAATAGAATGAAAATATCGTATGTGAATGCCCACCTCAAAGCTCACAATAATTCATCAAAAGTAACATGAAATTATGACTGTTTTTGTACAAATTAAACGGTAATCCTAACCCAAGGCGATGAAGGCGATTTCATTGAATAGCCATCTGAACTGGGTTGCCTCCCCTTTTTTAAGGTTGGAATATATTGTCATACATGTCTTGTATGTCCTTGAGGATAGCATACTATGCATGTATTCCTTTTCACATAATATCAATTCATTGACATTGCAAGTTGGAGGTTTGTTCAAGCATGAGATCTGAATATTGTGCCAAATCTGAAAATCTGTTGTAACCATCAGCAGTTGGCAAAATTGGTGTTAAGGAAGTTTCAAATTGTACATAACTGGAATTAACTTGATTCAATTAAATTGAGATCTATTGAGACATTGATAGTTGGTACCTGCTAATGATTCGTTTTAGGGACATTCGGTCGCGTTCACCAGGGTGTCTTAATCAGTCCAGCAGGAGACTCAGAAAAGGATGTTTTCATCAAGACAGTAACAGGTGAGTGTTATCTATATAAATAATGTTCAGTTTGGACGAGAAAAAAAACAGTATGGCAAGTTTGAAGCAATATTAAATACTCTTAGCGTTTACTCATTTGTAAGAGGCGTGACATGTATATCGTGCTAAAGACTTATTGTATATTGAACAAACATGTATTGAAGAACGTACTATTTTTTTGTTACCCCGGTCATTTGTTATTAGTCAGATTAACCCGCTACAAAGTAGATCTAATACTTAACATGTATATTGTTAACCAATGAGTGATAATTTAAATAAATCTATGCATAAAGAAATACATGAGGAAAGTATGAATGAGATAATAGTCAGTGTCGATCATTTCTTTCTATTTATAATAATAATTGTAAATTTCTATTGCGCAATTCCTATTTGGATATACTCAACTGCGCATTACAATACATAACAGATAAGCAGAAAAACAATTATTAACAGGATACGCAAACATTTTAAAAGTAAAATTAAGTTCGCTAAATTAATCGAAGAAAATAAGTAAAGATTAATTATTTCTACAAAATACATAACCAAAAACATGAAAAAGTGACTTCTTTATTAAAAACGCTCTTGAAAGAAGTGGGATTTCAGTTTGGTTTTAACTACTAAAATGATACTCAACCTGAATTTGCTTGTAGATTAAAAATTCTGTACTCAAAACATCTGATGAGGATACCCTTTGATTTGATATTGAAGTTTCGGATATTGGATTTTCCTCGTTATCACTAGATGATTCGTCAGAGGAACAGCGCCACCTGTTGGTGAAAGAGAGCTGTCTCCTGCAGGGTCTAAGTCATAAGAACATCTTACCGCTGCTTCATGTGTGTTTCTCCGATCCTCCCTTCATCCTGGAGTCGTTTATGAAGCTTGGAAACCTGAAGCAGTTTCTCAAGGATGGACGTATCGGCCCAGGAGACAAACACCAGGTAACATTTCTCAAGGTTTAGTCCAACCTTTAATCAGTCCTATAATCAAACCCTCCTTTCATCTTGGTATCCTATAATATGTTTGAAGCTTGGAAACCAGAAGCAGTTTCTCAAGATTGGACGTATCAGCGCTGGAGACAAACACCAGGTAATATTTCTCAAGGTTTACTCTAATCCTTAATCAGTCCTATAATCAAACCCTCCTTTCATCCTGGTGTCCTATATGAAACTTGGAAACCTGAAGCAGTTTCTCAAGGATGGACGTATCGGCCCAGGAGACAAACACCAGGTAATATTTCTCAAGGTCTAGTCCAACCTTTAATCGATCCTATAATCAAACCCTCCTTCCATCTTGGTGTCCTATAATATGTTTGAAGCTTGGAAACCTGAAGCAGTTTCTCAAGGATGGACGTATCGGCCCAGGAGACAAACACCAGGTATTATTTCTCAAGGTTTAGTCCTTTAATCGATCCTATATTTAAATCGTACTTACATCTTGGTGTCCTATAATATGTTTGAAGCTTGGAAACCTGAAGCAGGTTCTCAAGGATGGACATATCGGCCCAGGAGACAAGCACCAGTTAACACCTTTCAAAGGGGATGTTCACCCTACTGTTTGTTTTTATAAGAGCATAAAACCCAAACATACGCCAAATGATAAACAAGTTCTTGATTTTCAAACTATTGATTGTAGGATGTTGCATGCCAGCAGCTCCCCCATATGTCATGTGATATTAATTCCATAAATGTGATTTTCTCAAGAATTTAAAGAAAAATTGTTTTACATTGGTATGCAAAATGATTTCATTCATTCTTAGATATGGAAAAAAGATACTATGTCTTTGTGTATACAAATACTTGAATGGTCACTTTATTGGATTCTGTTCTACATGTTATTTTGAGATCGTTAACAAAAATTACTTTCATGTTTAATTACAGGCAATATCAACTCGGGATCTAGTTCACCTTGCCATTCAGATCACACATGGTATGATGTACCTGGGTAAAAAGAGACTCGTTCATAAAGACCTCGCTACTAGGAATTGTGTGTAAGTAAACCTTATTATGTCATTGAAGGCTTTCTATTGCTTTTAGCAAAGACTGCAGTATGTAAAGCAGTCATACATTTTTTTAAGAGACCTAACGCTGTTTTAACTTAAATAATAATTGATGGAGGAGGTTGTTGCCTGGCTGATTTAAAGGTATAAGGATTTAAGGGTACCGGTTCATCAGTTTCTGTTCCTGTTCGTCAGGCAGGAGGGTGTTATTGACAATGCATTAGCATCACAGTGAATACCTTGGTCACATTTGCTCTACGGTGGCCATACGGCAAGTAAAAAAACAGTTGTTTTATTCATTTTCATACAAACTACCTATATGTAGCTGGTACAAAAAAAAATGAAAACAATCGTTTTCGACTCGACGTAAGGCCGCCGTAGAACAAATGTGACCAAGGTATAACTAAGCATTATATCCTACATGAATTCAAGTGATTGGTTCAAATAGCATCATGGGACTAAACATAATCCAGCTATGCGGTGAACACAAAATGCCCTAGAGCAAAACAGCGCTATGCTGTAATGTCGGTGATAGTGCACTATTCTATTGCTGATGTAACACATCATACAATCACCTAGGCACATCAGAAAGCAAGATGTTTTCACCGAGCAAGTCTCTTGATGCAACAGCGCAGACACTTATCAGATTCCACTGAACGAAGGAGAGATTAGTACACGCATGGAGTAGAAAGCTCAGCAGTAGATTTAAAGTTTGGTCTAGACAGGGGATTAATCAACTAGTACTAAATAATCAAGATCTTTGATCATTCTAACTCATTTGAATTAGGATATTAATCAAACATACCAGGTGATAGTTTCATAAAGCTGCTCGTAAAGTTACCAACAACTTTACGCACGACTGGAATATGTTCTTAGGTCATAAATCAATTACATAGGGATATCACATAGGACAAGAAAGGCTCACCAGTCGTGCACAAGTCATTCGTATCTTATGAATAGCTTTGTTAAACACCCACCTGGCATTCATTGTGAAAATGTAGAGAGGATATTTCATTCTTTGTTGAACTGGCAAAAAATTTGCCATTCCAACCGTGGATGAATAATTCCCTCTATACTTTTTAAAATCCTTGGTGTAGTTGTATAATATTTCATATCGATTTGTAAAATCTAAACTTCATTTTGGTTAAGATATCTCTTCTTTTTATCATAGTAGGGTATTATGGTTTGGGGTCAACAATGGGCTATTGGTTGATTTTATTTGTTTTTCTTTTTTTTTTCCTTCTATTCTAGAATTGATGAGGATTATAACTTGAAGATCACGGACAATGCTTTGGCAAGAGATCTCTTTCCGAGTGACTATCATTGTTTGGGAGATAATGAGAACAGGCCCGTTAAGTGGATGGCTGTAGAATCTCTAGTTCATAAGAACTTTTCACATGCTAGTGATGTGGTAAGTAGTAAAGAGATCTTGATAATGAATAGAACTACCATAAACTTGAGTTATTCAACTTTTACCAACAAAAAAAAAGTCATTATAGCTGACGTGAAATAATTCCTCTTAGCAGAAATGAATAAAAAATTCTGGGTGATCAACTTTCCACCTTTTTTGTGGTTCTGTGCATTGTAGTTGATGCAGGGACATGCAAGGTCAGATTTTCAGTAGATATTGACCGGGCCACAAAAATGCTGGGTTACCGGTTGTAACACCTTTTTCCTGAAGAAGTATGCATATTATTTATGACACAAAGAAAGGTCATTGTAGGTCCCTCATATAGGGGGTGGGGTCGGACGTTCATACTTTGATAATGATTATAATGATGAATTGATTGAGCAAAGGAACTATTGTATTATAATTCGCTTAATAGAATTGCCATATAAAATTCTTCCTCTCATCTTTTTCCATTATATCTCCCTCCTTTTCCTTTACCTATCTCTCCTCTCCTGACAGTGGTCATTTGGAGTGACCCTTTGGGAGCTGGTCACCTTGGGTCAGACGCCGTACATGGACCTTGACCCCTTTGAGATGGCCACTTTCTTGAAGAGCGGTTACCGCATGCCTCAGCCACCAAGCTGTCCTGATGAACTGTGAGTATGAACACAGCCATTCAGTAGTAAATATATATTGCCTTCCTAGGCATGTGATATTATGTATTATCACCCGTATCAGACATCTGAGCTGGTCATTTACAAAACCGTATTGCCCTACATTTTCTTAATATCGGGAAGGGTATATAGGTATATTGTTTGTATTTTCCTCGGTCTCAATGTGCGCATTTACTTTGCATGCAGAGACGACGCAAAATATACCTTTGTATTTTCCCTGGTCTCACATCCGGGCATTTGTGGATGCGTATAAAGAGATACGCTTCATAAGGATCCGCGCACCAACAATATACGTCATAATAAAGACAACGCTGGATCCGAGAGCTTGCAAGTACGTCATAATGGTAAAGTGCAGAGCCTAGACCGATATTAACATGACACAATGGAACTCTATTTTTAAAAGAAATATCCCCATTATCATGATTTTTGCTCTAGATATCTGATTTGGATGATAATAAAAATATTGACTGGCTCTTCTTTCGGGGAACATCAAATATATTGCCCTTAAAAGACCCATATTGCCCTCGTCTAAAGACTCGGGCCAATATGATTCTTTTGCTGGCAATATATTTGATGTTCCCCTCAAGGCCAGTCAATATTATATAAATATATCATGATTCTCTAGGATTTGGCCAAAAATACACCATAGCAACATTAATAGTATCCTTCTCCTGAGGGTCAATGGCCCAAGAGAGAATGCTACTAATGGAGTTTTAGCTTGTGCCCAGAGTGAGTTGTTGTATACCCTCCTTCCTATCAGCTATCAGAAAAAATGCCATAATATATAGAAATATTTTGAATATGTTGGTACTTAGCTTTGCAGGAAGAAAGGCACACCCTTTGAGTAGAGTGAGTAGAAGTGCACCCCCCCCCCTTATCTTGCTTCATATTTCTCATTTCACATATTTTGTTAAATTTGTTACAAATCAGTCTGTGGAGTTTATGTTTGAAAACTAGTGATTTTGCTCTTGACGAAAGTATTGACAAATGAACTGACTCTAGTATTGTTCACCAGTGAGAAAATCAATAAGAGGATGTCAAATGGTCCTCCTCCTCTGATGGTTAAAATCATTGATAATTGTCAAAGCTTCCAAACAATAGACAGACTGTCGCAGAGACTAGAGGTCTTACTCATTGGCCCATATTCTGAAGTCAGGTTTAACTTAGACCATGGTCTAACTCTGTGTGCTAATGTTACGGGAAGCCAAACGTTTCAAAATTTTGTTTACAGTGATTGCTTCTCATGTTTACTGTGGTCTTTACTGATTCTTTAATGGTGAAGGCAACTGTCATACTTATCCTTCCCAGGCAGTTAATAATGTTTTGGGAGTCAAATGAGCTGATGCATTGAACCTCTACTGTTAGAGGCTTTTGTAACAACTGCAACTTTAAACCAGGGTTTGATTTAAACCTGAGTTCAGAATACTGGCCATTGTATAAAGGTTTAATCTCACCAATGAAATATCATCCTCATTTTTGTTCCTTTCCTTTGTAGCTTCAATCTGATGGCCTGTTGCTGGGCTCTCATGCCTCAGGACAGACCAAAGTTCAGTCAGCTGTGCGCTGCCCTTACAGACTTCCATCGCACCCTCGGCATCTACATCTAAGCATCCCAGCTGCCTCTCGTCGGAACTCTGAAGCATTGTTCAGACGTGGCACTATCAACGCAACAATCCTGGTACATGTATACAAAGCGTTTGATCTGTGAGTATTCCAACAAATTTGCGGAGACAAGGGAACAACTCTTCTTGCCTGGGTTTTATCATTGTGGACCAATCATCTTAGGAAGTTGCAACGCACAAGGTGTGCAAAGCCATTCATCCGTGAAATGACCAAAACAAAGTTGCAGATTAAAGAAGCATTTTCTTCTTAACTGGCTATTTGAATTGTGCATCAATTTTAAGAAAGTTTGTGCCAACTTGAGAGTTTGTAAAGACATGTGGCCTATTGGCTGTTTAAACCTTGTTTCTAAAAATTTAGATAGAAGAGAGCTAAAAAAAAAGCTTGATTGTAGAGTTGTGACCTTAGTATGTCACCCCTTTTTTCCAGAAAAAAATCTCTGGAGATATTAAGAGACTGTTTTCAGACATTGTGAGGTTACCGCCTTTGTCATAATTCTAAATTGCAGATTTTTCTGACCTGTTCTCAAAGTGTTTGAATTTCAAGATGCAAGGTTTCAACAGCACACAGGATGATGTCTGAATGCACTAATGTTTTATTCGTACATTACAAAGGATTGCCGTGCAGTGTCTGAACAGAGCATTATAGAATGTAGATCCTAAGGTGGATCCCTTCCAGTAACTTCTATGTGTGCAGAGCTTCTAGTGATGCTTGTAAAATGAGAGTAGTGTATGCAAATGGTCTGTTGTTCCGTGCGCAGTAGACAAGATAGCATTTGACCGCTTCAAGTATTTCTCTGCTGTCATTAACATGTTGTAGAAAGAGAGACATTCATGTATAGCTATGTGTAGACCAAAGTCTGATCATCTATTTGTATTCAGCGACAACTCTTTGTATTTTCATGTTATAACTACAACAATATAAATGCAAACGGTATTGAGTCACAGAATGTCTTGATAATTGCTATTAACTGCAACATAGACTATCGTTTTCATTATTGTGTGGATAGAATAGAAAGACAACTTTACAATGTACTTGCTTCTATTGCTTATTGCATGTTTTTATCCGTCTTCAATTCCTATTGCCCTTTCGAATTCATTCACAAAACATACTTGATGATAATGAAATGTGATTTTTTTTATATATATAAAGGGTAGAGATTATTCATCTTAATAATTTGTCATGAATGGGAATATTTGATTTAACAAATCATTTATGCTTGTATTCAAATTAAATGTTGATTTTAAAAATGTTAATGATATGTGTAAAGCCAAATGGGAAATTCATGCTAACTATCATATTTTACTAGAAAAATGTCAGTACTGTTTTTTTTTTCATACAATACTTGCCCTTGCCCTACAGTATAATGTATTTTCAAAACTCTAAATTTTTCTAAATTTCATTATTCTCAGGATTGTTTGTTTATACGTTTAAGATTTTAAAGTCAAATCTAAAAGTTAAAATCATGGCCTGGTGAATATATTTTTTCATTTAAGGTTAGTTGAAATTATCTGTGCTTTTTGACGTCATTTCTCCCTCTATGCATTTTATATTCTTAATCTAAATAGTCCACAACGGTTTTAGAAAAGGACCGTGTGGATATTTGTTTGTTACAAAGGGAATGTCTGTCTTTCCTTCACTGTGCAGTTAATTTGTTTGTAAATATTGTGATAATTCTTTTGGTGCTTTAATTTCCTTATGTTTTATTTTTTTGCTATTATTGTAATGTGTTTCCACTGACCTTGCTTTATATATGCAGTAAATGCATGTACATGTATAATATTGTAGTACTACTTGTACATGAAATACTATTTTGTAGAATTGGATTGTTAGATAATTCATTATGACTGACATTATTAACCCTTTACCAAAAACTTTAGAATACTTAAAAAAAAACTGAAGCAAATTAACACAGTATGAATCAATATTAAACAGGGTAGAGTACTTATTTCTTTGTGATAGAAAAACTTGGATTATTTGTCATCATGACACCTGTAAATAATGCTGATTTTGTAATACTAAAGTGTTTTCTTATTATGATAAAAAAAAGCAGTCATTGTAGAAGTGTTATACAAGCACATGTACATCTGTAAATCTCAATGGTAATAATGCGCAAAGTTTTTATAGTACTGTTGTCTGTTGGTAGTATAATACAAATAGATATATAAACAGGTTGAGGACTTTTTTGTGATACATACAAATCATTGCCAAGTGAATTCAAAGTTGTAGGAGTACAAAAAGTAATAAACATATCACAATTTATAAGTACATGCAGTACCTCTCTGCAAAGCATCGGGTGCGACCATGAAGAAAATGCTATCATTTTTTTCAAATATAATGTGAATGATATTGGACATTTATGGGTATGATATTTATAAAATACTGATTTAAAGAACTGATTTATAGATGGCGCTTCATGCAACGCTTGTGCATATCCCATAGGAGGAGCAATGATAGCATCAAAGTAAATTCGCACAATTTTAAGGAAACCTCACTCACGTCTGTGTGTGCATTGCCTCTTCACTGTATGTAGATTCAGTCATGAATGATTATGCAAAGTGCGTATTGAAATAACTCAAACTTGTTTAGTTTCTCATTTTGACGAGTTCTCTTTATGAAAATATTGATAGATTTCTTCCATTATTACCGGTAATACAAATAATGAGGATAACATTTATCAGTGGTATGCGTGATTGGCAGAAAAAAACTCTTTCATAGAGAAGGTTTATTATTTCATTCATAAAATACATTCATATATCAATTCATTAAAAAATGCATATTAAACAGTAAAAATACTTTGCTATGTTTCATGTATTCAGGTGGGTTACTAAACTCCATTAATTTCCGAGGCTTAATTCTTTAAAAATGGTATTAAAAATCAATGCATGTATAAATGAACAAAACAAGGTCATAGATGTAGGGTATATATGCGTGTAGTGAATATGAATAGAGTTTTATCAAGCATAGAATTTACTTTAGTTTGAAAATGTTTGTGTACAAAATTCTATGCTCTATATAGTACTACAATAATGCTACTAGCACAATATATGTATGTAAAAACGTAACCTATTTGCATTGGTATGATGTAAAACATGTAATATATTTTTGCTTTGTATAATGCAATTATTTATTTGTGTACAGGCTTTCTACGAGTGTATGATATCATTGGCTATAGGAAAATTATTAGCTTGTCTTGATCAGTATTTAGAGTTGTTATACATTAGAAGATATTTATTTGTGTTTTGAGAATGGAAAATTAAGAAGTAATCAGTGCATATTATGTCGTGATTTCACCCCCCCCCCCCCCCCCCCCCCTGCAGATCTTTTGACTGGGTTTGACCCCTGTGCTTTATGCACAGATTTTTATTATGCAGTGACCATTTGTGAAAACTTACTTCAATATATAGTAAACTATATAAGCCAATGATCAGGAGCATGTTACACAAAGCCTAGTGATTGATCTTAAGGCTGATTTTTACAACTGATTGCACACAATAATCAATGCAGTCAATTGTAAAAATCAACTACAATCAATAGCTACATGTAAGCTTTGGAAACAGACCCCAAATGATGTTAACTTTCTGAAACTCATGAACTTGTTTCACCACTATCTATACAGAATGATTTGATATTGGCCTAAGATATACATACAGGTAGGGAAAATCATCAATTTATGACTTATTCTAGAATTTGTAACATTCATTTGGTTTTGATAAGGAAGAAGAATGTTGAAATTGTCTTGTTAATTCATCCCCATGAATGAGTTTTCAACTTTCTATCATGTATATACATCAGGCAGAGGGCAACAGGTGATTTCCTCCTCATCAGAGCCCAACTAGCCCCTAAATTTCCTCCAAAAAGCATAGTTTAAGGCAACCATTCTTCTTTGAGTCGCCCCAAGATCTGTCGCAAACAATATTCAAGATTATGGCAGAATGGTATTTGCATGTAAGGTCTACTGCGTAATTGCTTGTTGCCCCTAAAAAGTAGCCCTTAAAATGAAATAAGTGGTCCACAAAATTCTGCCATCATCCCAATGTCAATAAAAAGATAGCCCATAAAAAATATAAATTAATTCCTACCCTGTTTTACATGTACATGTACCTACTAACTTTGATACATTAATGTACTTTCAAGAATGGATATTATATTCCATGATCATTCTTTGATATGAATTCTGATCTTATAGATACAATATAGTACACTTATATACAAAGCTATAGCTACTTTAAACTTATTATCCATGAACATGTATACAAATAGACCTACATGTACACGTATGTATTAAACAGTATAATGATGATGTATGCATTTGTGCATAAAAGAACACTGTAAAACTTTGTTTTCAAGATAGTTTATCAAAATAGGTGAATTGACAAGTAATCTGAATCACTACTCCATCCATTGCAAAATGTATTCGAGGTTCAAATGATAGAATAGCTTTAAAACGAGTCAGTATTTGAATATCATAACTTGATAGATGTTTGATGTCATCGCAACAATATTTAACTTTTGGCAATCTAATAATACACTTTCAGGATTGACAGCCTGTATGAAACAAACCCACAAATGTGGTATTTTGATTTGTAAACAAATTTTCGGCATTACTTTTATGTATTAAGATCGCATGCTCGATCTTTAATGAAAATCATAAGTCAGAAATTGGAACCAGTGGGATTCGAACCTGCCATCTACTGCTTTCCGGGCAGCGACTTAACCAAAGCTTGATGCCTTTTTGTGTTAAGCATGAGACATTAATGAAATGTGTATTCAATATAGATATATAGCAAAGCTTTAAAATGAGTCAGTATTCAGAAGTTATACATATAGATCAGATTGGATTATGTAAAAGATTTGTATTCGTTCTCTTTTAATATATTCATTAGTCTGTTCATAACAACAGCAGTATGAAATCAATTACTATAGACCAATTTATAGCCACAGAATGTACATGTATACAAATACTCCACTAATATTTCACTTTGATATGAACACTTTTAATGTTTCTTTAATTGATGAATTGGCTGAATAAAATGGGTATTTTTTTAATGCTGCATACATGTAGCTTTGTTGCAAAAATATATATCATTAACCATTAATAGACCATGTGATGTACTGTAAAGACACTATAAGGAAAGCACAATTTCCACGCAGAATAATAGCAAGTATTTTAATTTGTCATGTGTTTCATGTAAATGTATAAAAAAAATTGTGCAAATAAAATTGTGCTTTCAGAGATAAAAACTTGACATACAGATCACAATTTGCACCTTGCACAAATGTTTGATACAACGAAATTTTCATTGAAACCTTGAAACAACGAAAAAATTAGCTATAAATGTATTGCCAAATGATGAAAAAAAAAACTTGTTCTTCCAAGTATACTTTCTCCAGTCTGAAATTCACTCCATTGTAATTTAAACAAAAAATGTTAGAGGCTCTCACACCTAAACCTTGTAGCCAGTGAATGGCTAAGTGGCTTGCCATACGTACTTCAGCATACGTGTTCATAGGGCAAGCCATATTCTCCATTGTTTAATGCTATTTCTTGATATCAAGCATTACATTTTTGGTATTGAGAAATGCATTTTGTTAACACGTAAAATAAGAAGAATTCAAATGTTAACAAAGGCAATTTGTGATACCAATGGGTGATTTCAAGTTCAGTGCTGACCTTTTAGTGTTGGTGTTAGGTCTATTGTTACATGATTAAAACACCAAACAGAATGAAGATGGTCCCGAAAAGTCGCTCACTAGTTGTTGAGATGTCAATGATGTGATCTGGATCAGTTTTACATACTCAGAATACGTTTTGGAGCTAGGGGAAGCAATCCAAATTTCAACACCAAGGCCAACACCGTACTTGAAATCACCCAATGTCATGGATAGTGTACAGTACTACCAACAGTGGAGATATCACAATTGATGAACAGGCTTGTTATATGTACATCAGCATAGGTATGCTACAACATTCAGGGCCCCATCTTGCAATGAGTTACAATTGATCCTACATGTATCAGCCACAACTATGGAAAGCCAGCAACGTCATAATCTAAAATACATGTTCATTCAAAATATTTCATACATACATGTATATACATACATTCATTGTATTCTTGAAAATTCTGTATGAAAAAAATCCATATTTTATTGTTCGAAATAGACATGAAATGAAAAACTCTGAAAATTTGCTTTACCCAATTAATCGTGGGGCCCGCAGCCGCTGTGCGGCGCCAGATCGACGTGGCTCTATCCCTTTAATAATCGTTGAACGCCAAACGGGGGGCAGCAACTCCCATCATTTTACGTCTTTTGGTCTGACGCGGCTGGGATTTGAACCCACGACCTCCCGGTTGTGAGACGGACGCTCTACCAACTGAGCCAACATACCGGTGTCTTTCTCTTTGTTTAGAAAGGACATTTAGCAAATTTCCTGTAGAAGAAACATTGATAGATTTCCATACAGTCAAGGTTGATCAGATCAATCATAACTCTTTGTAAGACGGGGCTGGCTAAAAGGTTTAGGTGTTACAGTCCTATGAAACAATTTAACATTATTGTTCATTGTATATTTAATGTTGATTAGGGCTATAATGTGGTTATAATGCTTTTGTTTCACTTTTCTTTAATCCCAACTCAAAAGTGCTATACAATGTACTATATAGCTATATATATGAGGTTCAATTTTGAGGATCTTTTTGTTATTGTACTCCGGAATCCTATACAGGCCTATGTATTGTTTTTTAAATTCATATAAGTACTTCCAATCTGCAAAACGAATGTTGAGCATTATAAGAATGTTGAGCATTATAATAATATTTAAAATTGATAATTTTCAATATTTGGTGATAATTTTCATGTGGTGCCCTACACATTGTTTCATCATGTGTGCAAATATTTCATTGAATTTCTGTATTCCAGCTACACTTGTTTAATCAAATACGAGTTGAATTTTGTTGTTGGCTGGTCATTTTTTAGGGGAAATTGTCAAAAGATGACCTATTATTCCTACAGAAGAAGAAAAAAATCTGAATGATGCACTTCTTTGAATTCCTTGCCTTCATTCCTTTCTTCCCCCTACCCCCCCCCCCCCATCCCTCCATCCCTCCCTATTAACATTTATTTCTATGATTGTATTCAACTAGTATCTATACAATGATAAAAATGTATATTGTACCATCATGTAACATGATATACAATGTATTCAATATGCTGGTTATTTTATACATTACACATGTTATGATATTATCCAATTTAAAAATTGACCTTGTATACTGAATTAACATGTTGATAATAATGTGTACAGTTTATATCTCAATCCCTGTTTTTATTGAACTTAAGTATGTACTCTTTATTATTATCTTTAATAATGTTGACAATTTTGAAATAACCATATGACCATTAAATATATGCATGTTAGATAAAGTCTTTGGATGTGCATTTATATGTTTGTGTATTCTCTAAAAGGTACCCAATCCATTACAACCCAGGTATTTGTAGAGTGCTTATCAGAAGAAAGGAAATGCCTACCAGTTCAAACATGTCAAGACTTCCATTTATCAAACTTCAATAAACCCTTGCAACAAGTTAACATAAAAATCAAAGAATATGATCTGAACAAACAGTATAAGAGTGTTTTATAGATGTACATGTAGAATGGGTATCATGCATAAGTAATTGCCAACGCATGACCAGCCGTGCATCGGTAATTACTTACGTACGTTTGATACATCGTGAGACAACTGGTTATTTCTTCTACTCAATCCTTCACCACGATGAACCTCTTCCACATCATCTACATGTACTTATGCATGGTTGTAAAAAAAATGATTTTGAGCCCAAAAATTCCACTAATTCTACATGTATAAAACAAATGATACACAGGTTTGTTTGTGCATCGATAGGACTAGTGAGCATGCTTTAACCATGGTAACTAGTCTAAATCCACTCGACCGTACCTAGTGGGTTTTGACAGTTCAATAGTTACCTTATGCTCACAAAACCTACCGATGCACTCACATCTGTGAATTATATGTATACTGTGGTTTGAATGTTGTAATCACTAAAACTACGGGAGATCCTCCAATTGGCAATGCAACTTTTAAGATGTGAGATGCCACATGATCAGGGGGGCGTTTCATCAACATTTTTGTCCGACAACTTGTCAGATCTGACATCTTTCCTTGATTTTGATTGGCTGAGAAGCACTGTAACTATGGTAACTGTCGGATAAAATGGGACTTGTCGGATAAAAAGTCTGACATGTCCTTTCATGAAATGCTCCCCAGTTCTCCTTTTGGTCACTGATATTGATACTATACCCTGAAACATCTCCTTTTCCTCATTCTAATGCTAGTAAAAGTGAATTCATTCATGATATACAGTGATTGCGTGAAACCTGTATTACATTCCTGGGGAGCGTTTCATGAAATTCAGTTTTATCCGACAGTTACCATGAGGAACTGTTTTCTCAGCCAATCAACATCAAGGAAAGTTGTCAGATCCGACATCTTCTTGTCAGACAAAAATGTTGATGAAACGCTTCCCTAGCCTGCTCTACTGCTAGACCCAGTGGGTGTTTCATCTGTTCGTAAGTTAAGAGCGACTTTAAGAATGACTGGTGATCCCTTCTTGCGGAAAGCGGTATATTGAATTGGCGATGGTTTAGCGCGTAAGAAAGGATCACCAGTCGTTCTTAACTTACGAACAGCTTTATGAAACGGCCGCAAGATAAACAAGACAATTTAAGTGCAATATGTACAAAAGTAAAGGAGGTCGTCCATGTGTGACATCACGGATCTTGGTCACATTGCCAATGGGAGGATGCTCTAAGTACATATTTTAGTGGTTTCAACATTTAAATGCTCCAAACTTTATTATTCATTCACTTTTTCTCAAATACTGTTTGTTTTATATTTCTCTTTTTATACAATTAGTCTCAAGGGTTTCAGTTTTCTTAAATAGGGAATTCATCAAGGACAAAGGGTGATTTCACCCACATGACAGCCCAATCATCTCCCCATCCCCCCCCCAAAAAAAAAAAATATCCAATGGAAGATACATGTATTGCTGAGCTTTTACATGTATATCCGGAGCTGAAACACAAACGCACACAAATTAAACTTTTAAGTCTTCCATTTCTAGTATGATTGCTATTATAGCAAGCTTTATTTACAACATGGTAATGGGAATATACAAGACAGGTTATTTATAACTGCAGTGACCTCTTAATGCTGTACGATCACAAAAAACTCAAGAACAAAAGCTGATATGAATGTCAAGAAATTGAAGAAAAAATGTGTATACTTGTACTTATACAGTCATGTCCAGAGCATTACTAATTTACTGGATGATCAAATCTCACCCCAAAACGATTAATCTGATGACACATGGACTACATGTACGTGTATTGCATTTCAACGTTTTAGTGTATTTTTAAATAAAACTAAGAGGAACCAAGATGCCCTTATAAAACAATACATTTTTAATGCCATTGGCATGATTCCACCAAACAATGAATTTCAATGGGTAGGCCAAAAAAGATTTTAAGATACCACATTTGCATGCACCTACAATATTTCCTTGATGTTGTTATGAAAAGAAAATAAGGTACACTCTCCCTCATGGAGAGCTAAATGAGACTTATGACTTTACATCCCCTCCTGGGGACTAATGTAAGCTAGATGTATTTATTGCAAGAGTTTATATATACATTTAATAATTTACATGTCTACATTCTAACTGAAATCGTTGACCAAAATATTTTGATAATCCTACTTCAATCTTTTACCAAATACTGCAATCATTTACTAGCAGACTTCAGCTTCGAGATTACCTTGAACCTATCCTAAAACATTTTCAAATAAGAAATGCACCTACTCGAAGTTATACAAATGATTCATTCTTTCTTGATTATTACATCATTATCGCTAGTGACTGGACATTAATTATGAAAATAAAACTAAATTTCGTCACTTTTAGCCTGAGAAATAATTAACACTACTTCAAAGATAACACTACTTCAAGAATTATGGTATTAAATCATCATCTAAGCTGATACATGGATATATACCTCAATATCTTTATATCATATCCCATCTAAGACCTAGTCAGTCCAATATGTACAAGCTTTACATTGCGACCTTTGATACCTGGCTTGCCCAACATACCGCCAGCCTACTCTGAGGATTCACTGAGCCAATCACTGACCTAGCCTATTATATCTTAAAATATATCATATTTACATATGTACATATACTATTCAATCTCATATCCCCTAATGTACATGGATAGGTGTAACACAGAAAGGGACTGCCCGGCCCCCTTTAGCAGTATCATATTAATAAGAGTAAGTGTTGCAGGTTAAAAAAAAACGGATCTTGATATAGGCCCGTATTCTGAAGTCGGGTTTAACTTAAACTCAGGTTTAAAGTTGTGGTTAAAGTATGGGAAGCCAAAAGTATCATTTTTTTATTAAGTTGTATGTTTCTTATGTTTACTGTGCTCATTCCTGATTCATCGATGGTGAAGACAATAATCTTTTTATACTTCCTAGACAATTATGAATGATTTGAGAGCAAAATGAGCTGAAGTATGATATCTCTTCTGTTAGTAATTTATGTAACAATCGGCTCGCCACACTTAAACCACAACTTTAAACCTGAGTTTAAGTTAAACCCGACAGAATACGGGCCTATAGAGTGTCTTGTTACATAACATTGGCATCAGGCTGTATTACCGTCAGGCACTCAGAGCATTCTGATGAAGCAAGTGATAAGCCTTACAGAAGGAAGTATAAAATTGTGTTAACTCGAGGCATCCACGTATTGTATTAGGTAAGGCTATGAACAAAAATATCATTCAAATATTACGGAATATGCCGAATCATATCCACAAAAATAAAAGTTGATCATTAATATCAAAATGAAAACAGTCGTTGACTGAAAATTTCACAATAAAATTAACTTGGAAATCGCAATCAATAAATTTGTTATGTAAAAACCTACTTTTTGAAATTAATTTGTTCTTTTTTTAATGACCTTGCTTCCAATAACAGCAGACAGCCTTTTAGAAGTTAAATTAAGTTGTTACCAATCAGTTAAATGCCTTGGATATCTAAAGGAGAAATTTGTGCAATCTAATTATATAGAGCTTTACATATTTGTTACTTCATTGTGAAACATCCATATGCAGTTGTACAGCATCAATTATGAATTGTACTCTATATCTTACTACATAATCTACCTTTCTTTGGGGTTTTAATAGTTTACATCCAAACTAGATATTTCTATGAATGTAATCTTCAATGTTTATTTGGAGGCCTACATGTAACCCATTAATAACAAACTATCATTAGAATTTATGTTCGCATAGTCATTTCACATTATTGAGGAGATAAATAGCGGTATGCTAGGAAATTTAAAGTTGCAATCTTGATAACAGTCTTGTAAGCAAATTTACAATATTCCTAACTAAACAATGTGAAAGAAACAGAAAGCATCTTAACACTTAAAATCTGGGGACCTACAGCGAGATTGACATAACAAGTCTGGCAAGTTTGAAATACATTTTAATACATTCATGGCTATTACTGTACTGTATGTACATGGATATGTTTATGTCACTTTCATGTTCACTTAGACCAGAATAATGATAATGCATTCAAAAGATACATTAAAAAGGTCTTATTTGGGTCTGATTTTCCAACCAGTAAGAATTCGAAATAAATCACCTTCTCCATTCTATTAATGTTTCATCTTTGAAAATGAATAACAAATTTATCTCCTGCATCCTGTAAAAAATAGCCAATACAGCCCAATAAACTGCCCAACATTTGACAAAAATGTGTTTAAATTTTACAAACTGTTTCTCCTACTATGACTAAACCTGTTGGGATACAGCTGGTTTATCATCAAGCTTATGAATTGGTGTCTGTAAATGACGTACACATTTTGGTTTCTTGCTCCAGCAAAAGCAAATTACACGATTACTTGCTCTCATTTGTGAGAGTAAGGTAGTAAAACCGGAGGAATTTTGTCAAACGATTAGCAGTATACAATTGCTTTATTGGCGACAATGGACTTAAATATCCCAAGTAATTGTGAGTAAAATATTTCACTGCGCAGAGTAATAATAAATCCACCCCTATCCATACCTGTATGTTAGCTGATTGTAAACAATTTTCATCAAGATTTCTTTCAAAAACGGTAGAAACACAATCAAAAAATCCCTAACATGAAACACATCAACATTTACTGAACATGTTCATAGAGAAAGCTAAAGAAACAAGAAACTCTTAACAAGAAAATTGTGTCTTGGTACGTGTATGTCAAGTGACAGTTTGATCAACAACAAAGAAAATGCCATCAACACAAATAAATAGAACTAGAGCATGTTGAATTCATAACACCTGCAAATGATGGCACTGAACAACAGCATAGCAGACTCCATCACATGAAACTGAACAAATAGCGGTAGTCGCATGAGCATGGAAAGGCCTTCAGCTCATTTTCGCACATCGCATCGATGCCGAAACATTCTAAGGGCCAGATATTCAGGCACTGAACATGAAAAGGCGTATTGCATCAAAGAGATGTGCGAAAATAAGACGCTTTTCATGCTGACGCAATACACAAAAAAAAATATGCGGCATTTTAGCACTGGTGAGATGAAATATAAACTGTAACAGGCATCAAACAGACAAACATCATAGATTTACTTTCTTTGAATTTAGAAATTACATAGAAACTGAAAGAATTGTAAACAACACGTTACAAAAGTAACAAAGAATATACATGTACTCTTCAAAGAGGAAGGATAAAGAAAGATACTCTTTTTTCATAAAATACAAATTATGGGGCATTGATTTTAATAATATTTTCAATCATTTAATGTATGAATTTTTGATACCTTTACTATGAGGCATGGATTAGTCTCACCAATCTAATTTTCATACTTTATTCATTCTTTCCCTACTTAAAACAATTTTCTTTATGTTGGGGGAAACTTTCAGATATGTCAGGGTAAGTTGGTCATCTGGCAAAGTGGGCCCTTTCGCATAAGTTGGGATTCACATGCAGTGATTATAATAACATTTAACTACATATAACTAAGTAAAAAGAGAGGAAAAGAATATACAGCCTGAAACTGTCTTTATACACTTAACCCTCTACAGATTTGTATACCTACTTATACAATATTCCTCCATTACATACATGTACATGTAAAGAATAAAGATGATTACTAATAATATCAGAGCAATAAAAGGATGAAAATAAAACATGAAACTGTTTTACACCTAAAGCAAGCTGACCAGCAGCTTTTAAAAAAAAACATTTCTCTAATATTTATTAAAAAAAACCATTGTGTAATTTTGATTCATATTTTCCATGA
Organism: Lytechinus variegatus; assembly: GCF_018143015.1. NCBI lineage: Eukaryota > Metazoa > Echinodermata > Echinoidea > Temnopleuroida > Toxopneustidae > Lytechinus > Lytechinus variegatus. The sequence goes on along the minus strand of NC_054755.1, from coordinate 7,021,791 downwards.
TGCAATATAGATGAGAGCTGGCAATATCCGACTTGGTATAAATGTTTTGCACATGGCACCAAAAGTAGCAAAATGTACCATCATGGCTGCCTTTTGCACACTGCACTATTAAGGTGATGATAGAGAATTTCCCTTTTGTTACATGCATGTCCATATGCAATGATTTATGATTTGCACAAGGCACCAAGAAATGAAATCTACCTTGACTTCATTTTGCACACTGCACTATTGAGATGATTATTGTATCAATATCCATTGAATTCTTGTTTGTACTGGGCTCCAAATAACACTATATTTGACACTCCTGGCATTCCACAGTTATTATTTTGCTATAGCATAGCTGATAATAAGATGTGAGAATTAACTCCCACTGATACCAGTTCACTTCACTAGGAGCAAGTATAGAAAATGTTGACAAATGTCATGCAAAAAGACATGATCACATCTGCAGCAGGTTTGGAACCTTGTATCTTAGGGTGTGCAATTTCGAGCGGTAACCACTAGGCCACAACACCTTCCAAAGCAGTGAAATGTACTATGATGGCTGCATTTTGCACACTGCACAATACGATGACACTGAATTTAACTTTAATTACTTAGGATTTGCACAAGGCACCAAAGGAGCAAAAGATTACATGTTCATGGCTGCATTTTGCACACTGCACTGCTAAGATGGTGATGGTGAATTTCACTCTTGATTCGGCTACAGTCATTTTAACATTCGAGACAATGCAAGGAATTCCAAAGAAGCTACCACAAGTAGAGCAGTATCACGTAAATTATTGTGGATGTACAATTTGCACACGACACCAAAGCCGACACATCACAATAACTTAAATTGCTATTGGTTAAGATTTTGCACAAGGTACCAATTCATTCAACAGGTCTCATCTTAATGGCCTCCTGCTTGGCAAATAACATCAAAACATTTGTGATCTCTTCACATCTTCATTCACATAAGAAAGAGAAATATTTGCAGCTTTCTACATTTGACGTCTTTTAACATCTCCTATGCTGGTATGACTTATGTATATAAATCATAACTCGGAACATTACATTTTTTCTATAGCATAATCAATATTTTGTTCTCTTGGATTTTCTTAACTTAAGACAAACTTTCTTCACTGTACATCCAACAATATAGTTGATAAGAATAAACTACAAAAATCATATTTACATCTATTTACAAGCTTTGATCTATTTTTTTCTCTCTCACTTTTTTCTTTACTAATAATCATAAATAAATATTAAAGAGTTGCACATCACAATATTAAAAAATACAATCTATCTTCGACTTCTTCATTCTCCCGTCCCCCTCTAGCTCTCATACTCTCTCTCACTCCCTTCCCACTCTTCATTCTCTCTCTTTCTCTTCCCCTGACCCCCTCTTTTGTTGACTTTCCAAAGCCTTGCTTCAATAGGAGTTTACACAGACTTTTATATAATATTCAAAGCACCTAAATCTGCACCCCTTAAAATACTTCTGCCGTTTTCTTTTTTATCCATTCCCTCTTGCACAGATCCAATTTGGGTAAAAATACAAAACAGGGTCTATATCTTATTCCTGACCTACATGTTAAGCCTTGTTCAAATATGATGAAACAAAGCTTAGCAACATTTTCAATAATGTTCAGATATGGTGAGGCAAAATGCCACAATTATGCTAGCATTCGTGCATTATACTCTTCACGACAAAAAAAAGGTCCAAAAGTACGCGGACAACCTTGCAACTCCAAAATGATTCCATTATCATGTCATCATGATTCCAAGAAAAATAATGAGCAAATGCTTCTCTCAATCTAAATCATGGTATTGAATACTGGCCCAGCAGACCACGACATCCGATCACATAAATGTATTACTCGATATGAATTTGCTGATTTCTTAGGCAGGGTGGAAGAGGCATGCACCCCTCTTATTCTTTGAAATTATCCATTGAATTAACTAAACATGCATTTCTGATAAATTTGCAGCATGCACTCCCTCTAAAACCAAATCCTGGATCTGACTCTGCATAAGTAATCATTTATCAAGTCAATTATTTCACTGAGAGGTGTAACAATCTTGGTTTTATAACATTTTTCTTCTCCATAATGTAAATCCAATCTTCGGGTGAAGTCTAAATCCAAAAAAAAATAACCCACACACAAAATATTGTTCCACCTCCATTAGCCGTTATTGTTGATACTGGTATCAAACTAAAGACAATACATGTACATAAACTTCAAGACATCTACAGTGTCATGATCATAAAGGTAGATGCATAATTAACTTCCAGTGTTCCTATTCTATAAATATCTATAAATAAAAGGCGAAGTATGAGGTTTCAGCCAAACAATAAGGCCAACAGAATGAAATATGGTTCAACAATTTATGGACCAAGACCTTGTGTCTGTGGATATTTTGGACCAAGATCTTACTTACTGACTATGGGCCCTAACATGGGTCTACAACAGAACATATGCAAGAAACTGACTCTTTCAGGAGAGTACAGACCTAGACCAGAGTCTATAGCTGGGCATGGTCCAAGACCCGATTCCATACGACACTTTGGAACAAGAGCTGACTCTACAGAAAACCATGGCCTGAGATCTAGTGTATATCAAGATTTATGGCAAAGACCTGACTCTATAACAGGGCATGGACCACGACTTGGACTCCATAACACATTTTGGACCAAGATCCAACTCTGCATTAGATCATGGCTCAAAAAGTGATACTAAGACAGATCACGGGCAAAGGCCTGACCCTACGACAGGGCATGGACCAAGACTTGGGACTCCAGAACACATTTTGGACCACGACCTAAATCTGCAAGATCAAGGCTCAAGAACTGACACTAATATAGACAATGGCACAAACCTGACTCTTTAACAGGGATTGGACCATGGCAAGACTCCATATTTGTGGACCAAGACCTCGCTCTACAACAGATTGTGGACTAATGGACCTAAAATTGACTATCATAGATTATGGATGAAATATTGACCCAACATGAGGTTCAGGCCCTGTCAGTCATATCGGTCCGTGCAAGCCTTGCAGGTGAGTTATGGGTGATTGCCCGCAACTCACCCGCAACAATCTTTTGAGCATGTTGAAAACTTTCATGTGTGCAAATCAGACTTGCGTTCGCTTCTGCGGGCAACTGCATGCGAGATACTGTCAATGCGAACCACCTGCAGCTAGCAGACCTGCCAACCTCTGGGAATGAAAAAATTGTATTCTGTAATTAAAAAAATGCATTTTTCCCTAAAAAATGTATTTCATAATAAAATGCGATGCGCGCACGCTCATCGCGGCGCTCAAGCTGCATGCAAGCTATAATGCGCACTGGTTTTAACAAAATGATTGAAAAAAAAAATTACCTGAAATTACACTGATCCAATAACCATATTTGTGTTATTTTTCTATTTTTTTTGTTTTTTTTATACAAAATCATAGTTTTTAAAGAAAAAAGGTACTGTTGTTTTTTGGTTGCAAAAACGTACTCAATATGCCAAAAACGTTCTGGTTGGCAGCTCTGAGGTAGCAAAAATAGTCACATGCAAGGCTCGCACGGAACGATGTGACAGGCTTTTACATAGCGTGGAAGCGATCAATGGTTTGAAATTCAAACAGAAAGTGAAACAAACTGATTTGGGTTAATGTATATTTCCTTTTCATTTCATACGTGAGAGTTGGTAGAGAAGGTAAAGCAGGATGATGACGAGTTTGAGACCGTGTCAAAGGTCGTTGTCGTGGGTGGAGCATAGGTCGTCGCAGGAGCAAATGCATTTGGGAGAAACGTTGAAGCATGTGTGGCCAAGATGCGCTGTGGTGGGCTCGTCTCATCTGAACTCATACTTGACATACTGTGAATAAAAACATAAAATGTAAACAACAGATAATAAGAATATAAACATATAAATTTTATACATAATTTGTAAAACAATAACTTCATGAGAAAGTCTTAAAAATGAAGGTTAATTGTCATCATATGACCTGGATGTAGATCTCCTACATTTACATGAACCTGCCAGTATATCAAGTCATGGTATCTAAGCTGAAACCAAAGAGATATATTACTAGTTATTAGTATATATCTCTATGGCTGAAACCTGTCATGCTGAAGGTCACCAACAGAGAAAAGCACATGTGGGACAGTGTAATACTATTGCTTGGAAAAAAAACTACATCTGGCTGGAACATTAAACTTTTGTTGCTAATTTCCCAGCAATTACATACTTTCTACCTAAATCATTCAAAATATATTTAAATTGATACATTGGCAGCCATCTGGCTCTGCACGGTGGCTGCCGGGCCCACGATCAATTGGGCAAAGCAAATTTTCGGAGTATTTCATTTCATGTCTATTTCGAACAATAAATTATGGATTTTCATTTTTTTTTTCATTTTATTGCATTTTATTCTATTCTATAAACTGACTTCAGCAGTGGCATAACGAGTCAAAAAATTTTGAGAGGGCTCAATGTGGCGTGTCGCGTAAAATTGATAAAAAGTTTCAAGTGAGCCAAGCGAGCAAGCAAAAATTGTGACATTTTTATGACATAAATCCAAGCTTGTAATAGATTTTGATATAAAGAAAATTATATTAAGATAATAATATATTTCACAATTATCCCTATTTTTTTCTTTTTCGGGGGGGGGCAAGAACCCCCCAAAAAAAAATCTGTACGCCAATGGACTTGAGATAATTAAAGGACAAGTCCACCCCAACAAAAACTTGATTTGAATAAAAAGAGAAAAATTCAACAAGCATAACACTGAAAATTTCATCAAAATCGGATGTAAAATAAGAAAGTTATGACATTTCAAAATTTCGCTTCATTTCACAAAAACAGTAATATGAACAAGCCAGCTACATCCAAATGAGAGAGTCGATGATGTCATTCACTCACTATTTCTTTTGTTTTTTATTGTTTGAAATATGAAATATTTTGATTTTCTCGTCATTGTCATGTGAAATGAAGTTTCATTCCTCCCTGAACACGTGGAATTCCATTATTTTAACATTTTGTGCTTCAGGCAAGGAGGTCCTAATCGCCAAATTCGTAAAAATTGAAATATTGTATAATTCAAACAATAAAAAACAAAAGAAATAGTGAGTGAGTGACATCATCAACTCTCTCATTTGGATGTAACTGGCTCGTTCATATAACTATTTTGTTAAAAATAAGCGAAACTTTGAACTTTCTTATTTTACATCCGATTTTGATGAAATCTTCAGCATTGTGCTTGTCTGATTTTTCTCTATTGATTCAAATCAACATTTTTCTGAGGTAGACTTGACCTTTAAACACACACCTGAGTGAGCTAGGGTGGATTGGAGAGCCTAGGAGCTGCCTCTTTGAAGGTGTGCATTCACCATCACTGTCATCTGGAAATCAAACACACAATAAAAACGGTCAGTGAACGACTACCCCAAGGCTTTATATTCACCCGATCTACAGTTGGTCTTCTTCTCAGATAGCACATCGGATAAAATCATTTGGTCTACTATCATTTTGGTCTAAATCCTCTTTCGTCAACACCACTTAGTCTAATTATCATTTAGTCTCATGCACAATTACCGGTAGTCTAATTATTACTTGGTAGTAGCAGCAGTAGTACTACTAGAAGAAGATATAGTAGCAGCAGCAGTAGTAGTAGTAGTAGTAGTAGTAGTAGTAGAAGTAGTAGTAGTAGTAGTAGTAGTAGTAGTAGTAGTAGTAGTAGTAGTAGTAGTAGTAGTAGTAGTAGTAGTAGTAGTAGTAGTAGTAGTATAAGAAATGGTAGTAGTAGTAGTTGTAGCAGTAGCAGTAGTAGTAGTAGTAGTAGTAGTAGTAGTAGGAGTAGTAGGAGTAGTAGTAGTAGTAGGAGTAGTAGGAGTAGTAGTAGTGGTAGTGGTAGTGGTTAGTGTAACAGTTAGTGTAAGTAGTAGCAGCAGCATAATATGAACTTGATTTAAAGAACATTCAATACCAGTGATAAACGGTTTATGAGATTTAAAAGGAACTTGAATAAAAGAACATTCAATAGCAAGTGATAAACGGTTTATGAGATTTAAAAGGAACTTGAATAAAAGAACATTTTCAATAGCAAGTGATAAACGGTTTATGAGATTTAAAAGGAACTTGAATAAAAGAACATTCAATGCCAGTGATAAACGGTTTATGAGATTTAAAAGGAACTTGAATAAAAGAACATTCAATAGCAAGTGATAAACGGTTTATGAGATTTAAAAGGAACTTGAATAAAAGAACATCCAATAGCAAGTGATATTATGAGTTTTACAAGGAATTTGAATTAAAGAACATTCAATACCAGTGATAAACGGTTATAAAAGAAACTTACATTTGCGTTTCAGTGACGATGCCAGAGAGCTTGGTCTGAGGACAGGGCTCATACTACGTTTTGTGAAAGTCGACCTGGTAGGACTAGGGTTAGGGCTTGGTGACATACAAGGACTTCGCATTGATATCTGAGGTGAAAAACATTGCTGATAAAAGAGAGAAGATAAAAATGAGTGTTGAATCAATCAATGAATAAAACAATATAATCTCTCATCAAAATAATGGACAAAAAGCTTGCTTGCAATGTAATGGATCTGTATGCTCATGCCTTATCAGCATCACTATCATCTATTCAACACCATCATTCATGCATCATCACCACCATCATCATCATCATAATCATGATCATCATTATCATCATCATCTTCATCACCATCATCATAATCATTATCATCATCATCATCATTATCATCTTCATCATCATCGTCATCATCATCATCTTCTTCATCATCACCATCATCATAATCATCATCTTCATCATCATCACCATCATCATAATCATCAATTATCATCATCATCATCATCATCATAATCATCAACATCATCATCATCGAACAATATCTCCACCACCACCATCATCATCAACATCATCGTCAACATCACTATCTCCACCACCATCGCAACCCCAACATCAATCACTGCCATCATAATGGCAGCCTTACCTTGCCCGGTCTTGTCGGTGAAGGGGATGAGGCTACAAACGGTAACGTGGGTGTGACAATACTCAGTGGTTCTGATATACAGGATCTTAACTCGGACCGAGGTTCTGATCGTAATGCTTTGATACTTTCATCCTACGAATGGAAACAAAAACACAGCACAAAGTTATTGATTGCTGCGGTGTTATACATGTGAATAACCCCAAGGCATACCTCTCCCACCTGATGCTTTGAAGAAGAAAAAATGTAGTAAACCAAAATTTAAATTCCACCTGTATAAACCTGCTAAACATAATAGAATAAGTAAGAATTTTTCATAAAATAAAACATAGAAGGGATAAAGGGTATATGTCAAAATAAAATCATAAGAAAAAAGGTAGCAATAAAGGTGGTTTCAAGAAGTTACTTTGTCAAAGCTTGTATTGTAGTGCCATTTGGAGGTGAGTGATATTTATTTAATTGAATTCATGATCACAACTACCTACAAAGGATTATTGATAGATGTTCGGAATGAAAGAGGGACTTACCAAGTGGAGATCATCCCAAGACTGGCTCATCCTAAATGCTGACCGGACCTCCCTGAAAATAAAATAACAATTATTGAATTGAATAACAATAATAACAATAACAACAACAAGAACAACAACAAAAACAACACCAACAATGATAACAATAATAATGATAATAATAATAGTAATAATAATAAATATAAACAGGGAAGATGGCAACATGGCAGATGTTTCAAGATTTGGTCTCGGATTGAAAGTAGAATGTAAGATATGATTTAGTGAAAAATGGAAGAATGGAACTAGAAGAACAAGCACAAGTTCAAGAAAAAGATAAGAAAAAAAAGAACATGAGCAAGAAGAACACGAAGATGAACACGAGCACGAAGAACAAGAACAAAAACAACAAAAATAACAAGAAGATCTAGATCTAATAAGATCTTAAAAAAAAAACAGAAGAGAAGGAAGAATAAAGCTCCTTCCTCAAATCATAGCCGATTCTAAACGTAGATGACTTTAAATCTTACCTCTCATGCTCTGCTTCCTTGCTTCTGATATCTAAGCTTTCTTCTTGTTTGATCTGAGTAACCCTTGATGGTATCCTCACAGGAACAGACATCTTCACACAAAAAAAAAAACATTGATAATGGATCTATTCATTCTCACTGGCACTTGAACATTTTGCATAGGATGCAAACAGAATAATCCTACATCATCTTAATCTTTAACTAGTAGCAAGCATGGGGCAGATGTTAAAGAATCCATCTTATCACCTTCAGAAAGTTACTCTTTCCGATAAGATTGCCTCTCTTTAGGGGTTTTTGTTTCCTTTAATAACCTTCCAGCCTTTCACTATCTCCTAATCAAATCAAAAGATGGGTTCATCAAATCTTACACCAACATACAAAAATAAGTTATTTTCAGCATTAGGCACAATTATAAAGCTACATTTACATATAAATGCAGCACAAAAGTATTGAAATTCCACTCACTGGCTTCGCTCCATTGCTTGTTTGAGCGCTCATTCTCCGCACCCGAGGCTTTTCTCTGATTGGTTGAAAAACTGGGGAATCATCGCTGTCATAAAGAACAAACAAAATCAGAAATGACATTAGGATTATTGGCATAGATTATACATCAAAACAATGAGGAGACAACTTGTAGAGACCATGAATCACTATATTAATATCAAAACATTTACTACTGAAGTCTGTGATTCACACAGGGTCAATATCTTTTTACAAGGCAAAAGGTTCCAGCCTTCAAAATAAACCTGTCTTATTAGAGTTAAAGGTTATGTTCACCCCAAAAACAAGTTGAATAAAATATAGAAAATAAAACACTGAAAATTTCATCAAAATCCAAATAAAAAATTTATGATGTTTTCAATTTTTGTCCACCTTTTGTCTTTTTAATAACTTTGTGGTGCTTGCCTGTGTATATCCATATTGTGAAAATATGGAAAGTACAGATATGTCTAAATGTAGATATTCAAGGCACGTTAAATTAGATTAGTTTCAATGTAAATGAAAATTAAAGTAGATGCATCGATATCATGCACTATTTTTTTTCATGATTTTACCACATAAAATATAGAGTATATCTTCTTCTTTTTTTTACAGATTTGACCAAAGGGAAACTCCTGATTGAAACACAATAGATTAAATCATGTGTTCTTGGAAGAATTAAACCATGTTTTACATAATGAATAAAAAAAAATTAAAAAATCATAAGTAAAAAATGTTTTATTAAAGAAATATGATTCAAATCAAACAGTACTTATTATCTACAGGGAATAATTTTTCATTACAAATTTGAATAGCGTTTTGGTCATAAGAGAAAAGCTCTTAACTAAGCAATGTACAGTCCTATGTAAAAATATGCTATACAAAAGACTTTATGCATAGCAGTCTTTCAAATATGTGGAGCAAATTGATTTCCTGATCTAGTATAAATGAAATCAGATGCGGGATTGCCTTCATAAACTTAAAACTAGACTAAGATGGGGTATTGCCTATAAGCATACAGCATACTTACGTCATATTTGGTCCATTGAACATGGGTGCGCTGTTGGACCTACGTAGCGTACCCTCTTCCCTCACGCTGATGGGGCTAGGCGTGGCGGGACGACCCACGTCCATGCGATTCTCTTCGGGAGAATCCGAGCCGCTGTTTGCTTCACTATGAGCGGCAGCCATCTCTTCATCTGGCCATGCAGCTATAAGACCAAGGTGGACTCCCTCCGCCCAATCCAGCTCAAAAAATGGACGATGCCTCCAACCTTCTCAATAAAAAAAAAGTATGGCGGGTTCTATACCAGGCCAGACATCAAATTTTCGTCATCCACAGCACTATCCAAGGAATGGCGTAGAAGAGCTTACTCAGGAACAGGAATTCATGCCTCGATCATAATTCGCTCCCTCAAAATTCACGCTTAGTGAGTGGTTTTACCAAAAAGATCTTGGCTTGTAACTTCCATGAATGTTTCAGTTCGGAAAATCCAAAAGATTATTAAAAAATAACCCCTTTAATTTGGTATCATGTGCATGTAGTATTAATAAAATGTCCCAGAAGAAAATATAAATTCCAGACTTTCATCAAGCTCCTAATGACACTTTGCCAGATACAAACAAGTTGAATTTTCACATGGTCAGAACTTTTCTCGAGAAGCTTTTGAATATCCTGCAAAAAAGAGATACAAGCAAGGGAGGGGGGAGAAAATAAAAATATGACGAAGTTGATATTGATGAGCATTATATATTTTTTCAATTTATATAAATATTATTGAAAGAAAATTGGTAAATACTAACAATTGAAAATATGACCTCAAATGTCCTAATCATGTGACCTCTAAAGGCATGATAGCATGATTATACCCAAAGTACATGTCATCAAGTTCAGTTGAGCTCAACATCTGTATATTTATGGAGAGAATGTATAGCAGGTATATTTTAAAGAATGACCTGAAATGACTGACCTTACCACATGACCTCCAATGACACAATTACATAAAGAAACCAAAGTTTCATCTAACATAAGTTTGGCTGATATCACAACAGTGGATGTACATTCATCCCAAGCAAGGGCGCCGGAAAAAAAAATTGGGGGGGGGGGCAAAACGAGATTTCCCCCCGATTCCATGTGCCCCACTAAAAGTAGAAAAATGATAAATTATTTTAGGACAAAAGTAAACGATGAAGGCACTTTTCTGTCTAAAAATTATCATTTCCATTGTAAAAAATGAAAAAATTTCGCCCGACAGGGCAATTACATCATAGTAAGCCTCGCGTTTTTTGACGAACATGTCCCTCTGTGAAAACATACCTTTGATAAGTCCCTTTTCCATTTATTAGTGTGATAACGTTTAACCTTTTAATGAATACATTTCAGACTAAAACCGAATGGCAAATTAAAAGTGGTTCACCAATGTATGCCGGCTGTGTCGGCTAACAACGCGCGGTCATCCAGAAACGCTCAGACGGGACCCGATATCACTAATGCGCGTGAACGCTAGTTACTCGAGCAACATTATGGAATCTATGTCATAGCTGTCAAGCCCAGAAACCATAACACCTCGAGGTCGTCATATATTACTCTAGGACCTACTCTCAATCTTCCAATTTCTCGCCTATCAATTTTACTTCTTCCGAAGAAGTAAATTTCTTTTTCTTTCTTTTTTAAAACAGATCATTTTTCAAGAAAGATGGATTTTGACAAGGCTCTGATAAAACATGAAAAATTATCTTCAAGATTACTAATATTGTTTGAAAGAAGAAATAACATTAGTCTCTTGGAATATTGACTGACCAATGACCTGTACAATTCCTCTGACTGTAGAGGGTACACTTTAACTGCACATCTTTTAATTACCGGTATAAACGTTCTTCCCCAAAGACCCCCAAGACTATAAAATTTACCCCAATATATTTCAAATTTCATAAAAGAGACAGTGATTTTCCATTTACCGATGAATCATTACAGAAAATCTTTTTTCGTTCTTAAATTGCATCTGATATTCATTAAATTTACTTTTGCTATTTAACAGAATTTGCTGTGTACACTTCCTCTGAAAAAAAAAACAGGATCAATTTTATATTACGTGTGGAAACAGGATTACCAATTTTGAATGGAAAATCTCTGTTCCTGTCATGCTACTGACTGATATATTCCAAAATATTTGTTCTACTATGTGTAGAGCAGTTATATGATTTCCAGATTATACCACTTGTTCACTGCTACCATCCTGCCTGTGGAGAATCTACAGGTAGGACTATGGCATGCCAATGCTGTATTGAGCACACACTTTAAAAAATCATTAAAATATCATTTTTGTGACCAAAATTACTAATTTCCATACAGTTGCAATTTATTTTTCATTAGTAACTTGGGGATAATTATTGTATTCACCAGAGCGCTCAAAAACTTGAATTTTGGGCATATTTTTGTGTACGCCCTCTATTGGTAGAAAGTAATATGGCAAAAAAAATTTTATTTTTTGATCTCTATTTTTAATTAAGAAAAAAATGAAATAAAGAATCAAATTTACTTAAGAGCCAAGTTGTATGATGAATAGGTGTAATGGAAACTGTCAGTGTAAAAAAATCAAGCATTTGTCCCAAAGAAAAAGAGAAAATAAGCCAAACATTGCCACCCTTATTTTGCCACACATATAGCAAGGCTCCACACTAACTTTTTTTCTTGGTGGCCCAAACAATCTACCAAAATCATCAATTTCATATTTTTGGTGGCCCTAAAACAAGAGAAAACATTACAATTTATCAAAACTTTGGTAGCCCAATTGGGCCACCAAGTGTTGGCTTTTATAAAATTTTGGTGGCCCGACTCTCATTTTTGGTTGCCCCGGGCCACCGGGCCACTGCTAATGTCGAGCCCTGCATATAGGTAAAACTGAGAACAAGGTTATATCATAACCTTGTTCATTGAATGAGTGGATTATACTAACTCCTGCACAATTCTACAAGTACGATTATACACCAACCTGGTGGACTGTACTTTAACTTATGATGATGATGATGATGAATTTCTATCGGACAATATTAAACCTTAAATCAATAAAAGATACATTTAAATTACAGTGATGAATTGAAAGTTATGTTTCAACAAGTTACAAATTAATAGTATCCAAAATACATGATTTACATCATTTATTGTTGGCTTCGACAAGTTACAACAAGTTACAACTGTGATCTACAAGTTACAACTGTGAACCACCAACACCAACACAGCAATGAAGAGGAAATGGTGTGAAATTCAGCTGGTGAAATTCATCAGTTTAATAATTATCAACTCACCATGTCAAATAGCATATGAAAACACCAAATTAAAATTGAAATTAAAACACCAGATTAAACTCATTATTTAACAGTCACGACTGTTGGGGGCTTTGAGTACCGTATCCGTATTGTTTTAATTTTCTTTTTTTCAACAGATACATGTGGAATAAAAATTTAGCTAAACCTAAGTAGATTCTTTGACCTAATTTAATCTGTCATATCACTTAAACCTGCTGTAAGTAACTAAAGGATGCAGATAAGATTCAAACATGCCAATAGCAAAAATGACCCATCAAAGAGGGAGAAGTCAACCCTAATGTTAAGATAGCTGTCACCTCTTCTAATAAAACAAGGTATGATACGGTACGATAAGGTACGATAATACGCCAGTGCAGTGGCGGACTGTACCAGCCTGGAAGAAGAAGAACAAGCAACACATCAATTGTCACAAACAAATAAAATGTTGATCATGTTGATCTAGTCAACTTTAAAAACTATTTCATCATGTTCAAGATCACGTGTAGCGATCATTCTTGTTTTCGATATCAATACCTATGTGAAAAAGTTTTAAGTGTCTCTTTAAAATGCGAAGGGAATAAGAAAATCTGTTGATCACGGTCTGTCAAAGACAAAGTCTGATATTCGCTTGTTGGCGATCGTACTAACACAAAACGCTACATGTGGGACTGGTATTTGAATAATCTATGAATCTCTCTGGCAAATTTATCTAACAAAAGAAAATATACACTACTTTCGGCTCAAAAAATGACGAAGTATATATAATCACCCTTTTTATGGCAGATTGTCAGCAAAAAATATGAATTCAATCTGATAATCTCACGGATTGCAGCCTTTCCTTTGCTAAGTACGGTTTGAATGGGGAGATACATTCATGGTTATATGGCAATTGCTTGGACCTAATACCCCCCCCATTCGTCACAAATACATCATGCACAACCTTGATCATTATTAGGTCAACCAGGCAATTTGACCCCCCCCCCCACACCCTCCTTTGGGGGCTCGAGGTCTCTATATTTTCGAGAAAGCTCATTTCGGGCTCATTTACTCAGACGTTTTACTCAATGCGGGATCGGACCTATTTCAGAAGGTACTAGCCCATCAATATCTTTTTGCAATTTAGTTTCAAGTTAAGCTCTACATAATTCTCATCAAAGAAGACTGTTGTATTTTGGAGGGGAAATAACCGGGAAATAACCAATGGTCAGATTTCTGCTACTGTAGAGACTGATGCTTTTGGCCTATTGAGGGCTATGCCTATAAATTTATATATTTTTTTCCAATTCTGAGGTTTCTTGATATATCAAGATAATTGCTCATGGTGATGAAGCCTACATATCCCTACAGAAGAAGGGTAGTATAGCCCGAGGAAAATAAGGTAAATTAATCTTTCTGGGTTTTCCTTTTTTATGAAAAAAAATTCTTCCGCGCATCGAGCGGGAAAAGTATCAAAATTACATCCAGTTGTCTATATACCCCTGGCGTACTGATGCATGGGGAGATTGGGGCGCTTGCATGGAACCCCCCCCCCCCCCCCCTCCCCCAACCAAATAGATAAAATACTGCCAAGAAAACAAAAAGGAAAGAAAGAGAAAAACAGAAGGGTGAAATATGATATTATTTACTACACAGTATGCAAACATCTATCACAAAATTAAATTTTGTAATAAAAAATGTCGAAATTTTTGCTCGCCTACTGCACTCACAACTTCTCATAGATTTTGTCCGATACGCTACACCTCGCCCCAGTGGGCGTACCTGGGATTTTCCAAGGGGGGCAAAACCAGTCGAAAAAATTTGACAAGCAAAAAAAAAAAAAAAAAAGGTCTTCAAGCACGTCAGGGGGGCAAAATAGGTACTCAAGGTCGTCAGGGGGGCAGGGATATGTCTTTTGTATGGGTTGTGACTCGTCAGGGGGGGGGCAAACTTCCCCCTCTGCCCCCCCCCCCCGTAGGTACGCTAGTGCCTCGCCCCTCAAAATGTTTGGCTTATTACGCCACTGCGTATAAAATTATACATATTTCGTGGCTTGGCTAGGGTTTTTTCCTGGGGGAGGGGCACTGGGGTCCTTGCTTTGATGGGGGAACAGTTTTTTTCTGTGTGTGTATGTGTCACAGGGGCGGATCCAGCTTTTGCCAATATGAGGTGGGGCCCGAAATTATTTTCACCCATATTTTCCCAGATCAGCCGCTCAAATTAGTTATTTTTTTTAAGGGTATATAGTCCTCACAGTCATTTTCTCAGCATTATTCTTATAAAACAACATAAATATGAAGTGATCTCATATGCCCTATGTGAAAAATGCGAGCGAGAAGCGCGGGCTATTTTTTTTTACTTGTATGTATTTTTATTGTCCTGAAAATTTAACATTCTGCAAGGGCATTTTTTTTATCCTGAACAAGATCAATGCGTATGTAACTAGATAATTAATAAACGTTCTGGCCTGATCGAAAAGAGACCTGTTAAAGGGGAATCCAACCCAAATAAAAACTTGTTTTATAAGGAAAAGAAAAATAAGAAAAGTTGATAGCTGAAAGTTTGAACAATATTGGACAAACAACAAGAAAGATTGAATTTTTAAAATTTGTAAATATTGGTAATCACTATACCCATGGAGATTTCAAATTGGCCGCATATGGGATGTCATAGTGATGTAAGGCAAGGACTACTCTTCCATGTACTCCAATACATATTATGGCTAAAATGTCATTTTCTCCAAAAGTTTTATTTCAAATTATATTTTTCTTTCATGAGGACATAATACAATATACTACATGGGTTATATTTAAATTACTGCCACAGGGGAATGGGTACTTAGGAAAAAAACCACAAATCCCTGATAATAAAGTACATGGCCTATGGGAAAGTTGTCCTTGCCCCTTGTCATAATTTACTTACCCAGTTGCCAATTTGAAATCTACATAGTATTAGTGATCTCAATTTTAAAGCAGCTATAACTTTCTTATTGCTTGTCCAATTTCTTTCAAACTTTCACCATTCTGTTTAATTTGTTTTCTCCTTCCCAACACATTTTATGGCCAAGGCTGGATTCCCCTTTAAGTACTGTTTGCAGTTACCCATGAATATGGTATATTAATAGCATATGCAGGGGGGTGGACGATATTCTATTCTGAGAAAGGGTCAATTTCGGAATTCATGAAAAATTTATTGTCTTATTTATTAATATACTTAATGAGAGCGTGGAATTTATTTACTGAAAACTGCCAGTGGACATTTTAAGTATTTTATGAATGCATTGGTTAATACATTAACAAATAATGCAAGTGCAATTCGCGAGCCGATTTTTTTTTATATAAACTCACGTAACTTGAAGTAGCTTGTTAAAAAAATTGATTGAGAGTAAATAACTCACCAATCAAAATGCGAGCGTGCAGCACTTACTTATAGGCCTACCTTTTGACAATCACATCTGAAAAGGGATATTTTGATAACCTTATGGAATACACGAAAACGATTGGAGATTGGCAAATCAAGTAACGCGACCACGCAGCGTAAGCTGAAAATTTTGATATTTAGACCATAAAACGGACCGTTTTGTAAACGAAAAGAAGTAATGAAAGCTCAATGTCCGAGATGAAATATGCTTTATATATTGACGTCAAACTTGATATTTTAAGCTCCATATTAGCCTATGAGCAGAATATAAATCTCATCGAACAGGCCATGCAAGCGCGAAGCACGAGCGAAAGTTTTATACAGTGACAAAGATTTTTTTTTGCACTGAGGTCTTCCCCTCACCTTATTTCATTCAATGGTCTTTCTCCTCTTTATTTTCCCCTTCTTTTTCCTTTTATCTTTCCCTTCTTATTTTTTTTTCTCCCCCCTTTTTTGTTTATGCTCTGCCAATTTTTTTTTCAGGAGGGCACACCAAATCTCAGGGGGAGTGCCCCCGCCCCCCTCCCGCTACTACGCCACTCGCTCTTTTTTTCTAAATAAATAACAGATGTTTCTGTGCTTTACGTGATAGTGGAAAATTTGCCTTCCTTACATTCCTTTCCTATTTTGAGCTATATTTTCCTCTTAATCAAGTTTTATAAAATGAAATAAATTAGAGCAAGTGAAGGTATACAGAAAAGAAAGAATTCAGAGCTTCAACGCTATTCGCGAAAAGGAATATTCTCTTCTTGCATATGTCTTCTACTCTGTTTTAATCTTTTTACCATCAAATCTGATCTGACCAAGATATTATTTTTCATACCACTCCAAGAATGCCCTTTTTTCTTTTCTCAAAGTTTTGCAAAATGTTTTGGCTTTCGCTCTTCGGGCGGGAAGATAAATCAATTCAAATTCCTCCATATTATTTTTTAATTTTAAATTTTTTAATCACAACATTTCAAATTGAATTTGAGCTGATAAAGGTTCTATTATTTCATCTGAATTTGACTTGGATGAGACAAAACCTTCGCGCTCAAGTTCGCGAAGCAGCATCTACCTTAAAACACACAGAGAAGTAAAGGAAAGGAAATGGATGGAAATGATATTTTAAAAATGTATCAATTCCCTTTTCGTAAGAAGTCGCATCAGTGTTTTCAAAATGTTATTGTTTTACCACTTTTCAGAAATTCTGCTCCATATACACCATATTTTACCTTTCAAAGTTGTTGACTCATCGCGCCACTTGTAATAATGTGGATTAGTTATCCTATCAAACAGAAAAACTTGCAATATTTTACATTTTTGTCATACTTGTATAGGTGGTATACTTTGTATACACATTAGATTAACTACGGTGAAAAGACAGGGATCACTACGATAATCAAGTGAAAATTTTCTAGTTTGAGTGTCTTTATCAAGCCAATAACTGTTTTAGGGAAATATTGTTTCTGATTATTGTTATTACAAATAAGATTATTGTATACAGAAGTAGCAAAATTACATTTATAGCACTATACTGAATTTGATAAAATTATTTGGAGAATACGCAGCTGCAATCAATTGCACATGTATAGTAATGATGTAGTTTCTGATCAAAGCAAGTAAATTTGTTTAACATTAGTATTTCATTTTTGGTTATTGCATACAGATATATCTTTTAAATGCAGCAAATCAATTCTGGTGAAACATGGCGGGAATCAAGTGGAAAAATGTAACAAGTTGCATAATTCTGTTTTCAGTCAATGTCCCTTTTGAAAAAATATAAAGTCCGCTTTTTTTTCTTGAATAATCACCAGCACAACAAACATCATCATCTACATCATCTTCATCATCATCATCATCATCATCACGTTCATCATCAACATTATCATCATCATCATTATCATCATCATCATTATCATCATCACGTTCATCATCATTATCATCATCATCATTATCATCATCATCATTATCATCATCATCATTTGTTATTATCCTTATTACCATCATTATCACCATAATCATCATTATTATTGTTATTATTATCATATTATTATTCTTATTATTTCTTTGACCAAGATCTGATCGGGATCAAGTCCGTTATTTTGTTTCTTGAATAATCATTATCATCACTAACATTATCATTATTAATATAATTATGATTATCATCATCATCATCATTATCATCATAATTATCATCATCATCATCATCATTATCATCATCACCATCAGCACCATCATCATCATCATTATCATCATCATCATTTATTATTATCATTATCATCATAATCATCATTATTATTATTATTGTTATTATTATTATCATTATATTATTATTCTTATTATTTCTTTGACCAGGATCTGATCAGGATCAAGTCCGTTATTTTGTTTCTTGAATAATCATTATCATCACCAACATTATCATTATTATTATTAATATAATTATGATTATATCATCATCATCATAATCATCATTATCATCATTATCATCATCATCATTATCATCATCATTATCATCATCACCATCAGCACCATCATTATCATCATCATCATTTATTATTATCATTATCACCATCATCATCATTATTATTGTTATTATTATTATCATTATATTATTATTCTTATTTTTTCTTTCACCAGGATCTGATCAGGATCAAGTCCGTTATTTTATTTCTTGAATAATCATTATCATCACCAACATTATCATTATTATTAATAATATCATTATGATTATCATCATCATCATTATCATCATCATCGTTATCATTATCATCATCATTATCATCATCACCATTTATTATTATCATTATCACCATCATCATCATCATTATTATTATTACTATCATTATCATTATTGATATCATTATGATTACCATCATCATCATTAGTATTGTTATTATTATCATCATCATCATTGTCATTATTATTCATTTCAGGACTAGGAAAATACCAGATGGAACTAATATCAACCCTGCTTCTGTTGCTTCTGAAAAGCATTTTACATTTGGAAAGAAGGACTACCATTGTTCAAGCCCAAGAATCGGAATCACCCAATCACAACACTATGATACAAGATTTTTCATATCCATCTAAAATGCTTCACAGGATCAGACTTACAATAGTTTTTTTCGCACTTTATTCCTGGAATAAAAAAAGTAATCCAAATAATACAAAGTACATGTATTCATGCAGAGTGAGACAATAAGAAGTTCGAGACCAAACATGGTTACATTATATATTTAAAGGCATTTAGTATATAAAAAAGTTTATATAAAACAGACTGGTAACATTAACAGGCCTAGATAACAATAGCAATTACCAAATAGAGGCAAGAAAACACGAATCATAATCAAATGAAATAACATAGTATTCTTTTTTTTTTTAGATACAATCTCATGGGTAGGCCAATTAATCTTTTGCATAATGATTTATGACACCTAAAGACTGAGCAATCTTGGAAATAAGTGGGTTACTGGTTCCATTGATGGTTGGTGTTGGAGCTGTTAGAGCTTTTCGATCTATGTAGATTATCTACGCCAGGGGCCGATTGCACGAAAGGGTCTTTGCAAGAATCGTCTTTCGTGTCGCCCATTTATTATGATGCGCCATGTGAAACGCATTTTAAATAAATTACCTGCAAACATTTTTTATTAATCCGTCATAGTAAACAAAATTTCTGTGTATAAAATGATGTGATATATCATGAAATTGTATACAAGTTGATTTAAATGCTAGCTAACAAATTTTATTTGTTTATCATACATTTCAGAAATATCCCGCATACAGCGCATCATAAAAGATGGGCGACACGAAAGACGGTCCTTGGAAAGACCCTTTCGTGCAATCGGCCCCGGGTCGATTCCAAGTTATGCTTTAGCTTTATGCTTTAGTTCAATGCTTTAATTAGCACCGGTAATTTTTAAATGACTGAAAATAGGGTTGAATATTTGCTTCAGGAGGTACATAGTTCCTATTGGCATGAAAATGAAAATTGATTTATCTTGTCATTCTTTTGATACTTTGAGACTATAACTTTTGAGATTTCACACAATTTTCATTTTGAAGGTCAACATATGACGTACGGGGGAGCGTTTCATGAAAGGACTTGTCAGACATTTTATCCGACAAGTCCCATTTTATCTTACAGTTACCATTATAGTGAGAATGCTTCACAGCCAACCAAAATCCAGCAAAGTTATCAGATCTGACAACTTGTCGGACAAAAATGTTGCTGAAACGCCCCCCCCCCCCTTACTAATCAGGGGCGGCGGACCACTTTGGGCAGGGGGGGGGGTTGGGGGATGACCACGCAAAAAAAATCACAATCAGATAGTCGTTTTCTTAAAAGCTTAGAAAAAGGTGCCCAGTTCCACGGCCCTGCTAATTGTGATGATACAGGAAATCGGATTTAGTACTGAACCGGTATCCGAGCCGGTTTCCTGCGGCATCAGCCATTTTGTTTGGTCTCATTCACATTATCTTAAGTCTCTACAAATTCAAAGTGTCTGTTTTTAGTACAAGTAAAATCATCATACATACGTGCAAAATTAAGATTTACGGGAAGACTATATACTAAAAAGCACAATAGTAATCAATAATCAAAGGCATTTGGCCTTATAATGATACATATCAAAATTATTCAATGTGTACTATACAAATATATTTATCAAATGATACACTTTAGTTTACTTTCTTAGGTTTAAAACACTACAATTATGTCTCAATAGTCTCAATGGTACCTAGCATCTTTACAGCGCTGTATTCTGTTACCCCGGTTTAGATAAGGTGCTCGAGCATTAAAGGCATTACTTCTTTACTGGTACCCATTTACTACTTTAGATGGCATGGAGAGGGGTAAATGTAGATTGAATACCAAAGGATTTGAACCCTTGACCCTGTTGTTCGAAGTCCGAAGACATCAACCACTGAGCCATAACGCCTTTAACACATCACATTCATAAACCATCCGTTTCGTTCACATCCTTATTGGCGAGTCTTCACTCCAGGACCCCGTAACACAAAAGTTTGCGATTAATCGCTAATATGAAAGGAAAACTGTGATTGGTTCCTCGTCAATCTACTGAGCGAAATGCGCATGCCACGATGGTCTTGATAGGCCATTCCATTTTTGCAATTAATCGCAAACCTTTGTGTTACGGGGCCCACGACCGATCCAAGAACATAGAAAATGTATTGTCAATTGCCCTTCTTGACAATGACCAAACTAGAAGTCTGCATGTCGAAAGTTCATGACAGTACCATCTGAATAAGTCAACGGAAACGTTAAATTAGTACAGGGTCAAACCAAAGTGAGTCAAAATATATTACCAATTGGTCAATTTGATTAATGTTATTCAAGTGAATGACTAACTGAATAAGTCATTGGAACACGTAAATTAGTAACGGTACAAATATAGTTAGTCAAAACACATTACTAAGCCAAATTGGTCAATTTGGCCAATTTATCGGACTGCTTGGCGAACTTATTTTTACAGTGTAATTTCGTCCCGGACTCTGGACAAACGACATTATTTGCAATATTGTTCGGTGGCTCCGTAACTTTGGACGAAACTGCATGCTGTTTCGGTTCACCAACTTTCTACAAAGGCCTCCCAGCTGTTCTTTGTCATTTGACATAGGCATTTTCATCACATTTACTGAATCCGTTGTGTGACGCAATGCTAAAATCACCTATAAGCCAGTTCGTAGTTCCTTTCTGTGCATGATCAAAATATTCTACGCATGATCAGAAGAAGGTCATTTGTACTAAAGTGACATGGTGGTTTAAAATCTAATGAGATAAGCACCAACTTTGATGTCTTGATTATTCATATATTCTTTTGAATTGTGATTTTCATTTACATCCAAAAAAAAACAACAATGCGTCCACGAACGACTGGTATTTCACAGTTTGCCAAGTACATTGTGCGACATGCTATGGTATGCATTCAAAACAGGAATGCAACAAATACCTTCATGAAGTGTTCATTGGTGTGCTATTGTAGTCACCTGGTCTATTCAATTTCTTTATCCTGCTATGTAAGGCAAGCTTACGTAATATCTTGCTTTGAAATCTGCCTATCATAATGGAAGAAATGAAAGGTCATTTGACCAAAATTGTCCATGAAGTAACTACGAACTGGTCTATTATCGTCAATCGACGGTTTTCAACCTGTTTAGAAGTTGATTAAGGCTTTTGCTACAGTCATACCAACGAATCCGACTCCAAACCAACAGATGATATGTCATTGGAAATAACATAATATATTTGGTATAGGATGGAGTCGCATCGCGCATGTGTCTTGTGAAAGGCCACATAGTTGAAACATATACACGTAGGCCTACTTATAATAATCACTTTGTATTGAAAGTTGTACTCGTTTTTGCCTTTACATCATTTCTATTTGAGCTGGTTCTTCTTCTTCTTCGCGAAGAGGGGTGATCGCTGGTTGAACAGTCAGTTTCAGTCTCTGGTGGGGAGAATAGAAAATATATAGAGAGTAACATTCAGCTTCTATCCCCTTTTATATCTAATTTCCTTTTTCGAGATAAAAAAAATAATAACCTAACAAATTAAAACAGTTATATTTTATTACATAGACGTTGTTCGGGATCAAATTAAAAAGTACAATCAACAACCATCAGACAGTATATGAATATGAAGAAGGAAAGAAACTAAATGTAGATAAAAAAATAAAATAGCTCGGATGAATTGATGATAATGTTAATGGATTCTCGACTACCTTCGACTCGACATTAATGACCCCGCCTTTGCCAGATCAAGAATATTACCCATCCAAATTCGTACATTTTCATATGACCTCTGTGTCTACATACCTTTGACATTGTGACCCTAAAATCTAATAGGCCTCCATAAGCAAGTGAAAATTTGTTCCCTCAAAGTCATTTGGTTTGATGGTTGTTAAACGGTTGTTAAACGCAAAGACCTCTGTGACATTCACCTTTGAAAACTTAGGGATCAAAATAAAATCAGAACCCCACAAACAGCTCTTTGGTTATCGCGATCAAGAACCGACATTTGAAGTATATATGACCTCTGTGACCAATATTCGACCTCATGACCCCCCCCCCAAAAAAAAAAAAAATAATAATAATAAATAAATATTGATTAGATCATTGCCCCTCCGAATGCATACATCATGGGGCCTAGTTTGAAGTCGACACCTTAACCTATATAATGAAACAGGAGGAAATGCTTCATGACTAATTTAATGAAATAAAGGAGGCAGAAAAAAAATTTATCAAAAAACTCCTTGTGTAAGTCGCAAGGGGCTAAACGAATATGACACTCAACTAGAAATTCGTATTTTCTAATTCAGTGGAGTACACGATCGACGTGCTGACCTTAGAATTAAGAGGAGTTTAGAAGAAAACCGTGATCTTACCGTCCAAATGGATCCATCACCTTTGATCAACTGATAGATAATGGCATAGAGCATGGCACCGTGGATCCAAACCATAGTTGAGATATCAATGAAGACGCCTATAGCAATGGCCCAAGGGGGTTGGTAGAACCGGAGCTCCGCCAGATCAAATATTGCAGCAATCCAAAGAAGCTATTAATAGAGGTAAACATAGGTTAAAACGGAAAAGTCGCCATTAACTTCTTCATCAAACCAACTACTGGGATCAATATCAGAGTTAGGTGATTGATTATAATGGTCATTATAGTGTTCACAGCAATTGGCCTTGCAATCAAGATCCAATATGTTTTTGGTACTGAGTGAGCACCAAGACTTAGTGGTGCAAATAAGGTTGTTTAATACCGCTTCCAGTAACTCGTGAATTTTGGGGTCCGCACCAACGACCTCCCGCTTATGAGGCAGGCGCTCTACCACTGAGCCAATCTCACTATCGTCATCACCATCATAACTATCGTCATCATCATCATCATCATAACTATCGTCATCATCATCATCATCATAATCTCATCGTCACCAGAAAAAAAAAGAATTTGCGAAACAAATATTTCCGTTCTCTATATTTATTGTTCGTATTATCGTTAGACGATAACACTCAATTTGATAGATGACAATGTCAGGGCCTAGTCGGTGAATGTGTGTAACTATGGTAACCTTGCATACAAACATGAGTGAATTTAACCGAGGCCACTTTCATTGACGAGTGGATACCATGCGCGACAATGTGGTCTCGAAAAGAAGCCGAAACAAGTATTTTCCATATTCTGAAAATGCACCCCTTCACAAGTATTGGCGTGTGAAACCCTACCCTTGACAAGTATGAAAAACAAAACGGTACCCTTGGCAGTATTCCCTGAATTGACCACCTACACAAGTACAGCCATATTTCAATTGTTATGTCACGGACGCCGGTCGTCGGTAATACCTTTACCTATCTTGGATTTAGTATACGGCCCACACCTCGCGCAAATTTGACGCTAAACACGTAGTGTTGGGGAAAAAGAAGGCTTACTTCCTTATAAAACATTTTAGTCTTTTTATACCCTCGCAAATTTAACCGTAAACAAATAGATTTCCCAGAGAAATATATGACTTTTTCACTATTTTGCCGTTTTGACACCCTTACGTACGTAACATGCCCAATTTTGAAAAAGAACTCCTTTTTACGCGTATCTTTGGTCGCGCATGGTATCCACTGGTCAATGGAAGTGGGCCCCCGGGTCACTTACCAGGGTAAGGATTGGGCAGGTAACTAGCCACCCTACTAGGTACCATTCAATCTGCCGCCATTTCAGCATTTCAGCAATGTTTGACGAAATACGCCTAAATCCTAGAAACAATTAAGTGACGAAAACGATAAACAAAAATGTCATTTGGGCGATTCCATGCTAGAAAAATCAGCAATTTTCACATTTTTCAACCTGCTGTCCAAACAAACGAAGAACTTCAATTTCCTTTGTGGTAATATCAAAGTACTACTTGGTACACATGCAAAAAAAGACAACCAACAAAAAATATGTCCATAGGTGAATTAGAGCTTAAAATGTTGCGTGTCGTACGGGACATCTCTGCGTCCCGTACGACACACAACATTTTCACCTATGATTTAACCATAATCATTTTTTTTGTGTGTGTTGGTTATTAGTTTTTCACATGACTACCCACTATAGCTTCATCATTGACCAAAAAGAATATTGCTCAAGCACTCGGCTAGGAAACTAGAAATTGTTGTCAAAATGCCCCGTATGACAGGTATGGAATCGCCCATTTAACAGAATATATTTGGTAGAAGCACATTCAGTCAGGCGTATAGATTGAGGATGGGGCATCACCCCCACCCCCTTAAAAAAGTTTCCCGACAATAGAAAAAAGGGGAAAAAAGGGGACACGGTGAAATATGATTTTATTTGTCTAAATCTAAACATTTATTTTTTAAATGATTCTTTTTATTTGTTCGCTTCGCTCTGCAAGCACAGACTCAAATTGTACAGGTAACAAATGATACCAAAGGGTTAAGAGTAGACTATTGTGCAGACAACTGAGTAAGCCCCCCCCCAAAAAAAAAAAAATAGTAGCGTAAAGAAGCAGCCATATGATGAGTGAATCTTATATCGTTCATCAGACCCCCCCCCCCCACACACACCCTTATGCATTATGTGAAAAGTGTCTGCGCTTGAAGACTGATGAAATTTCAAGACAGTCTTAACACAATTTTAGGGAACAGTTTTTACCATAGAACCATCCAATTGCAATGCTCTCGTAAAGACAGATCCAAGTGAGGGTCAGTAGGCCAGACCCATGAAAGTCGAAGAATACAAAGACATGCCAACCTCCCTGTAGAAAGATACAAAGATATCAAAACATGGTCAAGGAGTGTGGATTTTCATGTGGTGCAAACATAATTCACACCCCTTAAAGATGAGAAATCACTGAATATAACCGGACCTAGATATTGTATTCAGCACCACCAGGGGGCCTTTCCTAAAGCTATTCGTATGTCAAGAGCGATTTTAAGAACGTCTGGTGAACCTGGAACCATCGCAAATTAAATAATACCTGTTACCATTTACTACAAGAAAAGAAAACCAATCGTTTTTAAAATCGCTCTATATATTTACACACAGCTTTATGAAACACCCACCAGGCCAACTTTATTACTTTTGCTCAAAATGATACAACATGACAATTTAGCCGCATGGGTTCCATAATTTATAAACTCAACTTTGGCTTCCCAGCCTGTACAAAGGGGTGGGGTTCATATCCGACACCCCTTAAAAAAAGTAGCTCTAAAGAAGGAGAAATTTAAAAATGTGATAGCTTTTTAAGATCACTATCACACTTTGAGAGATTTCATTTTCCCATTCTTTCCCATGCTCGGAATCTTTAGGACATAACTTTCTGTAAAAAAAAAATAAACAAATAGGAACCCTCTTATAAAGAGAAAAACCTCGTATGGGCTTGTGACATATAATAGATATTAATGTTGGAGTCAGATTTAAAATAAAATAAAACATGATAAAAAATTCAATAATCTATTTTCAATAACTCATTTTATATATTTTTCATTTTTTGCCGGCAAACTCTGGTGGCATTGGGCAGAATCACCAGGTTACCACGTATCCATGCCCTTAAATAGAAAATGAAAATTATTTTGTAGTAATTTGTGAGCCTTCCAATCAAGAATACCCCACCTCTTTTCATTCAGGAAATCTTACCTTCGTCACAAGAGCGAGGCCGATCAAGAAATTAATTACGCAGACCCCTAAAACAAGCAGTTCTCTGTAATACCGTATCCGCATCCAGACAGGGACAATATCAGTGAGAGAGGCAACGAATGCTTTGACTGTGACGAGCTGGAATAAGAAGCGCAGAAAGATTAGAATATACAAAGCTGTCATAGTATTCATTTTCATCCTTGCCTTTTCCAACACCCGGGGTGTTTCATAAACATGTTTGTCGGACGAGTTGTCAAATCTGACCCCTTTCCTTGATTTCGATTGGCCGAGAGGCACTGTTCCTATGGTAACTGTCAGATAAAACGTCCTACAAGTCTTTCATGAAACGCTTCCTCGGTGTACAAGTGGTTGTGATAAAGGACCGACCACGGCGACACTATACATTTTACATTTTTACCCCGGTGTTCTTTTATTTTTTCGTTAGTTCAACCCTTTTGGTTGTTTATACTTTATATACTCTTGGCGTTATGTTTAATCTCAACGGTGTAATTCTAACACGTCACGGTGTGGTCTTCCAGAAACACCAATTGGTGTCAGTTTTAACCCGAACTAGCCTGGGCTTTTTTGGCTGTTCTGTGGCCAGGTGGGGGGGGGGTTGATTCAACCCCCCCCCCCCCCCGAGATTTCGGCCGCAGATCGCGCGAGCGCCGCAAAAATTTGCATGCTGGTAGTGTGCGATCTAATCTACAAGGCTGTATGGTAAAATTTTCCAAAATAATGAGATTTTATTTTATATAAATTAATTATGCTTATTTATGCATAAATCATACTCTTTGCTCTAATTCACTAAATAAAGCTCCTATAATGCTAATTTTTGGTAAAAAACATTCTTTGTAGCATTCTTATTTAACAACCGCTATTGAAAAAATCTTCGGTTTGGAAATCAATTTCCTATGTATTTTATTGTTTTATAAATTTCTTATGTATTTCCTTGTTTTTCAACCTTTTGTTTTTCTTTGTTTTTCACCAGATTTATTGCACAACCTTTTTGAAGCATAATCATGCTAAAATCAATAGATTTCAGCTGTTTAAAGTACAAATAATCATATTTTTATGAATAAGATGAGAAAACTCAATTTGCTTTGACTTTGTACACAAAACCACCTTTTGGAACACATTTTGGTCTGACATGCACTTACAAAATGTTGCATAATTTCGGAACCGCGTACCCGAGGTCCCGAGCGTCGTTAATTTGGTCTCAAAAGATGCGCGAGACTTTAAAGTATAAACTCTGTGGCCTGTATTCTGAAGTCGGGTTTAACTTAAACTCAGGTTTAAAGTTATGGTTTAAGTATAGGAAGCCAAAAGTATCATTTTTTTTTTTATTAAGTTGTATGTTTCTTATGTTTACTGTGCTCTTTCCTGATTCATCGATGGTGAAGACAATAATCTTTTTATACTTCCTAGACAATTATGAATGATTTGAGAGCAAAATGAGCTAAAGTATGATATCTCTACGGTTAGTAGTTTATGTAACAATCGGCTTGCCATACTTAAACCACAACTTTAAATACGGGCCTGTGAGTGGCGCAGTAAAAAAAATCGCGCGTCGGAATGATCGTAGAAAATGTGGGGGGGGGGTTGATTCAACACCCCCCCGGTCAGTTTAGGGTTAACACTGTTCAAGATCCTGTTGGCTGCTAATATCATCTTCTCCTCTGTTATGATGTAATTTCCTATTTATATAAAACTATCTGCACAAATACTTTTGCGGGCCTTTGCATAATTTTCTCTGTAAAATTTATTCGGTTTTCTTGTTGGAAATGAAATAAATTGTGATAAATCCTGAAATATCTTGACTGTGTCTTACGTACCTGTATGTTTAGACCAATGTTCAGAAGAACAAGAAAGAATAAAAATGACCAGACTCGTGACGAAGCAATATGAGAAAAGGCATGAGGAAAGACCGAGAACATCAGGTTGACACCTTCAGTAAGAGAAAAACAAGGTGAGATTAAAATATGATATCAAATAAAGTACATCCATGACATAGTTTACAGATCGAAGTTTGATGAGAGAAAAATATGAATTATGTTTCATGCTTAATTGAATTAAACCAAATTAATTCAACGAGAGATATTAATTTTTCTACTCTGAAATACTTAATAATATAGGGCCAAATATAACATACAAAAAGGTAATGTCTTAAATTATGACGTCCATAATATCTTTTTTTGGGAATGGACATTAAAAGGAAGAGTAAATATAAAGTGCGTCCCAGAAAAAAACGAAACCGAGATTAAGCGACGATTTATCAGAATTTAATCACAAATACAATAGACAAATGACCTACCCAGGGGCCGCGGAACGGTTTCAAAGTGGGAAGGCTGAGCCAAAGTGGGGGGGGGGGGGGGGGGGGCTGACCATGCTAAAAATCACAATCATATGGTCATTTTTACGTTTTTGTACACGGTTTTGGGTTCCGCGGCCCCTGCTACCAATGTAAAGCTTAGAATCTCCTCTTTCATCTGATATTACTTAGATTATTCCTCATTCACACGTGAGTGAGCAAAAACAATTTGAAAAAAAGATACCAAAAACTTATTTGGCGGGTGGTATCTGAATTTCAAAAAGGAAATCACATGTCTAAAAAGTTCAATATCTGCTCTTTTATTTGATACCTTAAGCACAAAAATGGTAAAGAAGTAAAAAAGTTATGTTCCCTCGAAACAATGCTTGTATTTCCATAATTTCATTAAATAAACGTGTTTTTATCGGTTTCCCACAAAAACTATCGCATGGTTAACAAAAGACTAAATGCATGGCTGATCGTCAACAAAACGGAGTGTCGAGTGAGTTTGAACGCTTGCCTGTAAAACCTCTTCATTTTATGAAATTATTGAAATTCAAGCCTTATTTCAAATAACCAGAACTTTTTTATTTCCTGACCATTTTCTGTAATTAAGGTATCAAATTAAAGAGCAGATATTGAACTTTTTGAAAATGTGGTTTTCTTTTTGAAAGCCAGATACAGCCCGCCAGATGACTTTTTGGTATCCACTCTTCAAATTGTTTTGCTCACTCATGTGTGAATGAGAAATAATCTAAGTAATTTCAGATGAAAGTGGAGATTCTAAACTTTACAATGTAGGTCATTTATCTATTGTATTTTTGATTAAGTTATAATAAATCATGATAAACCTCGTTTTGTTTTTTTCTGGGACGCACTGTAGAGCGCATTTAGAAGGATATAATACTTCACGCAGATAAGGTCCATTTATTTTCGTCTGCGTGCATGTGAGCTTTTAAGCAGCATCTTTGAAAATGTTGAAAATCAGTTAATATTTAAAACCCACACTCTGCTACCCTCCTTCATTATAAGGGTGACGCCATCATAATTTGATGAGGGGATATGGTAAATGGTCGGGTGACTTCAAAATCATCATGGGGCTATACCGCTCACGGATGTTAATATTACACATGACAAAACAGAAATATGGAAAAAAATGTGTTCATATTGGTATCTCGTTCCTTTTAAATTGTAATTTCAATATTAAAACACTGAAAATTATAAACGAAAGGAAAATACCAACTTTTTACAAAGAAATATTGGAGGCCTGGGAAATTTTTAGAACTGTTACCACATTGAAAGATGCGTGTATGTCTAACCCTAACTGTAATGATATTCGAAATCAAATACTTTGGCATAATAAACATATAATATTTGATAACCAATCTTTATTTTATAAAGACTGGTATAGAAGTGGTATAAGTTTACTTAACAGATATTATTGGTAGAAATGGTTACATACCAATGGAAAACATTCAGAGAAAGATCGATATAAAAAGAAGTAAAAATACTGTTATTTTCGACTCTACAAAATTAAAAAAGGCAATACCAGCAATTTGAATAAAAAGTTTGAGCGATAATAGTGGCATCACTATCCGACCTCATGGTTTTATTGCTCCCCAGGTAATGATTGGAAAAAGTTTGAAATGCATCAGTGATCTGAGTAGTAATACTATATATAACCTGTTTCCCTCAAAAAATACTTTCACCAATAAATGCTGTTTACATTGGGAGAACAAACTTGATATTAATGTAAATTGGGCAAATGTATTCAAAAATAATCTTATTCAAGTTAGAGAAAATAAATTACGAGAGTTCAATCTTAAGTTATTATATAATCTCTTACCAGTAAGAAGTAACCTGTTCAAATGGAATTTTGCAACAGATGATTTGTGTCCAACATGCAAGGTTAAAGAAGATATTATACATGCTTTTATTGACTGTGAAGTAAATAAATCCTTTTTCAAATATATCAAAATTATTTTGCGAGAAGTTTACAATGTAAAAGTGGAAGCAAACATCAAGCAGTTACTTAAAGTTGAAAGTGATAGTAAAACAAATACCTTTGTAACTATTGCATTTTGGTCAATATATAAAGTTATTTTGGATAGAAACAAATCAGGAATCGAAAAAAGAAATTTTGTTTTGAAACATGTATTTATAAAAGAAATTAAAAAACGGATAGAAATGTACAACATTGCTAGTAAAAAGACCAAAAAAAGAGATGAACTGCCCAAGAGCTTGTTACGATTCATGTAAGAAAACCTATGTAACGTAGATATGACTTTGTAATTATTGTAATAATACTTATATTTTTCATGATTTATGATTGTGTAACCTTTGATTTGAATGTGACTTATTGTGTAAACCCTGATTTTGATATTAATAAATCCTCTAATAGAGGCCAAAAAAAAAAAATATTACACATCCCAGTAGACTATTTTTTTTCTTTAAAGGTCAAGTCCACCTCAGAAAAATGTTGATTTGAATCAATAGAGAAAAATTAGACAAGCACAATGCTGAAAATTTCATCAAAATCGGAAGTAAAATAAGTTATTTCAAAGTTCCG
Source organism: Lytechinus variegatus (assembly GCF_018143015.1). NCBI lineage: Eukaryota > Metazoa > Echinodermata > Echinoidea > Temnopleuroida > Toxopneustidae > Lytechinus > Lytechinus variegatus. The sequence continues at coordinate 6,990,070 of NC_054755.1, read as the reverse complement.
CTTATTTTCAACAAAATAGTTATATGAACGAGCCAGTTACATCCAAATGAGAGAGTCGATGATGTCACTCACTCACTATTTCTTTTGTTTTTTATTGTTTGAATTATACAATATTTCAATTTTTATGAATTTGACGATTAGGACCTCCTTACCTGAAGCACAAAATGTTAAAATAATGGAATTCCACGTGTTCAGGGAGGAATGAAACTTCATTTGACATGATACTGACGAGAAAATAAAAATATTTCATATAATAAAATACAAAAGAAATAGTGAGTGATGTCATCAATTCTCTCATTTGGATGTAACTGGCTCGTTCATATAACTATTTTGTTGAAAATAAGCGAAACTTCAAAATGCCATAACTTTCTTATTTTACATCCGATTTTGATGAAATTTTCAGTGTTATTCTTGTTTAATTTTTCTCTTTTTATTCAAATCAAGTTTTTGTTGGGGTGGACTTGTCCTTTAACATATCATGCAAGAAACGAGATTGCAAAATAGTTCGGGTGTGTACAGTCAGGTGGGAACATCAATATGACGTTCTGGGGGGGCGTTTCATGAAAGAACTTGTCGGACGTTTTATCAGACAAGTCCCATTTTACCCGACAGTTACCATAGGAACAGCGCCTCTCAGCCAATCAAATTCATGGAAAGATGTCAGATCTGACCACTTGTCAGGTGAAAATATTGATGAAACGCTCCCCAGTACTGTTGTATACGTATGTATATCAGGTGCAGACGTTCTGGTGTGAACGTTCATTTGTGTATGTTCAGGTGTCAGTGGCGGATCCAGAGGGGGGCGCCCCGGGCGCGCGCCCCCCCCCCCCCCCCCCCCTATTTTCGCCGGATTTTTTTTTTTTTTTTTTTTTTTGATGGTTATATTTACTGGATTGGTACAATGTAGTCAATTTCAAGGGCTAGATCTAGTCAAAACTATATTTTAACTTACGCTCATGGCCTTTGTGTTCGCACAAATGCACCTCTGTCATACTGTATTGCAATATGTAAATTCCGGAATTCCAGGGCGCGCAAGTCGATTGGTTGGAAAGTTGCACCACTTGTAATCGGGAGTTGCAGTGCAGTGACCAGTGTGAAGATGTTGGATTGGATATCATTTTTTCCCGAAATTTTGTGTTTTTTGTAACATGCGTTTGTCCGTCTTTATGGCAAATACATGTAAATTGTAAGTAACAGATCGCGAGAAAAAGTGTCAACGATGCGAATGATAATGTCTATCCCCGAGATTATTCTTCACTCAAAGATGAAGCCCTATATCGGGCGCCACGTGCGCAGCATTATCATTCTGCCATGGTCATGTACGTTTTCACCCCGGGGGGGGGGGCACTTACATTGACGAGTGGATACCATGCGCGACCAAAAAACACGTAAAAAGGATGTCCTTTTCACGATAGGGCGTGAAAAGGGTGTCAAAAATACAAAAATAATGAAAAAAGGGTATCTATTTCGCTAGGAAAATTACATGTTTAGGGGTCGCACTAAACCAAATAAGGTAAAGCCGACGACCGAAGGACCCATAACAATAAAACATTCCTGTTCTTGTTTAGGGGTTCATTTCAGGGAATATTTGCCAAGAGTATCGTTTTGTTTCCAAAATTCCAATACTTGTTAAGGATAGGGTTTCACACATCAATATTAATAAGGGGTGCATTTTCAGAATATGGAAGATACGTGTTTAGGGTGCTTTTCGAGGCCCCATGGTCGCGCATGGTATCCACTCGTGAATGGAAGTGGCCTCCCCGGGGTTTTCACTGAAATGTATAGGTCCAGTGGCGTAACTACGGGGGGCATGGGGGGCACGTGCCCCCCCCCCCCCCCCCAATCGGCTGACCAAAAAAAAAAAACCGGGGAAAAGGAGAAAAAGAGGAAGAAAGGGAGAGAAACGTAATGGAAAAGAAGACATTATTGTTCATTATAATGTTATATTATATCATAATTATGTTATATTACATAAGAAACATTTCTTTTCACAACTTTATGAAACATAATTTGCATAGGGCCTATGTCTTCATTGTTCCTGGTGCTCGCATTGTCTGTTTACCGAGATATATAATCCTGTTATACTATAAAACCTCCCGTTTTCAAGTAAATATACAACAAACTGCCAAATGTATTTCCTCGCACTTCGAGTTATTATTGTTTTATGTACAATAGTGTGCTTCTTTTTCATGACTACTTAAAAGTGATGGCCCCATTTAAGGTCTTAATATAAATCATTTCCTGTCCGTGCTTACGTTCGCAGTAGTGGCTTTGTGTAATATGTCTGCTCTCCATGAATTCGTAGAATCAGTCCTTAAAATGTCCCTTTTTCTGATCTGAATATCAAAAATTTTCAGCTCGCGCTTCGCACTCGCATCATTTGGTTAGTGAACTACGTATGGTCTTCGTGAATTCCTACAAAATAATAAGCCTTAAAATGCCCCCCTTCAGGTCTGAATTCCCTAAATTTTCAGTTTGCGCTTCGCGCTCGCAAGATTTGATTAGTGAGATGTGTATGTTAATCATGATTACAAGTGCTTTAATTATGCACATAAAGCATGTTTAGATGTAATTCTAACAAAATAAGCAAGCGCTTATGGGCAATCGCATTAGATGACTATGGTGAGATGTGTATACTCTTAATGGATTCCTAAAATATAGTCCTTAAAATCTTCCTGTTTGGAGAGTCAATATTTAAAAAAATTTCAGCTCGCGCTTCGCGCTCGCATTATTTAGCGAGACAGGTACGTATTATGGTTACAAAAGACTGATTATAATGTCCCTATTTAGGTCTGAATATCCGTTTAATGGCACTGTCCTTAAAATGTCTCTGTTAGGTCAGTATACCTGGCAACTGGGCGCGCTTCGCGCGCTCACGAAGTGACTCAAAATTTTTGCTGGTGCCCCCCCAATGCCGTGACCCACGGTACGCCACTGTATAGGTCAGACATATTTGTATTTAATGTAAACTAACTTTTACACTTTCTGGTAGATTCAGAGGCATATTATCCAGGGCGCCCCAACTAAGTTTCGCCGAAGCAATCATTCCAACGAATTATTATCAAGGAGCAAAATTGTATATTCTCAATCACCAGTCGACCCCACTCCGCGTTTGCTGTGTATAGGCAGCTATATGTCAGCGTAAGGAGCGAAGATTTTATGTGACGGGGGGGGGGGGTGGGGGTTGGGGGAGAATAAAAATACTTTCGTGCTGGGGAAAAACGTCCCGAGGACACATTGTGTATTGTTAAAAAGTAGAAATTGTGACATTAACCCCCCCCCTTACCCCATTTTTAATGTTTGATAATCTATAGGTTTGCTGATTACAATATATCGATTACAAGTCTCAGTTTCGTATCATTTAAATTTGACGTTTCAATCACACGATGCAAGCAAGTGAAGAGCCTTTGCCAAATGTATGTTTTGAATGACCGCTTATACGGTGTGTGACTGGAAACCAGCTCCTAAATGAGTCAGTATGTGTCTTTTATTCATGAAGTTACAGTGATTTAAGTGTGCATTTTTCTTCTAAAGGTGCTCTCAAAATACGACTTTTGGACATGATTTTTTGAAAAAGTCCTTGCCGTGGGAGGGGGGTATCCCCCCTCCCACACCCTCCCCCCGCTCGGTCGCTTCGCTCCCTCGCCGCTGGCGCCCCCCCTATTTCAAAATCCTGGATCCGCCCCTGCGGTGTGAATGCTAAGGTGTGGAGGCTACATTGAGGTGTACACGTTCAGCTGTGTATGTCCAGGTGTAAATGTTCTGGGGGTGTTTCATCAAAGTTGTCAGCGCTGACTAAATGGTCAGTGCTGACTATTTCAGTGAAATCCTTAGTTTTGATTGGCTAAGAAGCACTGGCCTCTGACTGTTGCTATGGTAACTGTCGAAGAAAGACAACTTTCATGAAACGGGCCACATAGTGTGAATCTTTAAGAATGAACGTTCAGATGTGTACATTAAAGTGTGTTTGTTCAGGTGTAAAGGTTCAGGGACCTGTTGCATAAAACTTTTGCCATAAAAAAAAAACTCTGGCATTTTTTTGCCATAGTCTTTAATGTGTAAATTTCAATGGCATCATTCATTTTGCCTGAGTTTTTTTTGTTTATTTGCCAGAGTGTTTTTTTATGGAAAAAGTTTCATGCAATAGGTGTTTACGTTCAGGTGTTTATACGTTTAGGTGTAAATGTTCAGCTGTGTATGTCCAGGTGTTTACGTACAGGTGTAAACGTTCAACTGTGTACGTCCAGGTGATTACGTTCAGGTGTAAACGTTCAGCTGTGTATGTCCAGGTGTTTACGTTCAGGTATGACTTACCTAATTCTACAGCACTATTTACTTGGATTCCCTCGGTGTACGCTACGAAGCCAATGAAGGAGAAAACCACGACACCACAGTACATACTCGTAATCACCTTCAAATAAGATACGATCATACAGTCCCTGAAATAAATCATGAAAACAAGGTAAAAATTATACCTATCTATGGATTAAAATTGTAAACAGAAATCCTGTTTCCCTCATATTCTAATTAAACTTCCCCCACGCACTGTGACTGCATCAATATTGCCAATAGTATCTTAACTATTATAAATATATTTTCACTGTATTTGTATGATAGAAGTCATTTAAAGTAAAAGAAAGTGTTCCCTACGACTTTTTCGTCTCCATCCTCTTACCATGCTTACCAGAGAAAAGACCTATTTTAATGACTTCAAAAAGGCTAACACAGTTTTTGTATTTCTGTTTTCAACTCGATTCAAATACAAAAAGAGAGAGAGAAAAAAAGATTGCCGTCAGGCGAAACAGTATTCTTATTGTAAACATACACTCATAACCCACATTTTCGCGATAAATCCGCCGCGCAATTTTTTTCAACGCGTCGCTCGCTAACTTTTTACCTTCAAGTCTCGCGCAACGTTAAAAGTCGACCGCACACCTAACGATTGGTCATGCGACCCTATTTTTTAATAAAACCTAGTAGAATTTGATGCTAATATTGAGGCATGGAATATCTTCCTGTGTAATGTTCTAAACCATCGTACGAATACTTCCGTTCAAATCTGTTACTATGCTATCATCCTTCTTAGAGTAAAAGCAAATTCAATATCTAGTCGTAATGACGTCACAGCAGTCGTACGATTGGCTACGATTTGAAACTTATTTTGCATTTACTCCAAAATAAAGGATTGCAATCTTTCAAAATGGTTATATTAGTATTTTGTCAATTAATTTTAACCTCAGATAAAATGATATGTTCCATTCACATTTTCAGAAAATAAGCGAAATGTGATTTGTTCCAAAATCGGATCGCGATAAGTCGTAAGGTTTGCGGTGGCCTAAAGACCAAAATTGTGACCCTCGGGTACGCAGTTCCGAAATTACGCAACCTTTCGTAGGTGCATATGCAGACCTGAAATTGCTAAAAAAAAAAATAAAAATAAAAGTGGATTCGTGTACAAATCCGATGCAAATAGTGTTTTAGCCAAAATTCATAAATGAGTCATCACTTTTCCTTTTACTGATTGATATAAAATAATTTCAGCTTTATTATGGTCAATATACAATTTTTTATTAAAAAAAACAATAAAAAGTCGAAAACCAAGAAATAAATAAGAAATTTAGAAAATATATAAAATACACATAAGAAAATAAACATCACGTTGAAATCTTTACAAATACATTTGATCAGATTCCAATAAAGAGTCCGTGGACCAAAAATTAGCATTCTAGGGGCATTATTTAGTTAATTAAAGCAAGGTCTTGATTTTACGCATAGTATGATTAATTAACAATGAGATTTTTCGCTGAATTTGATCTTATAGTTTTGAATATTATGCCATGGGTCATGCGCGTGCCAATTTTTGTTGCGATCGCGCGATCGACGACCGAGATCATAAAGGGAGCTGAATCTCATTTTGTTTACTTCTATCATAGGGTCCATATGCACGGTATTCGGAAGTAACTTTCAGCGTAGGTCCAATTTAATATTGATACTGCATGTATACTCAACAGCAACTGAGATAACTGTCTGTCCAGTTAATTCATTAACTAGAACTTGAAGTTGAAGACATGACCAAAAAAATGAAAAGTAGTGGACGATGCGATGACCAACACAGAACTTGAACATGACAAGAAATGCACGCATAGTACATAATCATGAACATACAATGGGCATAGTAGAGCGTCTTGAGCTTGGCAAGAGTCAAACCGAAAGTAGCCCGACACAACAGTGAGGTCATAGAATCATGATTGTAATCACGATATCGTTTATTCGAACATTTTCGTACGTGATTCTGCAGAAACGTCTTTCCGAACGCCCCTTTTTAGTGTGTCATGTTTGTGATTCTAATCATGATTATATTCAATTTCGACTAAACACAATCGTGATTCTGCAGAATCGTGATTTGAATCATGATTCAGATCATGATTCTAGGGTAAAAAAGTGGCGGATAAACGCACCCTAAGACATTGAGACTAGGGTGTTAAAACCGACATCACTTGATGTCCCCAGGGTAAAACATCCTGAGGTGTGGAAAGACACATTACAGTCATTTCATAACACCAAAGATTAAAACCAAAGGTGATGTAATAACACCCATGTTGTTCAACTAAAACTGTAGACTTAACACCGGAGTAAAATAACTGGTGTATATCATCCATATACTCCGGTATTGCTAATTCAATTTCGCCCCCATAATTCAAACAAAATTAATAAGAAAATATCCAAAACTCCAGAGAAGCTTCTTATTGTCTCTCGTTGATACCTCATAATCTAGTTCTTTGTCAAGTCTTGCAAATATCAATGAGAAGCAATGTGAAACTACCACAGGGATATATTTATTCTTTAATTATTATGACTGTAAATGTATTATTGAACTAGAAGTCGATCGCAACAAACCTATAAAAATTGTAGTGGAACTTGTTAAAACTCCCAAGTGCTGTGAAGGCACCAAGTCCAATCGAAAAGGAATAAAAAGCCTCTTTTCCAGCAGCTATCCATACCTTGATAAACATGATATAAAACACTAATATGTTGATGATGATTATAGATTAGTAATATAAAGGAATGATAAAGTTTACCATTAACTTCTATATATTGCTAGATTTCATCTTCTTTATTCAAAATTAATGAAAAAAATAATGCACAACCAAATGAATGTGAGTTATAGGACTATGTTATCTAGCTTTTTTCTATTCATTAAAATAATTTGGTTCATATTTGTTTTCAAGTCTCGCGCAACTTTTTAGACCACAATTTTCGACGCCTGGGTAAAGTGTTCGAAATTACACAACATCATGTAAGTGCATGTAAGAAAAAATTGTTTTAATGATTTCATGCACAAAGCAAATGTTGTGAATTTTGTTTAGCCATATTTCATAAATGTAGCCTCTTTTTACTGATCAACGTCAATTAATTTCATATTGTTAGTGAAATCCAAAGTAAAATGAAAAAGCAATGAAATAAATAAGTAAACATTTCGATACAGATTTTTTCATAACAGTGCATTTGATCACGATCCTGGCCCCAAGGAGTAATACCTAGTCGTACTGTCATAACTTGCGCCACGAGTTTAATGGTGGACTTAATCGTGGAGTAGGCCCAGTCATAGTGATCATCGTATCAGATCGTACTCAGATTTATAATTATCAGATCAGTCGTGACAATCGTATAGATCGTAGAAAAAGTTTGAACGGCTCGAAAAATTTCGCGATCAGTTACGAAAGGTCAATCGTGGCCGGGTGGTCTAAGGTGCCTGGCTATACATGGAAGTCAGGGGTTCGATCCCCGGCCGCGGAACCAATGCCCGTGAGCACGGCATTTAATCTACAATGCCCTTTTATCATGCATCTAAATTAATGGAAATACTATATGCATTATTAGGTGTGCACTTGTTTAAATAAATCGTCGCGTTCATAAAAGATCGACAGTCTGTGAACGTATCTTACCAGGTCAAGGGCTTATAGATTCACAGACAATATCTAATTTCAATCATCATTGTTTGAAAGTAAACAAAATAAAAAAAATAGTTTGTTCAATATAGCGATGTAACCATGTTTTTTTTCTACCATGATGCAACATTTTGCCGCGATCTTTGGTCGATATTAAAGGGACATAATGCCCTCTCACTTCGGACTGAAAAGAATATTTTTAAAAATAGGAATTGACTATTTGGGTTAGAATTCTGATACCTATGCTATGAGAATTCCTGTCATTCAGAACATTATACATGGATAGATAGAGAAAGGAAGATGCATAAGATGGAAAAAATTACATCAATAACTCCGAGTCTGTGCACGTTTGGAAAGATAAAAAACAGCAATCCATCAAAAGCTCCGGGTAATGTTACCCCACGGATCAGCAACGCAAAGAGGACGACGTATATGAAGGGAACGTTGAAATAGAACACCTGCAAAATTATCAGAAAAACAGCGAATTATGATATTGTTTATCATCAAACATGCAAATATTAAACAATTCGACTTTTACATTTGAGGGATGTATTGTGCCCTCTCTCGATAATCAAAATTCTATCCATATTTCTTCAGCTCAATTCAGTGAGTGTGAAATGATTTAATAAAAGAGAAATTTAGGGCAAAAAACAATAAAAGCAATACAAATTCAAACGAATGTACACACTCATTTTCAGCTAGGGTCTTACAAAATGACAAACGGGAAAGCAAAAATTGATAAATGTTACCTTGGCCATCCACTTGACGCCCTTCCACAGGCCAAAGTATACGAGTGTCCAAGCGAGGAAAAGACATAAGGCCAGATGCCAAACAACTCCTCCAACGTCGAACATTCCTCTTGACACTTCAGGTTGACCGCGCACTTTGTGCCTAGAATAGGAAATTAATTATCTATTTGAGCAAAATTTCATCGTCAATTGTCTTAAAAATCATGCAATAATAAGCACAAAATGTATGGAGGGCAGAAAAGCTAAAATTACTAATGAAATACAAATTTACAATATAATGACATATTCAAATGATATTAAAATCCTCATTGCGAACCATGAAGTTGCCGACCATATTAGCAGTGAAAAAGACTAGCGATTTGTAACTCGGATCCACCCTTAGCACTAACCCGTCTCTGTGCATTAACCCTGAAGGACGTTTCGCGCGATATTTCCAAAACGCAAAAAGATAGCGCCGAAAATGCTTTCGACTTTTTTCTTTTAAATCTCGCAAATTTTTAGACAAAATTCGTGACATACGGATATAGACTTTTTACGAGACAATATGTCATGCCGAATATAGTTTTTATACTTTGTGTACAAAGTATGTTATTATTTTTCATTCTAATTGGTCTGCTTACTTGATTTCGAGTTTAATTTAGTTGTTAAATGGTCTGTAATAATTACCATTGATAAAATAATGAAAAACAAAAGATGAAAACACATAGAAATACATATGAAATTCTAAAATCAAATAAATTGTGGTCTATAATTATCAGCAACGTCCATACGTCATGTAATTTGTTCGTATATGCGTCGCCTCTGATCATTATTGTCATTGCTAAATCATCTTACTTCCAAAATTCTTGCGACGGTACTGTTTTGTAAGGCCTAACACCGCATCGGTCGTAGTCATCAAAGGAAGGTACTGATCTCACATCCCACACATATTCGGATGTTGGTTGGTTGGTTGGAAGCTGTGGTATATCACTCTTCTTGACGGCGAGGTATGTTCCATTGATGCAAACCCATTCGGACTAAAATGTATTCAACATATACCATTTTTATTTTTCTAACATCTTTTTCATCATCATATCATTTAATATCATTACCATTTTGTTTTGAATGCTTGTATTACTCTCTTCACCACCATCAGCATCATAATCATCAACATTATCATCATCATCATCATAAAAAAATAACAGAATTTTTGTTACTTTACATATTATTACTTTCATCACCAATAGCCATCTTCATCATCATCTGAAAACAATATCTGAATCTTGGGGATCGATTGTGTAAGAAAAGTTGTCACTTTTTGACAATTACCATAAGCAAATCCAAGGGAGGCGTCGAAGTGGCCACGGCTCCTTTTGGGGGTGGCACTTCTCCCCATGCCCCAAAAGGGAAAATAATACGAAAGAGAAGGAAAGGAACTTGCGCTCACGCTCGCCTCGATTGTTTAATTAGTTATCCATCCTCTTGATGAATACAGAAAACACTTAGAATGTCCTGTTTAAAGTCTGTTATGTACTTCAATATTTTTATTACGCGCTAGCTTAACTGTCCAGATTTCAGGTCGGAATATTATATTTGCTTCGCCTGTTATTTTTTTTTTATTCTGTTCGAGATTAAGATAAGTGCTCCAGTTTACAGGTGAGATAGAAAAGAAAGCTCGCACTTTGCGATGGCATTAGTTGCTTAGTTAGGAATACATCCTGGTCATGGTTGCAAAAAGAGCTGGAAAGGCCAATCAACAGGACGGAATATCATATTTTTCAGCTCGCGCTTCGCGCTAGAATCATCTTCACGAATCACTGCAAACTATGGAAGCTTAAAAGTGCCACCGAGATGTTGAGATAATTATCTCGGGAAGTCGACATCTTGATAGCAAAAGATAAGATGACGAGATCCTGGATCTCATCATGTCGACATCTTTTAGAAGAGATGATGAGATGACAAGATCCTGGATCTCATCATGTCAACATCTTTTAGAAGAGATGTTGAGATGACGAGATCCTGGATCTCATCATGTCGACATCTTTTAGAAGAGATGGTGAGATGACAAGATCCTGGATCTCATCATGTCAACATCTTTTAGAAGAGATGATGAGATGACAAGATCCCGGATCTCATCATGTCAACATCTTTTAGAAGAGATGTTGAGATGACAAGATCCCGGATCTCATCATGTTGACATCTTGTAGAAGAGATGATGAGATGACAAGATCCTGGATCTCATCATGTTGACATCTTTTGGAAGAGATGATGAGATGACAAGATCCTGGATCTCATCATGTTGACATCTTGTAGAAGAGATGATGAGATGATGAGATGATCTTGTCATCTCAACATCTCTTCTAAAGATGTTGACATGATGAGATCCAGGATCTTGTCATCTCATCATCTCTTCTACAAGATGTCAACATGATGAGATCCAGGATCTTGTCATCTCATCATCTCTTCTACAAGAAGTCAACATGATAAGATCCGGGATCTTGTCATCTCATCATCTCTTCCAAAAGATGTCAACATGATGAGATCCAGGATCTTGTCATCTCATCATCTCTTCTAAAAGATGTCAACATGATGAGATCCGGGATCTTGTCATCTCAACATCTCTTCTAAAAGATGTTGACATGATGAGATCCGGGATCTTGTCATCTCATCATCTCTTCTAAAAGATGTTGACATGATGAGATCCAGGATCTTGTCATCTCATCATCTCTTCTAAAAGATGTCGACATGATGAGATCCAGGATCTCGTCATCTTATCTTTTGCTATCAAGATGTCGACTTCCCGAGATAATTATCTCAACATCTCGGTGGCATTTTTAAGCTTCCATAGCAAACATCCCCTGCTAGTAGGTATCGCATTGAACGTTTAGCAGCATGTTTTTCGACATTTTCCTATCCACGATTTAAATCAAATTTCAAGGAAAATGCCAGTGAACAACTTTTATGAATTAAATCTATTTCTAATTCTACATGAGGGTGTAAATATGTCGGGGCGGGGGGGGGGGGTAATCCATGTAAACGTACGTCATAATCAAGGCAGGTGGGCGTGTTCCATTCATGACCGCAGCTCTTCCATGGAAGCTCATCGCCAATGCAAGAGCTGTAGAGATAGTATAAGCTGTAGGCCAAGATGACGTTATAGTAGATGTTACGCCAAAATAACGCCACAGTGGAAGCTACACCAACACCTAGAAAAGATAAAAGTAAAATAAAAAAAATCCTACATGAATACACATACATTACAGAAGGCCCCTATCCCTCCCACTTTTTCAAATTCAAGTTCGAATTCAATTCGGTTTCATTAAAATAATATTACGCTCATCATAAACGGTTCATAATCAAATGCATGAAATAATGACAGATAAAATGAATACACTGTACATAAAATGCAGTACCCATTATTAGACCATTCACGCAAAGAAAAAACAAATTGCAAAATGTTGAATTTGCTGATGAAATGAATCCGAAAGCAGGATCAGCTAATATAGATATATAATAGTAATTATGTATTCATCCACTCGACGTATGATGAACAGCGGTTATACAATGCGTATCAAAAAAAGTTTACACTTTGCAAAAGCCTTGTGAATTAAAAAATATACAACATATGGGTAATTTTTTCACATTATATTCTTGGATTTGGGTCTCATCTATCTAATGAAAATAAATGTTTTGACAGAATGTTACACTTGAGTGAGTACTGTCCATTTTTGTAAAGCTCGCATAAATCTGTTTGCGCAGAAATGCTCCTTTTCATGCTGTGTCAAGAGGAAAGGGTGAAATCAAACTTACCCTGCGAAACATTTCTCATACATTTTCTTTGCACTTTTAGTCAATTGAAATAAAACGGATACATTCAAGCATTTTGTAACAATATTGCCACTGGCAATATTGTATGATTTGATTGCCACCCAAATTGAAATTTTAAGTTAGTCAGCACAACTTTACCCTTTTTTGTGCCAACTGGATATGAGGACATAACTGAATCCGAACAAAAGTATACAGTGCGTCCCAGAAAAAAAACGAAACCGAGATTTAGCGATCATTTATCATAACTTGATCATAAATAGAATAGACAAATGACCTACCAATTTAAAGCATTTATCTGATATTACTTAGATTATTTCTTATTCACGCATGAGTGAGCAAAAACAATTTGAAGAAAGGATACCAAAAACTCATTTGGCGGGGGTTATCTGGGTTTCAAAAAAGAAAACCACATTTCTGAAAAGTTCAATATCTGCTCTTTAATTTGGTACCTAAATTACAGAAAATGGTCAAGAAATAACAAAGTTCTGGTCATTTGAAATAAGGCTTAAATTTCAATAATTTCATAAAATGAAGAGGTTCTCCAGGCTGGCTTTCAAACTCACTCGAGTTTTGTTGACGATCAGCCATGCATTAAATCTTTTGTTCACAATGCGAAAGCTTCTGTGGGAAACCGGTGAAAACACGTTTATCTCATGAAATTGTGATTACCTCTGAACAGTGGGCAAATCTTCCAGGCCCTGATGGATCCAGATGATGTATATTGACCAACAACCATCTCCAAGAACATAAGAGGGATCGTAATTAACGTCACAGCCAGTAGGTATGGGATGAAGAAAATAACTAGAGGAAGAAAGGTGATAATGATGAAAAAAAATGTCGATTCACCTTCAAATTCGAGGTAAATATTCACTACATAGCAAGAATTACCTCCATTTAGTCGGCCTCGCTCTCCTTTGCCTCTTCTGTTAATGCAGTGTAATTCTCATCACATAACTCGATCGCTAAATCACTGCAACTAATCAACTTGATGGGTATATATCAAAACGTTAAATATGCTGATTAGACAGCATATCATTGAATATAGATATAACGAATGGGACATTGATGTGTAAATGTTAAAGGGCAATTAGTTCAGCCTGAAGAACATTTTGTAATAATAAAAAATATTGTCGAAGGTTTGCGTAGAATCCGTTAAAGATAACGAAAGTTATTCAAATTTAAAGTTTAGGATATTTGTGAAGTCAGCTGCTGCGCAAAGTGTTATGTATGAATTTCACTTTTTAATAGTTTCCGATGACTTATATTTGTTTTCTTTTCATGATCACATGTGAAATGATTTGTCTATTGATATACAAAAGGTACAGTAAAAAACATTCTCAATTTTCTGAGAAAATGACATTTCATTAATTTTTCGCTATATGTATAAATGTTGCTCGCATGTGACGTCACAAATCAGATAATTCAAATTCTAATAACTTTATTATTCTTCGATGGATTTTCCTCAAACCTTTGCCAATAATTTTAATAATTTTTCTGTCAGGGTGAACTTCCCCTTTGTTTGAATTCAACGAGACCTGTGGGGTCTGGTAAAAGAGATAACATCTGGAGATAACATTTATTTTGTGTGTTTTATTATTAGACCTGTATGAAAACGAGAAAATAATGAAATTATAAGATTAAATTAATATAATTTAATCTTATTATAAATTCAATACAAGGTTTAAATATCGTTGTATTCTGGAACAATAATAATCAATTTATAATCGGGGAAGATCTTTTGAACAGTACTCTAAGCACTTTTGCAAGAGGTATATGTATTGGCCAATTTTATATATTTTGCATTAAATTTTGAAAAACGTATTTGCGAGAGGTATTATGTACAATATACGGTGCTTAGATTAATGTTCAAAAGAACAGAATATATATATATATATATATATATATATATATAAATGTGTAAAGTTATACATGTACAACAGCTTTTGGCAACTCTTTTTATTTAAATATTGTAAGAAATGGATGAAGAGAACAATGGTAGGCGTAGCTTAAATCAAGTGATTTATAGTGATAAAAAATGTTGAAATGAGATACATTATTGTATATCTGGGTCCTACAATGTGCTGGGAACTTGTCAAATCAATGACGCAGGAAATTCCGTTTCCTTGAGCGGAAGTAAAACATGAAAATGTCTGAAAATAAGCGTATTAAAGGGATGGTCCGGGCTAAAAAAAAATTATATTTAAATAGATAGAGTAAAATTCACAGAGCAAAATGCTGAATAATTCATCAAATTCGGATAACAAATAACGGAGTTATTGAATTTTAATGTTTATCGATATTTTGTGAACATCGTCATGAATATTCATTAGGTGGGCTGATGATGTCATAGTCCCACTTTCCTTTTTTCATATATTATTACATGAAATCATGTTTTTTTTATCTTTTCATACATGTGTAAATGACGTGTCTCCATCATGAAATAAGTTGTGGCAATAAATAACTAATGCACTTAAACAGTTGTTAATCCACTAATTGTTTTAGTTCTTGGTAGAAAATTTTTGAGTAAAACTAATTTCATATAATAAAATACAAAAGAACAAAGTGGGGATATGACATTATCAGCTCACCTAATGAATATGCATGAAAACATGCTTAGAACGGTTTCACCGGAATACTGCAAATCTTTAAAGTTCAATAAATTTGTTATCCGATTTTTATCATATTTTCAGCATTTTGCTCTGTGAATTTTACTGTATTTATTGAGATATAAATATTTCCAGCCTGGACCATCCCTGTAAAATCTTGGCAATCCGTGCACCGTGTGCGCGCGTGTGTGTGAGCAGGAGTTGGTGTGGGTGTGTGTGTAATATATTTATTTCTGATGTATATCTAGATACTTATGTAACTTATTATATGCTTCTCATCGAATTGTACATGTGCATATACACCAGATTGCGCAGACACGGGCGTCGATCCATTTTTCAGATGGGGGGGCAAAATTATGAATCAACGTTCTAAAGGCACTCGATCACATAAAAGGAACAACTCACCCACAAACACACCCACACACACTTAGGCCTAGATCTATATTGTATGTATATATATATATATATTATATGACTCACGAGAAAGAGACACATATCTCAACAAAATATTAATGCGAGCGCGAAGCGCGAGTTAAATTTTTTTAGTATACTGACATGAAAACAGAAAAAAGGTACCTGTTTAGGACTGTTTGTAGTAACTCATGAGGATAGATACATGTATCTCACTATCATAATGCGAGTGCCGGCAGCGAGCTGAAATTATTTGTATTCTGACCTGAAAGCTTGTCATTCTAAGCATTCTTGGTACCAATGGTTAAGATGGGTATCTAAAAGAAAAATAGATGCGAACGAGAAGCGCGAGCTGAAAATGTTTATATTCCATCTGGGAAAAGACGGTTTAATGGACGTTTTTAATACAGAACAAGATATATCCAACAAAAGATTATTGCAAATCGAAGCGGGAGTTCTTTTGAGGTTTAGAACTGAGAACGGGACATTCTATTCACCTATATCTAATCATGAAAAGTATGGGTTTTTGCTGAAATGATGCGAGCGCGAGCTGAAAGTTTGTATATTCCTCTGAAAAGCGGACATTTTGAGCACGATTTTAAATAAAGAACGAGTTGGTATCTCAATCCCGCTTGCTGATTTCCGTGTACCATTACAATCTCATTTTAATTTTTGCACCTGCGGAATTATTGGGGGTGGGGCAAAACAATATGTTTGCCCCCAAATATTTTAATTGGTGGGCCGATCGCCCCCCCCCCCCGGATCGACGCCTCTGTTCACAGAGCGTTTATTATGAAAGGGGCAAAAGTTAAAGGACAAGTCCACACCAACAAAAAAAAACCGATTTGAATAGAAAGAGAAAATTCGAACAAGCTGAAAATTTCCTCAAATTCCGGATCGACGCCTCTGTGCACAGAGCGTTTATTATGAAAGGGGCAAAAGTTAAAGGACAAGTCCACACCAACAAAAAAAAAATTGAATAGAGAGAGAAAATTCGAACAAGCTGAAAATTTCCTCAAATTTCGGATGTAAAATAAGAAAGTTATATTTAAAGTTTTGTTTGATATAAAAAAACAGTTATAGCACATCCTGTTCGGTGTGCAGATGAGGGGACCGGTGACATCACCACTCACTATTTCTTTTGTATTTAATTATATGAAATATTTTTATTTTCTCGTCATTGTCATGTGCATGTGAAACGAAGTATCATTCCTCCCTGAGCACGTGGAATTCCAATGTTTTGTGGTTCAAGCAAGGAGGTCATAATTATCAAATCCGTAAAAATTGAAATATTTTATAATTCGAAAAAAAAGAAATAGCTAGTGAGTGACATCATCTCGGCATCATCTACTCATTTGCATACCACTGGGTTGTTTTGAGAAAAATTACTTTAAAATGTCATAACTTTCTTATTTTACATCCAATTTTTATGAAAGTTTCAGCTTTATGTTTATTAGATTTTTTCTCTATTGATTCAAATCGACAATTTTCTTCGGTGGATTTGACCTTCAAGGGGTGCATTTTCAGAACATGGAAAATACTTGTTTATGGTGCTTATCGAAACCCCATGCATGGTATCCACTTAGCGTCAACGGAAACGCGCACCCGGAACTATTCCATAATTTGGGACCGCAAAATTCGAAGCTACAACCACCCCCCCCCCCCCTTGAAACAACTCTAGGAATGTATAAAATTATTCCACCCTTTTTAATACACACCCTAAAACTAGTAATACAAATAGGAGTAGGACTATCGTAGCGTCATGAAACAAACACGGGAAGTTTGGGAATTCCGCTGGATCATCTTTTCCCCGGGTCTTTTCTACCCACTGAGATAGAATTTATCATGCATACACGTTAGTACTGGGCTAGTCTACTAATATATACCACTATAACCAGATATAGGACCTGTATAATAACGAAATATATACTTACATCCACCGTTCCTATAGCAGAGGTAAGGCAAGCGAAACATATTTTCGAAACAGGCTACAAATCCGATATTCGTCGCTAAGAAATCTAGTTTCCAGCTCCATTTTTCTCGATCCGTTGACATCGTGTGGTGTGTATGTAATTGTAGCCAGGTCAGCTAGTATGTTTAAGAATATTTTGGTTTAAATATAATAGATGATATGAGCGACGTGTGATCCTACGCGTAGAGAGTGATATACACGACCCTGAATCGTAACCGAACATGCATGCATGGGTTTTATTCCACTACTGTTATTCGATCGCACGCCTCATCAGTTTTTTGAGGCGATAGCCCCTCCCATAACGCTGCATCACTCTGCTAGTCTGTCGACACAGACCCTTTTTAAGTTTTAGTAAAATTGAATCGGTTTTGAAAAGTCGATCAGCACAATCCAAACTTGCAGCATATCGTGTGAGCTAAGATAAATCATTGAAAAAAAAACTATTTTTTAAATTTCATCTCGAAAATGTGACGATAATAATTAGTGACCACAATTTATTAAAGCGGGCCATTGGCCTGGTGACGGTCTGGTGATCGATCGCCCATGTGGTTTTGGAACGCGCAAGTTTGCCGCCAATCCGGGCGAACTCTTGTGATAGCAGGATAATAATAATTACAATAATTATAATGATAATAGTTATGACAACAACAATGATAATAACCATAATAATTATAATGATGATGATGAGGGTGATGATGATGATGATTATAATACTTATGCCCGGGATATACATGATATATACACTTGGGAAACTGCTCGAACAGGGCATTCTACCCTTCTCGAGTCCAGATCCAGATCAGAACCCATGACCTTCCGTTTATGAGGCACGCGCTCTACTGACCACTGATCCACGATGCCTGTTCAAAATTCCATGGTTCTCCTATAGGGCCTTTAATACTGGGAAAACCGTTCACTGACATAATAAACATAAAGGCTTCCGGGGGGGGGGGGGTCAAATATAACGATGTACACACGCGTGACCAAAAAAAACGCGTTTAAAGGGGTGTGGCCCAGGACCAAAATCCAGTTGAAACCAATTAGAGCAAAACCAAGTGAAACCAGTTGAACTATTGCTCATGCCAACACAGAAGCAATGTTATTTGTCTATTAATACCAATGTAAAGGGCATTAATAAAATACAGACTTTCAGACGTATATATTCATATTGAAGTTCTTCAAATATATGTATTTTTATTCGATGTAATTTGGTAACAGTTAGTGGTGTACTAATTATCTTTGAATTTGTTTTAATTAAAATCGATAACATTTATGAACATGGTTTTCACTGCTAAGTATTGGAAACACATATCTGAAAAAAGTGTGAAACTTCAAATTGAAAAAAATTAAATAGATACATTGTAAATTATGATGAATCTCATAAAACATCAATATGTGCACACTGGCAAAAAATATGCAAATTAACTGGTTTCAATTGGATCCAGTTGGGTAACTGGAAAATTTCCAATTGGAAACCAATTGGAAATAATTTCCAGTTACCCAACTGGATCCAGTTAGGATTTCCAGTTACCCAACTGGTTCCAATTTTATTTCCAGTTACCCAACTGGTTCCAATTAGAATTCAGTTACCCATCTTTCCAGTTAGAATTCATCTCCAGTTAACCAATTGGTTCCATTTAGGATTTCCAGTTACCCAACTGGTTCCATTTTTAGAAATCATATCCAGTTGGAAGTCATTTCCAGTTACCCAACTGGTTCCAGTTAGGATTTCCAGTTACCCAACTGGTTCCAGTTAGAAATCATTTCCAGTTGGAAGTCATATCCATTTACCCAACTGGTTCCAGTTAGGATTTCCAGTTGCCCAACTGGTTCCAGTTAGGATTTCCAATTTCCCAACTAGTTTCAACACTCGCGCTACGCGCACATATGGGACATCAAAATCCAGTGTTCAAGTCAATAGAGTTTTCATTGGTCGTTTTAAGGGAGATATACACATCCTGCAATTTTCATGAATAAAACTCACTTGATAAAGAGTTGCAGTGGCACTCGAAAGCTCGTGAACTTGTAAGCTAGTGAACAGTTTTTGCGAGAGTGATCACGAATTTCCTTGTTGACCAGAGTAGATTGCGTGACAAATGAATACCCTCTAGCGATGGTTTCAATTTGTTTCAACTGGAAATTGTTAAATTCCAGTTAAAACCAATTGAAACCAGTTGGAAATCCAACTGGTTTCAATTTGATTTTGGTCCTGGGTTTTTTTCAGTTTTGGACGCGGTCCGCGCTTACGTGGGCATTAAGGGTATCAAAAACCGATTTTCAGAAAAAATGTGGTTTTGAAAGACCGGTCAAATAACAATTAATCGCGGGGTCAAACTTATTTACGTATGTTCTTTCCCAAAACTTTTTTTTAAAGACTAGCCAAACGTGTTTAGGGTATGTTTTTTCCGAAGCTTTTTCAACGAGGTCATATTTTGGCGGCAACTTGTTTAAAGGCCAAAATGTGTAAATAAATAAGGCCCGTGAAAAACTTGTTTAGGGGTTATTTTGCACACAGAGAAAAACTTGTTTAGGGGGTGTTTGGAAATTCCTTGGTCACGCGTGTGTAAAGCAATATATTTGACTGCCCCCCCCCCCCCGGAAAGGTTTATAAAAAAATTATCCCTGAAC
Organism: Lytechinus variegatus; assembly: GCF_018143015.1. Lineage (NCBI taxonomy): Eukaryota > Metazoa > Echinodermata > Echinoidea > Temnopleuroida > Toxopneustidae > Lytechinus > Lytechinus variegatus. The sequence continues at coordinate 6,969,951 of NC_054755.1, read as the reverse complement.
CGATTTTGATGAATTTTTTTTTTATTTCATTTCATCTGTTCAAATCATAAAATATTGTCAGCCTTGATTACCCCCTTTAATTTGCACCGATTCGAGGTTGAACTGATGAGCAAAGGGATAATCCGTGCAATGACAGTAAGTGCCACTTGTGGCTTCTAAAAGTTTCAAGTTTCGGTTATGTATAAGACAAACTTCTTTCAATAGACGTTCGTCGCTTTGATACATGATAATAATAATATATGTGATGACAATTTATCTGCTAGGGGCCACGTATACACCGGGCGTATACACTGTTAAAAAAAACCTGATTTTGCAGAAAGCAATAATAGAATCATTCTGTAAATTCACAAAACATGATTTTTTCTGCAATTTAGCAATGTCTATTTAAAGGTCAAGTCCACCTGAGAAAAATGTTGATTTGAATCAATAGAGAAAAATCAGACAAGCACAATGCTGAAAATTTCATCAAAATCGGATGTAAAATAAGAAAGTTATGACGTTTCAAAGTTTCGCTTATTTTCAACAAAATAGTTTTATGAACGAGCCAGTTACATCCAAATGAGAGAGTCGATGATGTCACTCACTCACTATTTCTCTTGATTTTTATTGTTTGAATTATACAATATTTCAATTTTTATGAATTTGACGATTAGGACCTCCTTGCCTGAAGCACAAAATGTTAAAATAATGGAATTCCATGTGTTCAGGAAGGAATGAAACTTCATTTCACATGACAATGACGAGAGAATCAAAATATTTCATATTTCATATAATAAAATACAAAAGAAATAGTGAGTGAGTGATGTCATCAACTTTCTCATTTGGATGTAACTGGCTCGTTCATGTAACTATTTTGTTGAAAATAAGCGAAACTTTAAAATGCCATAACTTTCTTAGTTTACATCCGATTTTTATGAAATTTTCAGTGTTATGCTTGTTTAATTTTTCTCTTTTTATTCAACTCAAGTTTTTGTTGGGGTGGACTTGTCCTTTAAATAGGGGAAAAGGGTGTTTTATTAAAGGAAATTTGAAAGGTTCTATGTACACCAAATACCAATATCCTGTAATTTTACATGATAATGTAAGAAATATACGCAAAGTCTAGATTACAGGTGTTCTCGAGACTCTGCTGCAGGATCTTCTTTTATTTTAAGGATAAATTTGTCATAGGCCGGGTAGCCGTTTCATTTTAATGTATATCAGAAAATTTCCCAAATCTTTTTTTTTATTTATGTATTTATTAAAATCAATGCATAACATGTAATACACAATATATAAACAACTCTCCAAGGTTTGGAAATAAAACAGATCAATGAGAATTAAATATATACACGTGATTGAAATTATTAGAAAAAAAAAACAAAAAAGTCATTATAACAATAAAAGCAAGGCAGAGTACATATAGAATAAACAACAGTTTATCTAAAATGAATCAACCTGTGAAGCAAAAACCTCGAGAACGAATTGTTTCAAAATCTTAAAAGCTTGTTGGGCTCCCGGGAAAGGAGAAAAGCAAAAACGTCTCATCGGCGCAAGAAAAAATTATACCATAAGATGGTTGATGGGCCAGGCCAAGAATGAGACAATCCGCTGCACCCCCCCCCCCTCACACACGAACACTCCATCTCAAAACCACCAACACAAGCAACACCCGCCCCCCCCCTCCATCTCCTCAGTTCCTCTCTGCAACAGACCCAACCAGGTGGGTACAGCGGACTGCCTCACACCCAATCTCGCCCACTCAGCGCACCCAGACAAAGAATATACTACGAGCAATCTGTCAATTTTTCTCTATCGATTCAAATCAACAAACCTTCTATTTATGACAGAATTAGAACGAATTATGATATTACCAATAAGGAAATAGAAAATATATTTTTAAGACTAAGATATTGCACACTGAATAGTCGATTAAAGGAGTTCCAGTATAAACTCTTGCATAATATTTTATACACTAACCACCACCTTTTCCGTTTTGGTCTTATTTCGACCAGTTTATGCTCATTTTGTGAAAAGGAAGAAGAAACGTATGAACATCTATTTTATACTTGTTTATTTTCAAAATCACTTTGGGATCTATGTGCATGTAAGAAGTTTAAATTTTGAAATAAATAAATTTAGTTGGCAGGAAATGCTTTTCGGGAAGCAGGAGAAAAGTAAAGGTTAATATCAATTAATTAATCATGTCTTGATATTAGTTAAATATCTTATTTACAAAAACCGAGAATTAAAAAAACCTCCTTCATTGATTGAAATAAAAAATAGTATTATGGGGGATCAAAGAGAAGAAAAGAAATTAGCAACAAAGAGGGAGACTCTTACAATCCATTTCTCTAAATGGGAAAACTTAAATATAGACCATGTATTGGAGCCCAGAGCCAGTTCTCCACCGGATAGGGGATGGGGGTGTTCAAGGGAGGGTGGGGGGTAATGACAAGGGCTGAGTTTGTGTTTGAATTTATTTGGGTGAAGAGGCCGAGGTGATGGGTCAAAAATATATATGCTGATGGCTTCAATTCGTTTAGGTTTTATTGAGGATTTATTTATTTATTTTTGTATTTGGAAAATTTCTCTTATGTTTTTTATTTGACACTGGAAAAAAAAATCAATATGTTGGAATTTTCTGTAGAAGTTTCTTGTTGATGCATATAATTATCATCAATGTTATTTATATTTGGAAGATGTCTGACATTGGGTTTTTTGTAACATTCATGAAAATAGTATGTTTCAAAGTTCTATTTGTTATATATATTTCATTTTGTATATGAATTTATTGAAGTTGTCAATAAAAACTACTCAATACAAAAAAAGTGGAGGTGCCGTGGCCGAGTGGTCTAAGGCGCCTGGCTATACATGGAAAGTCCGGGGTTCGATCCCGGCCGTGGCACCTATGCCCATGAGCAAGGCATTTAATCTGCGATGCTCTTTTATCCTGCTTTCAAATAAATGGAAATGCTGTATGCATTGATGGTAACTAGGTGTGCACATGTTTAAAAAAAAGGGGGGGGTGGACTTGACTTTAAGTTCATTGGTACTGCTGGTACCCTTTGTGTAGGTAGTGTCGAAAATGAAGTTCACAAGCCTGCCCTCTTTTGCTCTACTGCGCTCTAGCTATACCGATCTGACACTATCTGACCCAGCACGGAATTAATTTTTGTCCGCTGTCTGTGATTAATCTGATCTGGTAAGTTTTTATCATTTGAAACCTCTTGACTGAATATCGATTTGTGAATATCTGAGGGAGACCTGTAGATCTAACCTTATACTTGCACGTGTATATGTATACACGGGGGCTCGACGAGTTGAAAAACTTTTCAAAAATTGCACGGTCCCATACGATAAGATTTGTGTTTTCTAGTATGATGGTGGGCCCCACTCACATAGACAGCTGGCAGCCGTCTGTTTCGAGGAGTTTTTTAACATTTTTAAAAAATATTTCTCCTGGTGAGTGAAGCCAACGAAGTTCAGCTGAACAACCAACAAAACAGAGACCGAAGCTTTTGGTCTACCACTCACACAACATGCGAGGCGAGGTTAGTATGGTAGTGGATCGTATTACTGAACACTTTTCATGAATTTGATCATATCAAACACATTATTCCAATAAAATTCACCAAACTTTCACCATAAATACACAAATACCTACAAAATATAAATATGCAGAAATTTTGCCGAAATTGTTTGTCCTTTTTACGACATCAGCTTCCAATCGAATCGGACCCCTCTTCGCAAGTGAAATATTTTGGTCACTTGAAAAGGTATTGTATTACCGAACGTGTGTTTTCTATGGGAAAAGTTGGGAAAACAACAAAGTCACTGATGAGCTATTTTGACCATTTTTTATTGTTTTGAGTATATAAAGACTTCGAAATTGTGTTTTTGATAATTTTTCTATTTAAGTTCCCTTTGGAAGGAAGTTGCAAAGGTTTGAGCGTATTTGATTATTTTATGACGCTGCAGCAGGACCTTACTGCATTAGAAAGCTGGGCATCCACCTGGGGAATGAGGTTCAATGCTAACAAGTGCCAAGTTATGAGTATAAATGCCAAAACCTCATACTTCTACACCATAAATGACAGTATACTCAAACATGTATCTCAACATTCATATCTTGGAGTAAACACTAGCCGACAATCTGAAATGGTCACCCCAGATCAACAAAGCTGTGAGGAAGGCAAACTCTGTCCTTGCTTTACTCAGAAGGAATCTAAGTTTCTGCCCAGAGAATTGTAAACGCACAGCATACATTGCACTAGTCAGATCTATCCTGGAATATGGTGCATGTGTCTGGGATCCCTATCTTCAGAAGGACATTCAATGTCTGGAGAAAACACAGCGTAGAGCAGTACGGTTCATCTGTGGCGACTACAGCTCTCGAGAACCAGGCTCGATTACCAAGATGAGAGAGAATCTCAACCTGCCTACTCTTGCCTCAAGACGCCAAGTCCTGAAACTTACATCCTACTTCAAAGTGGTCGAGGGGTTGGTTCCTGCCCTTCCTGTTGATAAATTTCTTATTAAAGCAAGACCCAAACGTAATATCAAAGCTAAGAAATTTGTAAACTTTGATGCTACTAATGTGGTAGAGAAACAAGTTACAAATAATTCTAAGTGTTTCTCAATAAGACATTGTAACACAGAGCAGTTTTCTTTTTTTGTGAATACAACGTTGGCCTGGAATCAACTCCCTAACGAAATTGTCAGCAGTACATCACCAGAGGTGTTTAAAGCCAAGATCGAGGAAAGCCACCTACGTTTCGACTAAACTCATTTGCGCCCTCTCCTAACCCGGTGCATTATACCTAACGGTCCTGCACTGTACTACATCCAGATCCAGACGCATCTGATGCGCGCGTTCGGTAATACAAGGCCGGTCGGTAATACAATCACTCACTATACTAACCTCGCACAACGCATGTGATTTCATAGTGGACTTTGACGTTTTCATTCATCACACGAATGTGAGGGAATAAAACACGCCAAACTTTTCAGTATTTCTCCACTATGGTAATCTTTATTGAATGATTTAAGTTTGTTTTAAATTAAAAAGGAATTAAAAATTATTTATAAAAGTGTTTTTATCGCTTACCTCCAAGTCTCAACCAGGATACTCCGTTCGATCTGTCCTTGCTTATCCTTGATACTGCGGTGGAAAGTACGCAAACAACAATCGAAAAGCAATTTTTCCTATCGAACATTCTCGATTCAAGTCATCAGCGCATAATAGGAAATTGTACCAAAAATCAACAGGTTGCATCTCGTCATCATGTAGGCCTATATACTTATTGGTAAAGTACACCATCTTTTGACAAGATGATGATGAAAGTGGATTGAACGAGCAAGAAAATAATGCTGATCGCCTGGAATGCAGCTAGCAGTACAAGTTGCAAAAACCGTAAACAAACCGGCTTGTGAATAATATCGCGCGCCCTCTTTAGGCAAAAATTTATATCCATGCTGAGCAGGAGGTACGGTACATGTATCTACGTGAAGATCACGAAAAATGCTCTTATTTTATTTTAAAAAACAGCAAAGAGAAGTCAACAAACGATCCATATGGTGCGGTAAGTGTCATAGCACAATTAGAATTCTTAGCTATGATGTAAAGTCATAGTTATTTTAGTAAAAAGGGTGTGAAAGATTCGCGTGCACCAGGTGCATAAGACAGGAATAACCGTCGTTTCTGGGGATTTATTCAACAATTTCTGACATTTTACTGTAATCCCCATTCACCGACGGTAAAGTGTCCGTGTGGGCTCGCATTTGTTATAACACCAGCACTTTTTTCAATCCAGAGTCCAAACTTTTGGGCTATATTACACATCGAAGTTACACTCTAAGGATATATAAACTACAAATTAAAAATATAGAACTATTAAACATAAAAATACTTTAAAAGATATAGATGAAAATGCATGAAAATTATACTTCACCCATGTTTAGTTGGGAAAAGCACAGCGAAATCGATCAAATTGGCAGCCAAACTATGAAATATTTACAAACGAACGGAGAGGGCGTCAACAATTTACGAATGTGATATCGATATTCCAGCATTCCACCAGCACACCTACAAGGCAATTTACGAATACAATAATACGATACGATACACTACACGAAGACAAACGATACTAGTTATAATCGCGATATATTGAGACATTAACGATAATGACGTCATTCAAGATGGCAAATTGCAAGAAAAACCATCGGGTCAGGAGAAAATGTCTTAGATGACAGATTTCTCAATCATCCAGTGGATTTTTTTTCAATAACTCCGGTCCAAGGTATGCAAATAATGCAATTACTTAAGTTATTTATATTTCAATGATAATGGAAACCATGAAACTGTAAATTTCGCTCAAAAACACAGTTTTAAATCGCGATCTATAAAACGCTAGTTCACTATACGTTGTCTGTAACCACGGGCCCCTAAGCTCTTCAGTCTATGTATGGTGAGTGGAGCCAACGTAGTTCAGAGGAACAACCAAAATACAGAGACTGAAGCTTTTGGTCTACAGGTGCATATGAATCCTTCGCATGCAGGATGATTTGAAACCATGGGTGGGTGGGCCCCAAGTCTGCGCCCCAAACAATTTGAGTTAAGATTCAACATGAATTTCTTATTTCACAAAATCTTTTGGTTATTAGTGTTCCTCATATTATTAAGAGTAAGTGTACTAAGTTTCTCATAAAAAATAAAAGAAAATGTAAGATATTCTTGAAAAAACCTTGGCTTGGGCAGTCATTTTCAGATTGAAAAAAAAGGTACATGTAGATTCTACCCCACCATGTCTGCGCACTCATTCACTTTGCACACGATTCAGGGATTTTGATGAAAAAGGGTGCACTTACATGTAGAGGCCGTCACATGAAATGCCCTAAATTAATTATTTTTCCATTATTTTGAATTTTTATGAATACCTCTCTGTATGTGTTGCATGTGTAAGACTAAAGTTCGTGCTCGTTGCGTATATTCTTTTACTAGAATCGCACAGATACGCGGGTGCATAGACTTTGTTTGGAGACCGTGCAGACATGGGGGAACTAACCATAATTGTTCCCACTCTTGGCCCGGGCGACACCCCTATAAGACCGTGTTAAAAAACTGGGACTCGGTTCATGCGCATTTGGGTCGCCCTAGGCTAGCTTAGAATTAAGCATTAATATCTAGAAATTGTTATTCTACCATGTCTGACGACGTTAAGGTTAGGCCTAATTTATTCTATTGAATAAATTAACCAGGCCAAGAGAATGAAAGTTTTAGATTTGTGTCCACCGCCCGCATGCTCCAAACCGCCCGCATGAAAAATTCATTATTTCAAAAAAAATTGTATTACTTCACGAATTTACGAGTTCCAAATCATCGCAGGGCAGGAAAAGGTTATATTTATGCACTTACTACGTGCATATGATATGGTAACTGCAGCGCACCTTCGATCTTCGCACAGTGGCAAATTGTCAATAGACTTTGTACAACGGATAGACCGTCTCGGCTCAGCGAATTGGAGATCACTGATTGGCCAATCGCGCAGATCACGTCATGACTACGTGTCGCCAAAATAATTCCTTCGGACTGCGTACGAAAGTATCGATAGCAATAATAATATCCGGTCACATTGTCTACGCGGGAAATGGTCTTGGTTCGCAATCAGATGGCTCCAGTATCGATCGAAAATTATCAAGATTTGGCAATTTCATGCATATTCACGTGACGCTCTGAAACCCGGAAATCAATTGACTTTGTACACATTGCGATAGACTCTACAAATTCCAACGAACACGATGCCATATCAACGCTAATTCATAAGATTTTGACCGAAAAGCAAGAAGTAATCAAAATTCACTTACCTGTGCAGTATCGGTGAGAAAATAGATCCTCCGAGAATACCTTTCGTAATTCATATAAAATATAGGAAAGTGAAATTCTAGGTCGATTTTGGTACGAAGTGATAGAGAATTGCACACTTGTTTTGGTGGTCTACTGTGTGCAGTGGGACTATGGAAGGATTGCAATGCGCATGCTTACTATATTTTCATTCATAAACTGGCTCTCGACAGTGGCTGGATGACGTCATGTAAATAATGAATAATGAAAAAAAGTCTCATGTCATTTGAACATTTATTGGATGCAAATCTAATACATTACTTCTCATGGCCTAATCAGTAGAGGCGCACGGCCAATATATATTGGAGACTGTCTCCAAATATGGCAATGTGGGAGATCATCTCCAATATCAGAGACTTTTGTAAAGAATTTGGGTATCAAATTTCAGAGACAGTCTCCAGTTTTTGAGACCAATTTCCTTTGTTTACGTTTGCTGCAAAAGGATTACCTTGGCGGCAAATAAAAATGTGATAAGCAGATTCTTCATGAAAAATTTCCCCTTTTCACCATTCAGCCTGTGGCTACTTTTGTTTTGATAAGGATTTATGTTGTCGACAGGGTGACCAGATTTCACAAAATGAAATACGGGACAATTGACAAACGAAGATCAACAAAGAAGCCCACACAAAGTGTTAGACTTGTGAAAAAATATAAAGAACTGGATGGGAAGGAGAACGAAAGAATGAAGGAGAGAAAGAAAAGAGATGATTGAGAAGGAAAGAAAATAAAGAAAAACAGAAAAAAATAACAGAAAGTTAGAATAAAAGAAGGATGAAAGAAATAATAAAAGAGATAAAAAAAGGTTTCCGTCATTCTTTGAAATGAATATAGAAAGACAGAAAGAAAGAAAGAAAAAAAAAGAAAGGAAGGGGAGATGAATAAATGTCTGAAAGACGCAATAAAGGAGAGAATTAAAGGGGGAAAAGGATAAGAAAAAGAAGGAGGAAAGAAATAATGAAGGAAATAAATATGTTTTCTTCATTCTTTAAAAGAAAAAAGAAACCTGGAAGGAAGGGAAAGATAAAAAGAAAGAATAAAGGAAAAGAATAAGAAGGGAAAAAATAAAGATAGGAAGAAAGAGTGGAAGGGAAGAATGAAGGGAGGCGAGAACGAAAAAAGAGAGAAAATAATGGAAGGAGAGAAAGAACGAAAAGAAACAGGAGACGAAGAGAGAAGGAAGCCAAGGTAATTATAAGGAAAGAAAGAATGAAGGAAATAAAAAAGGATATTTGATAAAGAAGGAAAATAAGAGAAAGAAGGAAAGAAAGAAAAACGAATAGAGAGAGAAAAGAAAATGTCTAGGAAAGATAGGAAATAGATAGATAAATGGTTTATTAATAAAAATCAAGACATCATCGCGGCTAAGGCCGAAGTGCGATGTATTCATAATTAATAAAGACACAAAAAATATTCAAACAATAACACAGATAATTACAAAATAAATAATACGGATAAAGTATGGTATTGGAAATAATGATAGATGGAACAAAAAAGGGCAAGCAGAAAGGATAGGCTATATATAAAAGAAAGAAAAAGGAAAAAATGTTCAAACTTCAAGTAAACAAAAAAAATCCAATCATGTAATAAAACTCATAATTTCATTTGGTGTTTTTTAAATGTATTTTTAAAATTTAAAATTTTAGAAATGAATAAAATTTCAAATTGAAACATATATTTTTTTATATTGTTTTTTTATATTGTTAAACTTAAAACTACACCGCGGCACACCAAGACTCAAAACGAAAGCTGAAACAACTAGATCTATAAAAAGTCAATAACTTGTTCCTCCGATTACATCTCCAAATCATTAATCTGAGAATCCATAGCATAATTATAAGAATTTCCCGCCGATTTTGTGATTATTTTGGTGGAAAAACTGTTTATCATGTGAGATTGTTTTCACCATTGAGAATTTGCTTCGATCCTACATGCCTAGCTATAGTAGCCTGCCACACACAGGCAGCAGGCCAGTTCGTTTGCAATGTACATGATGTATTGGGTTAGCAAGAAATCACCGCAGAACTTGCAAAAGTTTACAGTAAACATGGTAAATATCGATTTAATTGTTGTCCCTGCTTCGTCAGCTGTTGGTTATTTAATGAAAGTTCGTCACTTTTAAATGTATTAACTACATTTTGTTCAATATTCTGAAATACGGGACAAATAGGCGTCCCGGGAAGGGTTTGTCGGGACGCCGGGACACAGGAGCAAAATACGGGACAATCCCGGGAAATACGGGACGTCTGGTCACCTTGGTTGTCGATCACATACAAAACAAATGTGCTTCTTACTCAAGACAAAATTTTGGGTGGAAAAATCATGCTTTTGTTGGTGTTACTTTTTTTGTCCTTTCGCAAAGCAAGTCTCCAATATGGGAGATTGTCTCCCATATTGGATAGAGTCTCCCATATTGCCTGTGTGCCTCTACTGATAATATTTTTATTAAAATCGATACCGCGCCGCACTGGTTCTTTCGTTTAATTTTATGACAATTTCTCACGTTTCTAACGAAAGTCTTGTGACAAACGGTATCGCGGTAGACAACTACACGTTCAACTTTATTTATAAATGGAGAGCCCCTTACAATAGTTGTTAATAACAACGCGGGCCAAATCGTTAGGTGTTTGCACTGTGTTCAAGGTGTTTTTTTTATACATATTTTGTTAAATATCACAGAGTATTTTTTAATTGTACTTGTAGAGATATATAAAATATCATGCCGAAAGGGACAACTAACAAATTTTTATCCTATATAAATTTCGTAATAAAATTTATAATCATTGACGTCTTTCAAAAAGGATAACCGACCGATCAGGTGAAGACTACGCATATCACGTGATCTGAAAATCAGCTTCATTTTTTTGAGGTTCCAGTCTGTTGAAAATGGATCCATGGAGCCACTCGCAAAATTTTTTTTGTCCTCTGTGTCCTTTATGAATATGTTTTGTATCCGTCGGCCAGTAGGCCCTGGCCTTTAAGTATCTATTAGCACAGTCAGGTAGGATTGGATCAGGTGTAGGGACAAGACAGAGAAGTATTTGGATTTCATGGTTTGCTAATCATGGTATTGTCAATTTTCATTTCTTTCAGATGAGCATCCTCGCAATTCTGCTGTATAAAGAACATAAATGAGAGGATAGATAACCAGGGATGATGAACACAAAACACTCAATCTTACAACTGTGTAACATCTTCCGGACTATAACCATCTCTTCATGTAAAAATGTGCGTCTTCAAAGCGGTCTCCCCACTCGATGTTCATCCCTCCTTTCCAGTGATAACTCCACCACCTTGAGCCAGAAGTTGTCATTTTCCGCTCTGTTACTCAGAGCATCTACCTTAAGGACTTTAGTTGTTGTGGAAAGGGAACGTCATAGAGAGTTCCACACAAGCCCAGTGCTAGAAAAATTCAAACCCTGGAAGAATACACCTGAGTACACAATTAGACCACTTGGAAAGAAGAGGATTACCAGCCGGGATCACACAGGTTAGGTTAAGTTACAATTATCAGGATCTACTTATTTTTTGTATTTTCCCTGCTTCGTGTTGGGTTAAATGTCCTTTTTTGTATCAACATGGATTGTGTATATTACGTATTCAGAATCCTCCCTTATCCATATAGCTGTCTAAACTTATGGAGACTTCTTCAGGAATCAGTAAGATATTGATAATAAAATGAAGAGAAAAAAACCCAGCTACATGTAGATGCTATGTACAAGGTTATGAAGAAACTGAATGTGCATGTAAATGGATTTATGCCCTAATTTCTCAATTTCATTACATACTCCATTGAAGTTACAATATGTATTTCAACGCTATGGTCATTTAGTGGATTCATATCACACATAAATTACTCCTGTGTATAATTTTGGTGTGCTGTTGAAACCTAATAATGATGACACAAGTGGCTAGCTTCTTTTGCCAAGAAAGTGTTTCCTACAAGAATTAGGAGGCCAAACTGATGTAAAATCTTGTCATTCGTTCATGTGCAATACATGAGAATTTTTATTTTAAAAATGGACGTACAACTCACTGTGGTGACAATTCTTCAATTATAATCTGACAATATACGGCTGCCACCATTGCCAGTATTCTGATATACAGCTTTTCTGAGCTGTAGTCAAAGTTCTAAATTATGCCAATTTTAATGCAGAATGAAGTAGGAAAGATGTTTTCCACATATTTTAACCACCCCCCTCCCCCCTCATCTTGTTGAACAGGGAGGATAGTGTCGGGTAGAAGAGGAGGGGGCGCAAAGCGAAACTATCGTATGGTGGATTTCAAACGAGTTGGACCAGCTGAGGGACCGCCTTTGGAGGAAAAGGTTCTAGAAGTAAGGTAATAGTGAATTCTGTTTTGTTGTTCTTTGTTATACTCTGTTTTTGAACAAGTACTAGTATCTTTTTCAATAGTAGAGGGGGTGTTTCACAATGATTTAGGTATGACGTAGAATCACACTTAAATGCCTATATGTGTGCATTATAAAAGTCATGACCGCATTGGTCAGATGACTCAGATCATGCCAAGAGGACGCGCACTGTGTAAAGATTGCGTATCATCTAAAATCCAAGTTTGTGCTAGATTTTGACATAATTTTCAGAAAATTATATCATATTTCATTCTTACACCTTCCCACTTCTTTCCTTTTTCTCTTTTTTTTCTTGGTCGTGAAACCTCCCCCCCCCCATATCTGTATGCCAGTGTATTGGGGGGTGTTTCAAAAAGAGTTATTATCGTGTGACTTAAAGTCATGCTTAAATGTGACGGGCATGTGGTGTGTAACACACAATCTTATCCTCTTGGTATGATCAGACCAATGCAGCAGTGGCGTACCTAGGATTTTCCACAGGGGGGCAAAACTGCCAAAAAAATTGACAAGCAAAGAAAAAAGGTCTTCAATCACAAATATAGGATATTGTGCCAGAAAAAAAAGGTATTCAAGCTCGTCGGAGGGGGGGGAGCAAAAAAAAAGGTCTTTCTAGCTCGTCAGGGGGGGGGCATACTTCCTTTGCATGGGTTGTGACTCGTCAGGGGGGCAGTCCTGCCCGGTTACACTTCGTATTTCCGAAGCTTCGTAATTCCGAAGGTTCTTTATTCCGAAGGTTCGTAATTCCGAAACACGTAAATTGCCTATACCTCGATGTTCGTTAATCCGAAAACGAAAAAGGGTTCGTTAATCCGAACATTTGTGGCGTAATTCCGACGATTCGTTATTCCGAAGGTTCGATAATCCGAAAACGAAATAAGGTTCGTTGTTCCGAAGGTTCGTTAATCCGAAAACGAAATAAGGTTCGTTGTTCCGAAGGTTCGTTAATCCGAAAACGAAAAAAGGTTCGTTATTCCGAAGGTTCGTTGATCCGAAAACGAAATAAGGTTCGTTTTTCCGAAGGTTCGTTAATCCGAAAACGAAATAAGGTTCGTTAATCCGAAAACAAAATAAGGTTCGTTTTTCCGAAGGTTCGTTAATCCGAAAACGAAATAAGGTTCGTTAATCCGAAAACAAAATAAGGTTCGTTAATCCGAAAACAAAATAAGGTTCGTTAATCCGAAAAATGAAAACCGGGAAAGCAGAGGCAAGGGGAGGGGGGCGGGGGACACTGTTGCCGTTCAATTATCATATGAGGATGGGAAGGCAAGGGCGGCCGAACGAATTTTCGTTGGGGGTAAAGCCAAAAAATGAAACTCATACGTCAAAATTGGGACTGTGGTGATATTTTCACCTTAAGATTATCATCTGCTTGAAGTCATTGTCTGTTTGAATGTGATTAAGTAGAGAATAACTTTTTTGAAGTGACTTCTTATCATGGCAAAATGTATATTTAGGCTTTATTTTTCGGGAGAGAGTATAATGAGCGAGCGGCTTGGTAAAACAAATTCAAAGGTGAAGTTGTATAACGTTTTTTGTGGTCAGTTATTCTTAAAATGGCATTATTGCGAGGTGTTGCGAGCGTGAATCACAAGCTAAACTTTAGGTTATTTCAATAAAAAATGAAAATTAGTTTTTAAAAATCGGAGCAGATTTCTGCTGTCATTAAAAAGATGTGCATCTAACTAAAGAATTAACACGAGCGCAAAACGCGAGCTTAAACATACTGACCAGAAAAGGAACCTGTTAAAGAAAGCATTTAGTGACCTCTTTAGGATGCATATTTCACCAATCGAATGAGAGTGCGAAGCGCAAGCTGAAATTTTTCAATATTCCAGCCTGAAAACTTAACTTAACTTGTATACTTTAAAAAGAGTATTTTATTTCGAAAAAACATGAAAAACGGCATATTTATTTTTGAAAAAGGAACTTTCCCATTTTGGAAAATATTAATTCCCCTGTTTTTTATTCCATTTTTGATGCCCCCTGCCTCCCTCCCGGCGGATCCAACTTTCGTCAAATAGAGGGGGGGGAACCTTTTTTTAGCCATATTTTCCTTGATCGGCAGTTTAAAGTTGATTTTTGTTTGTTTCTTTGAAAGGGTAGTTCTAACAGTCAATAATTAGCTTTATCCTTATAAAATAAAGTAAATATGTAATAACATGATAAACCCTTTTTAAATAATGTGAGCGCGAGCTATATTTTTGTTAATATGATGGGCAATATGTTTGTGATCTTCAAAGCGAGATGCCTATGTAACTAAATTTAGATAATAACTGCTAGCAAGAAGCGCGAACAGAATTTTTAAATATATAAGCTCTGATCTGATCTAAAGGGGACATTTTAAGAACTTTTTGCAGTTAGCCATGAAGACGGTCGTGTTTTAGCCAATGGCGGCGGAACGTTTTTTTTTGGGGGGGGGGGGCAAAGTAAAAAAAAAAGGGGGCCAATAGGGGCAATTTGGTGCAAACGGATATTTTCACCATTAGATTATCATCTGTGTAAAGAGGTTGTGTGTTTTTGTAGTACAACTAAATTGAGCACAATTTTTTAAGTGATCACTAAACATGCTAAAGTTATATATTTACGTTTCATTTCTGCGAGCGTAGAGAGCAAGCGGTTTGGGGGAAAAAGTGAAATCTGAAGATGTAAAATTCACCTTTTTGGTCAATACTGTGAAAAGGGCATCCTTGCGAGCGAATCACGTGCTCAAACTTTTGGAAATTTCATGTGGGCCTAGAATGATGATATTGATAAAGATATCATTTACCCAGGGAAGCCACTTCAGTTCTGAAAACTATTCTCCCAGCTATTATTTTTTTTTTTACAAGAATGCTATAGAATGTCCAGTTTTCAGGTTGGAAAATCGGAAAAATTTGGCTCACGTTTCTCGCTCGCATCAAGTATTGTTTATTGAGGAACTCATTCTATTCCTGGTTACAAAAAAGAAGTATGAAATGTCCAGTTTTCAGGTTGGAATATCACAAATTTTAAGCTTGCGGTTCGCGCTCTCATTATTTAGTTCATGAGATATATATTCTATTCATGAGTCACTAAATGCAGTCCTTAAAAGATTACTTTCTGAAGCCTGTTGCATAAAACTTTTTACCTGAGAAAACTCCGGTAAAAACTGAAAACTAAGGTTAGTCTGATTTCCGCCAATTACTTAAGCACAGGGCAAAAACTCCTGTAAAAACAACCTGAGTTTTCTCAGGTAAAAAGTTTCATGCAACGGGCCCCAGGTCAGTATATAAACAAATTACAACTCGCCCTCGCATTAATTCTTTAGAAAGATACACATCTTTCTCACGATTACAAAAAATGCTCCGAATGCTCACTTCACGTCTTGTTACATGAAATGTCTACTAGTTTGAGCTTGCGATTCGCGCTTTCAACATCTCACAAGGATCATTATTAGTATTATTTTTATTTTTATTACCAGCAGAAGCTGTTATTAAAAATGACATCCCCTCCAATACAAATCCTATTATCTAGAGGTTGCTCGCACGCTTCCAACACACTTGATCCCCTGCATCTTTAATTAAACCATTTGCTTATAGGCAGCAATTGCTCAGATAAAATCGAAATTAGCCTATGCTTGATCAGGGCGCCATTCTTAATGAAATACATGCTTTGGCCCCAACACACATCATCGTTCATTATTACTATCATTGCATAATATCGTGTAATCTTGTAATGACAACATCGTTTTTGTTACCAAAATGAATTATTTTCATTTTCGGAAATACGAACGTTATTTAATTTTCGGATTAACGAACCTTATTTCGTTTTCGGATTAACGAACCTTATTTCGTTTTCGGATTAACGAACCTTATTTCGTTTTCGGATTAACGTACCTTCGGAATTACGAACCTTATTTCGTTTTCGGATTAACGAACCTTCGGAATTACGAACCTTATTTTGTTTTCGGATTAACGAACCTTCGGAATTACGAACCTTATTTCGTTTTCGGATTAACGAACCTTCGGAATTACGAACCTTATTTCGTTTTCGGATTGACGAACCTTCGGAATTACGAACCTTCGGAATTACGAACCTTCGGAAATACGAACCTTCGGAATAACCGAACCTTCGGAATTACGAAGCTTCGGAATTACGGATGTATGCCGTCCTGCCCCCCGTAGGTACGCTAGTGCAATGCAGTCTTGTCTTTTATACTGAATGCAATTCGGCATTTAACTGCGACTCTAATATGCTTTTCACACTGCATTTCCTTGACCCCATACTATTTGTTTAGCCGGGGTTAACGCCTTAACCCTGGACTATCACACAGCTCATGAATATTGATGATTTTGCATATAAGTCATACTTAAAATCTTTGTGAATCACCCCAATGGTTCTGAAATGATACTTCAAGTAAGGCTATTTGGCTTTTGGATTGTCCACTTATTCAGGGTCTACTGTATTTTCACTTATTTGATGTACGTTTAAATGAATGCCTTTGCTCAAGGTTAGGAGTACGACATGTAGGTACCATGTGCTGGATTGAACCCATGACTTTCATGTCTTGGGTCAGGCATGTTAAACCACTCAACCAAGGTATCTCCATGTTGACCGTTTTTCAGATCTCAGATCCCCCCACCCGCCTTTGTGAACTATTTTCCTATCCCTCGCAAATAATCCCAAAATAAGACGACTCGACTTTTTATGCAACATGCCAAAAATTCATTCAGAAGAAAACTTAAATGATTGTACAATATGCCTGCAACCAGGCTTTGTCAAAGTTTTGTCTCACATGTTCAGTGGTCCTCAGGTTGTCTGGATTCAGTTCAGCGACTAAAATTTCTCAACCTGAAAGTTTGGTTTAATTAGATTTCCTCAAATTATGGTTTATGTTGTCTTTCATTTCTTGAAATCACAGAAATTGTTAGAGGTCAACCTCACTCTGTTTCCATGTATTTTTGTCTCTGCGTAGGTATGATCCAAACAGGACAGCAAACATTGCCATCGTAGCTGGAGGCAACAGGAAGCGATACATCATTGCATCAGCTAATATGGAGCCAGGGGATATCATCAAGACTTCAGGGCACATTGGCAGGATGACAGGTGAGCCACTTTGGGTGCTTCTTGTTTGGTGTTGGTGTCGGTGTCAGTGTCTGTTTTAATTGTGTGAGTCAAGACTTCAAGACACTCTTCAAGACAGCTCATGTAAAACTAGGATTCCAGGATATATTGATGTGATAACATGTAGGTAAACATTGGTTGTTTCATGTAGGTGTTAAAAATGTGTCGGTGTTTTGATTGTGTGAAACAGACTGCCTGACCTAGCGCCAACTGACTCCTTGTTCTTAACTGACACCATGTTGTCTTGAATCATATTTTAAGTCAAATATGTTTTTTTCGCAAATTCCCCAGTGGTGGCTAATGAGGGTGATGCGTACCCCCTGGGAGCGCTCCCCATCGGGTCGTTGGTGCACTGTGTAGAGCTCTATCCTGGAGAGGGCGCCATTCGGGTCAGGGCGGGAGGAACGTCGGCTCAGATCCTGAGAAAGGTTGGCGGGCAGGTCATCCTCCAGCTGCCGTCCAAACTGCAGGTCAGCGTCAGCGAGAGATGCATGGCAACCGTCGGCAGGGCATCGGGAGACCAACATAATAGAATGTTCATAGGTGAGGGTTGATATCTACCCTTCATTATTAATCCCCCTTGTTGCATTTTCAGCTTGTTACTTGTTGTCAAAATTAAATTTGGTTCATAAATGTTGAATTTGTAGAGTAGAGGTCATGTGGTATTAGACCATGTTGATGAAATGGGCACAGCCCAACTGGAATTAGACAAAATTGTAAATGGGCTGAATGGCAATTGACTGATTGGTCAGTAACTGAACTGGGGTCCATTGGAGAAAGAGTTGCGTTTGAACGCAAGTAAAAAAAAATCAATCACAAGTCCCAAATGCGCGCTGTTGATTGGTTGAAAATCAAGTTGCGCATGATTTTTAGGGTTGCGATTGATTGCAACTCTTTCTGCAACGGGCCCCAGGTTGGAGAAACTAGAACTAGTCTAGATGGGATTAGACCAAACAGAAAGAAGCCTAAGTTGGTGTAGACCAAGTGGCAATTATAACGTGACAATATACTTCTCCTCCTCCTTAATGTTTTCAGCCCCGTCACACAAAGAGTGACGATCGATCCGATCAATCACAACTATGGACGGCCAGCAACGTCAACGTTTAAAAATGCAAATTTGCTCAAAATATTTTCTAGATACGATGTACATTCATACATTTATCTTTCTCTTGAAGATTCAGTGTGATTCTCTTTGTTTTGAGGAAATTATGACACTGATACATGTAGATTTCCATAGAGGTACAATTGATTGGATCAATCGTAACTCTTTGTAAGACGGGGCCCGGATTACATTAACTCGCTGCCTACTTCTATAATTTTGATCGTATTGGATTTAAATTATTTACTCTCTTGCTTACAGCTGTGGCAAAATCAGTAGTCATGCTGAATGATTGTAAATTATATGAGAAAGCAATAATGATTTGATTAATCAGTTATTATATTATGCTCTGAAGCCCATTTAACTCCCCAATTCTTCTACACCACCCAATACTCAGTGCCTGGCCTTTCGATATGTAATTTTTTTTTTTGCAATGCAGACATCGCACTTTTGAGATGGAGGGATGGGGGTTTTATAGGATTTGAGTATCAATTCAAGGAAAAAAAATGATAATGATCACATTTCTTCTGTTTCATATATGTTATATATTCCATCATCATTTCCTTCCACATTTTTATTGTTTTCTCTCTTTGTATTTTTTTTTCCATATTACAGGCAAGGCTGGTAGGAATCGTTGGTTTGGGAGACGACCGAGCAGTGGTCTATGGCAGAGGAAAGGAGGATGGGCCGGCCGTAAGATTAAGCCCCTCCCACCTATCAAAGTATACATGGACCCTAACAAGAAAGGAACACATATAACGGTTTAGCTTTTTAGTCACTTCTACATGATTGATTTCAACTTCTATCTTGTCAGAACCTCCATATAACTTTTCTTCACATTTCTGCTGCTTATGTGAGCCAATTGCACCTAATTTGAAAGATCAAATAATCTGAGATGCCCATTTCAGGCATTTTACCTGATATCATGCCTTGAGAACTTGCTATTTCAGGGTTAGGTATTTTTCCAGGCTTTATATTGTCCAGCACATATTGGGCTTAAACATGGTCTGGCTCCTTTTCGGGCCCAGTGAGTCAAACTAACTGGCATCCCTGAAATAATGAGAACATTTGTAATACATGTAATGATAGTACTCTTCCAATTTACATAGGGCTTTGCAGATAAATTGTATCCCCTGTCATTGAATCTTGGCTTGCCTGTATGTGTACGTCAGAGTGTACAATTTATTCTCAATTCATTTTTAAGGTGATTCAATTAGATTGTGAGCTGACTCAAAGCAACTTTGGTGAATAGGACGCCCCTGCCATACTGCAGGGACGTGTTTCATGAAATGATTTGTCTAATGTGTTATCTGACAGTTACCACAGTAAGAGTGCTTCTAAGCCTTCACGTAATCTGAGATCTTCACAGAGATATCTGCTTAAGTGTCCAGTTGTTCAGACCAAGTTCTATGGGGAGAGATCATTTTGTCATGCGGCCCCTAAACTTCGGAATACGATCCCTTCTTCCATTAAAGAAGGCATTTACATGCTCTGCATTCAAAAGTCGCCTTAAAACTTATTTGTTTAAGCGGTTCTATGATTGAGACAGTCTACAAATAGCTTTAATCCTCTCTCTTCTTTGTCTATTTTTCTATTATGCGCATAGAGACGCCCATGGGTAGTGATATACGCTATACAAGCAACGTTGTACTATTATTATCAAAATAGGGTAAAGTTGTCAGATTTTCAACGATGAAATGCTCTGCATGTCTCGCTCTAATACAAGAAACACCAGACATGAAATAAGTGGTACACGCACGTGGATGAACTTGTGTGTGTGTGTGTGGTTCGCATGCTCACCATGTTATCAGGCCCCCTTCTCACAAAGAGTTACAATAGATCCGATCAACCTCAAGGATATGGAAATCCATTAACTTCATTTTTTTTCCATTTGCAAAATCTGTCCTTTGAAAACAAAAAGAAGCCCACTAATTTTTCAAGAAAACTATGTTTGAATAGACATCCTTTCTATAAAATGTTTGAACAAACATGAATTTTAGATGTTGACGTTGCTGGCTTTCCATACAAGTAGTTGTGATTGATTAGATTAATCGTAACTCTTTGTAAGATAGGGCCCTGATGTCAACTCAACAAATTCATTACAGGGATCGTCTTTTTGCTGGCCAGGGGTCTGTTGCTGAAAGAGTTGCAATCAATCGTAACTCTAAAAATCATGCGCAACCTGATTTTCAACCAATCAACAGCGCAAATTTGGGATTTGCGATCGATTTTTTGGCTTGCGTTTAAACGCAACTCTTTCTGCAACGGCCCCCAGGTTTCTTTTTTTGGGGGGGGAATATTGATTTTGTTTTTTCAGGGCCCCATCTTACAAATAGGATTGATCCAATCAATGGCAACTATGGAAAGCCAGCAAAGTCAACATATAATGGCATGATTGTTCAAACAAATTTTCTAGATATGACTGTATAGCCATGAATTAATTTATTTCTTGACAATTTGATGTGTTATCCTTTGTTTACAAAGGACATTTTGCGAATTTCCTGTAGAAAAAATTATGACACTGATGGATTTCCATACAGTTACGTTGATTGGATCAATTGGTCTTGACCATGAGATTAAGGTCCAGTTGGGGTACTTTAGATCAAGAAGTAATTGAGCAAATAAATGTCTAATTCAAACATAACGGCTGAGCCCAGCAGTAACCTGCACTAAAAAATCACCCTTCCGCATTCATTATTAGACCCAAGTGCATACACTCATATCAAGTGTTTTTAGACCACAAAATTAGGTACAGTCATTCACAGAATAGTTTCAAATTTCCTTTGTGAATTGTTGTCATTGATTTTCGATACATTTTCTTCATTAACGGAAGTCTGCTCTTTTTCATAGAATTGGTATGAATAATGTATGTGAAATTTAGGAGATAAATTCTCTATAAGATGTGATTTATTTTCCTTTTAAACCTAATTTATCTGGGCTATTTCTGGCCAGGATATAGGGGGGGGGGTCAATTTGAAAATTCAATATTGTAATTGGGAAAGGATATTGCTCAAAAGAGCATGTTTTTATATGACAGCACAAATGGGGAGGGGGATAATAAGGCCACAAAAATGTCAATGGCCATTTCAGGAAACACTGAGGTCATCAATAAATTATGGTCTTAAGTTGCTTCAGATTTATTTAAATGTTGAGAATCAGATCCCAACACACATTAGGGTCTAGATTCACAAAGAGCTGTTTTAAGATAAGAAGTGCAAAATTTCTAGAACAAGTTGACTGTCACCAAATCAAATTGAATGATTTCAGTAGCTTTAAACAGTTATTACAAATATGTTATCGACGCAAGTTGTGTGAAACAGGTGTCAGTACCAATGATGGTTGTGTTACGTCAAAGTTCTGAATATTACCAATTTGATTCATGATTTCTTTTTGAAAAATCGATCTGTTCTGAGATGTGATTTTTTTTTGTTATATCAGAATAAATAATGTAAAGTGAAAATAAAACGGATCTCCGAATTTCTACTTTGAATGTGTTTGTGTTTATATTATGTTAAATGCTTTGGTGTCTTTAATGATTTCTGTTATGTTCAAATATTTTGTGACTATATAATTCGCCGCGGGAGCTGGAACAAAGTGAGATGCAATCAGTGTTAAGAATATTTTGTACATTTTACATGTACTTACCGTTAAATAAACATTATTTTTGCGATTGATCATTTATATGACAGGGCCAAAATGTAATATTTGGCACATCATGCTTCTGGTTGATTAGAGGAACGATTAAGTTCAGGTCCACCCCGTTTGATTAGCAGCCTCCTTATTTAAGCTTATCTGAGATACAGAATCTTGTTCGTTGAAATAAAGCAATATAAAAAAGTGCTCAAACTCGAGTCTTCCATAATGACTACCTACCCCTAAGCCATAATCTGGGTTTTAGCTCCTTGATCAGTCGACCATGATTTATGTTAAACCCGGGGAAGGGGGGAGGCACTTAACACGTAAAAATTATCTCTTTCTGAAGCAGGGGCGGCGGAACGTGTTTTGTTTAGGGGGGGGGGGCAAAGCCGAAGAAGGGCATTTCAAAGCAAAGGGATATTTTGACCAAGAGATTATCATCTGCGTTAAGTAGTTGAGTAAAGCCTTTTGAAGTGATTTCTGATTGATGGAAATATATATTTAGGCTTTGTTTTTCGTGAGCGAGTATGGCAAGCGAGCAGTTTGACAAAAAAATTAAAATCTGAAGTTGTGAAACTCACTTTTTGGTCCGCAAATTACTGTTAAAAGGGCATCCTTGCAAGATGTTGCGAGCGTGAATCGCGAGCTCAAACTTATGGACATTTCATTAACTAATAAGAAAATTGCTCATTCCTAGCAGTTTTTGTTATGAAAAGATGTGTATCTTACTAGAGAATAGTCGCGCTGGTAAGGACTGCATTGAGTAAGATACATATCTCCCCAATCGAATAATGCGAGCGCGAAACGCGAGCTGAAAATTTGTGATATTCCAATCTGATAACTTGACATTCTAAGCACATTTTGTAACCAAACACAGAATGACTACCTTACTAAACATTAATTGATGCGAGCGCGAATTGGGAGCCAAAAATTTTGTGATTTTCTAATCTAAAATTTGTTATGTTTTACTTCAAAAAAGGTATTTTATTTTGAAAAAGGGCACATATCATTAAAAAAAAAAACACTTTCCATTTTGATAAAAGAGCAATTTTTTCCTGTAGGGAAATGGGGGGGGGCAAGTGCCCCCTGCCCCCCTCCCCCCCGGTTCCACAGCCCCTGTTCTCAAGATAGGGCACGTACGTTACGTACAAGGGTGTCAATAAAGGGTATACATTTCGTTAGGAAAACTACGGGTTACGGTCCAATTTGCGAGGGTATAAAATGACTAAAATACTTTATAAAGGATGTACTTTCTGCCCCAACACTACGTGTTTAGGGTCTGATTTGAGTGAGATGTGGGTACTAAACCTAATGAAAGTGAAGGTAAAACCGATGTCCGTGACACAATTAAGACATCGTTTTAAAGCTTGTTTATGGGGTCAGTTCAGGGAATACTTGTCAAGGTTATTGTTTTGTTTCCAATACATGTTAAGGGTATACATAAATACTTGTTAAGGGGTGCATTTTCAGACACGGAAAATACTTGTTTAGGGTGCTTTTTGAAACCCCATGGTCACGCATGGTATCCACTCGTCAATGGAAGTGCCCCCCACCATGGTGTTAAAGTGGGATCCTCAATTTTCACAAATTACAGATATTGTCCTTTACACATAGTCGACTTAATAATGACCTGGTATATTGTTTATGATATCGGCTTCTTATGATTGTCCTTCACCGGTTTTTTTTCTTGAAAATAAATAAATGAAATGAAATATTGATAACCCACATTTCCCAACCCCAATTTTGGGCGATGCTGGATCAGCACCTGGTATAAGGTTTGCATTGAAGAGGTATAGACACATTATTCGATACACTCTTGTGAAAAAACCCCATCGATTTACGATAAACCACCTAGAATGTATGATCAGAACTCTATATTTATCAATTTTCGTCTTTTATTGCCATCTTAATTGTCTGATTTATCAGAACAAACCTGATTTAAAAGCACGTTTCTCAAGTATCCCTAATTAGGGAAATGAAAGAATCTTCTTGTGGACGGTGTGAAAGTAAAGACAATAGCACAGAAATACATACACCTATTATACATGTATATCAAATCTTGTGACGGTTCCATGAAATTTGCTCCGGCGATAATTGCTCCGATATAAATTCCACACACTAGTGGAATTACCAGCTTTACCAGTCGTGTCACTCTTGAGGAGGTTATAGTGGCGTAGACAAATCTTCCTATCGGGGGGGGGGGGGGGGGCACCACCGTACCTATGGGGGGCAGTCTGTCCCCCCCCCCTGACGAGTCACAACCCATGCAAGGGACGTGTCCTTGCCCAACCCCCCCCCCCCCCCCCTCTGACGAGCTTGAAAACCTTTCTTTTTTTGGCTTTGCATTTTTTTTCTGCTACGAAATCTTATATTTGTGGTTGAAGAATTTTTTTTTTGCTTGTAAAATTTTTGGGCTGACGAATTTGCCTCCCCCCGGTGAAAAATCCTAGGTACGCCACGGGGGGGGGGTGAATCCATAGTAGGCTAGTCCTAATACTGATTCATATGCGTGTGCCTGAAGGATCCTTGATTTTGGTCAATAAACCTATGCTGTTACGACCGACTCGTTCAAATGTGGCCATAATTTCGGTCTGAAAATTATTATTCTTGACATGAACCTGATTTAAATATCGCAAATCATGCACCATATAAAAAGGGTCTTTACATTGTCATAAATTGTGGAATTCGTAATTCATTGAATAAATGAGACACGATATGTGATATATATAATGTATATATTATATAAATAGTGTACAATCTATTGTACAATATACTGGATTATATGTACGACAAATATAAAATTATCCCGAGTGCAGATTTATTTCACCGAGGCCGAAGGCCGAGGTGAAATAGGCTTGCACGAGGGATAATTTTATATTTGGAGTTCATATAGTCCAGTAATATTGTATGATAGAACGTTCACTATTTATTATAGTAAATAGATCCCTTAATCTAAGACCCCATCATGGATTTTGCCATCCAAAAATCGAAAGTTATATTGTACATATGTACAATATAACTTTTTGAAGGGAGGTCACGTGGTACAAATCCAGCCAATCACAGCTCGTATTTTACTACCACTATTTACTATAATAAGATATAATTATTCCTATTGCTTGATTTCTAATTCTTGATATGAAAAAATCACTTCATGATTAAAATTAAGCTAAACTTTAAAATGTCCTAACTTTCTTATTTTACATCGGATTTTGATGAAATTTTCAGTGTTATGTTTGTTGGAATTTTCTCCTTTTATTCAAATAAACTTTTTGTTGGGCTTGTCCTTTAAAAATCCAATTAAAAAATGTATCTCATAAATAGAAGTTTGAGGAAGAGAGATATGAGCACAGAGGAAGAGAGAAATATAGTAATGGAAAGAAAGGGGGAGAGAGGGGGGCATGAACTCCAAATAGAGAAAATTGAGTGAGGTAGAGAGAAAAAGAGAAAGTGGTGAAGAGGAGAGTGACATGAAGAATATAGAAGACAAAATATTGTCAATACACACCATTTCACTCGAACATTTTCGAAACTCGGTACTACTGAAAAATTTTGTACAACCTCGGCTGCGTCTCAGCGATATGTGATTTGTATGGTATTCAACAAACCAATATTTCGCCAATCAATATCAAATTATCGAATTATAAATTCCGTATACTATAAAACTAAGAAAAGCAAAGATTAATTGGCAACTTTCCTATGCTATCAGATGTTGCTTAATTAGTCCCGTTAATGTTCATTGTGCATCTGAAGAGTTTTCGATATGTTAGAAGGGTCATTTATTGAGGGTTCTTTTTATTTCACCTCACCCCCCCCCCCCCCTCACACAGGTGTTTCTCGGGACATAATTTCATCGATATTGCCTAACTCTAACTCACTAATTCTATCAACCATACCAAACGAACACCCGTTGCTTGATTCTTCACCATGGATCTGAAATGTCCCTTCGCCATAGTCACTATCAATGTCATTGTCTATTTCAATCGTTGGAATACTCCAATCGACTTCACTTGAATTAGTAGGTAAAGGATCAATGGTTTGACGATGCAATTCGTCGTGATTTGCATTATATATACTCGCATCAGATGAGTCGCCATCGTCGTAACTGTTTTCGTGGCTTTCACAGTCTCTCTCAAAATCGTCCGCCCGTATAAATGACGATTCATTTGAGGCTTCGTATGAGCTTCGATGTGGATCAAAGAAATTGTGTCTTTTTGCCAGAACTTGATGGGTAACAGCAGCAAACACTCCAGACAGTTCTTGTGGATATCTTGTCGTTTCACTTCTGGTGAATCTCGAGCCCGGGGCTTCAGCGTGAATCAATGCCTCTGTGACGACACGATTATTTGCATTAATGTGGATACCCTTTCTTTCTGGACATTTTTCTGCAGCTGGGACGAGGTTACGATGATAAATGTGGCGGATCATTGGTTTAGTCAACGTCTCACACGCGCGACTTCCTGCCTCCTGATCATGGGCTGTGACCAAGCGGTCTTTTCTTTGGTTACCTACAACATGTCCTTTGCCTCTGCATAAATATGTGTGTTTTACCACCATCTCGCTAAGAACTACATTATCGTCCGCTTGTAGAATATTTGGATCTGAAAAATGTTTCCGGTCGAATGCTTGCACCAAGTCTTCAGGCCGTGGGGGTATGGGAGGTGGAGGATGATCGGGTCTGATGTCACGTTGTGATAAACGAATGTGACCTAACACAGGGAAGTTTCTGTTGATTTGTCTATGATCGTCATCTTCAAGATCCTCATGAGGCCCTGTCACAGGTTCCGTTACCAGACTGTTGTTGATATCTTGATAAATAACTGATCTTGCCTTGATAGATATTTTTCTGCAGTTTCGTCCACATGGTGAAAGTTTGACTCCGTTAAGGACGACTACCAAAATCAGTCCAACAATAAGAAAGGAAATCGTGAGATTAGATATTAATGGAGATGATCCTCTGACATTGAATGCATCATTATCCCCTTTCGGTAATTCCCCTGTTCCTTTGATTACATCACCTAAAGATGGCACTGTTGGGTCATTTGTAGACATGCTGCCTTGGGTCAACAGTTTAGTCAACGGCAGTTGCCTTGAGGATGTAGTCTTTGGTAGGACATCAAAATGAGATGTCAACGGCGTGGTTACGTTACTCTTAAGTTTCCATGATGGATCACAAGGGAGGAAATTTATCGGAATTGAGGTCAGTCGCTTATTTTTAAAGTTTACACACTTTATGTTCGTGACGTCAGACCTGCCCTGCGGTAAAATAAGGTCTAACGTCGATAAGAAAGAAATGTCCACCATTCGAATGCGATTGTTTGTTATTAGTTTGTGTAACCATTCTACCCTGCAGTCACATTGAATGGGGTTTTGAGACAGACGCAGTTCGAATTCACCAATCCTATTCGGTAGTACATCCCGAGAGAGTGTTTGCAGGGCATTTTTTCGTAGATCAACAAATAACAACCGTCTCCCGCTGAATGTATAAGACCCCATGGAAGAAATTTCGTTTGATCTTGCATTTATTCCTATTAACGAAGGAACGGATCTAAATGCGAACGAATCTAACCGAACAATATAGTTGTTTGATATATCGATGTATTTCATGGATTGAAGGCCTTCAAAGAAAATTTCTTCGATAGATTGAAGATCGCAATATGATAATATCAAGGAACGCAACTCGACTAAACCTTGGAAGATTCCCCTATGTAGGAGAGATTCTATTCGGGTCCTGGAAAGATACAGTATCTCCAGAGAAGTGAGAGTCCAAATGGTGTCAATACCTGGAGTTGTAGAATGGCTACAGTTTGACAGTTCGGTATCTATGCTGGTAAGGTTATTCCTCCCCATGTCAATGAAGACCACGTTGTCGAGGTCAATATTCCAACAGTCAGACAAATAACCAATATTGTTGTTCTGGAGATATAGGTGTGTTAGCATACGAAGTCCGGCGAAGGTGTCTGGCATCAGCGTCACTATTTTGTTGTTGTTAAGGTAGAGGCTACCAAGAGAATCCATTCCCCGAAACGATCTCGGTTCAAGATGATAGATCGCATTGGATTGGAGACTTAATGTTTCCACCGACCTCAAATCAGAGAAATCTCCTTCATGGATGATAGCTATGGAATTATACTGCAATGACAGTTCCTCAAGGCCTTCCAAACGATTGAAGGAATTTTGTATTGTCCTTACATTCGCTGATTGCAAATCGATTCGGGTTAGGCTGGTCATTCCAGAGAATGAACTTGGTTGGAGGCGCCTGAGTTTATTTTTCGAAAGTTGTAGAGTCGCCAGCTTCCCAAGGTCCCTTCCCCAGCCAACCTCTATCGTCTCGATAGAGTTGTTACGGATTCTCAGATCAAAGAGCGATGTCAGGAAACTGAACGAAACATACCTTAATACTTTAAGGTTGTTATTCTGCAGGTCAAGATACTCGAGATTAACCATTCCTTCAGTCCAATTGCTATGTAAGTGCTTAATTTTATTGTTTGAAAGGTTTAAGTATTCTAGGCGCGAAAATGAGCACCAATTTGTGAAATCAATCGAAGAGATTTGGTTTTCGGACAAGTCTATGCGTGAGATATTTTCAGCGCCGTCGCACCATCCTCGAAACAAGGTTTTGATTTTGTTGTGACACAGAAGAATGTTTGTTAAGTCACCGAGTCCAAGGAGCGTTGCGTTGTGCATCGCAGTCAGAAGATTGTTGTTCAAAGACAGTCGGAAAAGGTTTCCGACGTCTCTCCCCCAGGCAGCTTGGAGATACTGAATCGAGTTGTTGTCGAGGGACAGTACCTTCAGAGAAACGGCCCCTTCAAAACTCTCACCCAGGACACTATCAAGATTGTTATTTGCCAAGTTCACGAACGTCACTGAAGAAGGTATCCTTGGTATGCGATTGAGGTTCCTGCCATAGCAGTTTATCGATTCATTGGTCGTAGAGCACCTTCTGAATGAGGCCATGGTAACGTCCGTTACAAGCAACCCCACCAATGTCATTAAAACACTTGCAGATAGCTGATGTATTATATCCATTGTAGCCAAGCTGTGGTTGAAGGGAAAAGCAAAAATCTGCGGAAGAATGACAAGAATTTAAATGAAAATTCTACAGCGTTACGTTACTGTCTGTGCAATGCTTCTGTAAATTACTACATACAGACAATGGTGTATTTCAGATGTGGGTTATGACTACTAGTGGTTGTACGTTTATTTTCAGGAAATATTATGCTTGAAATGTTTGCATATCATTTCATAGTTCAGGAAGATTCAAACTTTGTCGTGACTGATATCCGTACCCGTTGGTGGTTAATTCAGACGTTATCATCCCTTGCGATATATAACACGCTTTTCGATAATCGTCGCTAATAGAATAACTAAGTTTAGGTATTATGCGATAATGATTAACCTACATCAGGCGTAAAATCACTACACAACGTAAATCAACATACTAGGATTTTCAAACGCTACATTTTATTAGAATATTTAACTTACAAGAAGTTCTATATCTCATGTGCTGTTATTTCCAACACCAAAATCCAGTCAATAAGGACATCACCTCCTTTGAATGATATATCGAAGCTGAAACTAAGATATCGGCCTATACAACCTTTCAAAAAGATATGGATTTGTATTTGAGAAGGATCGAAAGAGAAATATGAAGAACGAAGAAAGGCTGTGGTATATAACACTACACGCTATGGTTTTTCCAAACCCATGTCACACTGTTGTTGTAAG
The DNA here is from genome assembly GCF_018143015.1 of Lytechinus variegatus. Lineage (NCBI taxonomy): Eukaryota > Metazoa > Echinodermata > Echinoidea > Temnopleuroida > Toxopneustidae > Lytechinus > Lytechinus variegatus. The sequence goes on along the minus strand of NC_054755.1, from coordinate 6,940,155 downwards.
TTTTATATTTTCGATTGTCATAAAGTTCAAGCGTCTTGTCTACATTTTTCTCACGGTTTCAGGAGGATAATATTTTCTGGTTTCAAAAACAGGTGGAAAGGATTTGATGATCGAATATTAGCTTTCTTTCTTTTTTTCGATTTTAAACATAATATGTGGTTATCAAAATATAAAGTTACGCAATTGGTTGTTTATCAAACGAAAAAGTACAGTTTTAAATTGTTGGATGACATCACCGTTTACGTGTATATTCTTCATTTCATGCCGAAAACAGAGATGTTTTAGGTAAATTTGGGAACCTTTTTAAAATTGCAGTGTGACTGAAGCCCAATTTGTTAGAACGGGCAAGTGCACTATCACGATAAGTTGACATAAATATATGCGTGTCCTTCCATATCCAGTGATCGAAAGTAAAATTTCACTTTCAATAGTACTTGGGATTTTACCAGATGAAAATACGTGCAACGTGTCCTTAAGTTAACCAATGTTAAAGAATTAATATAGAAAGAGGAATGTAATAAACCAAATCCATTTTTTTATTTTAACATTATTCCATCTTTGTTATGATATTTTTGTATTTACCAATCACATTCCAGTACGAAACTCTTCATATATTGCTTCTTACTTTATATCAAGCATGTTGACACAAAACATATTTATTGCTTTGATAGTAACCTGCAATTAAATATTAGTTTATTTCTGGATGACAATGCACGGGGTAATTTCGAACTCCCCATATGCCTCAAGTGATTCTGGGGCCCGTTGCAGAAAGAGTTGCGTTTAAACGCAAGTCAAAAAATCAATCGCAAGTCCCAAATGCGCGCTGTTGATTGGTTGAATATCAAGTTGCGCATGATTTTTAGAGTTGCGTTTGATTGCAACTCTTTCTGCAACGGGGCCCCTGAAGGAAAATATGAACTTGAGAAGAAGAAGAGTTTTCAAAATGCAGGTCTATTATAAATCCAACTATTTCCTTAAAATAAACTGCGAATCCGTTAGATCTTCTTGCACCTCTCCCATCGCCCTCCCCCCTCGTTCAAAGTACCACGGCGCCGCCCTTAGTTTCTATTCTTTATACATGTATTCTCTTTGATTTATCTCTTTAATCTTGAAGCACTTGACCCGTGTTTGTTCTCCCATTGAGCTGCTATAGACGTATCTCCTTTTGCTTTCGATATTATAAGAATGCTCTTGGATTGATGATCTACAACAAAAATATTTAGAAATTGGTAGCTATCGGATGAAAACTTTAATGAGACGCTGTCATCTCAAATTGAGTTTTTTAAGTTATTAAAGGGATGGTCCGGGCTGAAAATATTTATATCTTTATACATAGAGAAGAATTCTCTGAGCAAAATGCCGAAAATTTCGTCAAAATCGGATAACTAATAATAAAGTTATTGAAGTTTAAAGTTTAGCAATATTTTGTGAAAACAGTTGTCATGAATATTCATTAGGTGTGCTGATGATGTCACATCTCCACTTCCGTTTTCTTATGTTATTACAAGAAACATTTTTTTTTATTCTTTCTTATATGAATAATATGTCTCCCTTATTATGAAATAAGTTGCAGCAAAAAAAAATCTAATACACTAGATCAGTTTTCAATCAAATTTTTCTCGTTCTTGGAGGGAAAAAATTGAATAGACCTTATTTCATATAATAAAATACCAAAGAACAAGTGGAGATGTGACATCATCAGCACACCTAATGAATATTCATGACGACTGTTTTCAAAAAGTATTGCTATAAACTTTAAACTTCAATAACTTTGTTATTTGTTATCCAATTTCGATGAAATTTTTGGCACTTTGCTCAGTGAATTCTACTCTATTTATTAAGCTATACATACTTTCAGCCCGGACCATTCCTTTAATTTGAGAGTTTTAAATATACATGTATTTTACTACCACAATTGTGCTAGTCTCACAAAATAAAGAATGTTAGTCTCTGCGGATTTTCACCTCTTCTCATGCATGTCATGTGTTCTCTTGCATTTTTGCATCTGCCATGTTTACCGTGGTCTCATTTTTACATGGTATACCTTACCCCTATCCAAGCCCTCTGCTAATCCTATGATAATGTGAGTTCCGTGTGAGTTACAATCTTGTGGCAATATCTCTCCCAGTAACGTCATCGGCCCCTTTCGACTTGTAGTCTTCTCTAATAATGACGTCAGAAAGTGTAGATGGTCGTCCTACGCCGTTTGTTTTCCTAGTTTGAGCTTGGTGAACTCCCTTGGATTCCTTCCTCCTGCTGCGGGAAGGTGAACAGTAAAGAACACGCCAGATAGACTGATAAAACTTCTCGTGCGAGAGTGCGTAGAGGAACGGATTGATGAGACTGTTTAGATGGTACAGGCCTTGCGCGACGTGGAACTCGATGATGATGACGGATGGCTCCACATGAGATCCTCCGAAAGAGATCCACATGAACAAAGCGATGACGAATCCTTGTATGAGCGCGAACAGGGCAACCACAAGCACGGATGCGCGTAGCACGGCATGTTTTTGTCTCGTGCGTCTCCTGTTTGTCGAGTCAGATGTGCGTTCTTGAGAAATCCTTTCCTTCCATATAGTATATATTATTCCTGTATAGCAACCGAAGATGATGATTAGGGGAATGGCGTAGATTAAGACAGCTCCAACAGCGATTAGATATTCAGAATTAGGCTCCTTCCACACTTCAAGTACGTTGCCTTCAAATTGAGATCCGAAGTATATTCCTCCAAAACAAAACGAAACTGAAAAAATATATAGAACGATATAGAGAATGGTTATTTTAGAAAGTGTCCACAAAATTCAATTTAGAAGCTTAAATAGGCGTATACGCAAATTCCCATATTATTATCAGGAGAGTAATATGAACGTTACAGAATTTGTTTTCACTTCTCGACTCTCTCGACATACAGTATCTCACATTCTCCCCCCCCCCCCTCTCTCTCTGTCTTAACATTTTCTTTATTTTGTGAATTATATGTTTTATTATATAATAGATAATAATGCAGAGCCCTGTTGAAGACCAGTGATTTTTATTGAACATTTTCATTGTACATATTGTGTAATTTGATACATTTTTGGTATAAAGCTGAACAGGCTACTCCAGATAAAGATTTACAATGTATAGATAATAAAATAAATAAATAAATGTTCAAAATTGTCTGAAGATGTTTCTCAAATAAATTCCAAACTAGAAGCGAGAACATGAAGATGAATAAGCGAAATGGATGACAGGTATGGACTCAATACAGATCTATACAGAGCTCTTTGCAGGTACACGTCAAAATATTAGAAGCATTGGTTGATTTGGGGGAAACCTTCAATTCGACATGTATATTATCTGATTTTTGTGATTCATAAACCAACCTTGTAAATTAATGTCAGGGCGGACTTCGCCTTTAAGAAGTCTAACTTACAAATCCAAACAGCCACGCAAACTCTTCTTGTCGTTCTCTTTGAACGATACTTCTGGGATCGCAAAGGATAGACGATAGCATAGAATCGGTCAACGCTGAGGGCGATCATCATCGCTACGGTTGCCATGGACGTCACCTTAAAAAAAGAAAAGAAAATGGAGAAATTAGAAGATTAAAGTAGGTTAGAGATTAATCCACCCACACTTTGACGAATGGCTACAAATATTTGCAAACCATGAACATTGTTCATTAGGCCTCTAGGAAGATAGACTCGTTATTATCAGTGATGCTGAATAGAGAGATCTGTCATGTTTCTTTCTAAGTAATCATAAATTATTATACTCTAACATTATCATTTGCGATTCTTCGTTCTTAAAATAAGGTGTGCATTGTTTTGATTTTCATACGGTAAATTAAACCAAATCAAAGTCATGGAACCAATCCCGAAGAATGATAAAGTTCATATGTATTCGCCTGTATTATCTTCAATTGTGGAGGACATAGGTCTACCCTGAAGAAGAAGTATTCTTCATAAACCAGCCCAAATTGCGATCATGGCAAAAACTGTCATCATATATTCATAAATGTTATGTAGTTAAGGGGTTCTTTGTCACAAAGATTGTGGTGACTGCCATGGTACCAGAGCTCATTAACTAATCAAAATCAAAATCAAACTTCAAATGGTAGAACATAAAATGGGTTCGCCGTGAGTGCCTGATGGGTAAGAATCTGGGGGAACTGTTAACATGTTTAAGCGCTCGTTCTCTACTTGCCTCACTTGTATATATACTTTTCTATCCATTTATCTGATGCTATTTTCAATTGGTCATTTTGCCCTGTATTTTACAATAAACAAATATATCAGGCTTTGAGAAAGTATAGTGGAATTATTCATCCGAGGTTGATCTGGCAATTACTAAATATAGTAGTTTTGCCAGTCCAACCGAGGATGAATAATTCCCACTATACTTTCGAATAAAACGCCTGATATATTTGTTTTATATCCTACTTTTAATAATTTATAAACAAAATCTATGCGCTGAGCTGGCAAAGTACGGTTACTTGCCTTGAATTACCTACTTTTCTCCGAGCCACCGCGCTCAGCGGAACTCAGATAAGTGCCTGCGCTGATGATGATGATGATGGTGATGATGATGGTTATGGTGATGATGGTGATGGTCATGATGATGATGATGATGGTGATGATGAATGATGATGATGAAGATGATGATGATCAATATGATGATCAAGATGATTATGATGATGATGATGATGAAGATCATGATCATGATGATGATGGGGATGAAGAGGACGATGAAGATGATGATCATGATGATGATGAAGATGATGATCATGATGATCATGATGATGATGAAGATGATTATGATGATGATCAAGATGGTGATTATCAAGATGATGAAGATGATGATGAGCATCATCATGATGTTGATGATGATGGTGAAAATGAATGAATGATGATGACTGTAATAATGATATTGTTGATTATGGTGATTATGACGACAAAGTTAAGGACAATGTTGGTCAGCTTTCCTCATTTGATCTTACCATCTCCATGTAATATACATATTTCTGTGGGTTGTAATATTCCTTCGGTTGGAAAGCCCCGACATAATACTCGTAGCAATTAAGCCCTGCTACAAACAGTAGCACCAGTACATCCGTGACTGCAAGATTCGCAAGGTACATGCTCGGAATCGTCCACATTTCTTTAGTCGCAAGAATGATACCGATTACGAGAACGTTGGCGATAACCCCGAAGATGATGTTGAACAACGTGACGAAAAACATGATGGTGGAAAGAAGAATGGTCAGTTCGCATTCGTCTTCAAGGAAAACGAAGGTGCATGAATGGTTGACTACAGTGTCTGTCGTGTAAGAGTCGTTTAACCCGACAGTCGTTGCCATTCTTGAAGTTACATTTATTGTCAATGTACGATGAGCCTACGTGTGTCCAATCCTGTAGGAAGATGAAATATTTAACTCGTATCATAAGTAGCGATGTCAGTAATCTTAAAATGATTGATGTTTCAATATCGTTTTAAAATCTAAAAGCTTGGTTGATTTAATTTCAAAATTATTTAGGTACTACCGTAACGACTGTAGGTCCTATATATTTATTGAATTATGTTATAGGTCCGATATAAAAAGAAACTAGTGCTGAATTTGATGTGCTTTGTTGAAATTCTGTACAGTCGTTATAAATGTTTGTAAAACATGAAACCACTAACATCCTGACATATCAAGTTGGCAAAGTAGTCACACGAATGTTACCAAAGGTGTTACATAGGCCTATGCAATTTTAGCATTCATCAAAATATAAGTTTTAACCATTGTGTTGTATGATGTAACGCAGAAAAAACATTTGTTTTCTGCTCTTGAAGTGGCAAATGCAGACAGCGACTTTAACACCAAAGTATGTGGGTGCTGCAGTGGCGCGTACTGTAATCCGGAACCTTGTGGATTAGTAGGCATTGATTGTATTTATTTACTTATTATTAGTTTTTTTATTTGTTTAAAAAACAGGGAATAGAAGCCCATTCAACAATGTGTCGGTCTCCCATGGGGCCCTGCACTCTTAAAATAGATTGGTCAAAATGACCAATCAGTTGGTTAATATGTGTCCGACCGATAAAATTGGTCAATATCAACCAAAATTTTGGTCGATTTGAACCAATCATTTGGTTGCTTTTGACCAATTTTATCGGTCGGACACATATTAACCAACATATTGGTCATTTTGACCAATCCGTTTTTAGAGTGTGTGAGAGTGTACATAACATAACAATTAAAACAATTCATTTATAAACAGCATCGTAATAAGAGAGTCATAGATAAATTGGTATGTACACGTGAAGGAATTGTAGTCATGGTTACGGTGTTCTATTGTTACACATATTTATAAAAAAAAAATGAGACCTGGTTCTCCACGATTATCAGGAAATGAAATTAGATCAATAAAAACTCACCTGAAAGTTCAGATCAGATTGAATGCGTTTGTCTATACCCTGAAATCTACACAAATTTCTGTTTTAAACCATCAATATATCTCTGGTTCAGCAATGTTCTTCGTAGAATGTGGATAAACGACACAGCCACACTATCCCGCTATCACGAGAGCAACCTGGACATGATGGTTGATAATCGTCATTTTGCGAATCACTCCCAATTCACAATCGCAGTCCATTAGCCATTAACCAATAGATCTCATCATATTGGACGGGGGAATGAAAAATCTAAACAGACACTGATCTCGTTTATTATTACAAAAAACCGTAATTACACTTATCAGCTTATTAACTCGTCTGACCGGTACCGTTGTATTGTGGTGACATTTATTTTCCTCAAAATTAAGCGGTGGTTGTCAAATTGAACGAATTGTAAGGGGATATTTTCTTTGACAATCCTCATATTAAAGTTCCATTGACAATATGGAGACCACGGTTTTTAATTTGGTAAAGCACATTTCCAATTCTGCCTTATTTGCAAATGCAAATGTATTGATTTACATACGAAGTTGGTTGCGTAAAGTGGCCTTTTCTGCTATTAATCGTTTATGATCCCTTGTGCCATTCTCAGAGTTTCAAGGGAAAATGACTTAGAAAAAAACTTAGATTTAATTATCTGACACTAAAAGACCTATAAAAAACGATAACCACTCCAGATTTCTATACAAATGTTCAGTCCTTCTAAGGATCACCTTTTATTAGACTAGTATCATGTTTTTCATCATGGATGTTCTTCATCTTATCTGGTACAAAATTAGACAACACAACGAGTTATGCCTTGTCATCTGCAATAATTGTAAGTGGAAAATTTTAATTAAAATATATGAGTTCAAGTTGATATAGATTACTTAATTGTGATGATGTTTTTTGGTTAGGGGTCCGACCTGCTGTAAATAGATCGGTGCATGTCTACTTTTATTTGATATGCATGCGCATTTTATTTTCATTGTCTCACCTGCGAAGCAAAGTGAGACTATAGGCGCCGCTTTTCCGGCGGCGACGGCGGCGTCAACATCAAATCTTAACCTGAGGTTAAGTTTTTGAAATGACGTCATAACTTAGAAAGTATATGGACCTAGTTAATAAAACTTGGCCATAAGGTTAATCAAGTATTACTGAACATCCTATTAGAGTCTCATGTCACATGACCAAGGTCAAAGGTCATTTAGGGTCAATGGACTTAGACCATGTTGGAGGAATCAACATCGAAATCTTAACCTGAGGTTAAGTTTTTGAAATGTCATCATAACTTAGAAAATATATGGACCTAGTTCATGAAACTTGGACATAAGGTTAATCAAGTATCACTGAACATCCTGCATGAGTTTCACGTCACATGACCAAGGTCAAAGGTCATTTAGGGTCAATGAACTTTGGCCGAATTGGGGATATCTGTTGAATTCCCATCATAACTTTGAAAGTTTATGGATCTGATTCATGAAACTTGGACATAATAGTAATCAAGCATCACTGAAAATTTTGTGCAAGTTTCAGGTCTCATGATTAAGGTCAAAGGTCATTTAGGGTCAATGAACTTTGGCCGAATCGGGGGTATCTGTTGAATTACCATCATAACTTTGAAAGTTTATTGGTCTAGTTCATTAAACTTGGACATTAGAGTAATCAAGTATCACTGAACATCCTGTGGGCGTTTCAGGTCACATGACCAAGGTCAAAGGTCAATGAACTTCGGCCGAATTGGGTGTATCTGTTGAATTACCATCATAACTTTGAAAGTTTATGGATCTGATTCATGAAACTTGTACATAAGAGTAATCAAGTATCACTGAACATCCTGTGCGAGTTTCAGGTCACATGATCAAGGTCAAAGGTCATGTAAGGTCAATGAACTTTGGCCATGTTGGGGTTTTTTGTTGAATAACCATCATATCTCTGTAAGTTTATTGTCTAGTTCATAAAAAGTGGACATAAGAGTAACCATGTATCACTGAACATCTTGTGCGAGTTAGAGTAGTATTCAAAGTCAGCACTGCTGGCGACGAAAATGAACTCTGCTTTGAAGATAGATATAATTTAAAAGACTAAGAATAACTATTTTTCAAGTATTTTTTTCCAAAGATAAGTTCCGTTACAATCTTGTGGAAATTTCTTTCCCCGTAACATCATCGGCCCGTTTCGACTTGTAGTCTTCTCTAATAATGACGTCATAAAGTGTAGATGGTCGTCCTACGCCGTTTGTTTTCCTAGTTTGAGCTTGGTGAACTTCCTTGGATTTCTTCCTCCTGCTGCGGGAAGGTGAACAGGAAAGAACAAGCCAGATAGACTGATAAAACTTCTCGTGCGAGAGAGCGTACAGGAACGGATTGATGAGACTGTTTAGATGATACAGGCCTTGCGCGACGTGGAACTCAATGATGATGACGGACGGCTCCACATGAGATCCTCCGAAAGAGATCCACACGAACGAAGCGACGAAGAATCCTTGTATGAGCGCGAACAGGGCAACTACAAGCACGGATGCGCGTAGCACGGCGTGCTTTTGTCTCACGCGTCTCCTGCGTGTCGAGTCAGATGTGCGTTCTTGAGAAATCCTTTCCTTCCATATAGTATATATTATTCCTGTGTAGCACCCGAAGATGATTATTAGGGGAATTGCGTATGTTAAGACAGCTCCAAAAGGGATCAGATATTCAGAATTAGGCTTTTTCCACGCTTCAAGAACGTTGTCTTCAAATGGAGATAAGAAGTATATTCCTCCAAAACAAAACGAAACTGCCAAAGAAAAAAAATAGTGAACAACTTTTGTATAATATAGATAAATAGAGTAGTTATTTCAGAATGTGTCAATAAAATTCTGTTTAGAAGTTGAAATAACACCAGGCGTATACGCAAAGTCCCATACCTTTATCAGGCAGAGTAATATGAACGTTCAAAATAGTCTGAAAATGGTTTTCAAACAAATTCTAAACTGGAAGCGAGAACATGAAGATAAAAAAAAACGAATAAATCCCTAGAAATAGCTGCCTGCAGGCAACGTCAAAATATCAAAAGCTTTTTTAAAAAAAGAGATTCTGTTTCTTTGGTTCATTTGGGGAGAACCTGCAATGTGACATGACTTTGTATATTATCTGATTTTATGAAAACAATCATGTTAACATGAGGAGGGCGGACTTCCCTTGAGACGGCCTAACTGGGCCTAACTTACAAATCCAGACAGCCACGCAAACTCTTCTTGCCGTTCTCTTTGAACGATACTTCTGGGATCGCAAAGGATAGACGATAGCAAAGAATCGGTCAACGCTGAGGGCGATCATCATCGCTACGGTTGCCATAGACGTTACCTTCAAATAAAAATGAAAAGGGAGAAATTAGACAATTATATTACATATTATATTATTTAAGTAGGTTAAAGAGTAATCGACTCTTACTTTGAAAACTGGCTACAAATATACAAACGTGTACATTGTTCATTAGGCTTTTGGGAATAACGTACAGACCCGTTATATCAGTGGCGCTGAATAGAGTGATCTTCAAATATTTTTCTAAGTAATTTCAAATTATTATACTCGAATATTTCCATTTATGATTCTTCGTTCTTATGCACTGTAAAGTGCATAATTAATCTCTAATAATGAAGTTCATAAGTATAAATTATATTTCGGGATCATACCAGCCCAACTTGCGATCATGGAAAAAAACTGTCATGATATATTCATAATGGGTTCTTTTTTCAAAGAATTGTGGTGAGTACCATCGCACCAGAATTCATCAACTAATCAAAATCAAGCTTTTAATGGCAGAATATAAAATTGGTTCGCCCCGAGTGCCTGATGGGTAAGAATCTGGAGGATATTTTAACATGTTTAATCGCTTGTTGGTTTTTGTTGATTGTGATGATGATGATGATGGTGGTGGTGGAAATATTGATATTGTTGATGATGGTGATTATGACGACAATGATAAGGACAATGTTAGTCAGCTTTTCTTATTTGATCTTACCATCTCCATGTAATATACAAATTTCTGTGGGTTGTGATATTCCTTCGGTTGGAAAGCCCCATTATAATACTCGTAGCAATTTAACACTGCTATAAACAGTAGCACCATCAGATCGGCGACTGCCAGATTCGCAAGGTACATGCTTGGAATCGTCCACAGTTCTTTAGTCGCAAGAATGATACCGATTACGAGAACGTTGGCGATGACCCCGAAGATAATGTTGAACAACGTGACGAAGAACATGATGAGGGAAAGGAGAATGGTCAGGTCGCATTCGTCTTCAAGTAAAACGAAGGTGCATGAATGGTTGACGACAGTGTCTGTCGTATAAGACTCGTTTAACCAGAGAGTAGTTGCCATCCTTGAAGTTGCATTCATTGAAAATGTGCGATGAGCCTATGTTTGCCCAATCCTGTAAAGATGAAAATTTTAACTCGTATCATAAATAGCGATGTCAGTAATTTTAACTCGTATCATAAATAGCGATGTCAGTATTCCTTTTATTGAAATATATTATAGGTCTGATAAAAAAGGAACTAGTACTGAATTTGATGTTTCATTTACATTCTGTACAGTCGTTATAAGTGTTGGTAAAAACAAAATGCGACCACTAACATCCTGCAATATCAAATTAGTAAAGTCGTCACACGAATGTTACCAAAGGTGTAACATAGGCCTAAGCAATTTTAGCATTCATCAAAATATAAGTTTTAACCATTCTGTTTCATGATGTAACAGAGAAGCATTTGTTTCCTGTTCTTAAAGTGGCAAATGTAGACAGCGACTTTTACACCAAAGGATGTTGGTGCTGCATTGGCACTGTAATCCGGAACATTGGGGTTCAAATTAGGCATTGATTGTAGTCATGGTAACGGTGTTCTATTCTCGTAACATTTATTTCCATCATTTTAAAAAAAAATAGACCTGGGTCTCCACGAATATCATGAAATGAAATTAGATCAATAAAAACTCACCTGAAAGTTCAGAAGCCTGAATGCATTTGTCTATACCTCGAAATCGGCAAAAAATTCTTTGTTAAATCATCAGTATATCTCCGGTTAACCAATGTGTTCTTCAGAATTATGGATAACGATACAGCAACACTACCCCGCTATCAAGAGAGAAACCTAGACATGATGGTTGATAATCGTCATTTTGCGAATCACTCTCAAATCCCAATCGCAGTCCTTTAGCCATTAACCAATAGATCTCATCATATTCGACGGGGGAATGAAAAATCTAAACAGACACTGATCCGTTTTTTATTACAAAAACGTAATTACACTTGACAGCTTGTATGTGATCTGATCGGTACCAATGACGTTGTATTTTCATGATTGTGGTGACATTTCTGTAGATTTCTCTCGACTGAACATTAAGCGGTGGTTGTCAAATGTAGCAAACTGTGAGGGGAGATTTTCTTTGACAATCCTAATATTCAAGTCCTATTGACAATTTTGATATGGAGGCCGCGGCTTTTGGTGAAGTAGATTTCAAATTGTACCTTATTTGCTCATCGAAATGTATTGATTTACATGCGATATTGACTTCTCGAGTGGCATTTTCTGCAATTAATCGTTTATAATTCCTTGTGCCATGCTCAGGGGAGGTTTCAGGGCATATAGGGGCTTGCAAAAATCTTGGAATTTTTAAACAAAAAGGTCTTCAAAAAGAAAATATTAACACTCCAGATTTATTTTGATGTTCAGTCAGTCAACAGAACCCCATTTATTAGACTCATTATTATTATGAATTTCGTCATGGATATTTTCTATGTTATATGGTGCAGAAGTAGACAACACGAAAAGTTACCTTTTGGTATCTGCAAATATTGTAGGTGGAAAAATCTTGATAGATATGTGAGTTCAAGCCAATCTCTATACTTAAGTGTGACGTGCTGTTGTATGGGTCCAGACACTGAAAATGGACCCATTTATGTCGCTGTTTCCATTCTACATAGTCATTTCTATATTCTATTGCCAATCTATTAAAAAAAGAAACACAACTCCAATGCCTATTCCGAGTCAAAATACAAAATAAGTGACAGCATACAACATTGAATAAATCTGCTTCGAAGATATTAAGAATAATTCGAAGGAATAAATTGATTATTTATAAGTAAGCTTGACAAGGCAAATGTATAAGTTTATTCTTCTCGGGCACACTCTCACTTATTCCTCGATATGTAAAGGGATTCAAGCACCTGCTATTTTACGACACTTTTTAAAAGTGGTGTTCAGTGGTGCTCATAGGTGATTAGAACCTTTTTTGAGGTCGTACCTGACGTGCTAAGTCGTACTTTCAAGCAGTAACTTTCATTGTCATACATTTGATACAAGTAATAATGAAAGATTCTTATTGGCATCCCGCGTATACACAAAGCAAACCAAAATCACTGTTCCCACCTTCACTATCAAATGAAACAGCATGATACCGGTCGTCCAACAGGGCCCTTGGAACGATTTATTGACTAGGGGTGCTAATGTCAATTTGACAAGCAAAAAAGGGTTTCTGTAAAAAAAAATGTAGGTCATTTTGCCCGGGGGGGCCACTTCCATTTACGAGTGGATACCATGCGCGACCATGGGGTCTCGAAAAGGTCTTAGAAACAAAACGATACTCTTGGCAAATATTCCCTGAAATGAACCCCTAAACAAGTACAGGAATGTTTTATTGTTACGGGTCCTTTGGTTGTCGGCTTTACCTTATTTGGTTTAGTACGACCCCACCTTCTACACCTCGCGCAAATCGGACTCTAACACGTAGTGCTGGGGCAAAAAGGGCATCCTTTATAAAACATTTGATTTTGTTTTATCATCCCCGCAAATTCGACCCTAAACACGTAATTTTCCTAGCGAAATATTTTTTTTGTGTTTTTGACACCCTTATCACGTTACGTATGTAACGTGCCCTATCGTGAAAAGATCGACATCCTTTTACGTGGTTTTTTGGTCGCGCATGGTATCCACTCGTCATTGTAAGTGGCCCCCCGGGTCATTTTGTCACACCCTCCAGAATTCCTGAGGGTGCTGCCTATGGAAACTGATGCACGCAGCACCCCCAAGAAAAATCGCGGGGGTGCTTTAGCACCCGCTTCCCAGGGCCATGTCGTCCAAGTATAACTTCAAAAAAGCCACGTTTAATTGTTATTGCAACAAATAGAAAGCACCAAGGGATCTGCCTGATGTAATTAGAATAATAAATTTCGTGAACTTAACTGATAGAAAAATGATTGTTAAATTTTGTTGGCTTGTTTATTGGCTTTAAGTACAGGTTAATTAGAGGAAGTCCATGAAACCAGATGCATTAAATGATAGTATACAGGGTGTTTCTTAAAAAAAGGAGTTCAATGGTAGGTTATATCAAGAATACATATGTTACACTCGTGGTTTATATTTCACGTAATTAATTCATCAAATTTAATTTGACACCTTGTTTCCCTCACAATTGTCACGGGTCAGAGTTATGGCCGATCAAATGCGAAGGGTACAAAACCTACTTTTACCATGTTTTGGGTATTAAAATACAGATTTTGGTTTTATCGGAGTTTTTCCCTGCAGATTTTAGTGAAATGTCACCGTTCTGATATGTTTTGCAAGTGAATGTAACATAACTGGTGTCTCGCTGCAACTTTGGTTGGTGACATCCTTATTGTGACTTGCAGGTTCATGTTCAGCATGAGATATTCGTCGTCACAATCCCACAATGTTAAGAAGAGCAATGAAAGAAATGCAACGTCGACTGGGGAGGTACTGTGGAAACGTTGAATGCGTTGGTGCAAAAGCTTTTTTGAGGAATAATGGGTTCATCAGGGATTGAAGGCAGGCAGTTGATATATCAGTGCCAGTACACACAAAGAGTTAAGAGATGGGATAGCATTTCTCTAAATTGAAGGGAAAAACTCTGATGAAACCAAAACCGTACAACAAAGTGGGGTTCGAGCATGTATACATCAAAACCCATAACTTGGAAAAAGTAGGTTTTGTACCCTCTACCTTTGATAGAGCATATCTCTGTGATCCGTGACAACAGTTACACAAGCAAGGTGTCAAATAAAAGATGGTGAGTTACTCAGTCATGTAAAATATAAAAAAAATCAAGAATATGTGATGTAGCCTTGATAGAGCTGACCTTTGAACATGTTGAATTTCGGTTACCTTTTTAAAAACACCCTGTAGATCTTGCTCCAGAATTGCATTGAAAGCCTGCTGAGGTATACATATGATTCCTGAATACACATTGCCTACACTCTAGATATGGGCATGGGGCCTATAATGAAAGAGTTCTAGAAAACTGATCTATTTGTGGATTCTGATTACCTAAATATATATAGAAGATCAACCATGATAAAGAATAAAACTTGTCGGTCTATATCAAAGCGAGTGCTTAAACGCATACTACAGTATGCTAATGGCTTTGAAATCTTCAATTCGCCACTTCCGTCACTTATACCGTCAATCTAGCCTAATTATAGTCCAAAGAAAATTTCCGTTACAATCTAGTGGAGATTTCTGCCCTGGTGACATCATAAGCAAGATTATAGACCCCTTGCGACTTCCAGTCTTCTGTTAAAATGACGTCAGAAAGTGTAGATGGTTTTCCTGCACCGTTTGGATGGTTTGTTTTCCTGGTTTGAGCTTGGTGAATTTCCATAGATTTCTTCCACTTGCTGCGGGAAGTTGCACAGGAAAGAACATGCCAGATAGATTGATAAAACTTTTCGTGCGAGAGAGCGTACAGGAACGGATTGATGAGACTGTTTAGATGATACAGACCTTGCGCGACGTGGAACTCGATGATGACGACGGATGGCTCCACGAGACGAGACCCTCCGAAAGCGATCCACAACAAGGAAGCGATGTAGAATCCCTGGATGATCGCGAACAGGGAGACAACAAACACGGATGCGCGTAGCACGGCGTGCTTTTGTCTGGTGCGTATCTTGCGCGTCGCGTCAGATACGCGTTCGTTTGCAACCCTTTCTTTCCAAATTGTGTAAAGTATTCCCGTGTAGCAACCAAAGATGATGAGTAGGGGGATGACGTACATGAATACAGAGCCAAATGGGATCAAATATCTTGTTCTTGGTTCCTTCCACGCTTCAAGAGCGTTACCTCCAAATGGAACACCAAAGTATAACCCTCCAAAGCAGAACGAAACTGCAAACATGTAAGGAAACAGAAACACGAAACTTCAATTGAGATAACTGGCCCGAATTTACAAAGGTGTGTTCGAAAACCATTGGTCGAACCCATGGTTTATGCAGATTTTTTAAACAAATTACGCTTACATACCTCGTATAATAAAAAAAATCCACTACTGATGCGTGCTTTGTCACAGTGCGCCAAATTGACTCTAAAATCTGCATAATTATTGAACGAGCTTAATAATTTATTATCATTATTGTTGTTGTTATTATCATTATTATTATTAGTAGTAGTAGTAGTAGTATTATTGTATCCTAGTTATTATCATCATCAATCATTATAATCATAGCTTTTATAATGATCAGTATTCATAAAATGCTATTGTCTATTCCTAGCGCTTTTCCAAATAAGAGAGGTATATGATATTCAATCTAATGAAGATATGAACATACACATATAGATTGGTAGTCCAACAATAAAGCGAATTCTAAAAGCACATTTTTGTTGCCTTAGTTGAGTACGCCATTTTATTCATGAGTCCACTGTTTTGAAAAGTGGATTCCTTAATAAGATGCTTAACCATAGCATCAAGCGTTAATTTGGCGTACTGTGGGTAAGCGCATCAGTATCGTCATATTTTTTTAGATGTAATTTTAGGCCGAGAGGTCTTTCGTAAAGTCATGTCGACCTATTGATCTGTCCGTCAACTCTTCTGTGGCATTCGTAAATTCCCGTATTAGATCTGAATTCGATAAGTTATCACAAAAAATCTTCAGAGTAGGAAAACGACATAATAATTTATATACAACAGCAATTCATACAGAATCATGAAAAGTCTTCAAGAAGCTCCCCAATTATGACGAGGAAAGGCGTATATAGAGAGCGCTTTCTCTTCTCAAAACATCAGTGACGTTGATTTTGCGAACACCGACTAAAACACGTTACTCTAATTCTAAGTAATTCTATGTTACATGAAATATTGTTGGCACTTCTAACAAACACACATCCCACACATCGTCATTCACACCCTCAACATTAAATATTCACACACTCAATCCTTAGCCCCACCCACCCACTTGTTTCCAATCCACAGTTTTACACACACGCACTCACCTACATTGTATATCATACGCACATCTCTCACACACACGCACGGTCTAAATTTATCCAAGGGGCACATCCATTGACGAAGAAATGCATAAAAAGGATCTCTTTCGAGATTGGGCACGTTACCTACGTAACGTAATAAGAGTGTCAAAAATATTGAAAAGGGTGTGTATTTCGCTAGGGAAAGCTACGTGTTTTGCGAGGATATAAAAAATGCTGTATAAAGGACATACTTTTCGCCCCCAACACTACGTGTTTATAGTCTGATTTGAGCGAGGTGGGGGCGGTACTGAAGCCAATGTAAGTAAAGGTATAGCCGACGTCCGTGACTACGTCCATGACATAAAAATGGCATTAAATATCGCTGTACTTGTTTAGGGGGTCAATTCAGGGAATAATCGTCAAGGGTTTGATTCCAATACTTGTTGAGGGTAGGGTTTCACACGCCAATACTTGTTAAGAGATGCATTTTCAGAATATGGAAAATACTTGTTCATGGTACTTTTCGATCCCCCATGGTCGCGCCTGGTATCCATTCGTCAATGGAAGTGCCCCCCCCCCCCGCCGGACATTTCCACATACTCGCACTCTCCTATACACACAAATCATACACACGGCATAATCCGATATCCTCACACACACCCACACAAGTACCACACCTATCTGTGCCATTTAAGCGGTTGTATGCTCAAGTTGCCATACTGTTGTACTTGTGTGTGGGTGTATGTTTTATCTATAATATTTATAATACAAAAAATATAGGAGTCTGCAATCTACGAGCTCCGTTTTTAGCAGCCTCCTCAATTCCCTACCTGTTTGTATGTTAATCTTTAGTATATTTTTTACGAAGAAATGTTCTATATGTTTCATTGCTTATATCAAGATAAACTAAATAGAAAAATTGAATTAGATGATATTTGAAGGTTTTCATGGTGGTACGAGCAATCGCGGTTGACTGTCCGTCTTCAGGATGAAGACAGACAGTCAACCTGTCCGAAACATCAAGTCTCCCGCCCCTGCTACCACTCTACTCGCCGACTCAAGCCAGCCTTCTTTCACCTACTCATGCTTGCCTACTACTAGGTTTTCCTCTTCTGGTTTACAGTCATTTTAAGGACTATACACTAATTTCCAAAAGAATACTCTACTTTCAAACCTCCACTTTCTCGCCTTTCCAATTCTTCTCCAATTCTATCCACTTTTCTTATCTCAGTCCTTCCAGGTGGGTGTTTCATAAAGCTGTCCGTAAGATTCGAATGACTTACGCACGACTGGTGACCCCTTCCTGCGCTAGATGATACACCCCTACGTCATTCATTTAGGACATAAGAACATATTCCAGTCGTACGTAAAGTTGTGCGTAGCTTTACGAGCACCTGACTTTATCAAATACCCAGCAGGACTTTACACATGGTGTACCGTAAATCTTTTACGCAATAATAATTGTAATCATTGGAAATTTAAATAAACGCAACGAAATTGAAATGAAATTTAATATCTTACAAATCCAGACAACAACGCAAACCACGATAGCAGTTTTCTTGGTCCGAAACTTCTTGGATCGTAAAGGATAGACAATAGCAAAGAATCTGTCAATGGTAAGGGCGATCATCATCACAACGGTTGCACAGGCAGTCACCTGGAAAAAAATGAATAAGTCAATAGAATTAGAATATTCAATTCAAGTTTTAAAGAATTGAAATGTATTCACAATTTTTACGATGTCAAGCTGTTGTATTGATTAATAGAAAATGGTAATACATTTCACATTTTTATAAATTATGGAAGTGATATATATTATGTTAGTTGCTGGCACCAGTACTATAGTTTTAATGTCGTGATGATGATGATGATGATGATAATGATGGAAATGATGGTGATGATGGTGATGATGGAAATGGTGGTGGTGGTGATGATGATCATGATGATGATGAGGATGATGATGATGATGATGATGATGATGTTGAAGATGATGATGAGCATGATGATTATGGTGGTGGAGAAAAGAAGGATAAGTAAGTTAGTGGTAATGATGACGATAATGAATATGATGATGATCGTGGCATTGGAAATGCGATGATGGTGATGATAATGATCAGATGAAGATAAATGTAACCATGCTGGTGATGAATATGATGTTGATGATGATCTTGAGTACTTAAATGATCATTATCCTTTCCTCCTCCTCATTGACGATTCTGTTTATAAAACAATACCGAAAAATTATAATGCAAACAATTATATTATTAGTTTGAACTCGATCTGTATATAGCCACCTCAATTTTACAATGTCAATACAATAATTTCTGAAATATCTTGTCGTCTTCCCTTTGTTGCAATTTTGTTTGCTCTTTGTTGTATTTTTAAAGTGTACCTTTATTTTGATCCCTCTCTTAAATGATGTCAATTACTCACGCAAATCAGTCTGTAAATACTAGTGAAGGCAATAAAAATGGCTAAATACAACTAATTATCTACGGTAGTGTAATAAATAACTCATATCAAAATATTTTTCAATATGAAAAGCTTCTTCTGTTGTTTTATATTCTACAAAGAGAGCTACAGCAGTTTTTGTACTTTCATTAAAGAAAGTAGGCCTACAAAAAAGAGCTAAACAATATGATGCGACTTATATTATATTCATTATTTAGAATGTGTACAGCTCTGAATTGCTTTATCTGTACTGAAACCAAAAGTAAAATGAAACATTTACCAAATCAAATTTTTAGGTATTTGTTTGGTATGAAATCTGCAATCATCTAATGAAAAACCTTAAGTGCTTGTGACTTTGGAACATTATAATCTAGTTGGGTTTCTCCGTGTCCAGTTTATATATTTTTTTTTGTTAGATGCCCTACTCACCCAATCAGTTTTCACTGTTAATTCGTTATGCATATCATACACTTTTAGAAAATTTATGCTGAAAATAAAAGAAGTTCCTGCAGCAGTCTCGAGAACACCTGTAATCTTACCAGATTGCGTAATCTTACAGGAAATTGGTATTTGGTGTATGGAACCTTACAAATTTCCTTTAATAAAACACCCTTATCCCCTTTTTAAACAGACCTGTTCTGTTAAATTGCTGAAGAAAATCCTGCTTTATGAATTTACGGAATGATTGTTATTGCTTTTTGCAAAATCTCCTTTTTTCTCCTTTCAGTGGTTTTGAACAGTGTATGGTTGACAAAATAAATCCTGGGTTTGTCAGACCAAGTGAAAATATGTTTAGAAATGTCTGATATTAATAAGTCAGTATATATTCTATTTTGTTTCACTTTGGGCCGGCTCTTTTGCCAAAAGAAAATAAAGAACAAAATCATCAAAGGTATTATGAAGAGTATAACAAAAAAAAATTAGGAATGAACAATTATCCCCACATTGCAGAATATTGACGATTATAATAGCGATGACTGGTGGTGGTAATGACGTGGGCGATGATGACGATGATGATGACAGTTGTAGTAGTGATGATGACATTTTCATATTCGTCAATAAAGGTTGAAATCTTTTATTTTTTAATCTTACCAATTCCATGTAATATACGAAAGCTTGTGGGATGTGGTATTCCGTTGGTTGGAAAGCCCCGATATAATACTCGTAGCAATTAAGCCCTGCTACAAACAGTAGCACCATCAGATCGGTAACTGCAAGATTCGCAAGGTACATGCTCGGAATCGTCCACATTTCTTTCGTCGCAAGAATGATACCGATTACGAGAACGTTGGCGATGACCCCGAAGATGATGTTGAACAACGTGACGAAAAACATGATGGTGGAAAGAAGAATAGTCAGGTCGCATTCGTCTTCAAGAAAAACGAAGGTGCAGGAATGGTTGATTACAGTGTCTGTCGTGTAAGAGTCATTCAACCCGATAGTAGTTGCCATCCTTGAAGTTGCATTCATAGTCAATGTGCGATGAGCCTACGTTTGTCCAAACCTGTAGACATTATTTTTCAAGCAAGGAATGATTAAAAATGATTGTGGTATCGATTTCAACATAATTATAACAAAGATGTTTGAAAATAAGATGCGAATGCTTGGATTATTTCTATATTCTAATATTCTAACCACGCTATGTTATGTATTATTGAAGGACAAGTCCACCCCATCAGAAAGTTGATTTGAATAAAGAGAAAAATTCAACAAGCAGAATACTGAAAATTTCATCAATATCGGTTGTAAAATAAGAAAGTTATGACATTTTAAAGTTTCGTTTAATTTCACAAAACAGTTATATGCACATCCTGGTGGGTATACAAATGAGGAGAGGTCATCCACTCACTATTTCTTTTGTATTTTACTGTATGAAATATGAAATATTCTAATTTTCTCCTCATTGTCAAGTGAAACAACGATTAATCCCTCCCTGAACATGCGGAAATCGCATTGTTTAATGCTATATGGTTCAGTCAAGTTGGTCCTTATTGTCAAATCTGTAAGAAGTGAAATATATTATAATTCAAACAATAAAAAAAACAAAAGAAATAGTGAGTCAGAGGCATCAACGACCGTCTCATTTGCATGACACAATAAAATGCCATAACTTTCTTATTTTACATCCGATTTGGATGGAATTTTCAGCATTATGCTAGTTTGATTTTTTTCTATTTATTCTGAAAAACAATATTCTTGGGTGGACTTGACCTTTAACAAAAGGAACGCGTCTGGCAGTCTCGCCTGCATTAGGCAATGCGATGTAGCAGCAGTGCTGCCTTTGCAAACAGCTTATGAATTATTCACAGAAGAAAATACTCATATGACAATAAGATATTGTGTCCGACTTTGACCATGATCATGTGACCTAAGACATGTGCATGCTTGATTTCCTTATGTCGATGTTTCGTGAGCTAGATTCATAAACTGACTAAGTTATGATGCCAATTCAACACATACTCCCAACACGGCCAGAGTTCATCGACCTTTAAATGACCTTTGATCTTAGCCATGTTCCTTAAACGCGCACAGGATATTCAGGAATACATTGCTGCTTTTATGTCCAAGATTCATGAATTAGAACCACAAACTTTTAAATGTATGATGACGATTCCACAAATACCCCCAACATTACAAAAGTTTGTTGAACCTAAATGAC
The DNA here is from genome assembly GCF_018143015.1 of Lytechinus variegatus. NCBI lineage: Eukaryota > Metazoa > Echinodermata > Echinoidea > Temnopleuroida > Toxopneustidae > Lytechinus > Lytechinus variegatus. The sequence goes on along the minus strand of NC_054755.1, from coordinate 6,918,408 downwards.
GTTTGACCTTGGCCATGTGACCTGAAACTCGCAAAGGATGTTCAAGGATACTTCATTGCTCTTATGTCCAAGTTTCATGAACTAGATCCATAAAATTTCTAAGATATGATGACAATTCCTCAAATAACCCCAGCATGGCCAAAGTTCATTATTCCAAAGTGACCTTTGACCTCAATTGTGTGACCTGAAACTTAGGCAAGATCTTAGATGGTACACTAATACCCTTATGTATAAGTTTTATGAACTAGGTTATATACTTTCGAAGTTATGATAACATTTCAAAAACTTAACCTTGGTTAAGATTCCGATGTTGATTCCCCTAACATGGTCTAAGTTCATTGACCCTAGATGACCTTTGGCCTTAGTCATGTGATCTGAAACTCAGACAGGATGTTTAGTTATACTTGTTTACCCTTATTTTCAAGTTTCATTAACTAGGTACATATACTTTCTAAGTTATGATGACATTTCAAAAACTTAATCTTGGTTAAGATTTCAATGTTGACGACGCCGTCGCCGTTGGAAAAGCGGCACCTATAGTCTCGCTCTGCTATTGCAGGCGAGACTTTAAAAGCAAGAGGGTACTGGATTATATCGTACTATCGTACCATAGATGTATTTTCATGCTCTTTTAATTACACTGCCGCTTGGAGAGACACTAATTGGTTGAACATCAAGTTACACATGATTTTTAGAGTTGCGATTGATTGCAACTTTTTCTGCAACGGGCCTCTGTTCACCTTAACCTCCTGAATACCAAATTCTCTTATTTCCATTGAGTATGTACATGGGATACTCGGTTCCTGTTGGCCATGGTAGGCAACAGGTTAATTCACTCTGCAAATTGCATATTCGTCCTTTAAGCATGTGTGTAGATTATGAACACGCTTACTGCCCTAGATGCAGCGTCGGCTTTCCGTTGTCATGGTTACAAATTTATAAAGAAGGTAATCATCAAACTTAAACCATTATTACTTCAGTTGCTTCCATATCACGTACAGTGCATGTGTAATAATGAGCATTTAAAAGCGAAAACAACAATTGAAATGCTTATAGCGAGAGAGAGAGAGATCATGCTTCAATATAACTATATGTCTTTTAAAATCAATCTACACCCCTCGCAGCATTCAAATGAAATTTCAGTTAAATTTAATGAAACTTCACTCTATTTTATTCAACTTATAGACCTATAGAAATCGAAGTACTTATAGACCTATAAAAATCGAAGTGACAGATCACTCGTTGATTTGGAATTGATATTTAAAACACTTTTAGATCGTATGTATGTGTCATATCAAAATAATGCACATTAGCATGATTCGTTAACCTTGAATAACTTCAAAGAGACTGTAGTGTTTCTTACTACATAAACTGATCCACAATGTGCTGCACTGAACCCAGGTGAGGTAAATGGGTACCGGTAGGAAGTAATTCCTTGAAAAACTGTGTGCGCTATGAACGCCTAGCTTAGCCAGGTAATATATGAGCGCCTTGAGCACCTAACAAGGTGGATATGTGCGCACTATAAATACCCTATATCATTATTTTTATCATGAATTTATGATATTTGTTTATTCATAATATTGTCCAGCTGTTCATTTATTCATTGTCTATCGAATGGATTGCACTTTAACTTAGCAATTTCGTATGCAAATGGTAGAATTTAATATGTTAAATGCCCCATTACCATCCCGCTGGAAGAACAAAAATTGCTAAGAAAATATGTGTCTGTCATTAGGATTAGTTAATTTTCGTGTGTGCAATTATCAAGAGCCAAAAAAAAAAGAATTTCAAGACTACATGATAAAGAAAGCATTCCCCTTCAAAAACATAAAATGATAACAGTAACAATATGATAATTTATCAAGATATCTAATTTTTACTTCACAATTGTACAATAGTACGACGCCCATATCCTCAGTTTTGTTTTTGTATCTTACCATTATTACCGCCTGTTATGTAGCTGTATTAATGACAATGATTATCAAAATGATGACAATAATGATGATGTTGTGTGAAGAAGAAAATAGTGTGTTCTTCGGTGCGGAACCCATCGAAGCAAAGAGTACGTAGCCCTACGTCATTTATCAAATTCTCCCGAGCCTAATTAGTTCCCTTCACGCCTTAATGGAAAAGGACAATGATTCGGGCAATGATTAAACGAAGATGGACGATAATTAGACGATGCTAATCAAATAGGGCAGATCTGCTGAGTAGAAGAAAGTTATTTACTAAATTAGAAACCTTGATACACTTCATGAATATATTATAAGGAGAATGAATATCAAGACTGTTTTGATTTTCATTAGCGAGGACGGCAGGCATGGATCACCAATTTTAGAAATGATGATTGCCTGAATCGTTATTGATCAACGAAACTGATTTCAGACAGACCATACGTTATTTCCAATGATGTACCATCAGTTGGTTTTGAGTCGGTGATGGTTTGATTTGACAGTCGTCTTTCAATCTGAGGGACATGGGTTCGATTCCTATACAGCCAAGGCATCTTTTCCGTCAGCAAGAAATATACCCACATCGTGCTACACTCAACCCAGGTGAGGTGAATGGTACTCGCTAGTAGGAAGAGAGTCCTCGAATGCTTGAGCTCCTCGGTAACGGAGCAAAGGCCGGGGGTAATAATAATAGCTGGGCCCGCTGGAAGACCAGTTTTTGGAGCTGAATTGGCTGCACTTGGTAAATAATATTTCACATTCTGGTTTTCCTTGTTCCTTTGTCAATGGTTTTATTACATTTCTCTTGCATTGATTTGATATTTTGTATCCCGTCTTCCAAAAATCCTCTTTTTCTTTCATTTGTCTTTTCTTTTTTGTCTTTTGTAAATATTTACTCGATTTGTATTCTCTCTCTATCAATCTATCTACCCAACGATCTATCTATTCATCTGTCTGTCTGTCTATCTATCTGTCTGTCTATCTATCTATGATCATATCTATCTATCTATCTAATGGTCTATCACACTCTCGCCCTCTTTCTTAATTGCTTGCTTATTCTTTGTTTTATTCCTCTCCCTTAATTTTTTTCATTTCCGTCCTCCACATAACATACAGTCTGTTTTCATTCAATAAACTTCCCTCTCTCTATCAATCCCATTTTGATTTACTCATGCTCGTCAAATCTTAATTAATGTCTGGATATTTGGCCGCGCAATGTTTGCAAATATGCTCATCTAAAATACTACCGCTTTCCTCACATGAGTGATTCTCATTGCTTTGAAGTAGAAAAGGGGATCCCATCTAGGGTACCTCATGTTCAAGTCCACCCCCAACTAAAATTAGATTTGAATAAAAAGAGGAAAATCAAACAAGCCTAGTGCAAAAAAAAAACTTCACCAAACACCAAAATCGGAACTAAAATAAGGAAGTTATGACATTTTTAAACTTTCTCTTATTTTTCGCAAAAATAGTTCAAAGTACGACCCAACGACGTGTCACTCACTGTTTCCTTTGCTTTTTTATTACAAAACATTTCAGTTTTTACAAATATGACAGTAAGGATCGTTTTCATTGAACCACACCATGCTAAAACAATGGTAATTCCATCAAAAGTCATGTTTAGGGTAGATCAAAACTTTTTTTCACAAACAATGTGGAGAAAATAACATGTTTCAAATGATGAAAAAATAAAAAAGAAATAGATAATTCAGCCATCTGGCTACGATTATTGATGTTTTTTTAATACATGTACCTGTATTATCAAGATATTACTAATATGTTTCTCGGTATTTCAATCTATAACTATCAGTATAATTATCAATGCTTCACAATTATATACTATTACACTATGACTATAAATTTACCTTGAAGCATGGGATTACTTTTGTACAGGTAATCACCCTCCTCGAATGTACCAGTATAATTTACACCCCCCCCCCCATCCTACTCTCTATGTTTGCGCTAATGTAAAAGAGACATGTGTTGTGTTTTTAATATTAAAGGCTTAATTAATGATTGCAAAAGTTGGTAGAATTACACAATCAAAACTTTGATAATGGCAAAAATACTGTCATGATGCAGTGAATATCATTTTTTAAATTGATTAATAATTGTGTTTTTTTTTAACTGATGATTTTGTTTCCGAAATGTAAATGTTAAAGCTTTGGCGACCAACTCGAAGCCAGAGCATGTTAGAAATTAATTTGATAATTAAACAACAGTATTCGAAGTGGAAGCCTAACACAGTTTTAACAGTGATTTCACTCATTTGGAGATATCAGAATTTAAACTCTTTTTCTTGAAAGTTGGGGGCACATTTTCGGGGAGAGGATACCACCCCCCCCCCCCTCCGGATTTGTGCCATTCCTGTGATATGATTTCCATGTTTTACCGACAGAGATCTCTATTTAGACACATTACCTTGTCGGATTCGGTGGTAATAATACACTTTTCTATAGTTACAAACATTCTCTTTAATATTTGTAAAAATACGACCTTTTTGACTCCCTGGACAAAGTGCAACTGTGATATGAAAATATGTCAATAACATCTTACCTGAAATATTAGAAGATTGAATTACAATATGGTTTTCCTGTGAAATCTTGGTTTTGACCGAAGGTTGGTGATATACCTTTCATTCTGTCGGATAGGGTTTCTAATTCCGCGATGGCTTTGGCCGAAATGATGTCAGCTTACAAAAATGCCAGAAAATTCTACAGCAACATGTAAATATTGATAATCCATACAACACAACACCACTGTATAAATGGAGCGTAACATGGTTTGATAATCGTCACAGTGTGGTTTAAATCACTTCTAAACCCCCATCATAGTCCATTAGCCATTAGCATACATCTCATAATATCGGACGGGAATTCAAAAAAAATCTAGACACGTTGTTCATTCAGCTCATGGCTACAGTCACACCAACGCAACCGACTCCTAACAGACCGATCATATATCAATGGAAATAACGTAATATCTTTAGTCGATCTGGATTCAATTTGGCTGTTGTGACTGGGCATTATATTTGCGACACGATATTACATGCTACCAGCCTATTATGTGGTAGCAGCATTGTTGACACATCTCTCGAGTGTACTCGACCAAAAAGATAATAAAAAATGGGGTTGTCAAATGAAAAGAATATGGGGGGAGATCATCGGAGATGCTTTGACAATCCTGATATGGAAATTCCATTGACAGTTTTTAGTTGAAGGACGTGGCTTTTAATGGGGTAGATTTTAGTTGTATATTACTTCCTCGGCGACACATATATCTCTACACTGCGAAGGCAATTACCATGAATATCTGTAGTCTTCTCATTTTTTTTAAATATCTTTTTTTCAGCGGTGGTTCCAAAATAGAAGGGATTGGCCTACAAAGAAACCTTTGAATGTTCAGAAAAGATACTCACTGATACCACAAAGAATCGCCCCATAAAAAAGCAGGGAACAAACTGCCGATGTTGTGTATGTTCATTTCGATTTCAACTTTAGCTTTAATTTCACAAGCCAAATAGGCAAAATAAACAACATAAATACAAATTACAATTTTGAATGTTATCATGGCTATATACATAAATTATATACGGACTGGTAGACAAAGAATCTCATCCCTGAAATAATACTTAGAAACATTAATGTATAAACAAATGACAAATTACTGAAACAAACAAAGAAAACTAATTGGCCCGTACTCTGAAGTCAGGTTTAACTTAAACTCGGGTTTGAAGTTGTGGTTAAAGTATGGGAAGCCAAAAGTATCAATTTTTTTTTGTTAAGTTGAACGTTTCTTATGTTTACTGTGCCTTTTCCTGATTCATCGATGGTGAAGACAATAATCTATTTATACTTGATAGACAATTATGAATGATTTGAGAGCCAAATGAGCTGAAATGTGATATCTCTACCGTTAGAGATTTATGTAACAATTGGCTATCCATATTTAAACCACAACTTTAAACCTGAGTTTAAGTTAAACCTGATCTGTGAAGCACAATTCAAAAGGCCTGAAAGACCTGGGGACCATTTCATCAACATTTCTGTCTGACAAGTTGTCAGATCTGACATCTTTCCTTGATTCTGATTGGCTGAGAGGCACTGTTACTATAGCAACTGTCGGATAAAATGGGACTTGTCGGATAAAACGTCTGACAAGTCCTTTCATGAAACGCTCCCCTGCTTACAAGGATTTTGTGTTTTTCATTTCTTTAGCAGTCAAAGCCCGACCGAAGAGCTTCAGTTGGTACATCATCCCATATAAAATTATGAATTCAGTGTCAATTTCCTCCCCTTTCTGTTGCAAAGTTAGACACCTCGGGGGCCAGTTTCATAACTACTTACAACTATTGTAACTTTGCCATTATTGTAACTGCCCGCAATGAACCCTTAATTGTGATTGGCTGCTGAGCCTTGTTTCCATGGTAGTTGCGATAATGCAAGGTTAAAACAAATTTAAAATCCTTTATGAACAGGGCCTATCTGCAATCGTTAGTGCAAAAAATACCACACCAATTTTACCAATAACAATATTTGAACTCGCCAGGTCTATTTAGACACTCAACCGTAACATGGCATTTAAACAACCCTTTTTGCTAACAATCGAATCAAATATTGTTTGAAAGCAATCAAAAACATGTAAACAGAGATTTACACATGGAAATAATTGTATTTCTATCTCTCCCCTCTCTCCTTCATCCCCTGTCACTATCTCACCGATTTTTTTTTTCTCCTCGTCCTCCCCCACCTCATTTTTGTTATCTTTTCTTTCCCTCCTACTCCCCCCTTTCTCCCCCTTACACACACACACACACACTCTATCCCCCTCTCTCTCTCTCTCTCTCTTTCTCTCTCTCTCTGTGTAACTTCCTCATTGAATGTTAAGAAACAGAGATTTTAATAATCATGATCTATATAGTGATGTACATTTTTCTGGCCATTTGTGATTAATGTTTTTTCATTATTTTTTGGTTTTATATAGAACATGTAGAATGCACTATCAAGGGTCAAACGACAACATTTCGGGTAATTTTGTTCCTGCAAGCACACCACATAAGTTAATTTCCTTTTTTTTTTACTAACGCGTCACATTTTCCTCAAACGATTTGGGATATCTTATTTTAACCATTTGTGATTATCGAATCTATTTATTTCTTCATTTTTTATCTCCGATCGCACCAAGAAGGCGTTGTTTCTCACAACAAAGTACTCGATCAACGTTTCTTCTTACCATTTGTTTTTATCGTGATTATAGAATCTTATTTCCTTTATTTTCGTTTTTATCTTGGAATTAAATCTTTACCATAGGATGTTAGATCTTCCGAGGTGGATCTTCTCTCCTTGACGTTGTTCCGGGTTATTGATCTACTTTCAAGCATTTATTAATACTGTATATGATGTTACATATTCGTTTGGTTCACTTATCAGCAGGAATTAAATCTAAATAATAAGATATTTACTACATTTAACTTAAATCGTATGAAAAGGGAGTTTGAGAGAGGGAGAGGGCATGGGACCCCCCCCCCCCCGATCAGAAGGAGAGGGGCACGAAAAGAGACACAAATCAGATGCAGGGAGGGAGAAAGAAAGATGCATGAGAGCTAGAAAATACAGATAGATAGAATAATGAAGGGAGTTAGACAAACCAAAAGTCGGAAAATTATACGAAAACGAAATATTGTAAGATCAGATGAAAAAATCATTCCTGACAGACATGACAGACTTGAGACTTGACATGTAAAGCTTAAGTAAAAGGCTCTTCAAATGTTTAATGACTGATAAGTGATAAGTGTCGACAAGTGGAATTTAAACAGCAAATCAATCTTAAATAAGAAATTGTTCTTCGATCTCTATGAACATGATGAACTTGGAGTCTCGATGTAACTCGATAACTTTTATATTATACCAAAGTTATGATTTTGATTTTAAAGGTGATATTTCTGCAGGAAACCCAATAATGAGGAAGTAACCTGGACTATAGGGCTACATACCCGTGCGATATGACTAATCCGCATTCACACAAACAAATATGTACGTGATGTTTTTGGGGTTTGGTGGCAATTTTAATCTCAATATTTGTATATCCTCATATCATGTTTATAATCATCCTGAACAACGGTAGGCCTACACACCTCGAGAGTTGCGATTAATCATATCGACCTCAACGATGTGCGTACCGGAGGTTTGCACATCGTCTCGTTAAAAACACAAACGGTGCACATGGAATTCTCTAGTGAATTATCATGTCATGATGAGTAGGCCTATATAATATTATACTAAAAAACACTTTGAACTGCCATATACATTCTAGATGTGTACGTGGTTGCTGGTTTCTATAGTTGAGGTTGATCAATCACTATTCGTAATACGGGGTCCTTGTTTTTAGAAAATAATTTAGAAACAAAACATGAGCTTTCGATGATGGAACATTAACAACAAAATCAAGGTTCAACTTATTCTGCTTTTAATAATTGCATTTCACTTTTTTCGTGTAATTTTGATTAAATTTCAAAATTAACCTGAACATTTTTTGCGATTTGAAACGATTAATTTTAGCGAGTTATCAGAGTGCCGCTGCGTACAATATTTTCAGTCAGATCTGCATTGCTTTCAAACAGTAATAAAAGTTAAAGATATCGAGGACAATTATTGCTTTCGAGCGCGCTTCTTTTTCTTTCTTGTATGTGCATTCAAAATCAAGCACAGGATATCTTGTCGTAAATATTAATTACAGTGAATAAGGTCAACTTGGGTATATGCTGGTCGCTCGATCATTCCTCTTGATAGAGGCGGTACAGAGATTGTCCGTCATCATACTCGTTCGATTATGAATGTAAAGTTTATATAGGCCTACATGAGCCAGAACCAATTTTCAATATGTTCTTTATAGTGAGGACCAGTTCCTTCAATCAAAATTTTAAAGAAGCTCGCTAGCATGTATCCTTAAACATCGTCCGCATTTTTGTGATTGAATTTTTTTTTCAATGCGAAACCAATTTGTGAGCATAACATATTTATTGCACGACTGTGAGTCACAGGCATGCCACTTTTAGGTCCAACACACTGTTACTAAATGGATTTCGCCAAAAATATTATTGTTGTCTGCAAATTTAAACTTCAGTTATAATGGGGTTGGGGCAGGGGTGACCGCCCGTGCCGCCATGATTTTCTAGTACTGTAAAAAGAGGGAATGGAGGGGGGAAATGGAGAAAGGGAAGAAGGCAGAAAGAATGGTATAAATGTATAATTCATTTAATGGAAATAGGACATCCACTATGGGTCGTCATACCCCGTAACAAAGTATCATTATACCTCTTCTGATAATAAGCACCTCGCACGATCGTGGTCGGTGGTTTAAAACTGAAAATGAATAAGTTGAACTAACTAAAAATTTGTCATGATTTAATGCACCAGAAACAAAATCCGTTCACATTATGTGCAATAAAAACTTAATACTAAACTAAAATACCCTCATGGCCAAAGGTCGCATTTTGAAAATTGTTGGTAGGTATCAAAAATACAATAGATGTTGACGACTTCGAAATTGCGACAAAACACGATTGTGCGTCGATAATAGAGCTGGTTTGGGGGTCTTTATGAAGCAAACTTTACAAATCTAGAAAGACACATTACTCTAGCAAAAATGATTGTTTAAATAAAAAGCGATTGAATGGGATTGGGGTGCGTATAGAGTTCAAAGTACTCGAAAATAAGCATCAAATTTCAACATGCACTGAATGGGTGCGAATTTGTGTTCTAATGATAGGAGCTGTATACGGTTTCTTAAGGCTTGTAAAATTTCAATGTTTGCTTGAATCTGCAGTATCATTTGTAGCTGGCACAAGCGTTGTGGATAAAATGATTTTCTGTTCAAGTTGCTTTTAATATTCTGTTTCTTGAGGGATCGGGTTGCATCATGTAAATCTAGGTCCGGTTGAGTTCATAGCACTGGTCCGGGCTCGCGTTGCTTATTAATCTTAATTCATAGGAAGGTCATGGTTATGATTGTCAGTTCATTTTAAATCCTGTTCAGCTAATCGTCGTCATTTCATAATTAGCTGGGTAAGTATTACACCGAATAAGGAGTCGATTTTTGTTTTATTGTCATTGGGATGAGACGGGTTTCGGATATAGATTCAGCTAGTTCCTTCCGCGGAAGGTGTCTGATTCAGCTAGAGAGGGGGTGTATGATTAACCGGGATGATTAACGTGCAATTAAGGTATAATTCGTGGATGTAAGAGCAATGTTTTTGTGGGTTTTTTATTGTTACTTGTCAAGTTAACTTACACGGCAACAAGTCTCAATGATAAATCACCATTTTTGGTACCATACAGGGAGTAAAATTGCTTTCCCCCCCCCCCCCACACACATTTGGTTTTTTTTTTTATTTCGGAAAAAATGAGAAAAAAGAAAATAGGGAAGGAAATATATAAATTTATATATACAGAAGTATATCAATAAGATCTGCATCGTTTAACTCATTATTTTATATTCGATTGAGGGAAAAAAAATTAAGTCCCCTTTTCTTCGTCTCCCCCCCCCCCCCCATCAAAATACGCTGACGTTGCCCATGTATGGATGTATAATATTTTATTGGGGATTACTTTTTGTTGTTGTTATTGATTTTATCCTCAAACAAGAACAAAAATCTTTGCAAACTTTGTAACACAATTTAATGGCATTTAGGATAAAATTATCACCATTAGCAAGCATTTCCCAATGTACTTTTCACAGTCATACGTGTTCAAGGTTTACATTGTAATGTTACACTCCAGTGTTATTTAAAGTGTACCCCTATAAATAATGCAGGTTACCATGTCCAATGTTTTTAAATTTGATAAGCTGGTATAATTGGGAATCGTAATATCGGGTGTCATTCTTTCCCCGTATTAATGAAAAGGGGAATCTACGGGGACCACACGGAAGATGTCATGACTAAAAGTGTCACACTACTATAATCATTTAGAATGTCTAAATACAGCGATTTTGATAGTCCACAAGTCCACCCCAACAAAAAGTTGATTTGAATAAAAGGAGAAAAAATCAACAAGCATAACACTGAAAATTTCATCAAAATCGGATGTAAAATAAGAAAGTTATGACATTTTAAAGTTTCACTTCATTTCACAAAACAGTTATATGCCCATCTCGGTTGGTATGCAAATGAGGGAACTGATGACATCACTCACTCCCTCCCTATTTCTTTTGTATTTCATTTTATAAAATATGAAATATTTTTATTTTCTCGTCATTGTCATGTGAAATGAAGTTTCATTCCTCCCTGAACACGTGGAATTCCATTATTTGAACATTTTGTGCTTCAGGCAAGGAGGTCCTAATCATCAAATTCGTAAAAATTGAAATATTGTATAATTCAAACAATGAAAAACAAAAGAAATAGTGAGTGAGTGACATCATCGAATCTCTCATTTGGATGTAACTGGCTCGTTTATATAACTATTTTGTTAAAAATAAGCAAAACTTTGAAATGTCATAACTTTCTTATTATACATCCGATTTTGATGAAATTTTCACCATTGTGCTTGTTTGAGTTTTCTCTATTGATTCAAATCAACATTTTTCTGAGGTGGACTTGACCTTTAAAAAAGAGATTTATTCTGCAAAGCAGGAAGCTGTTTTTTTTTCATCTGTTGGAACCATACTAAAACATTGTAGAAAATATAGGGAAGAGGAATATAAGATTGCACAAGAGAGGAATACCTTGGAAATTCATCTCCAGAAATAGGAACAGGTTGATTCAGAGTAACGAATGGATGCGTATAGTTTTGTGATACATATATGATTTGTTCGATTATGAATATATTTAAATTTTAAAAAATTGTTTCAAAACAAAAAAATATTCTTCAAAATATTCCTTGGTAATGCCGCGTTGCAGTCAAATCGGTGAATCAGACTCCAGAAATACAAAATCTACGTTATTTGCAATGATGTACCAGTAGTCAGTTCAAATTCAATTTATTCTTGATAATAAAAACATCATCAAATTGTAGATTCGTATAAAGAAATATCATTGTAAGAAAAGGAGGACAACAAAAAGTTTACACTTGCAAAAGTGTTGGGAGTCGGGTTTCGTTGATGTAACTGTATGGCATCATTAATTAGCGAATTCTCTGTCGATAACTACACTGTAAAAACTGCGGTGTTAAAACTGACACCAATTGGTGTTAATAGAGGACCACACCCTGAGGTGTTAAAATTACACCCTAGAGATTAAACATAACACCAAAAAGTGTAAATGTAACAACAAATGGTGTTGTATTAACACCTATAGGTGTAAAACTAACACCACCAAATTTAACACCGGTGTAAAATAACTGGTGTGGTCCTCTATGTACACTGGTTAACACCACAGTTTTTACTGTGTAGTATAATAACAATAATAATGATACTAATAATGATAATAATGATATAAATGAATAAATAGGTAAATAGATAGATAAATAAATAAAGAAAACATATATATATTACGCAACTAAGCAAATAAAGCCCATTCACGTTCAGAATGCTTGTGTCATTATCATGATTATTTTGTATTGGCATAATCATTGTACCCCTTGGTTTCTATTGAATTATGTTGATTGGACTAATGGTCAGAACTAAATTTAGTTACAAGGAGCTTTTTTCAACACATGTATGGTCACGCATAGTATACCAACACAGTATAAGTTGATTAAAGTAGGGCCTTTTCATTACTAGACTCTTTCATATTCATTTATTTACATTAAAAGAACAAACTTTGCTGCAGTCAGACCTTCGAGGCTGATTACACACCACGACAACAGGTAGTTACCGATCACCATCGGTCGGTTTGGAGTAGGTTTCGTTGGTGGGACTGTAACCTGGACACCCTTGCATAAAACTTTTTGCCATGAGAAAATCTGGCAAACAAAAGTATGCCATTGAAAATTACACATTAAAAAACTCTGGCACTTTTTTATGGCAAAAGGTTTATGCAACGGGTCCCTGTAGAAAAGTTTGTTGAAAAGTATTTAAATAATGGAAAAATATGGGTGAAGTTTCGAGAAAATCCATTTAAGATTGAAAAAGATTAAAAATTCTAAGTTTTGGATTTGTGACTTCATAAACGAGCAACTGCCCCGTATGTAATATAATATAAAATGCATAAATTTCATTTTTTTATGGTTCGTGAGGACTTATTTTGCTTTGTTTTTTTTAGGAACGGGTGTGAAATGATTTGTCTATTGATATACTGAAGGTACAATAAAAAGCATTTTCAATTTTCTGAGACAGTGACTTTTCATTGATTTTTTTTACTGTACGATATGAAGGGAAGCTGCTCGTATATGACGTCACAAATCAAATTATTAAGATTCTAATAACTTTTTTATTCTTTGATTAATTTTTCTCAAACATTCGGCACTATGTGTTATTATTTTTCTTGCAAGTTTTGCAATAAACTTTTGTCAGGGCGAACTTTCCCTTTAATTAGAGAAGGATCTTTGGAGCATTCATGTCACATCAGCACACTGAATACATGACCAGTGGAGTGAAAAGCTCTTCAAACAGATGTCTAGCTCACACGCTGATCATTAATTAATTTTTAATCTAAAACATTCGTGTCAAGCTCGTTTGACTTCCTCTGATTCACTGAGATTGAAAAGGCTCCCCGCGCCCCCTCACAATAGACGAATGTCGTGTTTTTATTAAAAATGGTTTATGACATTGTGCCTTCACCATGTTCACGTGAAGTTATAAATTAGCTGGAAATTTCTTGTTAATATTTTTAAAGAGAATCTGCAATTCTGTCCTATTTCTTCCTACCCCACCCTATTCTTACTATCTCTCCATCTCTCTCACTCTCTCTTTCTCTCTCTCCCTCTCTCTAACTTTCTCTATCCTATACACACGCATATTCTCTCTCAGGACCCTCCATTTTACAAACTTTCCATCTCACTTTCATTCTTCATCTCTGTCTCCATCTATCTCTCTACCTTTCTCTCTTTCCTTATTCATCTCACATACAGTTCCAACTTGAGCCTTAATTTTACACACCCTTGTTCCTGATTCTCTCACACTTTCCACCCTACTCGACCCTCCATTTCACCCACCCTGACTTCTCCCTCTCACACACCCTCCCTCCCGACTCGACCCTCCATTTCACCCACCCTGACTTCTCCCTCTCACATCCATCTCGCACACCCTCCCTCCCGACTCGACCCTCCATTTCACCCACCCTGACTTCTCCCTCTCACATCCATCTCACACACTCTCCCTCCCGACTCGACCCTCCATTTCACCCACCCTGACTTCTCCCTCTCACATCCCTCTCACACACCCTCCCTCCCGACTCGACCCTCCATTTCACCCACCCTGACTTCTCCCTCTCACATCCCTCTCACACACCCTCCCTCCCGACTCGACCCTCCATTTCACCCACCCTGACTTCTCCCTCTCACATTCCTCTCACACACCCTCCCTCCCGACTCGACCCTCCATTTCACCCACCCTGACTTCTCCCTCTCACATTCCTCTCACACACCCTCCCTCCCGACTCGACCCTCCATTTCACCCACCCTGACTTCTCCCTCTCACATTCCTCTCACACACCCTCCCTCCCGACTCGACCCTCCATTTCACCCACCCTGACTTCTCCCTCTCACACACCCTCCCTCCCGACTCGACCCTCCATTTCACCCACCCTGACTTCTCCCTCTCACATCCATCTCACACACCCTCCCTCCCGACTCGACCCTCCATTTCACCCACCCTGACTTCTCCCTCTCACATCCATCTCACACACCCTCCCTCCCGACTCGACCCTCCATTTCACCCACCCTGACTTCTCCCTCTCACATCCCTCTCACACACCCTCCCTCCCGACTCGACCCTCCATTTCACCCACCCTGACTTCTCCCTCTCACATCCCTCTCACACACCCTCCCTCCCGACTCGACCCTCCATTTCACCCACCCTGACTTCTCCCTCTCACATTCCTCTCACACACCCTCCCTCCCGACTCGACCCTCCATTTCACCCACCCTGACTTCTCCCTCTCACATTCCTCTCACACACCCTCCCTCCCGACTCGACCCTCCATTTCACCCACCCTGACTTCTCCCTCTCACACACCCTCCCTCCCGACTCGACCCTCCATTTCACCCACCCTGACTTCTCCCTCTCACATCCCTCTTACACATCCTCCCGACTCGACCCTCCATTTCACCCACCCTGACTTCTCCCTCTCACATCCCTCTCACACACCCTCCCTCCCGACTCGACCCTCCATTTCACCCACCCTGATTTCTCCCTCTCACACACCCTCCCTCCCGACTCGACCCTCCATTTCACCCACCCTGACTTCTCCCTCTCACACACCCTCCCTCCCGACTCGACCCTCCATTTCACCCACCCTGACTTCTCCCTCTCACATCCCTCTCACACACCCTCCCTCCCGACTCGACCCTCCATTTCACCCACCCTGACTTCTCCCGCTCACACACCCTCCCTCCCGACTCGACCCTCCATTTCACCCACCCTGACTTCTCCCTCTCACACACCCTCCCTCCCGACTCGACCCTCCATTTCACCCACCCTGACTTCTCCCTCTCACACACCCTCCCTCCCGACTCGACCCTCCATTTCACCCACCCTGACTTCTCCCACTCACATCCCTTTCACACACCCTCCCTCCCGACTCGACCCTCCATTTCACCCACCCTGACTTCTCCCTCTCACACCCTCCCTCCCGACTCGACCCTCCATTTCACCCACCCTGACTTCTCCCTCTCACACACCCTCCCTCCCGACTCGACCCTCCATTTCACCCACCCTGACTTCTCCCTCTCACATCCCTCTCACACACCCTCCCTCCCGACTCGACCCTCCATTTCACCCACCCTGACTTCTCCCGCTCACACACCCTCCCTCCCGACTCGACCCTCCATTTCACCCACCCTGACTTCTCCCTCTCACACACCTTTCCTCCCTCTTGTCACCTTCCCCCTCACACCCTCGATCCCGACTTTACCTTCCATTTCACACACACACTCTCCTGACTAACTCCCTCTCACACACACCCTCCCTCCCGACTCGACCCCTCCATTTCACACACCGTTACTCCCGACTCGAACTTCAATCTCACACAGCCTCCCTCCCAAATCGACCCTTTATTCCACACACCCTCACTCATAACTCCCTCCCGCACTCTTCCTTTCCCCCCTCCCCCCCCCCCCCTCTCTTTCTCTCTCTCTCTCCCTCTCTAACTAGTTGAATATCGACCGATACTTACCTACCTATTTATGTATTCACATCCCCTGTCTGTGTTTTTTATTTCTTTGAAAATTTCTCATGCGCAATTTCTTATTGTATCCTCTTTTTCAAGCGTTAAGAACAGATCATAGATTTCTGTGTTTTCTTCCTTTCTATTAGTCATCATTTTGATATAAATATCCTAAACACATTCATATAGCAGACGTTATAATTATCTCAGTTGTGATTTATTGTTTGTAACGGCATTTTAAGTGGGTCATTATCAACAATTGAATCACGATTTATACAGTTTTATAAGTCGTGTATGGAAACACAATAGTTGGAGTATTGAATTTTTAAAGAAAAACTCACTTGAAATCAATCAACTTGACTTTTGGGGGGGTGTTCATTTTCAACTTATCATCATATCGTCTTGTAGTCTAAAGTTTTTAATATTAGTATTTATTTTATTTTGTAATAATGGATTTTGCATTTACACATGTAGGATCTGATTAAAGGACAAGTCCACCCCAACGAAAACTTGATTTGAATAAAAAGTGAAAAATTCAACAAGCAGAACACTGAAAATTTCATCAAAATCGGATGTAAAATAAGAAAGTTATGGCATTTTAAAGTTTCGCTTCATTTCACAAATCAGTTATATGCACATCTCGGTCGGTATGCAAATGAGGAACTGATGACATCACTCACTCACTATTTCTTTTGTATTTTATTATATGAAATATGAAATATTTTCATTTTCACGTCATTGTCATGTGAAATGAAGTTTCATTCCTCCCTGAACACGTGGAATTCCATTATTTTAACATTTTGTGCTTCAGGCAAGGAGGTCCTATGCGTCAAATTCGTAAAAATTGAAATATTGAATAATTCAAACAATAAAAAACAAAAGAAATAATGAGTGAGTGACATCATCGACTCTCTCATTTGGATGTAACTGGCTCGTTCATATAACTATTTTGTTAAAAATAAGCGAAACTTTGAAATGTCATAACTTTCTTATTTTACATCCGATTTTGATGAAATTTTCAGCATTGTGCTTGTCTGATTTTTCTCTTTTGATTGAAATCAACATTTTTCTGAGGTGGACTTGACCTTTAAAGACTAGATGGTTTATCAATAGATAGTAGACATATCAACAAATGTGGATATTAGCATGAAGGTATTCGGGGTGAATGTACAGACATGGTATAGTCTACAAGAGGCTTGCCCGACAAAGCAACTTTTTGTATAATATGCATCACTCCAGGATGGTAGAATCAACATTTTATTATTTCGTTGATTTTTGTAAATCCATTTTATAACTTGATTTCTCAAATATAGATATAAACAAAGATAACTTTGGGAGATCGCGCTTTTGCCTGTGCAGCCCCAAAGTTATGGAATGGTTTGCCGTATGTTGTGAGATCCTGTCCATCAATAGAAACGTTCAAACTTAAATTGAAAACCTCTCTGTTCAAATAACTCCCATACATTTCTTTACCCCCTTTTTCTAATTTTGTTTTTCAAGCATTTCACCAGCTCTAAATTGCAGCGCAGTCGAATATATGCACATAGTTTCTGCGCTATATAAATTAGTATATTATTGTTATTATTAAACAATTTTAATTTATTGCGTTAGTCACTTTCAATATTCAATGTCCATAATCTGATACTGCTTCTATATAAGAGCTCAATCTTATACAACCATGCATGCAGAAATCGTTATCATTTCCTTTTAAACTCCAGTTCAAAATAAGGTGTGGCCAATATCCGATGTTTCATTCATTAATGGTGGTACATGAATATGTTTAATTTTATATTAAAACACAAAACCCCCATTTCTGTCAACTGTCAAAGTTAGTATAATGATCTTATCCATGGATGTGACCGTTTGTTTAATCCACAGAGCATGTCTTCCACTTCAAAACACTACCATTTCCTGACACTATACCAAACCCATGATGCAGCGGAAGGAGCTAGGCCGGATAATATAACCTTGGTTTCCACCGCTTCCAGACCTATATCTTCTCTGATTAACCCGCATGGTTCCAGAACGGACACCAGCACCTGATATATAACGATAACACCATGTGTATATCCGGAAACATTACTACAGCACTAAAAGGATTAAGGGCGTTCATCAGTCCCTAGGCCTACCAAAAAAAAGAAAGACCGTCATTGACTTTTTTTAATATGTGACATATAAACCAGAATGACATGAACGAAGGATATTGGGTGACGCGAGCTTGGTGCTGCTCAGACGCACACGTAGAGGTTCTGCATTCTTTAAAAGCCCGCATTTTTCCTCGTCACCGAGCATTTATACGAACCACGCCACTTTCTTCAAAATATCATGTATCGAGTTACCCCCGACCTGCTTATAGCTCTTGACCTGATCGTGGTATGTGTATATGAAAATTACATACATTCGTAATTTTATTTTACGACATTTACGACATTGATCGATGGAGAAAGTGATACTGATCGGTGTTTGCGTTTGTCACTCTCTAACTTGCCTCCCGCGGAAGATATACCTCTCACAATCACTGGATTCGATATCAGTAGTGACTTAATGCCAAGAAAAATGTGCACGAGTTTTATTTATTGCTCGACAACACGTGTTTATTAGATGAACGGAGCATGTAAAATAATATACATTGCGAACATAAGCTGGGTACATTTATATATCATCTGTGCAGTTTCCTGGAATAGTATATCTCTGTGAAGGAGCCCGGTGAAATTGGTTCATAAACTGTTTGCAAACCTTGTCACATTTGGAACTTCTTAAGCAGAACAGAAGAAGGGATTTGTGTTGTGTGGATATTTAAAACAGGATTATTTGATAGATCTTGAAACGATCATGGATAACGTGTCAGTATCAACACCCGTCACTCACGGGACAATCGAGGTGGTACACAACCTGAGCGCAAACGACATCGTCTCCATCGTCATGTACGTGATCATTGGGACGTTCGGTATCATCGGAAACACACTTGTGATGATAGTCTTCGGATTGCTAACACAGAAGAAAAGTCAGGTGAATATGTTCATATTCGACCAGGCTCTCATTGACGGGTGCACCTCCGTGTTGCTCATCCTGTTCGGAGTCGTCAACGTGTTCAGACCGAAAATCATGGCTTATGAAAAGGATATCGATGTCGGCAATGGCACCAACACCTCCAGCATTACGGGCCATTTCCTCTACATTTCTCCGTCGACGGCGGAATTCTTGTGTCGATTCTGGTGGTCGCGGTTCTTCCTCTTTGCATGTTTTGCCATCTCGACATGGAACTTGACGGTGATGTCGATTGAACGGTACTTCGCAGTCCTTCATCCGATGACGTACTCCAGGAATTTCAGCAAGCGGCGCGCCATGATCATGATGGGTTTGATATGGCTAATCGCTCCCATCATGCAGTATGTCCCAACGATTTTCCAGTACACCTGTGGTCCCGGTTCCTGTGCCTTCCAGGAATCTTGGTCCAAAGCTGCAGGAATCGTCCTGGGATTAGTCTTGTTTGTCTGGGA
Source organism: Lytechinus variegatus (assembly GCF_018143015.1). NCBI lineage: Eukaryota > Metazoa > Echinodermata > Echinoidea > Temnopleuroida > Toxopneustidae > Lytechinus > Lytechinus variegatus. The sequence goes on along the minus strand of NC_054755.1, from coordinate 6,898,690 downwards.
GTTTGTCCTTCCTGTCTGTATCATGGCTTTTGTCTACTACAAGATCATTACGGAGATGAGGAAAAAGAAAATGGCCTTGCAACAGAAGAAGAAGCTGGTAGATCCACCAAGTGCAACAAGCACCCCTACCAGGATGCCTAACAGAGGAGCCTCCAAGATTGTGCATCCCTCCAGTAATATTACCATGACACTGTGCATCCTCTTCGCCGTATACACCTTCTGCTGGGCGCCCAACCAGATCACATTCTTGCAGTTCAACTTTGGAGGACCTCTGAACTTTACCGGTGCCTGGTATCATATCACTGTGACCTTGGCGTTCTTGAACTGTTGCGTGAATCCCTTCATCTACGCTCTCAGGTTACAAAAGTTCAAGAAGGGTATGAACATGTTGATGAAGGGAAAGTGGCATCGGAGAACTCGGGAGAGCAGAGCGAAGATGACCGAATCGACTAGTTTCAATGGCATTGACTCGAATACTGTGTGAAGTCTTAGTGATATAGAGGAATGGACTCTCCGAAACATGGCTTATCAAAAGTTTGATATTTCTAAATTTTCCATGTGTGGCAATTTCGTATTATTTTGGGACAGTTACTCTGTAAAGTCTGGTTGATATTAGAGAAATCGGCTCTGCAAAACATAAACTATCAAGAAATGTTTGGTGATTCTTGTTTAATATGTTTTATTATCGCATATTGCGTGTACTTGGGCATTACAAGGATGAAGTCGTATAGTAGATAACCACATTTTTCGAGTACAGTAATATTGTGGTTTAGGAAGAATTGCAAATATGAAAGAATTTCTCTGATTGGATCCTTGTCAGTGTTTTGGACAGAGTGTGCATAAAACAATGATCTTGATTGGTCATGTTCATTTACAAATTGATTACAAACCTTATGTTATGGAGCCCAGGACTTGATTGCCATCAAGACATATATGATGAAACTAAACGTATCGGGAAGGACAATTTTCTTTTTAATCTTTCCCACACTTCTGTAAATTTTATCAATGATGTATATTGAATTCATCTGCAACCTTGGTGCTATCATGGCGTTGGTTCAGTTTAACCTTACCTGTCTCTTTTACCTAAAGCAACAATAATTTCATGAAGTGTCTGTTGCCATTACCTTAACCAAGTGCTGATTATTTTAATTCTTCGGTGAAAACTGTCCAAAAATTTCAATTTTCATTGAAATGTAGACCGATACAATTATATTTGATACGTTACATTTGTCACGACCCATCAAAACTAAGAAATACAGTTCCTGTCAGTTATGGGGGCGTTTCATGAAAGGACTTGTCGGACATTTTATTCGACAAGTACCAGTTCATCCGACAGTACTATAGTAACAGTACCTCTCAGCCAATCACAATCAAGGAAAGATGTCAGATCTGACAACTTGTCGGATGAAAATATTGATCAAACGCTCCCCAGAACTCAAGTGAACATTAGTTGAGTTTACCACACCTATTCCCTCAATAACATCATGCAAAGAAAGTACCACTACAGATATGGAAGCTTCATGCATTGTTGAAAGAAAAAGTCATTAAGAAAATGCCCAGTAATTCCCCCCCCTTTTTTTGTCTGGTTTTGTTGTTGTTGTGTTTTGTTGCTTGTTTGTACTGTTAATTCATTAAAATGAATGTGTAAAAATATATTGTACTAACAGCTATCATATGTTATTTTATGATTTGTTTCGTTTTATCACAAGAGTTACAGTCTCACCGTCGGAACTGACTCCTGTCCGACCAAACAACCTATTGCCTTATTTTCAATGACGTATCAACGGTCGGTTTGGAATCGACATCGTTGGTGTGACTGAGGTACAAGCTACTATTCACTTCCAAAGTTTAAGGCCTATTGATAGCGCGCTTTCGCACCGCCATACAGGACGAGTTCAAGAACACAGTTTACGTATTGAAATATTAGTAAAATCACAATGAACCACTAAGAGGTCTTTTTTGTAAACTGGTTAACCGGAAGAGCAGATTTCCTAAGATTTCGAAGCTGACGAAAAATTGCAAATCAGTCGTTCATCCGGAGTCCAGGTCGAAAGTGAAGTTTGATTCACCAATTTGGGACAAAGACTCATTCGGAACTCATTGTCACGAAGGGCATTTTACAATAGGTTTTCTGTGTTCCTAAAAGCGCTCTGCATCGTGGTGCAAAAACTCGCTATTCACGGCTCAAAGTGAGTCGCACTTCTTTATCTGAATGCCTTGGCGGAATTTCCGGGGTGACATATCTATTGACATTTCCCCTGACCTAACCAAACAGAAACCATATGCAAGTTCTGAGCAGAGGATGTGTCACGGGTGGGTTTGGGCATGGATGACTGACCCCCCCCCCCCCCATTTTTCAAGTCTTGAAAATATATGAAAAAGAGGAGGGATAAAAGAAAGGGAAAGAAAATAGAAAGAAGAGCATATTATAAGGAGATTTTACCCGTATTATTCAACATAGGAAAAAAATCATAACCTTCAGGACGTCTTGCCAAACCTCCCCCCCCCCCCATCATCCAAACACCCTGATGCTGGTCCTCTGTGTATGAGTTATCAATCAAGTTCTTGCTTTATTGGTATCACACTGAGATTGTTAATTTGAATTTTAGCCCGGATTTTTTTCTATTGTTTATACAATTGTTTTCCTGGTTTTAAACTTATTTTTTATCTCATTTTTTGTTCATTGTCTAAGAAAATATACATGTGCCTTGATAACTGTGATCAACCCCCGTTTAATACGTTCAGGCCAAAGATTCGCTCCGTCTTGGGAGGAATAAGACTTTCTTTGAATTTCTTAATTTTTAAAAGGGGCATACCTAATACAGCAAATAAAAATATCTTGCAATGTCTGATGAACATGAGCTATTATGCACTTTCTGCACTATTAAACTATTCTTCAAATCATTAATCATGATGGTGTCCGATTCCTATTTTCAGAAGCCAGATGACGCAATTCGGTTTCACATGTTCTTTCGAATACAGTACAACTTGTCGTTGAGCTCTTGTTATGATACTGCAACAAATAACAATGAAATTTAGTTTTGAATTTGATTTCCTTTTTATTACAGGAAATAGATCAATCGTACACTAAACAAAACAAAAATAACAATCTAACATCTCTGGAAGTGTCAGTTCTGCTTAGCATGTATATTCCAAATGATATATTTATATATATCCAACTTGGCTGGCAAAGGTTCCTAAAACGAATGTCCACAATGCTGGCGACGATAAAAATTGATGTTAAAACACGATGAGTAATAAGAGTTACTTTAACGAGTTGAAATGTCTGTGAAGACGATGGTGATGATGATTAACAGTCAATTTCAGCAATCCATGGGTTGAAAAGCGTACATTGAAATAGGTTGATGATCTCGATGAGAGTCTGGTGTGAAACTCTGAATTCTGATCTCATGAAGAAACTGCAAGCTTATATATAATTTTTTACTATTCTGGAAGCTTCTAGTATTGCCTTTAAAAAGAACATTCTCCTTTCCAGAGCAGTTAAATTCTAGAAGACTCTTGAATGACCTCAGTGAAATTAGCAATGTAAACAACATAGCTAATCCCATCGTGATTTTCCACTGCTGGCAGGCTCTATTGCTTAGCAGTCTATCTTTGTACATTCCAGAAATAACAAAAATTACTAAGCCTATTAAATAGGCATGCCTAACAAAGCTTTACTGAGACATTCTGGAATATCCTTGATCACTATATGCTTTGAATATCCTTAAAGAGGAAATAACTAAATAAATGAATGTAATTGATCTTACAACTGTTATATATATAACACTATAGTAGGAGGTTTTCGCACAGTGACGTACAGACGGAGAATTCAAAAACACCGTTGCCAAATGCCCTTCAATACAATGAACATCCAAGAAGTCTTTGTCGAAAGTTGGTGAATCTAAACAGAAGTTTCGTCCTGGAGTCTGGACAAACGACATATTTACAATTTTTCGTCATCTCATTAACTTGGGACGAAACTGTTGTTCCGGTTCACCAATTTTCGACAAAGACCTCCCTTGGTTTTTTTTTCTTTTTTGTCAATTGACGGGCGTTTCCAAAACATTAACTATGTTTTTGAATCCATCCCAATTGCGATTTCGAAGACTCCCTATTCGTGCTATTGACACAATGGTGACGTGCTAGACTCTACCAAAACACTGTTATATTACATATATAATGGAACACAATACATCAAATATGCAACAGGTTTTAATAATCACTTTTGCAGGGAATCGCCCGGGGCAACAGTGCTTGTCAAGAACCAGGAAGTGCCTTTGAACTCTTCACGGCTTTCAAAATAATATGTGAAATCGATATCGGAGTTCGTTTCACAAAACAATTTATGAAGTGAAGTTTGCATGTAAATGTGACGAATCAATATGATTTTACTTGACAGACCAGTGAGATTTGAATCATTTTCGATGGCTTTAGATACAACTTAATAATACAAGATTATGTTATTTTTTAGGACTAATATGATTGACAACAAACCTTTTTGAATAGTAATAATTGGGTAGATATGTAGAGCGCTCACACCGTACAAAGACGCTCACAGAGCTAAGCCATCAACAGCTCTCTTGTATAACTATAAAAAAAAAACCAGAAATTAATTTCAAAATACACCGGACCTCAATAATCATTTTGGCCACAATTTACTTCGAAGTGTCGGAAACACATCTCTATTTTTTTTTAAACAGAAGCATGGTCCTGGGAAGCGAGGGTGCTGGGAATGCTGAACTGAAGGCTTTGGGTGCTCAAGCACCCAAGATTTTCCTTGGGGGTGCTGCGTGTATTATTTCCCGTAGGCAGCACCCCCTCGAATTCTTGATGGTGCGAAAAATGGAGAATTATAAATCCAAATGACTTCCATTTTGTAGTGAACCCTTATGATTAATAGCGAGACTGCCCTAAACTGTACCTTTTTAACAAATCTATAGTAGATTATATCGAGTTGCTGAAGGTGTTGGAAATATTGCTGACCACTTTATCAAACGTTGATGGGCTCGAAGGTTGGAAAGAGATAACAACGCCCCTCGAAAACGCACCTCCTGTCGCATGGTCCCCGTCGATCAGGTCAGAATGAGACCAAAAAATATAAAAAGTTCCCCCAAAATCAGAATTTCGCAGAAATGGTTGATAATTATAAAACCTTTAGAAATTTGGATTCATTTCAAATTAAGTCTAACTTTGCACAGTACGATACTAATACACAGTTATGAAGAAAAATAATTTTTCTGGGAGTTTGACGTTAGCCCACGGAAAGTCGGGCAAAATGGACAATCAAGTAATTGAGCCTCTGTTAAACCTCAAAGAATCCCAATGTTCAGTTCCAATCCTAACTCCCTCAAAACTAGTAATTTTATTATTTTTTAAAACTTTATGTTAAAAATAAAGGCCAATAGGATGCCGGAGAAAGTGCCTTCACTTGTGCCGAATAACTCCCATGTCTGAAACCGATGCGAAATTTATATAGTAATTTTTAAAAATGTCTCAATAGTTTGAAATCTCCATAGGGTGAAAAAAAAGGAAATTTCATTCTTTCTTTATTATGGTTGACACACATATTCAGTCACTCACTGATGATGAAAATGATCGTATGATTGACATAGTTACATTTTCATATGTTTGTGGGACATTGGTGTGTTTTTAAAAGCAGCAATTTATTACTTCCAGCTTCCTACAGACAATTGACACCCCAAACCTTTGCCAACTGTTTCCGGTTCCGGTCGTTTCATGTTTTGATAAGATTGGAATACAAATCCTTTTCTATACACACCTACATTGTGGTCGATATCAAAATATGTTGGCAAATCCCTGACAACATTTTATAACAATAATTGTGTAAGTGATTGATTGCATATGAATTTCATCTATGTAGTTTTATAAAGGTTTTGCAATAAATCAATTGATTTTGCCACAGTGGCGTAGCAAGGATTAGTTTCCTTGGGGCACTGCGGGGTCCTTGCTTTTTCATGGGGAGGGACAACAATTTTTTCTGAGTTTGTATGTGTCACAGGGGCGGATCCAGCTTTCACCTCAAAGTTGAAGGGGTATTCCTCACACTAGACAGTCACTTCTTAGCTTTATTCTATTATGATTATAATCTCATATAAGCCCTATATAAAAAGTGCGAGTGCGAAGCGCAAGGCTATTTTTTGTTTAACTTTCATGCATTTTGTCCTGAAAATTTAACATTCTGGGCAATGTTTGTGATCCTGAACAAGATGCAGAGATGATGAGTAGAAGCAGTAGAGAGACTCGACGTTTCGGGCAGGTTGACTGTCCGTCTTCAGGAGTGAAAACGGACAGTCATCCTGCCCGAAACGTCGAGTCTCTCTACTGCTTCTACTCATCATCTCTACTCGCCGACTCAAGCCAGCATCTCCTCATCAGCTCTACTACTCAAGCTCTTCTCAACTCATCAATCTCTCAAGAAAGAATATTCTACTCTCAAAATCTCCACTTTATCACCTATCAATTTCTTCTTCTTCTATCCACTGTTTCTATAACACTCCAAATGGCGTACCGTAAACCAGGCGCGGATCCAGGATTTCGTAGGGAGGGGGGCCCAAATTCGACCTGATTTTGGCGCCCCTGTGTACTTTTCGGAAAAATGGCGGCCCCTCCCTCCCCAGGCAATCATAAGTGCCTTAAATGCATGTTAAATTATCTTATTTCATAGGCACATGAATCAGGGGCGGATCCAGCTTTCGCCAATAAAGGGGCCCAAATTTTTTTTTTCAGCCATATTTTCCCCGATCGGCCGCTCGAAGATTTTTTTGGGGTTTGTTTCTTTGAAGGGGGTAGTCTTACAAGTCACATCTTAGCTTTATTCTTTAAATCAACATAAATGTATAATATCATAATCCTTATTTCATAATGCCTGTGCGAAGCGCGAGCAATTTTTTTTTAAATTGCATGAATTTTTTCCTAAAATTTGAACTTTCTGAAAAAAAGATGTGCCTGCAATAATTACTGCGAACGCGAAGCGCGAGTAGAAATTTGTGATAAACGTTTTGAACTGATCGGAAAGGTAGGCCTACCAGTCCTGTTAAAGACTGCATACAGTTAGCCACGAAAACGTGATATATTTCAACAATCAAATAATGCGAGCGCGAAACGCGAGCTGAAAATTTTTGACATTTCTACATAAAAATTTTTAATTTTTTTTGTAATCATGAACAGGATAGCTATACAGTATTACTTAACAATTGATGCGAGAGCGAAGTCCGGGCGGAAAAATTCTAGATTTGCGAGAATTCTAGAATGCGAGCGCAAAGCGCGAGCAGAAAATGTTTGTATACGTTTTGAACTGATCGAAAGGTGCCTTTTAAGGACTGCTTGCATTTAGCCATGAAGACATTACATATTTCATCAATCAAATAATGCGAGCGCGAAGCGCGAGCTGAAAATTTTTGACATTTCTACATAAAGAATGGAAAACTTTAATACAATATACTTATTACAGAAAAAAGCAATTCGAATCTGTACTGATTCCCAATATTTATCACACACAAATCCATTATCCCATAAACTAAAGACTCTAACAGTATTTGACATAATACACTTCAAAGTTTACTACTTATGTTTAAGTACGTAAATAACATGCTCCCACCTTCATTCCACAATTTTTATACTCTTAATACATCTATTCATTCATACCCTACCCGTTACTCTTCAAATTTCCATTTAATCAACCCCAAACTGCCTATTGCGCAGAGATCCATCAGACACCATGGTCCAGATTTGTGGAACTCTCTACCAGCAGAGTCTGTAAAACAATCTTCGTCTCTTCACTCATTTAAGGCTAACGTTAAATCTATGTTATTATCAGAATATTTGAAGTAAAATTTCTGTGTCGTATCCTTTTTATCGTGAATTTATTCCTCCTTCGATTTAGTCATCACCAATATCTTCATCATGACCACCATCATCTCCATGGCCTTCATCATCATCATCATCATCATCATCATCATCAACAACAACAACAACATCATCATATCACCGTCACCTTCAGCTTTATCATCTTCATCTTCACACTATGATATTGCATGAATTCATGTTTCGTATTTGAAAATATATGCCCATTCTGCTTTATAAATGTATTAATTCAATTAGTATAAGTTTGGGATTGTCATTTTTTCAAGCAATCTGCTTATGATGACAATCCTTCTCCCGCAAATTGTGAATATCATATAGTTAATAATTTTGTCTGGAATTATTTTTTTAGTACTCTTTATTTATGATTCATGCCAAAAATGCTAATATTATGTTTATTATGTTATGAAAAATGTATTATACGAATGTTATGGATGCAGAAGAAAACAATAAATCAAATCAAATCGATTGATGCGAGCGCGAAGTGCGAGCGGAAAAATTCTAGATTTGTTTCCTAAATCATGAAAAAGATGAATAAAATGGAATCTTCCTATATTAATAATGCGAGCGCAAAGTGCGAGCGTAAAAAAAAATCGTGATTTCGACCTTGAACGGGATACTCTATTCATGTTTAAATCATGAAAGGGATGAGAAAGGGGATCTTCCTACATTAATAATTCGAGCACAAAGGGCGAGCGGAATTTTTTTATATTGTGATCTGACACTGGATAAGTGAATGAAAATGCGCGCGCGTGTTTCAGATTTAGACCTATAATCTAGGCATTCTACATAATCTTTTATCATGAAAATAAAAGCGAGCGCGAAGCGCGAGCTTAAAATATTTGATATTCCGATCTGATATTTCAAACACTTTATAGGAAACTTGTAAGGTGGATATAAATCGCACTTGATAAAGAGCGGATATGTTTCATTATTACTTTAATTTTGAGACATAGGACCTTGCCATCCTTATAGGACATGTTATCATATGAATATGATGACTATATATCTTCCTATTCATCTTGCTAAGCGCGAGATTAAAAAAGGGACAATTTAATTATTAAATTGATATCTTATTATACATGCATAATGAGGGCGCGGAATCTGATGATATTATGGCCTGAACACTGTACATTCAAGCACCTTTTTATTATGAATAGGATGCATCATTAATTAGTTGATATATTTTTAACCATTAATGCGAGCGCAAATCGCAAGCCGAAATTTTTGATAAACTGTCATGAAAAGGGGATTTTAGGTAGTTTGTTATACAATCAATATTGAGACATACATAACCCGCCAATCATAAATGCAAACATAGCGGCGCTAGCTGATGCGTTTTGATAATCAGACCTGAAAAGGGATATTTTGAAAACTTTATGGAATACATGAAAATAATAGGTACCTGATAAATCAAATTCGCGAACGCACAGCGCAATTGGAAAATGTTAATATTCAGACCATAAAACTGACATTTTTACAGAGCACGTTTTAAAATTCAATATGTAAATCACAAAAATTAATGAAAGTTCGATTTCCAAGGAGAAATATGTTTTGTATACTGACTTCCAAACTTGATATTTAAGCTCCACGTTGAACAAGATATGTGGATCATTTAACAGGCAATGCGAGCGCGAAGCGCGAGCGAAAATTTTATATAGTGACATGAAATATTTTTTCCAAGCCTTCCTCTCATCTTATTTTATTCATTCGTCTTCCTCCTTTTTTTTCTCTCTTTTCTTTTCCTTCCTTTTTTTTTCCTTCCCCTTTTTTTTGCTCTACCAATAGGGGGGCGCGGGCGCCTCGGGCCCCCACCTGGATCCGCCTATGCATGAAGAAGAGGCAAATGAATAATGGATTTATAATGATGTGTTCATGAATAAATGTAATATCACTTATAAAAATAATCAATGCGAGCGGGAAACTCGAGCGATTTGTATTTTAACCATTTGATGCTTTCAATTTCGTTAAATTTCTCATCAGAGTAGGCCCTGCTAGAATTATGTGAGCAGGAGCCAGGCGCGGATCCAGGATTTCTTAGGGGGCCCTAATTTCAAGTCAAGTAATAATCGTGCCGAAATATTGACTCCCATTGCCGAATGGGTAATGTCTAGTTCAGTTAATTCTCACAGAAACCTCTCTTGCATTGTAGGCATTCTTCGTTCCTGTGGGTACTCCCATTTTTTTTCTACTTTTTGTTTCAGGGTTGAAAAATCTTAGGGGGATGACACCCCTGTATCGCCACGTATGAAAACTGGTTGTGCAATAACTAAATTGCATATTCTGCATGAAAGAAAATTAATATTTTATTTTGGGTAAGATATTCTTCAAAAGATATAAATTAACATGCTTTTTATTATATAGTTGAGGTAGACTCCGTAGTCAGCACTCAGCATTTACTAATTGGGAGTGCATTGCCTACTTAGATCTGTGTTTGGATTTATTATACATTATTCGCTTGAAATCCATTCAAAACAATGAGTTGTCTTGTCAATCCTAATCAACAAACATTGGCTCTTCCGCTCTTGCAAAAATCATATAAAGTATCAAAAGGTTATGTATCTTATAATCTTGCTCAAATTTTATATACTCCAAATAGATTTTCAAAAGAAACAGAATGCGTGTAAACGGTGTATATAAATAGAAAATAAGATACTAAAGATAAATATACTGTAAAAATATTCTTTATTATCAGTGTCTTTATAAATATGAAAACAATGCTCTTAAGTTCGCATCATTTTGTCGATAAGTTCTAATCTCTCTCTTTCATACGATACTAGCGAAACATGAATTCCAAGGTCCCATGTATCTTGTATACATCAACTAGTTCAAGATGTAACAATAAATGTAAATGATAGCAATGCAGTTTAGGCCTGAGTAAATACACAAAAAATGTAAGTCCCCCCTAAATCAAATTGCTGTAACTTTTGAACAGAATTATTTTGAGATATGATATTTCGTAGGTGGTTTTCTACACTCATTTAGCAACTCCTGGTGAAAATGAGATTGTTCGGTTGTGTCATGCATGAGTGATTAATTTAAATATTGAATTGAAAATGACTATTTTTGAAAAGAATCGATTTTTAGATTGTGCATATGCAAAGTTGGGCAAAAAATGTTTTTAGGTGAATTTCATGGTGTTATGCTGTTTTACTATCCATTTAGCCACTCCACACACAATTTTGATATTGTATGTTCATGGTTGAGTGAGCACAGTGTATTGCAGGGGCCGCGGGGGGGGTGCTGGGGGCTTCAGCCCCTCACTTTTTTCCAAAAGCATGTACACAAATGTAAAAATGATCATACGATTGTGATTTTCTGGATGGTCAGCCCCCTTCCCACTTTCAAAACCGTTCCGCGGCCCCTGTATTGTGACGTATCATCATAGGGGTTTATGGTAGTATCCTCTAAAACTTGTTAGATCATGTTAAAATTTGGAAATGTTGATGTCTTCCCCGATTATAGGCCCCTCCCCCATTTCGAAATTCTGGACTGATTTTGTCCATAAATTAAACTGATCATGAGAAATTGTTAGGGAAGTATGCATTTATGCAGTATAAAGAGTATTCATACCTAAGTTTTCGAATGTGCTCGCTCAACCATGAAAATATTTAAAGTTCGGAACGTGTGTAGTGATAGAAATGATGGATGATAAGACAACAGCAATTAAAGTCACATTTGAAACCGAATTTGCCCCCAATATTCACTTTATTACCCTTTAAAATGAGTCTTTGACATTGAAAATACAAATTTTCCCACTTTGATGCGTGCTCGCTCATCCATGAATATACAAATCGATTTCATTTTTGCACAGAAAGATTGCCCATAGGTTGATAAACATTACTGCCAAGTGACATTGCTAAAGACAGCCGTGAAAAAAGTTCCACCATATTGAATAAGGGCTTACTTATTCTTAAATATATGCACCTTTAATGTACACAAGTCTATGAGAGAGGAAGTCAAAATTTTAACAAATATGAAATGAGGGTTTGTGTCATGGACGGTTTTTGTTACTTCTGCCAACAAATATTTCATGAAACTTCGCACATGGCTTCAAGGTAACACTATCTAAAAGCTGCGCACACCAAAAGAATCATTCGATACGGCACAGAGTGGGGCAAAGGCCTAGAACTTTCTTCTCATTTGCATAATTTTCAAATATTGTGTGCTCACTGATGCATTAAACATCGGGATTTTCATAAGAATCAAACCAAATGAACTATGCAAGGAGGTTTGTGAAATATATACATAGTTACAAATTGCATTTTTCTAATAACGTAAAAACAAGCTGATCACATTCCACATTTTCATTCAAGCGTGAATGTGTAATTAAACGCCTTTGAATCATTGAAGCATGTTAATTGGTCATGAACATAACGAAAAAGTTGAGAAAAGATAATTTTCAGTTACCAAAATGAAACAATACATGCCTATGATATTTATAAAATCGTATTTTTGTTTTCAATAAATATTCATTGAACCGTGAAACGATGGTTATTGTTGAAGATGCTCTCCCCCAAAATAACTGTCATCATATTCTATCATTTTTATTGATAGAAATGTGTACAAAATTCAATTATAGTAATTTTGGACTTGTGTTTATTCAACCGTAAAATTTAGTCAAAAAAGTTGTATCATCTTTTAGAAAGTACCTTTTACAAGCCTTCTGACCATTTTTCATGATGAGAATGTGGAATTAGCTCCAATAAAATGGAATCAAAGTAATGATATTTGGCTTGTGACTTTTGAAAAGTGACATTTTTGCCTTCTGACGGTGCTCACTAAAGCATGACGTAAAATACGTCCATAACATTTACTCAGAGGAAAGCTTATAAAATTACTTACACGCTCATGTAAAAATATATTAAAAACTCGCATTGGTTCGGAAATTATTGATGTTTGTTCAAGGGGGACTTACTTTTTTGTTGTGTATAGTTTCAGTGGAATTCGTTAAAAAATAATAAAACGTGATTTCCCACTGTAGGTTGGAAACGAAAAGGTGTCGTATCATGAACTGTATATAGCTGTCTTTTACGCATTACTACATGAAACAACAATATAGGAACGATAAAAACCATACAGTTATTTCAGTTATTTGAGTATTTGACGATTCGTCAAAAAATAAAACACGCATCCGAAACTTTCACCTTTACAATGAATGTTTCATTTATTCTTTTACATATTGCACACCAAGATTTTTGCACCCTGCGGGTTCAAAACTGCACCCCTAAATTTCAAATTGAAACCCTAGGGGTGCAGTTTTGAACCCGCAGGGTGCAAAAATGAACCCCAACCGCAGGGTTCAATTTTTGAACCCCAAATCAGGGGTTCAATTTTTGAACCCATAGGGTGCTGATTTTGCATCAGCCTTTTGGGGTTCAATTCTAAACCTTTATTTCTTAGTGTGTGCAAGTAAACTTCAAACTTTCTGTAAATAATATCTATCAATATATCCATCAGTGTTGTAGACAAGGCTCAAACCTCCAAGGCCAAGGCTTTAATACCCAAGACCAAGGCTTCAATCCCCAAGGCCAAGGCATGGAACCCCAAGGCCTAAAAACCTCAAGGCCAAGGCATTTAAAAACTTTCAATATATGGAACAATGAGCCAACAACAAGGCGGCAGTTCAAATATCAGTACGGCGCGGCGCCCCTACATGTAAGTCGATCATCAATGTGCCCCCCCCCCCCCCCGTTCGAACATTAATTTGGCCCCCAGTTCGAACATCATTTTGGCATCCCTTCGAACATCATTTTGGCGCCCTTCTAGTTCGAATATCAATTCGGCGCCCCTAAATATAGGTCGATCATCAATTCGGCCCCCCCCCCCCCCCGTTCGAACATAAATTAGGCCTCCAGTTCGAACTTCATTTTGGCATCCCTTCGAACTCACTTTGCCTTCCCTAGTTCGAATATCATTCCCCCCCTAGCTCGAGTATCAATTTTGCGCCCCCCCCCCCCTAGTTCGAACATCAATTCGGCGACCCCCTAGTTTTAGTATCAATTGGCGCTCCCCTAGCTCGAACATCGATTCGGCCCCCCCTCCCCAGTTCGAGTATTAATTTTGCGCCCCCAGTTCGAACATTATTTTAACATCCCTTCGAACTTTATTTCGGCGCCATCCTAGTTCGCATATCAAGTCGGCGCCCCTACATGTAGGTCTAATATCAATTTGGCGCCCCTAGTTCGAATATCATTTCGGCGCCCCTACATGTAGGTCGATCATCACTTTGGCCCCCCCCCCCCATTCGAACATCAATTTGGCCCCCAGTTCGAACATCATTTTGGCATCCCTTTGGCATCGATTCGGCGCCCCTCCATGTAGGTCCAACATCAATTTGGCGCCCCTAGTTCGAATACCATTTCGCCACCCCCCCCCCCCAGCTCGAGTATCAATCTGGCGCCCCTAGTTCCAACATCAATTTGGCGCCCCTACGTCGAACATCAATACGCCCCCCCCCCCCGTTCAAACATCAATTCTGCCCCGTTCGAACAGCATTTTGACATTTCTTCGAACATTATTTCAGCGCCCTTTTGGTTCGAACATCATTTTCTTTCCCCGTCTTCCTCTCCCCTTTTCTTCTCTTCTTTCCCCATTTCTCTCTTTCTTTTTTCATCCCTCTTTTCTTCCCTCTTCCTCTTTCTTCTTTTTTCTCCTTTTCCCCTCTTCCTCTCTCTTCCCCCCCCCCTCTTCCTCTTTTTTTCTCCCCCTCCCCTCCCTTTTCTTCTCTTCCTTCCCCTCTTCCTCTTTCTTTCCCCTCTTCTTTTTCCCTTTTTTCTTCTTTTCTTTCCCCTCTCTTTTTTTTCTTTCCTCCCTCTTCCCCTTTCTCCTTTTCTTTCCCCTCTTCCTCTTTTTTCTTCCCCCTCTCCCCCTCCCTTTTCTTCTCTTTCTTTCCCCTTTTCTTCTCTTCCTTTCCCCTTTTCTTCTCTTCCTTTCCCCCTTTTTTCCCCTTCTCTCTCTTTTTTCCTCTTTTTTCTTCCCTCTTCCTCTCTTTCCTTTTTTCTCCTTTTCCTTTTCCCCTCTTCCTCTCTCTTTCCCCCTCTTCCTCTTTTTTCTTCTCCCCCCCTCCCTTTTTCTTCTCTTCCTTCCCCCTCTTCCTCTTTTTTCTCTTTCTTTCCCCTCTTCTTCTCCTTTTTTCTTTCCCTTCTTCTTTTCCCTCTCTTTTTTCTTCTCTTCTTTCCTCCCTCTCCCTTTCTTTTCTTCTCTTCCTCCTTTTCTTTCCTCTTTTTCCTCTCTCTCTTTTTTTTCTCCTTTTCCTTTCCCTCTCTTTTTCCTTCTCTTTCTTTCCCCTTTTTCTCTCCTTCCCTTCCTTCCCCCTCTTTCCTTTTTCTTCTTTTCTTCCCCCTTTCCTCTCTCTTTTTTCCCTCTTCCTCCTTCCCCTCTTCCTCTCTCTTTTCCCCTCTTCTTTTCCCCTCTCCTCTCTCTCCTTTCCTCTTTTCTTTCCCCCCTTTTCCTCTCTTTTTTTCTTCCCTTCTTCCTTTCTTCTTTTCTTTCCCCTCTTCCCCTCTTTTTCTCTTTCTTTCCTTCTCTCTTTTTTTAGCCGAAGGGGGGGGGCCGAGGCCCCCTCGGCCCCCCCCCCCATGGATCCTCGCGTGCCGTAAACCACATCAGCGATTGTACATGCCATCGTGCAAACCTTCAAAAAACATCCAAGCTTTTTGTAGTAATGAATAGGATGCATGGGTTAATACATTTTTAACATTAATGCGAATCCGATTTTTTTTTAATAAACTGTAATGAAAATCGGATTTTATGTAGCTTGTTATAGAATTGATAAAGAGTTATAATAAGTCACCAATCAAAATGCCAGCGCGCAGCACTACGGTTTGACAATCACATCTGAAAGGGATATTTTGAGAACTGTATGGAATACACGAAGACAATGGGAACTTGGCATATCAAATAATGCGACCGCGCAGCCTGAGCTGAAAATGTTTACCATAAAGCGGACATTTTACAGAGCACATGAAAAAACAATTTGTAAATAAAGAAAATAATGAAAGCTCGATATCCGAGCTTAAAACACTTTTTTCTATATTGATTTCAAAACTTGATATTTTAAGCTCCATATCAGCCTATATTGAGCAAAATTATGAATATCATCGAACAGGCAATGCGAGCGCAAAGCGTGAGCGAAAAAGGCTGTCATGAAAGTTTTTTTTTTATTCTTCCCCTCACCTTATTTTATTCACTTATCTTCCTCTTCTTTTCCTATTCTTTTTTCTTCTATCTTTCCCCTTCTTTTTTTTTCATTTCTTTCTCCCCCCCCCTTTTTGCCCTGCCAATTTTTTCAGGGGGGCACCTGGGGGTACACCAAATCCCAGGGGGGCACGTGCTCCCCGTCCCCCCCCCCCCCCGGGCCCCCCGTAGCTACACCACTGTTTTGCCATTTTGAGAGAGAAGCATGCAGCAATAAGCCTGTGCAGATTGAAGAAAGTTAAAAAGCAATCTCCTCCAGTCATTCACTGTAAAAACAAATATTGAGCAAATTTTTTTTACCACCACGAGGGTAATTATGTGTCCAACCAATTGTGGGCAGTATTTTACCCAATGCGGGAAACATATTTTCCAGAAAGCTAAATAGTGAGCAGCATTTACTTTAGAATGGTCAAAATTTTCATTACACTGGATAAATAAAAGTGCCCGAAAGAAATTCCCCATGTTGGTTGGACACATAATTACCTCCCATGGAACACTTTTACCCAATATTTTTAGAGTGTTGTCGGTGATATCGGGGTGGGGTTCGGGGGGAGCCCCCCCCCCCCGATATAAATCAGTACAAATGTCTGAGTAAAGCTAGTGACAATGATCATTCTGTTGGGTATGTAAAGCGTCGACCTGACCAAGATACGGCATTTATTCGATCGGGTATGGAAACATTAACTATTGCAAACTTATTAGATGCATTCTGCTCATGATTATGACATCTAAATAATTTAAGTAATTTAAAGTTTATAGACTCCATTTACTACGAATGACAAAATTTAAAAAGTCAACCTGATAGGATATAAGCCTATGCAGACTGCAGTATGCAGTGATACACACACATACACACAACCGAATCTTGAAATTGTATATCTTGAAGCGCTTTTAATTCATCTTAACAAGAGTATCTCTAATCGTCTTAGGAAAAGCAAGTTCGGAAATCCTCAATATTAAAAATCAGATCGAATTATCGGGTGATGGGTCAATACACGGAGAATGTAGGAGATAGCGCAGAATGTTTGAAGTAGATCAAAGAACAAATATTTGCACCCAAAAGGAAGAAAAGAAGGAAGATTGATATCGAATGTTTTATATGATGCATAATAAAATCATCGGGTTTTCCCCGAATCAGGCACTCAAAGCCCTTGCCCCGAACATTGCCCTGGGAAGTGGTGGTGCTGGGGGTGCTCCGTAGTATTATACACCATAAGCAGCACCTATAGAAATGAGGCTGGTATACCAAAATGTATAATATGTGACCAAAATCGCCTCTATTTTCCAGCAAAAACTTTTTTCTCTCACTCTCTCTCTCTCTCTCTCCCTCTCTCTCTCACCATAATCACGTTTATTTTGGAGTAAAAACTTTTTTTGTGGGGGGAGGGGCTTGTCAATTTATTTTTCAAAACCAAAACCCCTTCTCCAAAAATCGTCACCATGCAGGACCCTAGCAGGCCCCAAATACGATCGGTCGTATATAATTCAAATCTAATTCAACGGGGACCGCGGAATGGTTTTGAAGGGGGGACTGAGCCAAAAGTAATCGGGGCTGACCATGCAAAAAATCACAATCAGACAATAATTTTTACGTTTTTGTACACGGTTTTGGAAATAAAAGTGGGGGCTGAAGCCCAACCACCCCCCCTTCCCCCCTCCATATTCTGCGGTCCCTAATTCAATTCCAAAGGTGCACCGCTTGTGGTATTTTGCCAGTTAAATAATGCATTATCTCACAACCGGTAATGTGACAGCAATGCCTAATGCTACAACAATGCATTACTTACACATTGAAATAAATGTTTGGATTTGACAATCCGAAAGATGATGGGGGTTAGGCCTACTGTTAGCGCTCTGTTAGGCTAACAACGTCTCTCTGCGGCCGACCTGACGCTAATTGTAGACGAACTAGGACTAGACCCATAATGAGACAAAGATCACCCCGCCCCCCCCCCCATTATTGTTCTAATATAATTCTATAAAAACCTGACTTTTTAGCAATACCCCCCCCCCCCCTGATATCGTAGGGGTGAGCTGTCAGGAAATTGATTTTTTTTTTCTCTCAAGGGAAATTGAAAAAGAGAAATTGATATGAAAATTAAAATTTAAAGAAGAAAGCCTGGAAAGATATCCCCAAAAAATATGTAAAAGAAAGAGTCATGGAGACATGATGGACCTATCATATTTTTCATTTATGTATTTTTTCTGTGAATCATCATACGAATACAAATTAATTTCAGGGTGATCAAGCTCCGCCTTTGCCGTGATAATCTCACCCTTACTCCATATTTTGTTTCTACTACATAGGCCTATACTCCAGTGTTTTTGGTGCTGCGCAATACGTACACAACAACTGTTTCTTCATTATTGTAGGCCTACATCGTATTGGTAGGCCGATAGTAAACAGGAAATTGTGTATATTTTGTCTCATGATACTAGGACTTGTGAAAAGTACAAACAATTTAAATTAAGTTCTCCCCTATACATCAAAGGCCCTACACTCTTAAAACAAATCAGTCAAATTGACTAGACCCGTAGTCAGCTGGGAGCAACTGATATGGCAATCACTGATATTCACATTTCTGACATACATTCTAGTCAGAAATAACTCTGTTCTAGTAAAATATGACTAGAAAATAGTCAAATATGACTAGAATAACAGTTGCTCCCAGCTGACCCTATTAATCAGTCATTTTTGACTGATTTGTTTTTAGAGTGTATAGTATTCAAAATTTGGGCTTATATGCCAACTCTAGCTTAGTTCATCCCTACCCCTCCCCCCCCCCCCCCCCTTCAGAGTGAGTGGCCGGATGATGCACCACCCTTCCCTCCCATGCCTCCCATGAAGTCACATTGTCTAGTTATACAATACAATGTCAATATAATTATGCATGTTATGAATCAAAATTCAAAAAGCCCATGCACTTCCTATAACTTTATAAGTTGATCGGTAATTGATCCTTGGGGAGCGTTTAGCGTTTCATGATGAAAGGACTTGTCGGACGTTTATCTGACAAGTCTGACAGCACAGTTGCGTTGTCATATTAACTGCTTCTCATCCAATCAAAATCAAGGAAAGTTGTTGGATGAAACTTGATGAAACACTCCCTTGATTATAATTGAATAGATTGCGCTGCATTGTGCAATACTATAGTATCTATTGGGCACACGAGTGTAATTCATCTGCGCGCAATGCATGCCGGACAGGCGTAAGTAAAGATCACATGACTTTGTTGATTAAAATAATTCATTAAAAATAGATCAAATGTTTGTATATCAAAAGAAAAACGATAGACATAATGCTATGTTCATACTCTTTCATAATCAAGGCGTTTGGGAAGGCTAGACTGCATTTTTGTATTTCATTTTAATCATTATTACCCACAATGCAGTTCTGGTTTTTCTGGCGATGAACTGGCCGAAATTATGGTTAGTCTTATTTCAGGCCATTTAACTTTTGATTGAGCTAGGCAAGTACCTGATTAACATATCAAGTCTTAATGCACTGTTAATTGTGACTAATGTCAGTGAATTAAAGCAAAATCTATCGAGGGATTGATTTTTAATGATTTTTTGATGAGCTATGATATAACACGTGAGTGAATGGGGGTCTGTATTACTCATGTGTGCCCTATAGGGCACACGAGTGTAATTCATCTGCGCGCAATGCATGCCGGACAGGCGTAAGTAAAGATCACATGACTTTATTGATTAAAATAATTCATTAAAAATAGATCAAATGTTTGTATATCAAAAGAAAAACGATAGACATAATGCTATGTTCATACTCTTTCATAATCAAGGCGTTTGGGAAGGCTAGACTGCATTTTTGTATTTCATTTTAATTATTATTACCCACAATGCAGTTCTGGTTTTTGTGGGAAGTAACTGGCCGAAATTATGGTTAGTCTTATTTCAGGCCATTTAACTTTTGATTGAGCTGGTCAAGTACCTGATTAACATATCAAGTCTTAATGTACTGTTAATTGTGACTAATGTCAGTGAATTAAAGCAAAATCTATCGAGGGATTGATTTTTAATGATTTTTTGATGAGCTATGATATAACACGTGAGTGAATGGGGGTCTGTAATACTCATGTGTGCCCTATATCGCGACTACACTTCTACACTGTCGTTGCTATGGCTGGGCGTAGTCTGCTAGAAATCGGTGGTGAGAATGTTTCAAACAGTTTCATGCAAAGTGGTAGGTTATGTTTAACAACATTTGATAAGTATGTAACTCGGCATTTAGTGCATTTGTCTACTACGATGCTGAAATGATGCTTTCAAATGTATATTCAATGCTTATCATTTATCATGCAGAAATGCGAGTTTCTACTGCCAATAGGAGATCTGGTTGGTTTGAGAGTGTGAAATGAAACAAGTACTAGAAGGAACTTCAAAATGATAAAGAACTTCTTATTATCATCAGGATTCCTATTTTCAATATTTAGAGCACGCAGAGAAAGAAAGATGAACAAAACATTAAAATACATAAACTTGTCTCAGTCAGATGTAAAACATCATAGATTGCGCACTTGAATACTATTCACTTCGTTGAAAGCTACAGGAGGGGGGGGGGTGCTGAGCCGGGGTACATATCCCCATCCTCCTGGCTTGTAAGCAGGGCGGGGTTGATGCCTATAACCCCCCCCCCCCTTCTTCCTTCAAATTAATGGTTATAATAGGGAAGAGAGGCGAAATGAGCAAAAGAAATGCTTACACTCTTTGTTTGTTATCAATTTTCTTTTATTTACTTTGTTTATTCTTATGCGAATACATAGGTAATAAATCACCTCGAACGAAATTAAACATGTAAACAAAAAGTTGTAAATCCACACTATACATATTTAGCCCATTGATGGACATCAAGCAAGTAGAACTTGTAGCTGCAATACCATAGGAAGCGCACAAAATATATGAATGGAACACTGCATTTTTACATTAAAATGAGGGGTGTCTAATGAGACGTTTTCTTTTCTTTTAACACGTTTAATCAGATTAGGTATTGAATGCAAGGTATCAATCTCTTCAGGAGAACCCACTCTTTTTTTGAGACCAAAATTTTCAACTTTTCGTCATTTGACCCACAGTATAATAGGGCACATGAGAGTAATTCAACCGCGCGCAAAGCATGCCGGACAGGCGTAAGTAAAGATCACATGACTTTATTGATTAAAATAATTCATTAAAAATAGATCAAATGTTTGTATATCAAAAGAAAAACGATAGACATAATGCTACGTTCATACTCTTTCATAATCAAGGCGTTTGGGAAGGCTAGACTGCATTTTTGTATTTCATTTTAATCATTATTACCCACAATGCAGTTCTGGTTTTTCTGGCGATGAACTGGCCGAAATTATGGTTAGTCTTATTTCAGGCCATTTAACTTTTGATTGAGCTAGGCAAGTACCTGATTAACATATCAAGTCTTAATGCACTGTTAATTGTGACTAATGTCAGTGAATTAAAGCAAAATCTATCGAGGGATTGATTTTTAATGATTTTTTGATGAGCTATGATATAACACGTGAGTGAATGGGGGTCTGTATTACTCATGTTTGCCCTATAGGGCACACGAGTGTAATTTATCTGCGCGCAATGCATGCCGGACAGGCGTAAGTAAAGATCACATGACTTTGTTGATTAAAATAATTCATTAAAAATAGATCAAATGTTTGTATATCAAAAGAAAAACGATAGACATAATGCTACGTTCATATTCTTTCATAATCAAGGCGTTTGGGGAGGCTAGACTGCATTTTTGTATTTCATTTTAATTATTATTACCCACAATGCAGTTCTGGTTTTTGTGGCAATGAACTGGCCGAAATTATGGTTAGTCTTATTTCAGGCCATTTAACTTTTGATTGAGCTGGTCAAGTACCTGATTAACATATCAAGTCTTAATGTACTGTTAATTGTGACTAATGTCAGTGAATTAAAGCAAAATCTATCGAGGGATTGATTTTTAATGATTTTTTGATGAGCTATGATATAACACGTGAGTGAATGGGGGTCTGTAATACTCATGTGTGCCCTATATCGCGACTACACTTCTACACTGTCGTTGCTATGGCTGGGCGTAGTCTGCTAGAAATCGGTGGTGAGAATGTTTCAAACAGTTTCATGCAAAGTGGTAGGTTATGTTTAACAACATTTGATAAGTATGTAACTCGGCATTTAGTGCATTTGTCTACTACGATGCTGAAATGATGCTTTCAAATGTATATTCAATGCTTATCATTTATCATGCAGAAATGCGAGTTTCTACTGCCAATAGGAGATCTGGTTGGTTTGAGAGTGTGAAATGAAACAAGTACTAGAAGGAACTTCAAAATGATAAAGAACTTCTTATTATCATCAGGATTCCTATTTTCAATATTTAGAGCACGCAGAGAAAGAAAGATGAACAAAACATTAAAATACATAAACTTGTCTCAGTCAGATGTAAAACATCATAGATTGCGCACTTGAATACTATTCACTTCGTTGAAAGCTACAGGAGGGGGGGGGTGCTGAGCCGGGGTACATATCCCCATCCTCCTGGCTTGTAAGCAGGGCGGGGTTGATGCCTATAACCCCCCCCCCCCCTTCTTCCTCCAAATTAATGGTTATAATAGGGAAGAGAGGCGAAATGAGCAAAAGAAATGCTTACACTCTTTGTTTGTTATCAATTTTCTTTTATTTACTTTGTTTATTCTTATGCGAATACATAGGTAATAAATCACCTCGAACGAAATTAAACATGTAAACAAAAAGTTGTAAATCCACACTATACATATTTAGCCCATTGATGGACATCAAGCAAGTAGAACTTGTAGCTGCAATACCATAGGAAGCGCACAAAATATATGAATGGAACACTGCATTTTTACATTAAAATGAGGGGTGTCTAATGAGACGTTTTCTTTTCTTTTAACACGTTTAATCAGATTAGGTATTGAATGCAAGGTATCAATCTCTTCAGGAGAACCCACTCTTTTTTTTTAGACCAAAATTTTCAACTTTTCGTCATTTGACCCACAGTATAATAGGGCACATGAGAGTAATTCAACCGCGCGCAAAGCATGCCGGACAGGCGTAAGTAAAGATCACATGACTTTATTGATTAAAATAATTCATTAAAAATAGATCAAATGTTTGTATATCAAAAGAAAAACGATAGACATAATGCTACGTTCATACTCTTTCATAATCAAGGCGTTTGGGAAGGCTAGACTGCATTTTTGTATTTCATTTTAATCATTATTACCCACAATGCAGTTCTGGTTTTTCTGGCGATGAACTGGCCGAAATTATGGTTAGTCTTATTTCAGGCCATTTAACTTTTGATTGAGCTAGGCAAGTACCTGATTAACATATCAAGTCTTAATGCACTGTTAATTGTGACTAATGTCAGTGAATTAAAGCAAAATCTATCGAGGGATTGATTTTTAATGATTTTTTGATGAGCTATGATATAATACGTGAGTGAATGGGGGTCTGTATTACTCATGTGTGCCCTATAGGGCACACGAGTGTAATTCATCTGTGCGCAATGCATGCCGGACAGGCGTAAGTAAAGATCACATGACTTTGTTGATTAAAATAATTCATTAAAAATAGATCAAATGTTTGTATATCAAAAGAAAAACGATAGACATAATGCTACGTTCATATTCTTTCATAATCAAGGCGTTTGGGGAGGCTAGACTGCATTTTTGTATTTCATTTTAATTATTATTACCCACAATGCAGTTCTGGTTTTTGTGGCAATGAACTGGCCGAAATTATGGTTAGTCTTATTTCAGGCCATTTAACTTTTGATTGAGCTGGTCAAGTACCTGATTAACATATCAAGTCTTAATGTACTGTTAATTGTGACTAATGTCAGTGAATTAAAGCAAAATCTATCGAGGGATTGATTTTTAATGATTTTTTGATGAGCTATGATATAACACGTGAGTGAATGGGGGTCTGTAATACTCATGTGTGCCCTATATCGCGACTACACTTCTACACTGTCGTTGCTATGGCTGGGCGTAGTCTGCTAGAAATCGGTGGTGAGAATGTTTCAAACAGTTTCATGCAAAGTGGTAGGTTATGTTTAACAACATTTGATAAGTATGTAACTCGGCATTTAGTGCATTTGTCTACTACGATGCTGAAATGATGCTTTCAAATGTATATTCAATGCTTATCATTTATCATGCAGAAATGCGAGTTTCTACTGCCAATAGGAGATCTGGTTGGTTTGAGAGTGTGAAATGAAACAAGTACTAGAAGGAACTTCAAAATGATAAAGAACTTCTTATTATCATCAGGATTCCTATTTTCAATATTTAGAGCACGCAGAGAAAGAAAGATGAACAAAACATTAAAATACATAAACTTGTCTCAGTCAGATGTAAAACATCATAGATTGCGCACTTGAATACTATTCACTTCGTTGAAAGCTACAGGAGGGGGGGGGGTGCTGAGCCGGGGTACATACCCCCATCCTCCTGGCTTGTAAGCAGGGCGGGGTTGATGCCTATAACCCCCCCCCCCCTTCTTCCTTCAAATTAATGGTTATAATAGGGAAGAGAGGCGAAATGAGCAAAAGAAATGCTTACACTCTTTGTTTGTTATCAATTTTCTTTTATTTACTTTGTTTATTCTTATGCGAATACATAGGTAATAAATCACCTCGAACGAAATTAAACATGTAAACAAAAAGTTGTAAATCCACACTATACATATTTAGCCCATTGATGGACATCAAGCAAGTAGAACTTGTAGCTGCAATACCATAGGAAGCGCACAAAATATATGAATGGAACACTGCATTTTTACATTAAAATGAGGGGTGTCTAATGAGACGTTTTCTTTTCTTTTAACACGTTTAATCAGATTAGGTATTGAATGCAAGGTATCAATCTCTTCAGGAGAACCCACTCTTTTTTTTGAGACCAAAATTTTCAACTTTTCGTCATTTGACCCACAGTATAATAGGGCACATGAGAGTAATTCAACCGCGCGCAAAGCATGCCGGACAGGCGTAAGTAAAGATCACATGACTTTATTGATTAAAATAATTCATTAAAAATAGATCAAATGTTTGTATATCAAAAGAAAAACGATAGACATAATGCTATGTTCATACTCTTTCATAATCAAGGCGTTTGGGAAGGCTAGACTGCATTTTTGTATTTCATTTTAATCATTATTACCCACAATGCAGTTCTGGTTTTTCTGGCGATGAACTGGCCGAAATTATGGTTAGTCTTATTTCAGGCCATTTAACTTTTGATTGAGCTGGGCAAGTACCTGATTAACATATCAAGTCTTAATGCACTGTTAATTGTGACTAATGTCAGTGAATTAAAGCAAAATCTATCGAGGGATTGATTTTTAATGATTTTTTGATGAGCTATGATATAACACGTGAGTGAATGGGGGTCTGTATTACTCATGTGTGCCCTATAGGGCACACGAGTGTAATTCATCTGTGCGCAATGCATGCCGGACAGGCGTAAGTAAAGATCACATGACTTTGTTGATTAAAATAATTCATTAAAAATAGATCAAATGTTTGTATATCAAAAGAAAAACGATAGACATAATGCTACGTTCATATTCTTTCATAATCAAGGCGTTTGGGGAGGCTAGACTGCATTTTTGTATTTCATTTTAATTATTATTACCCACAATGCAGTTCTGGTTTTTGTGGCAATGAACTGGCCGAAATTATGGTTAGTCTTATTTCAGGCCATTTAACTTTTGATTGAGCTGGTCAAGTACCTGATTAACATATCAAGTCTTAATGTACTGTTAATTGTGACTAATGTCAGTGAATTAAAGCAAAATCTATCGAGGGATTGATTTTTAATGATTTTTTGATGAGCTATGATATAACACGTGAGTGAATGGGGGTCTGTAATACTCATGTGTGCCCTATATCGCGACTACACTTCTACACTGTCGTTGCTATGGCTGGGCGTAGTCTGCTAGAAATCGGTGGTGAGAATGTTTCAAACAGTTTCATGCAAAGTGGTAGGTTATGTTTAACAACATTTGATAAGTATGTAACTCGGCATTTAGTGCATTTGTCTACTACGATGCTGAAATGATGCTTTCAAATGTATATTCAATGCTTATCATTTATCATGCAGAAATGCGAGTTTCTACTGCCAATAGGAGATCTGGTTGGTTTGAGAGTGTGAAATGAAACAAGTACTAGAAGGAACTTCAAAATGATAAAGAACTTCTTATTATCATCAGGATTCCTATTTTCAATATTTAGAGCACGCAGAGAAAGAAAGATGAACAAAACATTAAAATACATAAACTTGTCTCAGTCAGATGTAAAACATCATAGATTGCGCACTTGAATACTATTCACTTCGTTGAAAGCTACAGGAGGGGGGGGGGTGCTGAGCCGGGGTACATATCCCCATCCTCCTGGCTTGTAAGCAGGGCGGGGTTGATGCCTATAACCCCCCCCCCTTCTTCCTTCAAATTAATGGTTATAATAGGGAAGAGAGGCGAAATGAGCAAAAGAAATGCTTACACTCTTTGTTTGTTATCAATTTTCTTTTATTTACTTTGTTTATTCTTTTGCGAATACATAGGTAATAAATCACCTCGAACGAAATTAAACATGTAAACAAAAAGTTGTAAATCCACACTATACATATTTAGCCCATTGATGGACATCAAGCAAGTAGAACTTGTAGCTGCAATACCATAGGAAGCGCACAAAATATATGAATGGAACACTGCATTTTTACATTAAAATGAGGGGTGTCTAATGAGACGTTTTCTTTTCTTTTAACACGTTTAATCAGATTAGGTATTGAATGCAAGGTATCAATCTCTTCAGGAGAACCCACTCTTTTTTTTGAGACCAAAATTTTCAACTTTTCGTCATTTGACCCACAGTATAATAGGGCACATGAGAGTAATTCAACCGCGCGCAAAGCATGCCGGACAGGCGTAAGTAAAGATCACATGACTTTATTGATTAAAATAATTCATTAAAAATAGATCAAATGTTTGTATATCAAAAGAAAAACGATAGACATAATGCTATGTTCATACTCTTTCATAATCAAGGCGTTTGGGAAGGCTAGACTGCATTTTTGTATTTCATTTTAATCATTATTACCCACAATGCAGTTCTGGTTTTTCTGGCGATGAACTGGCCGAAATTATGGTTAGTCTTATTTCAGGCCATTTAACTTTTGATTGAGCTAGGCAAGTACCTGATTAACATATCAAGTCTTAATGCACTGTTAATTGTGACTAATGTCAGTGAATTAAAGCAAAATCTATCGAGGGATTGATTTTTAATGATTTTTTGATGAGCTATGATATAACACGTGAGTGAATGGGGGTCTGTAATACTCATGTGTGCCCTATAGGGCACACGAGTGTAATTCATCTGTGCGCAATGCATGCCGGACAGGCGTAAGTAAAGATCACATGACTTTGTTGATTAAAATAATTCATTAAAAATAGATCAAATGTTTGTATATCAAAAGAAAAACGATAGACATAATGCTACGTTCATACTCTTTCATAATTAAGGCGTTTGGGGAGGCTAGACTGCATTTTTGTATTTCATTTTAATTATTATTACCCACAATGCAGTTCTGGTTTTTGTGGCAATGAACTGGCCGAAATTATGGTTAGTCTTATTTCAGGCCATTTAACTTTTGATTGAGCTGGTCAAGTACCTGATTAACATATCAAGTCTTAATGTACTGTTAATTGTGACTAATGTCAGTGAATTAAAGCAAAATCTATCGAGGGATTGATTTTTAATGATTTTTTGATGAGCTATGATATAACACGTGAGTGAATGGGGGTCTGTAATACTCATGTGTGCCCTATATCGCGACTACACTTCTACACTGTCGTTGCTATGGCTGGGCGTAGTCTGCTAGAAATCGGTGGTGAGAATGTTTCAAACAGTTTCATGCAAAGTGGTAGGTTATGTTTAACAACATTTGATAAGTATGTAACTCGGCATTTAGTGCATTTGTCTACTACGATGCTGAAATGATGCTTTCAAATGTATATTCAATGCTTATCATTTATCATGCAGAAATGCGAGTTTCTACTGCCAATAGGAGATCTGGTTGGTTTGAGAGTGTGAAATGAAACAAGTACTAGAAGGAACTTCAAAATGATAAAGAACTTCTTATTATCATCAGGATTCCTATTTTCAATATTTAGAGCACGCAGAGAAAGAAAGATGAACAAAACATTAAAATACATAAACTTGTCTCAGTCAGATGTAAAACATCATAGATTGCGCACTTGAATACTATTCACTTCGTTGAAAGCTACAGGAGGGGGGGGGTGCTGAGCCGGGGTACATATCCCCATCCTCCTGGCTTGTAAGCAGGGCGGGGTTGATGCCTATAACCCCCCCCCCCCCCTTCTTCCTTCAAATTAATGGTTATAATAGGGAAGAGAGGCGAAATGAGCAAAAGAAATGCTTACACTCTTTGTTTGTTATCAATTTTCTTTTATTTACTTTGTTTATTCTTTTGCGAATACATAGGTAATAAATCACCTCGAACGAAATTAAACATGTAAACAAAAAGTTGTAAATCCACACTATACATATTTAGCCCATTGATGGACATCAAGCAAGTAGAACTTGTAGCTGCAATACCATAGGAAGCGCACAAAATATATGAATGGAACACTGCATTTTTACATTAAAATGAGGGGTGTCTAATGAGACGTTTTCTTTTCTTTTAACACGTTTAATCAGATTAGGTATTGAATGCAAGGTATCAATCTCTTCAGGAGAACCCACTCTTTTTTTTGAGACCAAAATTTTCAACTTTTCGTCATTTGACCCACAGTATAATAGGGCACATGAGAGTAATTCAACCGCGCGCAAAGCATGCCGGACAGGCGTAAGTAAAGATCACATGACTTTATTGATTAAAATAATTCATTAAAAATAGATCAAATGTTTGTATATCAAAAGAAAAACGATAGACATAATGCTACGTTCATACTCTTTCATAATCAAGGCGTTTGGGAAGGCTAGACTGCATTTTTGTATTTCATTTTAATCATTATTACCCACAATGCAGTTCTGGTTTTTCTGGCGATGAACTGGCCGAAATTATGGTTAGTCTTATTTCAGGCCATTTAACTTTTGATTGAGCTGGTCAAGTACCTGATTAACATATCAAGTCTTAATGCACTGTTAATTGTGACTAATGTCAGTGAATTAAAGCAAAATCTATCGAGGGATTGATTTTTAATGATTTTTTGATGAGCTATGATATAACACGTGAGTGAATGGGGGTCTGTATTACTCATGTGTGCCCTATAGGGCACACGAGTGTAATTCATCTGTGCGCAATGCATGCCGGACAGGCGTAAGTAAAGATCACATGACTTTGTTGATTAAAATAATTCATTAAAAATAGATCAAATGTTTGTATATCAAAAGAAAAACGATAGACATAATGCTACGTTCATATTCTTTCATAATCAAGGCGTTTGGGGAGGCTAGACTGCATTTTTGTATTTCATTTTAATTATTATTACCCACAATGCAGTTCTGGTTTTTGTGGCAATGAACTGGCCGAAATTATGGTTAGTCTTATTTCAGGCCATTTAACTTTTGATTGAGCTGGTCAAGTACCTGATTAACATATCAAGTCTTAATGTACTGTTAATTGTGACTAATGTCAGTGAATTAAAGCAAAATCTATCGAGGGATTGATTTTTAATGATTTTTTGATGAGCTATGATATAACACGTGAGTGAATGGGGGTCTGTAATACTCATGTGTGCCCTATATCGCGACTACACTTCTACACTGTCGTTGCTATGGCTGGGCGTAGTCTGCTAGAAATCGGTGGTGAGAATGTTTCAAACAGTTTCATGCAAAGTGGTAGGTTATGTTTAACAACATTTGATAAGTATGTAACTCGGCATTTAGTGCATTTGTCTACTACGATGCTGAAATGATGCTTTCAAATGTATATTCAATGCTTATCATTTATCATGCAGAAATGCGAGTTTCTACTGCCAATAGGAGATCTGGTTGGTTTGAGAGTGTGAAATGAAACAAGTACTAGAAGGAACTTCAAAATGATAAAGAACTTCTTATTATCATCAGGATTCCTATTTTCAATATTTAGAGCACGCAGAGAAAGAAAGATGAACAAAACATTAAAATACATAAACTTGTCTCAGTCAGATGTAAAACATCATAGATTGCGCACTTGAATACTATTCACTTCGTTGAAAGCTACAGGAGGGGGGGGGGTGCTGAGCCGGGGTACATATCCCCATCCTCCTGGCTTGTAAGCAGGGCGGGGTTGATGCCTATAACCCCCCCCCCCCCTTCTTCCTTCAAATTAATGGTTATAATAGGGAAGAGAGGCGAAATGAGCAAAAGAAATGCTTACACTCTTTGTTTGTTATCAATTTTCTTTTATTTACTTTGTTTATTCTTATGCGAATACATAGGTAATAAATCACCTCGAACGAAATTAAACATGTAAACAAAAAGTTGTAAATCCACACTATACATATTTAGCCCATTGATGGACATCAAGCAAGTAGAACTTGTAGCTGCAATACCATAGGAAGCGCACAAAATATATGAATGGAACACTGCATTTTTACATTAAAATGAGGGGTGTCTAATGAGACGTTTTCTTTTCTTTTAACACGTTTAATCAGATTAGGTATTGAATGCAAGGTATCAATCTCTTCAGGAGAACCCACTCTTTTTTTTGAGACCAAAATTTTCAACTTTTCGTCATTTGACCCACAGTATAATAGGGCACATGAGAGTAATTCAACCGCGCGCAAAGCATGCCGGACAGGCGTAAGTAAAGATCACATGACTTTATTGATTAAAATAATTCATTAAAAATAGATCAAATGTTTGTATATCAAAAGAAAAACGATAGACATAATGCTATGTTCATACTCTTTCATAATCAAGGCGTTTGGGAAGGCTAGACTGCATTTTTGTATTTCATTTTAATCATTATTACCCACAATGCAGTTCTGGTTTTTCTGGCGATGAACTGGCCGAAATTATGGTTAGTCTTATTTCAGGCCATTTAACTTTTGATTGAGCTAGGCAAGTACCTGATTAACATATCAAGTCTTAATGCACTGTTAATTGTGACTAATGTCAGTGAATTAAAGCAAAATCTATCGAGGGATTGATTTTTAATGATTTTTTGATGAGCTATGATATAACACGTGAGTGAATGGGGGTCTGTATTACTCATGTGTGCCCTATAGGGCACACGAGTGTAATTCATCTGCGCGCAATGCATGCCGGACAGGCGTAAGTAAAGATCACATGACTTTGTTGATTAAAATAATTCATTAAAAATAGATCAAATGTTTGTATATCAAAAGAAAAACGATAGACATAATGCTACGTTCATATTCTTTCATAATCAAGGCGTTTGGGGAGGCTAGACTGCATTTTTGTATTTCATTTTAATTATTATTACCCACAATGCAGTTCTGGTTTTTGTGGCAATGAACTGGCCGAAATTATGGTTAGTCTTATTTCAGGCCATTTAACTTTTGATTGAGCTGGTCAAGTACCTGATTAACATATCAAGTCTTAATGTACTGTTAATTGTGACTAATGTCAGTGAATTAAAGCAAAATCTATCGAGGGATTGATTTTTAATGATTTCTTGATGAGCTATGATATAACACGTGAGTGAATGGGGGTCTGTAATACTCATGTGTGCCCTATATCGCGACTACACTTCTACACTGTCGTTGCTATGGCTGGGCGTAGTCTGCTAGAAATCGGTGGTGAGAATGTTTCAAACAGTTTCATGCAAAGTGGTAGGTTATGTTTAACAACATTTGATAAGTATGTAACTCGGCATTTAGTGCATTTGTCTACTACGATGCTGAAATGATGCTTTCAAATGTATATTCAATGCTTATCATTTATCATGCAGAAATGCGAGTTTCTACTGCCAATAGGAGATCTGGTTGGTTTGAGAGTGTGAAATGAAACAAGTACTAGAAGGAACTTCAAAATGATAAAGAACTTCTTATTATCATCAGGATTCCTATTTTCAATATTTAGAGCACGCAGAGAAAGAAAGATGAACAAAACATTAAAATACATAAACTTGTCTCAGTCAGATGTAAAACATCATAGATTGCGCACTTGAATACTATTCACTTCGTTGAAAGCTACAGGAGGGGGGGGGGTGCTGAGCCGGGGTACATATCCCCATCCTCCTGGCTTGTAAGCAGGGCGGGGTTGATGCCTATAACCCCCCCCCCCTTCTTCCTTCAAATTAATGGTTATAATAGGGAAGAGAGGCGAAATGAGCAAAAGAAATGCTTACACTCTTTGTTTGTTATCAATTTTCTTTTATTTACTTTGTTTATTCTTTTGCGAATACATAGGTAATAAATCACCTCGAACGAAATTAAACATGTAAACAAAAAGTTGTAAATCCACACTATACATATTTAGCCCATTGATGGACATCAAGCAAGTAGAACTTGTAGCTGCAATACCATAGGAAGCGCACAAAATATATGAATGGAACACTGCATTTTTACATTAAAATGAGGGGTGTCTAATGAGACGTTTTCTTTTCTTTTAACACGTTTAATCAGATTAGGTATTGAATGCAAGGTATCAATCTCTTCAGGAGAACCCACTCTTTTTTTTGAGACCAAAATTTTCAACTTTTCGTCATTTGACCCACAGTATAATAGGGCACATGAGAGTAATTCAACCGCGCGCAAAGCATGCCGGACAGGCGTAAGTAAAGATCACATGACTTTATTGATTAAAATAATTCATTAAAAATAGATCAAATGTTTGTATATCAAAAGAAAAACGATAGACATAATGCTACGTTCATACTCTTTCATAATCAAGGCGTTTGGGAAGGCTAGACTGCATTTTTGTATTTCATTTTAATCATTATTACCCACAATGCAGTTCTGGTTTTTCTGGCGATGAACTGGCCGAAATTATGGTTAGTCTTATTTCAGGCCATTTAACTTTTGATTGAGCTGGTCAAGTACCTGATTAACATATCAAGTCTTAATGCACTGTTAATTGTGACTAATGTCAGTGAATTAAAGCAAAATCTATCGAGGGATTGATTTTTAATGATTTTTTGATGAGCTATGATATAACACGTGAGTGAATGGGGGTCTGTATTACTCATGTGTGCCCTATAGGGCACACGAGTGTAATTTATCTGTGCGCAATGCATGCCGGACAGGCGTAAGTAAAGATCACATGACTTTGTTGATTAAAATAATTCATTAAAAATAGATCAAATGTTTGTATATCAAAAGAAAAACGATAGACATAATGCTACGTTCATATTCTTTCATAATCAAGGCGTTTGGGGAGGCTAGACTGCATTTTTGTATTTCATTTTAATTATTATTACCCACAATGCAGTTCTGGTTTTTGTGGCAATGAACTGGCCGAAATTATGGTTAGTCTTATTTCAGGCCATTTAACTTTTGATTGAGCTGGTCAAGTACCTGATTAACATATCAAGTCTTAATGTACTGTTAATTGTGACTAATGTCAGTGAATTAAAGCAAAATCTATCGAGGGATTGATTTTTAATGATTTCTTGATGAGCTATGATATAACACGTGAGTGAATGGGGGTCTGTAATACTCATGTGTGCCCTATATCGCGACTACACTTCTACACTGTCGTTGCTATGGCTGGGCGTAGTCTGCTAGAAATCGGTGGTGAGAATGTTTCAAACAGTTTCATGCAAAGTGGTAGGTTATGTTTAACAACATTTGATAAGTATGTAACTCGGCATTTAGTGCATTTGTCTACTACGATGCTGAAATGATGCTTTCAAATGTATATTCAATGCTTATCATTTATCATGCAGAAATGCGAGTTTCTACTGCCAATAGGAGATCTGGTTGGTTTGAGAGTGTGAAATGAAACAAGTACTAGAAGGAACTTCAAAATGATAAAGAACTTCTTATTATCATCAGGATTCCTATTTTCAATATTTAGAGCACGCAGAGAAAGAAAGATGAACAAAACATTAAAATACATAAACTTGTCTCAGTCAGATGTAAAACATCATAGATTGCGCACTTGAATACTATTCACTTCGTTGAAAGCTACAGGAGGGGGGGGGGTGCTGAGCCGGGGTACATATCCCCATCCTCCTGGCTTGTAAGCAGGGCGGGGTTGATGCCTATAACCCCCCCCCCCCCCTTCTTCCTTCAAATTAATGGTTATAATAGGGAAGAGAGGCGAAATGAGCAAAAGAAATGCTTACACTCTTTGTTTGTTATCAATTTTCTTTTATTTACTTTGTTTATTCTTTTGCGAATACATAGGTAATAAATCACCTCGAACGAAATTAAACATGTAAACAAAAAGTTGTAAATCCACACTATACATATTTAGCCCATTGATGGACATCAAGCAAGTAGAACTTGTAGCTGCAATACCATAGGAAGCGCACAAAATATATGAATGGAACACTGCATTTTTACATTAAAATGAGGGGTGTCTAATGAGACGTTTTCTTTTCTTTTAACACGTTTAATCAGATTAGGTATTGAATGCAAGGTATCAATCTCTTCAGGAGAACCCACTCTTTTTTTTGAGACCAAAATTTTCAACTTTTCGTCATTTGACCCACAGTATAATAGGGCACATGAGAGTAATTCAACCGCGCGCAAAGCATGCCGGACAGGCGTAAGTAAAGATCACATGACTTTATTGATTAAAATAATTCATTAAAAATAGATCAAATGTTTGTATATCAAAAGAAAAACGATAGACATAATGCTATGTTCATACTCTTTCATAATCAAGGCGTTTGGGAAGGCTAGACTGCATTTTTGTATTTCATTTTAATCATTATTACCCACAATGCAGTTCTGGTTTTTCTGGCGATGAACTGGCCGAAATTATGGTTAGTCTTATTTCAGGCCATTTAACTTTTGATTGAGCTGGTCAAGTACCTGATTAACATATCAAGTCTTAATGTACTGTTAATTGTGACTAATGTCAGTGAATTAAAGCAAAATCTATCGAGGGATTGATTTTTAATGATTTTTTGATGAGCTATGATATAACACGTGAGTGAATGGGGGTCTGTATTACTCATGTGTGCCCTATAGGGCACACGAGTGTAATTCATCTGCGCGCAATGCATGCCGGACAGGCGTAAGTAAAGATCACATGACTTTATTGATTAAAATAATTCATTAAAAATAGATCAAATGTTTGTATATCAAAAGAAAAACGATAGACATAATGCTACGTTCATATTCTTTCATAATCAAGGCGTTTGGGGAGGCTAGACTGCATTTTTGTATTTCATTTTAATTATTATTACCCACAATGCAGTTCTGGTTTTTGTGGCAATGAACTGGCCGAAATTATGGTTAGTCTTATTTCAGGCCATTTAACTTTTGATTGAGCTGGTCAAGTACCTGATTAACATATCAAGTCTTAATGTACTGTTAATTGTGACTAATGTCAGTGAATTAAAGCAAAATCTATCGAGGGATTGATTTTTAATGATTTCTTGATGAGCTATGATATAACACGTGAGTGAATGGGGGTCTGTAATACTCATGTGTGCCCTATATCGCGACTACACTTCTACACTGTCGTTGCTATGGCTGGGCGTCGTCTGCTAGAAATCGGTGGTGAGAATGTTTCAAACAGTTTCATGCAAAGTGGTAGGTTATGTTGATCAACATTTGATAAGTATGTAACTCGGCATTTAGTGCATTTGTCTACTACGATGCTGAAATGATGCTTTCAAATGTATATTCAATGCTTATCATTTATCATGCAGAAATGCGAGTTTCTACTGCCAATAGGAGATCTGGTTGGTTTGAGAGTGTGAAATGAAACAAGTACTAGAAGGAACTTCAAAATGATAAAGAACTTCTAATTATCATCAGGATTCCTATTTTCAATATTTAGAGCACGCAGAGAAAGAAAGATGAACAAAACATTAAAATACATAAACTTGTCTCAGTCAGATGTAAAACATCATAGATTGCGCACTTGAATACTATTCACTTCGTTGAAAGCTACAGGAGGGGGGGGGGGTGCTGAGCCGGGGTACATACCCCCATCCTCCTGGCTTGTAAGCAGGGCGGGGTTGATGCCTATAACCCCCCCCCCTTCTTCCTTCAAATTAATGGTTATAATAGGGAAGAGAGGCGAAATGAGCAAAAGAAATGCTTACACTCTTTGTTTGTTATCAATTTTCTTTTATTTACTTTGTTTATTCTTATGCGAATACATAGGTAATAAATCACCTCGAACGAAATTAAACATGTAAACAAAAAGTTGTAAATCCACACTATACATATTTAGCCCATTGATGGACATCAAGCAAGTAGAACTTGTAGCTGCAATACCATAGGAAGCGCACAAAATATATGAATGGAACACTGCATTTTTACATTAAAATGAGGGGTGTCTAATGAGACGTTTTCTTTTCTTTTAACACGTTTAATCAGATTAGGTATTGAATGCAAGGTATCAATCTCTTCAGGAGAACCCACTCTTTTTTTTGAGACCAAAATTTTCAACTTTTCGTCATTTGACCCACAGTATAATAGGGCACATGAGAGTAATTCAACCGCGCGCAAAGCATGCCGGACAGGCGTAAGTAAAGATCACATGACTTTATTGATTAAAATAATTCATTAAAAATAGATCAAATGTTTGTATATCAAAAGAAAAACGATAGACATAATGCTACGTTCATACTCTTTCATAATCAAGGCGTTTGGGAAGGCTAGACTGCATTTTTGTATTTCATTTTAATCATTATTACCCACAATGCAGTTCTGGTTTTTCTGGCGATGAACTGGCCGAAATTATGGTTAGTCTTATTTCAGGCCATTTAACTTTTGATTGAGCTAGGCAAGTACCTGATTAACATATCAAGTCTTAATGCACTGTTAATTGTGACTAATGTCAGTGAATTAAAGCAAAATCTATCGAGGGATTGATTTTTAATGATTTTTTGATGAGCTATGATATAACACGTGAGTGAATGGGGGTCTGTAATACTCATGTGTGCCCTATAGGGCACACGAGTGTAATTCATCTGCGCGCAATGCATGCCGGACAGGCGTAAGTAAAGATCACATGACTTTGTTGATTAAAATAATTCATTAAAAATAGATCAAATGTTTGTATATCAAAAGAAAAACGATAGACATAATGCTACGTTCATATTCTTTCATAATCAAGGCGTTTGGGGAGGCTACACTGCATTTTTGTATTTCATTTTAATTATTATTACCCACAATGCAGTTCTGGTTTTTGTGGCAATGAACTGGCCGAAATTATGGTTAGTCTTATTTCAGGCCATTTAACTTTTGATTGAGCTGGTCAAGTACCTGATTAACATATCAAGTCTTAATGTACTGTTAATTGTGACTAATGTCAGTGAATTAAAGCAAAATCTATCGAGGGATTGATTTTTAATGATTTCTTGATGAGCTATGATATAACACGTGAGTGAATGGGGGTCTGTAATACTCATGTGTGCCCTATATCGCGACTACACTTCTACACTGTCGTTGCTATGGCTGGGCGTAGTCTGCTAGAAATCGGTGGTGAGAATGTTTCAAACAGTTTCATGCAAAGTGGTAGGTTATGTTTAACAACATTTGATAAGTATGTAACTCGGCATTTAGTGCATTTGTCTACTACGATGCTGAAATGATGCTTTCAAATGTATATTCAATGCTTATCATTTATCATGCAGAAATGCGAGTTTCTACTGCCAATAGGAGATCTGGTTGGTTTGAGAGTGTGAAATGAAACAAGTACTAGAAGGAACTTCAAAATGATAAAGAACTTCTTATTATCATCAGGA
The DNA here is from genome assembly GCF_018143015.1 of Lytechinus variegatus. Classification (NCBI taxonomy): domain Eukaryota; kingdom Metazoa; phylum Echinodermata; class Echinoidea; order Temnopleuroida; family Toxopneustidae; genus Lytechinus; species Lytechinus variegatus. The sequence goes on along the minus strand of NC_054755.1, from coordinate 6,860,723 downwards.
TTCCTATTTTCAATATTTAGAGCACGCAGAGAAAGAAAGATGAACAAAACATTAAAATACATAAACTTGTCTCAGTCAGATGTAAAACATCATAGATTGCGCACTTGAATACTATTCACTTCGTTGAAAGCTACAGGAGGGGGGGGGGTGCTGAGCCGGGGTACATATCCCCATCCTCCTGGCTTGTAAGCAGGGCGGGGTTGATGCCTATAACCCCCCCCCCCCCCTTCTTCCTTCAAATTAATGGTTATAATAGGGAAGAGAGGCGAAATGAGCAAAAGAAATGCTTACACTCTTTGTTTGTTATCAATTTTCTTTTATTTACTTTGTTTATTCTTTTGCGAATACATAGGTAATAAATCACCTCGAACGAAATTAAACATGTAAACAAAAAGTTGTAAATCCACACTATACATATTTAGCCCATTGATGGACATCAAGCAAGTAGAACTTGTAGCTGCAATACCATAGGAAGCGCACAAAATATATGAATGGAACACTGCATTTTTACATTAAAATGAGGGGTGTCTAATGAGACGTTTTCTTTTCTTTTAACACGTTTAATCAGATTAGGTATTGAATGCAAGGTATCAATCTCTTCAGGAGAACCCACTCTTTTTTTTTAGACCAAAATTTTCAACTTTTCGTCATTTGACCCACAGTATAATAGGGCACATGAGAGTAATTCAACCGCGCGCAAAGCATGCCGGACAGGCGTAAGTAAAGATCACATGACTTTATTGATTAAAATAATTCATTAAAAATAGATCAAATGTTTGTATATCAAAAGAAAAACGATAGACATAATGCTACGTTCATACTCTTTCATAATCAAGGCGTTTGGGAAGGCTAGACTGCATTTTTGTATTTCATTTTAATCATTATTACCCACAATGCAGTTCTGGTTTTTCTGGCGATGAACTGGCCGAAATTATGGTTAGTCTTATTTCAGGCCATTTAACTTTTGATTGAGCTGGGCAAGTACCTGATTAACATATCAAGTCTTAATGCACTGTTAATTGTGACTAATGTCAGTGAATTAAAGCAAAATCTATCGAGGGATTGATTTTTAATGATTTTTTGATGAGCTATGATATAACACGTGAGTGAATGGGGGTCTGTATTACTCATGTGTGCCCTATAGGGCACACGAGTGTAATTCATCTGCGCGCAATGCATGCCGGACAGGCGTAAGTAAAGATCACATGACTTTGTTGATTAAAATAATTCATTAAAAATAGATCAAATGTTTGTATATCAAAAGAAAAACGATAGACATAATGCTACGTTCATATTCTTTCATAATCAAGGCGTTTGGGGAGGCTAGACTGCATTTTTGTATTTCATTTTAATTATTATTACCCACAATGCAGTTCTGGTTTTTGTGGCAATGAACTGGCCGAAATTATGGTTAGTCTTATTTCAGGCCATTTAACTTTTGATTGAGCTGGTCAAGTACCTGATTAACATATCAAGTCTTAATGTACTGTTAATTGTGACTAATGTCAGTGAATTAAAGCAAAATCTATCGAGGGATTGATTTTTAATGATTTTTTGATGAGCTATGATATAACACGTGAGTGAATGGGGGTCTGTAATACTCATGTGTGCCCTATATCGCGACTACACTTCTACACTGTCGTTGCTATGGCTGGGCGTAGTCTGCTAGAAATCGGTGGTGAGAATGTTTCAAACAGTTTCATGCAAAGTGGTAGGTTATGTTTAACAACATTTGATAAGTATGTAACTCGGCATTTAGTGCATTTGTCTACTACGATGCTGAAATGATGCTTTCAAATGTATATTCAATGCTTATCATTTATCATGCAGAAATGCGAGTTTCTACTGCCAATAGGAGATCTGGTTGGTTTGAGAGTGTGAAATGAAACAAGTACTAGAAGGAACTTCAAAATGATAAAGAACTTCTTATTATCATCAGGATTCCTATTTTCAATATTTAGAGCACGCAGAGAAAGAAAGATGAACAAAACATTAAAATACATAAACTTGTCTCAGTCAGATGTAAAACATCATAGATTGCGCACTTGAATACTATTCACTTCGTTGAAAGCTACAGGAGGGGGGGGGGTGCTGAGCCGGGGTACATACCCCCATCCTCCTGGCTTGTAAGCAGGGTGGGGTTGATGCCTATAACCCCCCCCCCCTTCTTCCTTCAAATTAATGGTTATAATAGGGAAGAGAGGCGAAATGAGCAAAAGAAATGCTTACACTCTTTGTTTGTTATCAATTTTCTTTTATTTACTTTGTTTATTCTTATGCGAATACATAGGTAATAAATCACCTCGAACGAAATTAAACATGTAAACAAAAAGTTGTAAATCCACACTATACATATTTAGCCCATTGATGGACATCAAGCAAGTAGAACTTGTAGCTGCAATACCATAGGAAGCGCACAAAATATATGAATGGAACACTGCATTTTTACATTAAAATGAGGGGTGTCTAATGAGACGTTTTCTTTTCTTTTAACACGTTTAATCAGATTAGGTATTGAATGCAAGGTATCAATCTCTTCAGGAGAACCCACTCTTTTTTTTGAGACCAAAATTTTCAACTTTTCGTCATTTGACCCACAGTATAATAGGGCACATGAGAGTAATTCAACCGCGCGCAAAGCATGCCGGACAGGCGTAAGTAAAGATCACATGACTTTATTGATTAAAATAATTCATTAAAAATAGATCAAATGTTTGTATATCAAAAGAAAAACGATAGACATAATGCTACGTTCATACTCTTTCATAATCAAGGCGTTTGGGAAGGCTAGACTGCATTTTTGTATTTCATTTTAATCATTATTACCCACAATGCAGTTCTGGTTTTTCTGGCGATGAACTGGCCGAAATTATGGTTAGTCTTATTTCAGGCCATTTAACTTTTGATTGAGCTGGGCAAGTACCTGATTAACATATCAAGTCTTAATGCACTGTTAATTGTGACTAATGTCAGTGAATTAAAGCAAAATCTATCGAGGGATTGATTTTTAATGATTTTTTGATGAGCTATGATATAACACGTGAGTGAATGGGGGTCTGTATTACTCATGTTTGCCCTATAGGGCACACGAGTGTAATTCATCTGCGCGCAATGCATGCCGGACAGGCGTAAGTAAAGATCACATGACTTTGTTGATTAAAATAATTCATTAAAAATAGATCAAATGTTTGTATATCAAAAGAAAAACGATAGACATAATGCTATGTTCATACTCTTTCATAATCAAGGCGTTTGGGAAGGCTAGACTGCATTTTTGTATTTCATTTTAATCATTATTACCCACAATGCAGTTCTGGTTTTTCTGGCGATGAACTGGCCGAAATTATGGTTAGTCTTATTTCAGGCCATTTAACTTTTGATTGAGCTGGTCAAGTACCTGATTAACATATCAAGTCTTAATGCACTGTTAATTGTTACTAATGTCAGTGAATTAAAGCAAAATCTATCGAGGGATTGATTTTTAATGATTTTTTGATGAGCTATGATATAACACGTGAGTGAATGGGGGTCTGTATTACTCATGTGTGCCCTATATCGCGACTACACTTCTACACTGTCGTTGCTATGGCTGGGCGTCGTCTGCTAGAAATCGGTGGTGAGAATGCTTCAAACAGTATTATGTGAAGTGATATAGGTTATGTTTAACAACAGATGATAAGTATATTACTCGGCATTTAGTGCATTTATCGCTTACTATGCTGGAATGACGCTTTCAAATGTATATTCAATGCTTATCATTTATCATGCAGAAATGCGAGTTTCTACTGCCAATAGGAGATCTGGTTGGTTTGAGAGTGTGAAATGAAACAAGTACTAGTAGGAACTTCAAAATGATGAATAACTTCTAATTATCATCAGGATTCCTATTTTCAATATTTAGAGCACGCAGAGAAAGAAAGATGAACAAAACATTAAAATACATAAACTTGTCTCAGTCAGATACATCATAGATTGCGCACTTGAATACTATTCACTTCGTTGAAAGCTACAGGAGAGGGGGGGGGGGTGCTGAGTCGGGGTACATACCCCCATCCTCCTGGCTTGAAAGCAGGGCGGGGTTGATGCCTATAACACCCCCCCCCCCTTCTTCCTCCAAATTAACGGTTATAATAGGGAAGAGTGGCGAATGAGCAAAAGTAATGCTTACAATCTTTGTTTGTTATCAATTTTCTTTTATTTACTTTGTTTATTCTTATGCGAATACATAGGTAATAAATCACCTCGAACGAAATTAAACATGTACACAAGAAGTTGTAAATCCACACAATACATATTTAGCCAATTGATGGACATCAAGCAAGTAGAACTTGTAGCTGCAATACCATAGGAAGCGCACAAAATATATGAATGGAACACTGCATTTTTACATTAAATTGAGGGGTGTCTAATGAGACGTTTTCTTTTCTTTTACGCGTTTAGTCAGATTAGGTATTAAATGCAAGGTATCAATCTCTTCAGGAGAACTCACTCTTTCTTTTGAGACCAAAATTTTCAACTTTTCGTCATTTGACCCACAGTATATCGCGACTACACTTCTACACTGTCGTTGCTATGGCTGGGCGTCGTCTGCTAGAAATCGGTGGTGAGAATGCTTCAAACAGTTTTATGTCAAGTGATATAGGTTATGTTTAACAACAGATGATAAGTATATTACTCGGCATTTAGTGCATTTATCGCTTACTATGCTGGAATGACGCTTTCAAATGTATATTCAATGCTTATCATTTATCATGCAGAAATGCGAGTTTCTACTGCCAATAGGAGATCTGGTTGGTTTGAGAGTGTGAAATGAAACAAGTACTAGTAGGAACTTCAAAATGATGAATAACTTCTAATTATCATCAGGATTCCTATTTTCAATATTTAGAGCACGCAGAGAAAGAAAGATGAACAAAACATTAAAATACATAAACTTGTCTCAGTCAGATACATCATAGATTGCGCACTTGAATACTATTCACTTCGTTGAAAGCTACAGGAGAGGGGGGGGGGGGTGCTGAGTCGGGGTACATACCCCCATCCTCCTGGCTTGAAAGCAGGGCGGGGTTGATGCCTATAACACCCCCCCCCCCTTCTTCCTCCAAATTAACGGTTATAATAGGGAAGAGTGGCGAATGAGCAAAAGTAATGCTTACAATCTTTGTTTGTTATCAATTTTCTTTTATTTACTTTGTTTATTCTTATGCGAATACATAGGTAATAAATCACCTCGAACGAAATTAAACATGTACACAAGAAGTTGTAAATCCACACAATACATATTTAGCCAATTGATGGACATCAAGCAAGTAGAACTTGTAGCTGCAATACCATAGGAAGCGCACAAAATATATGAATGGAACACTGCATTTTTACATTAAATTGAGGGGTGTCTAATGAGACGTTTTCTTTTCTTTTACGCGTTTAGTCAGATTAGGTATTAAATGCAAGGTATCAATCTCTTCAGGAGAACTCACTCTTTCTTTTGAGACCAAAATTTTCAACTTTTCGTCATTTGACCCACAGTATAGGGCACACGAGTGTAATTCATCTGCGCGCAATGCATGCCGGACAGGCGTAAGTAAAGATCACATGACTTTGTTGATTAAAATAATTCATTAAAAATAGATCAAATGTTTGTATATCAAAAGAAAAACGATAGACATAATGCTATGTTCATACTCTTTCATAATCAAGGCGTTTGGGAAGGCTAGACTGCATTTTTGTATTTCATTTTAATCATTATTACCCACAATGCAGTTCTGGTTTTTCTGGCGATGAACTGGCCGAAATTATGGTTAGTCTTATTTCAGGCCATTTAACTTTTGATTGAGCTGGTCAAGTACCTGATTAACATATCAAGTCTTAATGCACTGTTAATTGTTACTAATGTCAGTGAATTAAAGCAAAATCTATCGAGGGATTGATTTTTAATGATTTTTTTATGAGCTATGATATAACACGTGAGTGAATGGGGGTCTGTATTACTCATGTGTGCCCTATATGGTTTATTTTTTTCGTAAACTAAGAGGGCGCTACAGCAATTTGCTTGACCGGTTGACGTACATGTTGACTCGATCAAGCTTCTGCTGGCATTCTGCCCGGGAATTTGCCGCTTTCTTTTCAGGTAAGATGTTTATGATAGCACTTGAATTTTGATATTTCATAAACCATTGTTGGGAGGGGATTCCTGTGATGTTAACCCATGGCTGTATTGGTATAATGTGCACGTCTTTTTTATTGTATAATGTCACCATCGCTGCTCGTTAGCCTACATCATTCGGAGCTCTCCTCTCCCGCTGCCCGGGCGGGCTGGTGATCGGAGCAATCGTGCTGCATTTGTGTACAGTTTGGTGCGAGTCACTGGACTTGAAGAGGGAGCGAATGATACTGCACCTGCTGACTGGTTTTGGTGCTCATTTTCCTGGTTGTTTAATGGGTTAAGTAGCAGATGATGTGGGGGGTAAAGAATAAATACATATTCTGAGTGTCTACCTTTAGACTATTTAAGATGGAAAGAAAGAATGAAGGAAAGAAAGAAAGGAAGGAAGGAAAGGAAGAAAGCAGGAGAGAAAGAAAGAAAGAGGGAAACAAAGCAGAGAATAGTGAACTAAATTTCATAAAGAATTGGTGTTAAATCTATAGTATGATATCTGATCTACACTAACATAAGTATTTTATTTTTTTAAGGAAAGAAGCTCTTAGCTCATGGAACCAAATCTGTTGTGATAGCTGAAAAGTGATGGATGAATGAAACGGCCTTCTCCTTCTCGCAGTAGGCCAATTGTAGGTCACAATGGGAGTTCAAGGATTGTGGCAATTGGTTGAATCAACTGGAAGGCCTGTCAATCTGGAATCACTTGAAGGCAAAGTGCTTGCTGTTGGTATCCTTTGTGATTACAGAATCTGATAAAAATTAAAAATACTCAAATTTTAACAGGCAGCTCACTTTTCTAGGTCGACCACAGAAATCTGTTCAATTTGGAACAACTTTTATTCAGAAGAGGCATAACTGGTGAAAAAATTATTTTGACTTGGGCAAATGTATTCTTTGATTTGACTTCCAGATAGTGATTACAGAATCTGATAAAAATACTCAAATTTTAACAGGCAGCTCACTTTTCTAGGTCGACCACAGAAATCTGTTCAATTTGGAAGAATTTAGACTCAGAAGAGGCATAATCTGGTGAAAAAATTCTTTTGACTTGGGCAAATATTTGAATTGTCACTTCTGGTTGGTCCACCTCTGGAAGTTTACCTGTATAATCCAACCATTCTATTTTTATTTTGAAAGATTTATGTCAAGAGATAATGGAGAAAAAATTAGAAATTGCATAGTAATAAGAAATTGGTCTTCTGGTAGATTTTAAAGCTTTATGTTGCAAATTTTCCCAGTAGGTGGTGAAAAGTAGCCCCCAATACATTTATTTTTTTGCATGCTAGATAGGATTAATACAACTATAACATGCCCATCAATTATTATGCTAGTGATTTGCAGGAAATTTTCACAATTACTGAAAATTGGCAGTTCAGAGAAGAACTTTGCCTTTTCATTCTCAAGGTCTGAAAGTTCTTTTTCATTTCTGAAAAAAAATGTGCAAAGAATAACTACAGAGGACAAAAATATTAATATATTTTAGAGTTTATCATGGCAATAATTCATTAGTAAAATGAAGAAGTAAGATCTGAGAAACTGAAGTTTTCTAGCTTTCCCCAATAGTAGGCCTAAGTGTACAGTCTCAAAATAAGTATGAATTTTTTTATGTTACTTGTGGAAGGTGCAAAGGCCTTGGAATAAAACGACTTAATGTTATATGTCCTTGACACACTGTTCTTGATAGATGTAAGTATTTGGTTGAACCAGGCTGTTCTAGGTGTCCATGGTAGCGGCATCACTAATCCTCATCTTCAGGTCCTGTTCAACCGCATCTGCAAGCTCCTCTTCTATCGGATCAAACCAATCTTTGTCTTTGATGGAGCCCCACCTCAACTCAAGAAACAAACATTGGTAAGAGCTTTAACAAAAAATCCAAAATAAAACCATGGGAAAATATTTTGTTTCAATTCATTTATTTGTATTAGGTTAGTGGAATATATGTCACTATAAGGCATCCTGTAACGATAGCCCCATTAAAGTTGAATAGGTGTAAATTTTTAAGGCATGCTGTATCTTGATTGTATCACTGTATACCTTTTGTTACCTAGGGCCTATTCAGTTCTTGACTCTTCCTCTTCAAGATAGCTGCCTTACTGGCTGGCTTAAATTTCCAACATTTTAAGCAGAGCTCTTTAAATCTATGACAAGGATCAGTGACAACTTCATTATACACCATGATACTATGGGTACTTTTTTTCTTTGATTCTTTAGGCTGCTAGACGGCAAAGGAAGGATCTCGCTGCTGCTAGGACAGAGAAGACCACGGAGAGACTTGTTACTAACTACCTCAAATCACACGCCATCCAGGCTGTAATTGAAGAAAGTGGGTAAGTTCATTTGGAGCCTCTCTTATGCTCTTTCCGGTAATACTTTAGGTTTACATAGTGGTACAGATAACGTAGAAGTAGTGAACGGTTCGCCATGCATTGGTTCTCCTTTTTGGGACTGTTGGATGGCAAAGTTTGACCTTGAGGCCAGCCTTGGCCCCATTCCTGCACAGAGGTTGTGACATAGTGTAAAACTGTCTATTGTGTAGTGGGACAAGGGAACCACATTGCACAAAATGTATCATAAATAGAGATCAGCCATAACAATTTAAAGCTACTGAATCCTTCAATTTGATTGGCTGATAGTAAAGTTGTTGTAGACATTGTCCATGTGTTAACATAAATAAATTCATGAAACAAGTCCCTGTCCATAAATCATATTCCATTGTTTCTCTATACAGTGAGGGTACCTCGAAGGAATTGCCTCCCCTGCATATCCCAAGAAAGAATGAAACTGATTTATTTGAGCTTCCACCATTGCTGTCAACTGATCTTCAAGAGAGGAATAGGTAAGTTGACATTTTTGCCTTCTCCCTTCTTTTTTTCATATTTTTATTTCAACAATTCCATGATGATTTATATAACCACTTGGTCTTGCATTAGACTCTGTGTAACACACCATGCTATTGCTACCATTCTCCTTTCTCATATACCAAGCACATGGTTAGAAAATAGAAGGCCTGAACATTCTTTACTTCTGATTTAATGGTTAAACACACAACCTCCCATAAAGACAGGCACTCAAGTATTCAACCAGGTGCTCTTTAGTTTTCATGTCAAGAGATACAGCAGAGTGAAATGTCATATTTAGAGTATAGCTCACATGTAGTTGCACACTTGTATCGTATATTCGTTCAATATATTTATTCAGTTTATATTAAAGATGATTCATTTATGTTTTCATATATCATAATTGCCTTCAGCCAGATATTTATCTGCATTATGCTGCACTCAACCCAGGTAAGGTTAAAGGGCACTGGGTAGGATTAATTCTCTGAATGCACTGAGAGCTGCTGATATAGCAGCAGCTTCTCCTTTTGCCAGGGTAGTAATACTGTATAGTTGCACTTAGTATCCTGTAGGAAAAGTGCTATATAAATCCAACTATTATCATTATTATCATATTATTTATTATCAGTATTATTATTGTTGTTGTTGTTGTTTTCATCATTCTCATTATGATTATTATTATTTTCTTACATTTTCAGTGGATCCGAGGATGGGGATGAAGATGGTGGTATTTCCGTTGCCATGGCAGCCCATGAAGCTGAGATGGCTTCTACCTACCAAGACTTGGGAGAGGTGGACATCGAGTCAGAATCCTTCAAGGCTCTACCCATCGAAGTCCAACATGAACTGATCAGTGACATCCAGGAGTCCTCCAAGAAGAATTCCTGGGCCAGGATGCACCAGTTACCCAAGGTATACAGAACTCTGCTTCTTCAAGCTTTTTATTATGTTTTGGTGTTGTATGGAAAAGGCGCATTTTGTTAATTTCTTTGTCAATCCCTCATGTTTGCTTTCTTACTTGATTAACAGGATATTGTTTATGAGCATTATCACCAAAAGTGTCATCTTGACACACATATCTTTCAAGGTATCTCAGGGTTTTGACACCACAAAGTCAATAAGTTAAGAGCAAGATTGACTTTTGCATCTATTGTACGACTCTTTTTTCGTGAGTCTGTAGTTCCAGATATATGCTTCTATGTAGTATTGTCACCATTTTAATCATCAGGCTTATGTTTATTATATCATTTAAGACATCTCAAGATTTTTCTTAGTACCAAGTCAAGACTGTAAAAGCTAGCTTGACTTTTACATGGGTATCTTTTACTTTACCTTTTTTTTGCAAAATCTGTCGTCATTGTTATATGCATTTTTGTGCAATTGTATTATTACTTTAGTATTGTCACTGATTCAATCACCAGTTCTTTTCTGTTACACCATTCAAGGCATCTCAAGATTTCTCCCAGTACCAAGTCAAGAAGCTTCTTAACAAGAGTAAGCTGAGTTTGAGACTCGATGACCTCAGGAAGGAAATGAGAACCAAGATGTCACTGTCTATGACCGCATTACTGGATGCACAGAATGAAAGTAGTCAGGTAACTTGTATTGTTTCCGTTTGGTTATCTCCCTTTTTCAATTGCATTTGTTCTCTTTCCTGTGATAGCAATTAAGAATTGTGAAATTGTCTCTTAATTTCTGTCTATTTTTGTCTCCCTCTTTCTCTATCAACTCTTTCTGGGTTTTTTTTTCATGATCTCTCCATAGACCTACTTATATATGTATATATCCCTTTCTCTCTCTTTTGTTTTCTCTCTCTCTCTCTTATGTTCCTCTCAATATTACTCTCATTTTCAATCTCTTTTTTTCTCTCTACCTATGTGTGTGCCATTCTCTCTCCTCTATCTACATGTATATTGGTATCTATCTTTATTCCTTCTTTCCCTTTCCTTTTGATTATATCCTTTCTATTTTATCTATCCTATTTTTTTCACTTCCCTAAGTCTTCCTTGAATGAAAGTTTCTTGTATCCTTAATTCCATTTATTGTAGATTTTGTCTTATTCTACATCCATGTAATTCTCTAGAATAGTTTTATTGATGAATGTCTGTAACTTCTTAGTATTAGTCCTATTTCAATGGAAAATTAATCACCTATGAAGGAGTACATTGCATTTTTATGTTTTTGTAGGTAGATGCAGGTCGTGTAGCCTCCGAAGACACCCAGCACTACATCCTGATGCGGAAGGGAAACAAACGTGATGAAGATTCCGAGAATGAAAGCGATGATGACATCGTGGTAGCGTCCTACGCCGAGAGGGCTGGCTTTTCAACGAGTATGGATCTCAAGATGGCAAAGGCAACAAGAAAACGAGGGGCTGTAACCACCGCAGCAACCAAAGCAGCATCTTCTAAAGATGTCATTGAGGTTGTCCTTGATGAGGATTCCATCCCTGCAAGAAAAAAGAGGAGAGATGATGTGATTGGGAGTGAGGAAGACAAGGAAAGGACTAGGTGTGAAGATAAGGAAAGCAAGGATGAGGCTTTGAGAGCAGAACTGAAGAAATTCTTTGATCAGCTTGATGCCAAGATATCACCAACAAAGGTAAAGGAGCAGGAAGCCGGTTCTACAGTACATAACCTTGATGAAGAAGTGCCTTTTGAAAACGTATTTACCTCAACTCCAGAAATATCAGTACAACCTGGACAGGAACAAAGCTGTTCTCAACCCGAGTCAACAAAAATCATCAAGGATGAAAGAACATTAAAAATCCCTGAGATAGTTAGTGATAGTTCTGCAAAGATTGATTTGACTTTGAAGGAAGAAAGACAGGAAAGAATAGAAGATGAGCCTTTAGAACTTGACATTTGTGGTCCTTCAGGCCAGGATCGTCTTTCTCAAGAACTGTCAAAGGCAGCCAAGAGTGATAGAACGAAGGAAGTCACAGAGGAAATGCATCAGACAATAAAAGAGAAATATGAAATGCACAGTGGTAAGAATAGGACTAACCCTGTGGAAGAATTAGGGAACACTGTAGACTTGGCTTCAAAGACTGCAGAGAGGACTATCACTAATCCATCAATAGCTGGTCCAGGCAAGCTAATCAGGGTTGCCGATACGGCTACGACCCAAAGGCAAGATATCCTGAAGCAACTCCAGAAGAAGAAAGAGGACATGAAGAACATGCTAAAAGCCTTTGAGAGTCGGATGAGTGACTTTGACATTCCAATTGTTCCTGATGATGATTTAGCATTTGATGACAAAATTACACCAGGGATTGACAAAGAAACCGATAATCCTTTAAAGTTAAGTGATGACACTGGAAGAACGATTTCTACATGTGTTGATAGAGTTTCTCTTGGGGATGAGGTCAAAGAAAGTAATGGCTCAACAACTGTTCCAGTTCCAGTTGATGGAAAGGCAGTTCTAGATGTGACCACTAGTGCAAAGCCTTCTAGTGGAGTAGAAGTAGGTCCAAAGACAGTTCTTTCAGCAGATGCAGACACAAGAGCAAAGACTGCATCTGGTGCAGGGTCTGTTCAAGTTGATGTCACCAGTGCAAAGACTGCAAGTGATCCTGGTGCTGATGCAGGGGTCACTGCTAAAATTGGTGCCAACGCGGAAGTCGACAAGAAGGAAGAACTTGATCCAGGAAAGAGGGTTGTTGTTGAGATCACGCTTGATAGGCCCTTGCAGGAGATTGGACAAAAAGCGAACTCTGGTAAGTGACATGACACACAAGAATACATCTGAGGATGCAGGATCAATATTAAAATCTTTCTGTGAAGATTAAAATTATAACCATCATGATTAGAATATTACAAATAATTATTTCTTCAAACTAGAAAGAAAAAGTGGAAGGGAAGAGTAAACAAATGGAAAAGGGTATGTAAAAGAATGATGTTTGGATATAAAGCAAGAGAAAAATAGGGACAAATTTTAGGTTGCAAAACAATATTTAGCTGTGATTACCAGTTTGAAGGCAAAAATAGAGCAATCAGAGTCTCGTTGCAGAGAGAACTGAATATTAACACAACAAAAAATATCAATACATACTTTTAGCGACTTGTACCTGTATATTGAAAACAGGTTTTGTGAAACAGGATCTTGGGAGAGTTTTATGAAACAAATAGTGATTTTCAGTGACAAAATTATCAAGTCAGATGAAAGGGTTTCTGTAGCTTATAACAATACTTCTTAAAAAGTCATTAATTGTTCAATGAAATGCTTTTCTGGTTTTATCGATTTTTATTCAGACGGTCCTGTTTCATCAGATCTCTCATTTATGACAAGAACCTCACTCGATTCAGAATGGACATCAACACCTTACCAAGTGGATAGCGATGATGATGTCCAGCGTGTCTAGTGAGTAATCCTTGTTTATTTCAGCTTGTGAGCACAATGCAAAAACACTTTTCCTTGAAGAACTGGTGAGCCTTGAATATACTAAAAAGAAATTCAGTGATTTTTCAATCAGAATTGCTCTGATCCAGTTTGAGCAGTTCTGATTATAGCATTAAATGGTCTGAAAATTGTGTTTCATGACATGGTCTTCAGAACATCTATATGTCACTGTGCATACATAGGCTTACACTTTTACATCTGTTCGCCCAGACCCTGATTGAAACTTCTAGCAACAAGTGGGTCTGTAGAAAAGTCTAGCACAAATACAAATTGTCAATTCCTGGGTGGTGGAAGACTTCAGTATACAAGTCCCAGTGATGGCCTTTAGGCTCCAAAAGAAGACCTCTTTTCTCAAACAAAAGGGTTTGCGTAGCGCACGGAGGGGTGTTGCAAGAAAATGTTTGCAATCAATTGCGCATATTTGTAGAAATTTTACTGATAGATCAATTCTAAGAACACCAATTCATGCACCTTCTTCCAATGAACCAGGGCAGCAGTCAAGTGCAAATTTCCAATTATTAGCAAAACATATGGATGATTTTAAGTAAGCAAAGTAGACTTGCAATAGGATGTAAGTTTCTTGTGACGCCCCCTAAGATAAAGTAATGAAGGAAGTAGATTCTGCTGAAGTTTTCTTAAAGGGGAATCCAGCCTTGGCCTTGAACAGTTGTGTTGGGAAGGAGAAAAATAAATTAAACAGAATGGTGAAAGTTTGAAAGAAATCGGCCAAGCAGTAAGAAAGTTATAGCTACTTTAAAATTGAAATCACTAATACTATGTAGATTCCAAATTGGCAACTGGGTATGACAAGGGGCAAGGACAACTTTCCCATAGGCCATGTACTTTATTATCAGGGATTTGTGGTTTTCTCCTAAGTACCCATTCCCCCGGGGCAGTAATCTGAATATAACCCAGGTAGTATATTGTTTTATGTCCTCATGAAAGAAAAATATAATTTGAAATAAAACTTTTGGGAAAAATGACATTTTAGCCATAATATGTATTGGAGTCCATGGAAGAGTAGTCCTTGCCTTACATCACTATGACATCACATATGCGGCCAATTTGAAGTCTCCATGGGTAAAGTGATCACCAATATTTACAACTTTTAAAAATTCATAACTTTCTTGTTGTTTGTCCAATATTGTTCAAACCTTCACCTATCAACTTGTCTGATTTTTCTTTTTCTTATAAAAACAAGTTTTTATTTGGGTTGGATTCCCCTTTAATATCACTGCTTAGAATTATTTAAAAAGTCTCATATTTCAAGGTGTTTTTGTTTCAGCATGCAAGAATCTGATCAGGAACCTGAGATAGATGAATGGCAGGGATTGTACATGGTAAGAGTACACCATCATTTTACTCTTTATTCTTATACATAAGGGGAGGTTCGCAAATATTTTAGTATGTCCTAATGGCACATATAAATGCCTAGTTGGGTGGGGTATAAAAGACATGACCGTATTGGTCAGATCATGCCAAGAGGACGCGCACTACTGCATATTGATCAATGAGATTGTGCGGTGCATATCATGTATGTGTCTGCATTTAAGTGCAACTCTATACTGTACTTATATTTTTGTGAAACACCTGTGAGAAATTTTCAGGCACAGATGCTGAATTAAAATTTTGATCAACAAGTTGGTCTTAACAAAAGACTAGCAAATATAAAACTTGCTGTTTCAATTTGAGCGAGAGGGCCTTCAGTATACAAGTCGGTGAAGGCTGTTTATTTGGACCATGTAACCTGAGGGAAGGGTTTGCACAGCAGACTAGTCACAAGCCTGCTTGGTGTTCTCTGTTTATCAACCAAGTTTTTATTTGACAAAGTAAAGAATAATAAGCAAAGTAGACATTAGATCAACTGTATCAAGCCTCTTACTCAAGCCCTTGGGACTCTTACTCATCCTCTCCAAATCTCCTCACACCGGTATCACAGTCTATCCCCATATACATTATACCCGATGCTTGTGATCTCATGCAGAGTCTCATAAAATCACATGCATGTCTTGGGGCCGTGTCATAAAGGACTTGCAACTGTTGAAACTTTGCCATTATGGCAACTACCTTGGAAACCTTGATTCTGATTGGCTGCTGAGCCCTGTTACCATGGTAGTTCCATTATGGCAAAGTTACAGCAGTTGCAAGTCCTTTATGAAACGGGCCCCGGTCTTTGATCTTGGCTTCTCTGCTGAGCAATAGACCAAATGAGAATTAGACTAAGTGTGTATTAGGCCAAAGTTGGTGCAGACCAAACAGAAATTATACCAAATTGACAGGAGACCTAATTAGATTAAGTCCATGTTAACTAGTAGACCAACTGCTTTAAGAAAATAAAAACTTTTATGACTACCTTACATTGTGTCTTTCTCCAATCCAATGTTTTTTCTCGGAAAAATGTTCTTTTAATCCACAATTACGAAATTTCACCTGTGTGATATGCTTTCACTTGCGAGACTGAAAGCTTCATCAGACCTTCCTTTGTCGTAGCTGGTGTTGTTGCTGGAGCAGCACGAAGAAGGAAGGTCTGACAAAGCTTGCAGCCTCACAAATGATAGCTTACCAAACAACAGGTAAAATTTCATGATTGTGGATAAAATAATGTTTTCTCATGTCTACACACCAATCAGATGGATCTGTTCAGTGATCTAATGATTTTTCTGCTCTGGGTGATTTTCTTGACAGGATAAGATGAATGAGATGGAGAAGAAGCTCCACGCTGAAAGAATTGCTCTCGAGAAAGCAAGGCGGAAAGATCAGAAGAAATCATACTCCATTACAGACACCATGTATGCGGAAAGTAAGGTAGGAAATTGAAGTGATCGTGATGATCTGAGAAACTTGATGAAGTTTGCGTGGATAGCACATAAAATAGGAAAGATGGCCACCATATATGTTGTGGAGCGTTGTGGCCCAGTAGATAAGTCTTCTGACTTTGAAACAGAGGGTCGTGGCTTCGAATCCCAGCTATGGCGTAATTTCCTTCAAGAAAAATTTAACTGCACAGTGCTGCACTCAACCCAAGAGAGGTGAATGGGTGCCCGGCAGGATTAATTCCTTGAATGCACTGAGCACTGAAAGGCAGCTGAGCTAAAGCCAGTGTAATAATGATAATAAACGATGCGCCATGGAATAGATTATTTCTAGATAGATGGTGTTAAATAAATGCCTATTATTATTATTATGTTGATTCTAGAAAGTTAGCAAGTCATAATCAAGCTCAAGAAGTCACAAATAGATTGTACTTTCATCCAATTCAATTGATCATAGTAATTTACTCTATCACTGCTTTGCCATGTGTTTAGAGGCTCTTGTCTTGCAAAGCATGCATTATTATCTATATATTCCAAGCGAACTATGTCTGAATTGAAAAGATTTCTGAAGGTCAAAGAGATTCAGATTTGCCTGTATTTGCGAATTCATGCACCTACTGATCTAGCCTCTCTGTATCAATGTTGTGTCATCGTTTTATCCAACAGTTACCGCAAGAACAGTCCGACACCTCAGCCAATCAAAATTAAGGAGGGTTGTCAGATCTGAAATCATATCAGATGGCAAATGTTGATGAACACTCACCTAATGCTACTGAGTAATATAATGATGATGAACACGACTATGGTTGAATGAACTTGGGATTGTATTAATTAAGCTCACATCAGCTATTTTTTTTTTTTTGCAACTTAAATTCAGATTATTTTAGCTTTCGTCGGTACAACATTATACAAGAAATCTTTCATTTTCAGCTTTTTTCAGCCCTTTTTACTATCCTAATTTGTATTTTTCAGGAGATGCTTCGATGCTTTGGAATTCCTTACATCGAGAGTCCCCAGGAGGCTGAAGCTCAGTGTGCTTTCTTAGATCTGACCAATCAGACGGAAGGTACTATAACAGATGACAGTGATATCTGGCTGTTTGGTGGTCAGCGAGTCTTCAGGCATTTCTTCTCCAAGAAGAAGGACCCGGAGTACTTCAAGGTTGGAGACATTGAAAGGCATCTCTGTGAGTAGTTTGCTACTGATGTCCAATCAGTCATTGCTTTGTAGCATTGATCCTAAGTAGACTGGGCATGTGTGTAGCCCGAGACATTATCTGCAAAAAATTGTATAGTTAATTTTTGTGATGAATTTAACTGATGTATGCGTGACAACAGAATTGTACTGTAAATCAAGAAATAAGGTCCCAATACGATGACTTTCTCTTTCAACACACTCTTTGTTGCCTTAGCAAATGTACTACTAAAAAATCAAGTTATCAAGATTAATTTCCTACATATTGATAGATTGATTTCATACTATTTTTTTACTCTTTATTGACATTTTCTAATGGTTATTGCCATTGGCATTATTCAAATCATAAACAACATAGATTTTGATTAGTAAATGTAAAAAAGTTTGGAAATCTATGAATTCTACCTTTAAAATGCTATTTTCGAAAAATGTCCCATTTTATATTCTTTACTGTTACAGTGCTGGACCGTAAGAAGCTGATCAACCTTGCCTATCTTGTGGGCAGTGATTACACCCTTGGTATCCAAGGCATCGGGTCAGTGGGCGCCATTGAGATCATGGGCGAGTTCAAAGGTCAAGGCATAAAGACTCTCAAGGATTTCAAGTGAGTGTACTTTGCAATTGATTACTGTTTCAATCGCTGATGTGGTTTACGGTACACCATGTGGAGTGTTATAGAAATTGTGGATAGAAGAAGAGAAAGGAAATGGATAGGCGAGAAAGTAAAGCTTTGAGAGTAGAGTATTCTTTCTTGAAAATAGTCCTGAAAAGGACTGCAAACCAGGAGAGATGATGAGTTGAAAACAGCGTGAGTAGTAGGGCGGATGAGGTGATGCTGGCTCGAGTCAGCGAGTAGAGCTGATGAGTGGAAGCAGTAGAGAGACTCGACGTTTCGGGCAGGTTGACTGTCCGTCTTCACATCAGCGATTGTATACGCCACCTTGCAAACCTTCAAACAACATCTGATTACTGTTTATTCCAATTAAATGTTATTGTGTATTTGTCATGTCTTTGTTTTAAAATCCCAATAATTTTCCTCGAACTCTTTGTGCATAAACCTAAGTGTATAGTATCAGGACAAAATCTGTTCGACTTCAAAAATTTCAACTGAAAACTTCTCTCAATGTATGTTCTAGCAAAGCGTTTTGCATAATCTGGATTTTAAAATTACTTCAACTTATGGAAGATAGATTTATGTATCTTACATCAAGTGATTGATTTTACCCTTGATCGTTCATTTGAAAATGAATGCCATTAGGTATAAATAGTGTTAAGCTGGTCCTACCCAATGAGTTCCTTAATCCTCTATATGCTTTCTTTTCATCATTAGATCTTGGTGGACCAGATCACAGAACCGGGTCTTGCCATCAGGAATGAATGCTGTCAGGTCTAAATGGTGCAAGCTGGTCCTACCGGATGAGTTCCCAAATCCTCTAATTGCCAAGGCCTACATGAATCCAGTCATCGATGAATCTGATGAAGGCTTCCAATGGGGATCCCCTGATCTTGGTCTACTCAGAGAATATCCTTTTCAGACTTACTTACAAAATAAATATTTCTAAAAAGGCGGAAACAAACAAATGCTCACTTACATATATTTGTGAATATGCTACAATTTTTTTTGTCCGGGTGGGTGTTTCATAAAGCTGATCGTAACTTAAGAGCGACTGGTGTTCCTTTCTTATAGTAAATGATATTCACTATTAAATGTTCATTGATTATTTAGCACTTAAGAAAGGATCACCAGTTGTTCTTAAAGTCACTCTTAACTTGCGTACAGCTGTATGAAATGGCCCCCAGGAAGTTTGTAATACTGCATAAGGAAGTATGGGTTTGTACTTTGTCAAATCAAATTTGGTCCATACAATAGTTCATCCAATCATCTATACAAAGTGGTGTTGGACCAAATGGGTATTAGATGGACCGGGTATAACATAACTGGAAATTGGATAAAGTGATAAATAGGCTAAATGGCAATTAGAACAAACGGTCAGTAGACCAACTGGCTGTAGACTAACTGGGAATGTGGGATTAGACCATGTTAGATGAGACCAAATGGGAAGTTAACAGAGTACATGTAGTTGTGGACCAAGTGGATTGGAGCAGTGATACTTGAGAAAAGGGTAGTCTATTAAAGGTAACATAGAAACTTAATCCATGCTAAAACAATGCACCTATTATTGCATGTTATCTTCCTTGACTGGTATGTCATACGTATGCTCGTGAGAGATTTGGTTGGATGAGGACTAAGGTTGATGAAAACCTCCTCCCAGTCTTGAAGCGGCTCAATGAGAAACAGGTAAGATATACAGAGAGAGGAATGCTCCCCATTGAGTGGAGAAGTACAAGCATTGTGAGCTGGCAAGGCAGAATGAGATGATGCATGTACATCCATAGAGTGGGAGAGACTTTGAAAAGAATATCTGAAGACGTTTGCCATGTTGAAAGGCAGTGAGACCTTGTAAAATATTGTTAGAGATAAGAATAGAAGGGACCAGACCCAAGAAGGATCACCAGGTCTCCGTAACACAAAGATTAGCGAGCATTCGCTAAATGAACTGACCAATCAAGATCAAAGTTACACGCGCATTTGGTTTAAAATAATGACCAGGGACCAATCAGTGTGGTTCTTTCATATTTGCAATTAATCGCAAACTTTTGTGTTACAAAGCCCAGAATCAACTTGGAACCGAATGTTTAAAAAAATGAGAACTTGGGCGTTAATAACAACAAGTAAAGAAATATTCAACTGAACGACAAATCCCAAATGCAGTGAATAATTGTGTTCAATCAGTTGAACTTTAAAATGAGAGCCCAGGATATATTTAGTGTTAAATGTGGTTTGTAATGACATTGAAAGAGAAAGACTGTGATTAATGCATGGTATTGAGTACACTGCAGTCAACCAATCTCCTAGGATTAACATGAAGGAATGATGTCACAGTAGAAGGACACAACTTGAACGTATGAATTATGACACACACAAATTGTATCAAGGCCTTTGAATTATAGAAGATTGGTCATTTTATCAAGGCTATGACCTATTTAGATTATGAGAATATTTGTAATTGGATCAATTATGAGAAGATCTTTAATGATATACCTGATTTTTTTTTCAAGGTTCAAAGCAAGATGACATCATTCTTTGGCATCGTTCACCATGGTAACAGGAAGAAGATCGCCAGCAAGCGAATGAGGAATGCTCTGATGCAGATGGAGAGATCATCAAGTGAAGAGGACGAGGAGGAGAGCGAGAGTGAAGAAGAGGAGGAGAGAAGACCAAAGAAAAGGAAAAAGGTTTCTTCCGAAGCTGGGAAGAAAAGAGTGAAAAGAAAGAAGAAGCCCGCGCAAGGTGCTCAGCAAGGAGGAATGGGTGAAGTTCAGCAGAAAGTGAAGAAGAGAGTTAAGCGGAAGAAAAAGGTAGCACTCAACCAGGAGGATGAAGAGCCAATGCAAGAGCTGAATCAAGGCAGCGTTCAGACGAAGAATGCTCCAAAGTCTCCTGTGAGTGAAAAGGAGAAAGTGTTAAGCAAAAAGAGTAGGGTGCAGAACGGGAAGACTGCTGAAACCAACTCGAACGGAAGAGAAAAGCGTCAAGTTCCTCAGGTGGATTACGCCGCGATGATGGATGACTACGATGAGGACATTCCTGATGAAGTCCTCCTGGACGTCGCGGAGGACATGGAGATGGCCGCGTTGATGGACGAACCAAGAAGTGGTCATAACGTGACCTATGACCTTAGGAATATCAGCAACAGTTCCAGCTCTCAACCAAAATCAGGATCTCATAACTCTAGCTTGGATAGAGATTTTGTGGAGGAGAGGAGGGGTAAAGGAAGGGGCGGGGCAGTACCAAAGATAGGTGGTGGTACACAGCGGGGGGAAAGGAAAGAGGGGAGGGGCAAACAAAGGGAAAGCATTGTTGAAGAGAAGGCCTGTCCAGATGAATGGACCAAACCTCTCTTCCAGTGGCTCTGACTCGGATTGAACAGTCATATTTTTCCATATCTAATAATCAATTTTAAAGAATTTATTTCATACATAATGCTAAAGACCCTTGTCTATGAAAGGTATATGTGCAGGATGGTTCTCAAAGATTTAAAATGTGACTTATAGTCACGCTTAGCTGCCAACGCACCTATGGTATGTTATGCATCATCTTATTAATGAATACGCAGTTGGGCGCATCTGTTTAGTATGATTTTACCATTGCGGTAATGCCTTTTATACCACACGCAACTGGGAATTTAAGCTAGACTGCAAGTCGCACTTATTCTTTGTGGAATTACCCAAGGTCTTTTGCTTATTATTCATTATGTTGTGTAATAAATATTTTGTCCAGAAGGGTTAAATATCCGTAGGTATTTATTCATCTAAAAAAAAAAAATAATGATTCAATGAGATTTGGTTCTTATTAAGCTAACAATTTTTTTTTTTAATTGTGTTTTATTGGTATTCAAAATCACATTTAATCACAATATTTACAGGTAATTGAAAATTATTTAAAACAGTTCAAAAGTAGTAAAATCACAGAGATGAAATAAAAAATAAATGAAAAAATAAATATTAAGCTAACAATTGATGTTACATGTTAGATTCCGTTTACTGGCCACTGAAGGATAATTTTTATGATCAAAATAGACAACATAGATTGTGATTGTGCATCATTGTGGCATGCCACAAACCATTGTCGCACTTCCGCCGATACCCTAACTTCAATTAGCAATGTAGCCAAAGAGGCCTGGGGGTGTTTCATGAATATTTTTGTTTGACAAGTTGTCAGATCTGACATCTTTCCTTGATTCTGATTGGCTGAGAGGCACTGTTCCCATGGTAACTGTCAGCTAAACTGGTACTTGTCGGATAAAATGTCAGACAAGTCCTTTCATGAAACGCCCCCCTGATGGCTTCAAATAGGAAGGCTGTGCAATGTGCTAAGTTTCCACCCCATATCTGGCATTTATTTGTACATGTGGAATCAGATTGTGGATGATGGACACCAATAAAAAATACCAATCATAACTAGATAATCTGAATATACATGTAGTACTAGTTAGTTCATATTCAGAAATTGTCGAGTATTACAAATTGAGTTAACCACAATATGTGAACCAAACTCCTCAGCTTTTCATTTATGTCTTGTTTGCATAATGTATAACTCAACTAATTGTTGAAGATGACAGGTACAAATTCAATTTTTCTCTCATGTTTTTGCAAGTAGGGCTGAGATTATACACTATTTCAATTATTTTACATGTACTGAAAAATTCACTAGATTACATCATTGATTTCTAAGATTATGTATTGCATGGAGGTTTTTGTGGAATTTTGAAAATACAAGACAGTTTCTATTAATTGTATTCCAATTATTCTCTAGCGACCATCATTAGTCATAAACTTCAATATTGAATGCGATGGAATTCCTCACCTGTACATGTATGTCTATTGCTTTTTCAGTGTCTGTTATTTGCTCAAATATTCTGAAGATATTCCGAAGATGATTTGTGACCATGAAATAAGATTTTGTATTGTTTAATTCATGTTAACCAAGACAAATAAAAGGAAAGGATTAGGATGACATTAAGATTACCTCATAACTTTGGGCACTGATATGCTCTCTGCTACCAAATATCCTTGCTATTATGTTCAGTACATTATGTATGTATACATAACAAGATTTATGAGTGCAATTATGTGTGTGATTATCGGAATGCATGTATATTTATTTTCTAAGCTATGTAGAATTATTTTATGACATTTTTTCTAGCAATAGAATTGCAACTGAAATTTCTTAATCATCTGTTTTGTACTTTGCTTTTCTTGTCTGTGCCTTGAATAATGATGAATCAGGGATTGTGCATTTCAATATAAAGAAATTTGTAAAGTTAAGAGGGAATCGAAGTTTGGTCATAGAATAATTTGTTTGAAAGGGGGAGAATTTTTGAAACAGAATGGTGAAAGTTTGCAATAAAATGATTTGTTTGAAAGGGGGAGAATTTTTGAAACAGAATGGTGAAAGTTTGCAAGAAAGGAATATGGCTTTTTGAGAAAATAGATCACTAATTAACACTTCTCATATGGGCAATGAATTAAATATATTGAGAATATGGAATTTGGACTAACGTCCCATGTACTTAATCATCAGGAAAGTCTGATTGTTTCTATTAAGCATCTCCCTCAGAGTAAGTAATCAAATAGATAGCATATAGTTGTATGTCCCCATAAAAGAAAAATACAATTCTGAATGAAAACTCTGAAGAAGAATGAAATCTAGTCATTTTTCTGTATTGGAGTGAATAGAAGAGTACTCCCTACTTGACATAATAATTACATTGCCTATATGGCTTATTTGCAACCAAACCCCCGTTGTTGGAGTAGTTACAAATTTCCAAAAACTCTTGACTAATTTTGGTCAATTTTTGTTGAAACTTTCACCTATTTGATACTGTACTATTTTTCTTTTAAAACAGCTTCTCTTTCAAAACAGCTTCTCTTTCGGTTGAATTCTTGGTTTATTTAAAATATTGAAAATGGTTCTTTACCACTGAAAGATAAATTTAAGTTTAGTTTGAGATAAAGTAGATTCATCTTGCAGAGCAGATTAAAACCAATTTAAAACTGAGACCTGATAAAACGTAGCATGCATAAACTTGAGTTTGAATTTAATTTTACAGATTCAGTTTAAGAAACATAACAAATAAGAAATATTAATGAGCCATTACATCCTAAACATTGACAAATATTTCGCCAAAACTTGATTTTCACATTGGAATTTCAAGCTCCTATTGCTCACCAACGCTTGAACTGTATATAATACATTCGATATCAAATTGTAAAAGAAATTGTGAACTATTTGATAAGTATTTGAAATATGCTAATTGGAGGGGGCATGTGAGGGGGAAAATAAGAGCAAGATTAGGATAAGAGGGAAGGAGGGAGAGAGAGATGAGAATAAAGCGAGAAAAGTGGTGAAGGAGGGGTAAAATTCTGATTGGTCAAGACCAGCTTTGTCTTCTTTCCATTTCGTCTTAATCCTGATGGCCTAATCCTTATTCGTCTACAGCCAGTTTGTCTAGTTTCGTGTAATTCCCAGTTGGGCTATACCTAATGGGTGTTTCATTAAACGGTTCGCAAGTAACAAGCAACTTTACACACAACTGGTGATTCTTCTTGTGATAAATGATACACCTGATTTTCATTGGTGTTGATGTAGTTCCTAAGAAAGGATCACCAGTCAATCATAAAGTCTATCATAATTTACAAATAGCTTTGTGAAACGCCCACCTGGGTCCTGTCTTACAAAGAGTTGTGATTGATCTAATCAATCATAACTCTATGGAAATCCATCAATGTCATAATTTTTTCTACAGGAATATTGCACAATGTCCTTTGTAAAACAAAGAGAACAGTGAATGTATGAATATACATCATAGAAGATATTTTGAACGAACGTGCATTTTAGATGTTGACGCTGCTGGTTTCTTGCAACGTCCAAATAATGTTCAGAAGAGTAAAGTGTAGACGAAACGATAGTAGGACAAATGGGTTTACCCCAAGTGTTAGACTATCCATAGACCAACTGCTTGTGGATTGATTGAATATATTAATCACAATTTCTCAGTCCATCCATCTCTATCTTTCCTTCCTTCTACCCCCCCCCCCCCATTCTGCTGCAGCCTACTCATGCCTTGTGTACTGAAGGCCCTCTCCCTCAGCAAGTTTTGTATGTGCTAAGTCTTTGCGTGGAGACACACTTGTTGATCAAAGTTTCAACCAGGGTCTATGCCTGCAGACTACCCCCCCCCCCCCCCCCTCATTACTCTCGCCCTCACTTTCCCATTCATTTTTTTTATCTCCCATGCACACTTCTTAGGTTTCTGGCGAGCTCTTCCACTATACCATCTGATCAATCCCTTCAGTTGAAATTTCCATTAAAAATACTTTGTTCTGATAAGTGCACTTGAACATTTCCTTTCATGAACTTAAGCGGAAACATGGCGGTCGATCCCTTATCCATGAAATCCTCTTTATAATAACTAAGGATTACTGTGACTTTCTAACCTTCCATTAATTGGACCCTTAATACACGTACCCGTGGGGCAGCAGACAAAGAAAGTTTTTCGAGTCACCACACACAACAGGTCAATCCTTCCCAATGGATCTATTAAAGGCCACCAAACTTTGGGCCAAACTATCCATTCGAACGTGTTTATCGATCTTTT
This sequence comes from Lytechinus variegatus, assembly GCF_018143015.1. Lineage (NCBI taxonomy): Eukaryota > Metazoa > Echinodermata > Echinoidea > Temnopleuroida > Toxopneustidae > Lytechinus > Lytechinus variegatus. The sequence goes on along the minus strand of NC_054755.1, from coordinate 6,835,099 downwards.
AACAATAGAAGTTGTCTTTCCTTTTCTGGACAGCGCCTATTAGTGTGTCTATGAATAGGGAAAGCTGAATGAAGGCTTGAAATCGTACAATAATATTAGTACCGGAATAAGTACTCGCGACAATGGCGCTCTGAGCGTTGTCATGGAGACGCACTGGATAGGTTGTAAAATCACCAGGTTTGATATCAAAGTAGAATTTATTGTCCCAGAGTTCGATTCAGTGTATATAATACAGCTGATGTAATATTTCTCTAACTAGCCACTTGCGAAGCATATCTTAGGAAATATCCTTTCAATATTATGTTTGGGTTTAGCATTTGGCAGACAGTAAAGTATGGTAATTAAGGGCTTTCATTTCGATTACTCAGCCCCCCCCCCCCCTCAACGAGATGGCATTGCAGTACACACTCTTTTATGCTACAGTCCTACACTCCCACTAATGAAACCAACTCCAATCCGATTGATGGTATGCCATTGGAAAACGCTTTTGTCAGTCTGGAGTCTGTTTCACTGTCTTGTGGAACTGAGCAATATTCCCATCCTGATTCTCAAATTCGATCTTTTTTTTTGGGGGGTGGGTCAATATAAAATCAAAGGACATCGATGAACCAGCCATGCATGTATTTTAATGGCATGTTTTTAGAGCTCACCTACATCACGTTCGAATCCGATTACATTATCGACCAGTAAGCACTGAGGATTATTTTTTTCCTGATGAAGCGTAAAAGAAATGCAACTCGCGAGGAAATGACACCCATCAAAAGCAGAATGGATACTTTAAGCTTCTAGAATCCTGATCGGTCGAGAAGTGGCGAATTTAGATTTTCAGTTCATGCTGGGTGCAGACTGAATTCACCATTTTCATTAGAATTGTTACAGTTTGTAACAATACACAGTTATATAGACTAGGGGTGGTGCTACACAGAGGGGGCAGGGACGACGACCCCACCCGCTTATTTGTAAAAAAAAAATACGCCAGAAAGAGGGGTGCGGGTGGAACGTAAATGGAGAAAGGGAAGATAAAGGGGAAAGAATTAAGAGTATGAAAAGAGACACCTGAGCCATTATAATACCTCTATAATCTAATTAAGAATGACTTCACCCACGCCCCCCCCCTCCGCGCCATCAAATTATCTCAGCGTCGTCCTTGATATAAACTAGGGGGTGAATAACTGACACGAGCTAACTAAAAAGAAAAATAATCGCAGTTCAATAATGCTCAAAGTCGAATGCCCTAATTCTTTCACCTGTAATCACATTTCATAATCATAATTAATTTACTTAAGAGCAATTATAGTTGATTATCATCATAAGCTTAATTAACTAGAAAAATTAAGTGAACTTGATAAGATTTCTTTCACATGAATAATCTATGCACAATATAGGGTTAGCAGGCACCTGGATAGTTTAAAATGAAATATGCAACGGATTCAAGGATTTTTAATCCATTTCTAATACTTTATATGTACACCCATTACTTAATTACCAATATCATATAAAAGCAAACGGAAAAGTCAACTGAGTTTAATAGAAAAAATATATATTTTACTATTAAAATACTCAAATAATAAGCTTCCAGATATAAGTACCTGATCGTTAGTTAAACACACAATAAGAAAAAAAGTGAAAGAAAACGAGGTAAATCGCCACTAAAAGTCATGATAAGTTGACATCTAAAGTAGATATATGCAATCGAAATGTGATCATAAAGAAATCAAAATGTGCGCAATCTCCTCGGAGTGATAAAATCTATAAGTTTTATTCCTAAATCTAAAGATGTTACCATGGTTAAGTCTACACCTGAATAAAATGTCAGCATTATGTTTTCCTAAAGCTTATTTTGATGTATAACTTATCGACGAAATCGATTTTTCGGAATATTTATATCACTTATTAGATTGTTAAAACGTGATACAATAGCTGAACTCGTTGTCATGGTTAATGACGCAAGCATTTTCAATTTCTCATGTTTCTAGTTGCGATTTTGTTTTCTTTATATCTTTTCAAAGAGGTTTGTTGCAATGTAACTTCACAAATTATTGCGTTTTGGTGACCGTTTTATACCCAAAATATCAAATTATCTCTCGGATCGTCTTTTGTGTGTTTTCCAGCAGATACTTTTCGTTTCTAAGGTCGGCTGTGAGTAATAAACGGATTCTAAAAGAATTACGCTGTATAGACAAGTCGATGAGTTCAATAGATAATACAATAACAACAAAAAACAAGATTATCGCCTGAGTGCATTCCAACTATTGCTCAGAACAAGTACAGAGCCTGTGGCAGAACAAATAATACAAGTGCTATTGAGTTTTCAGTGCAAACAGAAATTTATCGTGTGGAGTCGACTCTCTGACCAACACATTTTGTCACTATCAAATTTGTTTTAGGAATGATTGACGTTTTTAATTATTGAACTTCGTTACCCGTGAAGATGTAGAGGTCGGTTTATAGGTTGTTGGGAGGACATTGAAAGGAGGATTCGTTGTAAAACTGGGGGAGACTAGAGGTCACATTGCGGCCTGGACATTCTCGAAAAGTTAATTGCCCGTGGTTTGATGTTTCGGAGTACATTGATTTCCTGTCCGTAAAAGACAACCGTCTTCATAATTCTAGACCCGGATTCTAGATCTTACGATGGTTCACAGACAGCCACTTATTCTGTTGTGAAAGTTGACATTATTTTCTGGATTATTGAAGACTGATCATCGCTAACCTGATGTGAATATTGTTTTCTTTTATTGGATTATAATCGGAGGTATGTGCATACAGGCCACACGACTAAAGTAAACAATCCGTGCGTAAATGTTACTAAGTTGATTTTCATTCCGTGAACGAATACTCCTAAAGTGTCTTGGTCAGTTGAGTGCCGGGGTTGAGTGTTTAAGTCTTCTTGTATTCGCTTCACAAAGATGCCTCATATTGTAATTCAGAATCATAATTATATGCAATTCATATTCCATGCATGACAGACACTACAGTCTATCTGAAGCAGTCTGATAATTAATAGGCCTATGCATTAAAAAATATGATTCCATGGCTATAGACCTACAGTATATGGGCTATATGACCCGGCTGTTTCTATCTTACTTTCAATCGACAGAAAGCATGGGCCTATGTTTCATTTTTTTTCTCCTTTTCTCAAATTTAAAACATTAATCACGTAAATTATCAAACTTGATCTGGCGGCAACTGCAGCCTGCGTTGCGTTAAGATTCATTAAGATTCTTTTATTGGTTAATGTACACATGCAAAAAAATTTGGTTTTAACAATAAGTGTACACAAAGGTGAAAAGTACAATATATAATAACACTAGTTAAAATTTTACATCAACAAACAAGATAAATTAAGCGACCGAAAGACTTACAGGACTATCTTCTCTTCCGTATATTGCTGATGCTGAATTATTAACTTTATGCAATTACTTTGATACCCCTAAAAATTCATAATGCATGTGGATGATGTTAGAAGGTCTGTATGCTGCTATGACATCCCTCCCCCATCCTAGTACATGCGGAATATATTCAGCATTATATAAATTTCAAACACAATTAGTGTAGAAAAATTAGTATACATAATATAGCATTTATATACAAGGCAATGAAAACTATTTAAACGATTTTGGCAATTTTATCTTAATTTTATAGGGGAACCCCATGCAGAACGAAACAAAATAATATTTTAATAGTTTAGGCCCATATTTTAACTTAACGATGGTTTACATGGCAATATTACTTGCAGATGGTCCCACTTTTACATTTCCATCACTGGCGTATAGAGGGGGACTATGTGCAATATACCCAAAAGTGTCAGGCCCAAGAAAATGGAGGGAATGAAAGAAGAAAAAGTGAATACAAAGGAAAATGTAAATCATAATATTTTATTTAAATTTTCTTAATTCTAAATTTGTGTTGTTCACTCGATTTGCTCACTCGTCGTTACATCCCCACCCCCCCCCCCCCCCCCGTGCAATGATGTGCTCCCGCTTTCCATGAATGTTAATTGTTTCTGCTTGTATGAATTGAATTTGAATTTAATTGCAACAAAATCTAAGGGGCGTTGCCACAGAGTGGCAAGGTGTGACACCCCCCCGTAATTTTAAGAAGATAAACGAAATCCGGTGAATCAAAAAATGGGGATGTCATTGAGTTTGGGACGTGTAATCCTGTATTATCACATTAATAATAATATGATAATAAAAAATGAAAACGCAATATAGAAGATCCATTACTATCATTAATTTATTCATTGGAATTTGTTCTCCGATCTTCAATAATTCTTGTTTATTTAGCATGTGTTTGAATAGGAAATGTATGAAAAATAAATGAAGGCAGACAGGGGCGGCGCCACACGCTACAGTGGTGACAGGAGAGGCAACCCCCTCCCCCCACCCACCCTCCCCATGATTTATCAAGAAGTGAAACAACTTTTCAAAAGGAGAAAGGGGGAGGAAGGAAATAGGAGAGAGAAATGTGAAGAAAGAAAAACATAAAAAACAGAGGTATATGTGTCTTGTAACTCCATATTTACCTATATAATTCAAATGATAAAATGGGGCGCAACCCTCCGTCAAGTTATCCTGGCGGCGCCCCTGAAGTCATTCTGACATCATTTCTCACAAGTTCTACCCAGCATGCATCACGTAGTAATTAAATGTGGGAACAACTGTACACGATAGTCATTGTGTCGAATTTAATGTTCCGAATCATGATATATCGATTTTCAGATTGATTTTGTTTGTCAAACATTGTGCATACATACAGCACATTAGAAAAAAAAGTCAAAGAAAGTCCGATCGAGATCGATCTAACAATGCGAGTTTCGATCAGTTGAATGATTTACCAATTAGCCGAGCAAGAAAAGTGTTTTTACAAAATTATGAAGATCCGACGATAGCTGACCACATTTTTATATTTTAAAGTATGTTCCTCTTATGTTCATGTCAGTGGAAGTGTGATAAATGAACAAATACTAACAATTCTTACATCTTAATTTTGTGATTCAAGATTCAAATATTTATTGTCTGTAAAAACACAGAAATTCGGACTCCGCTGGCACTAAAATTTACATGGCAACACTTATTCAACATACATACAAAATACAGACATAAATAATCAGTACAAAAATATCAGTATATAATTCCACCAATTTTCAGCATTCTCTATATAGCACGCCCACACCACTGCAGATGCGCATAACAACAGATTAAGCGAATCCGCGCCACAGCACCGGTGCGGCGAGCCAGAGAATACTGAAAAATCCTGAAAAATGCCTTTAAGTAAGGAAATGGGTCTTGGATGATAATTATGATATGTATTTATATGCTCTACTCTCTAATTGCTTTTCACTCATAAAGTGTTGCTAGAATTACTTGATGTTCATTTATTTGTTAACATTTTTTTGCAAGCAAATTTGTTTTAAAAAGTTGATAATTTCATTTTCATGACTCTGTTTATCATAATTACTCTCCTTTATGTGGAAATATAACTATATCCTGACGACTGAAAATCCTCAATTATTGTTTTTTTTCTTCAAGTGCATTTAAGGCCATAATAAGCCTTATGCATGATATTTTTTTAGTCGTTAGTTTCAAAAGTTCGAAAATTATCATCAGTTCAGAGGAACGCGTAAGTTTCGGACACTGGAGCCCCCTCTTCCATTTTAAAAATAATTTTCCTCCATAAACATTTTCTTAGAATATCTCCATAAATGCCTGAGTGATGAGACTTTTACATGTCAAATAAAAGTCGCAGCATTTTTCACATATTTTATGGGGCTGCTTAATTGCTCCTTTTCTTACTCGAATATTTAATTTAAAAAATAATTGTACTTATATATAGCCCAACGCTCAGACCCCTCAACATTTTTGTGCTTCATTACCCAGTGCTCAGGGAAAGGACTATTATGTTCCCATGCATTCTGTTTAGATTTCACCCCCCCCCCCCTTTATCGACGGACACGTCTAGATTCTACATCAGGGGAACAATGATACATGAAACGATTCGTATTACAAATTTTCAGTAGCTTGTAACATTTGTCAGCGAAAATATTTGTGATACGAGTCCGAATCACTGACCTACAGCCAGTGACACAACGAAGTGGCCTCAATATTTGTGCCCCATCCAAACAACCTTCGATTGGGGGTGATCCCTGATGTGGTTACAATATACCTGTACCTGTACGGTTCTTATTCGACTTTCTCCTGTACCTCTTCTAACTGCACACCGCCCCCTATTGACCTTATTGTTTTGTTTATTTCTGAGTTAATTGCTATATAGGGCAATCACATTGTTTGCCGTTTCCATGATGATCCCCATGCAGTACGCAGAACGGACCTCTTCACATGAAATACAATCAAAGAAGCTTCTCTTCGTCGCTTACACCCAGAACTTCTTGTTCTTTGTTTTCTTTCAATAAACCAATCCAAAAGTAGGCAACATCCCTTTTTCATCCTCACACATATTCTCTCTAATCCACACTGCAAACGAAAATATCGACGATTATATACCACTAAACCACTTGAGGTGTCAGAAGTCCAATAAAAGCTGCTGAACTCCGCGAAACAAAACGTTTTTATATATATCTTATCGATTTTCTTAACGTATCTGTACACCTTAGGTGATGATGACGTCATTGTGCTCAATGGATTTGAGAGATCTTCTTTATGTATCTTTATTGCAGCGTTTTGTTATTTCAAAGAGGCCGACACCTTTCACTCCTTATCTGAGATAGGCAATCGCTAGAGTAAATGTGGGTCTTGGGCTTGAGGGGGGTATCGGACCCGAAAAGTTCCAGGACCACGGTGAATTACAACAAAGGGAGGGAAAAGAATACTATTATGCCCAAATCTATCACAAAATTAGATGTAAAAGGGCCTTAGAATATGGGTAGCTTATATACCGTCCATTGGTGTACAGTATTTGAGGGCTTGCCCGTCCAAAAGATCCACGGCCAATTAAAAAGAGGGAAGGAGAATGATTATGTAGAAACCTGTCACCGACTTATTTTTATTAGAAAGGCTATAATTATTCGCTTCGCTCACTCGCAGCTCTTTTATTATAATTTTGCCCTACACTAATTATTATGCCGCCACAAAATTGTTGGCTCTGTGCGTTGCCGATGCCTTCCACGATGTGTATTAGTCGACATTTTATTTTAATGATAAAGTACATGAATTTGTTTATGAAAAGAAAATACAACTCAATAGCATTCATTTCGAAGTGAACACCTTTTTATCTTACTAGTGCACAGTTGCATATCTGCCGGTTTTACAACATAAATAATCGATCTTAAATTGCTTTGAAAAAATGCAGCTAAATCATGTAGGGGGAACTTAATTAGATTGTCCTTGTTCTATACTTCATGTCTGGCTCAGCTCTTTGTATTATTTTCATATATTGACCCCCCCCCCCTCCCCTTCCCGGCCTTCCCCTATCATTTTTATGTCAAACTTCAGTCATGCTTCTCCCCCTTCCCCTCCCCCTCTCCACTCGCTCTCTCACACTCCTCCCCCCCCCTTCCGTCTTCTGTCTCGCGCTTACTTTCCCCTCCTTTCTCTTTCCTTTGTCTCTTTTTTGATTCTCACCTCTACCTCCCCCTCTCTCCCTCTCTTTCTCATTCTCACCCGAACCATTTCTCTGTCTACTATCTACCTACCTTACCGAACCCTCACATCCCGTATCCCCGTTCACCTTACCCGTCTTCTTGGTCGTTAATATTTTTACTGAAATTTGAAACACCAGTATAAAGCGCCCTACAAATGTTATTATTATTATTGTCTTTCCTTTTTCTGACGAAAATATGGCCAAAAATAGGATCAATTCCAAAAGAAAAATAAGATGTAGGTTAATCCGATACCAATCAATATTTACTGTACCGGGGGGCATACCCCTTTAGGGGAACATTCATTGATATTTACAATATTATGGCTTCGTCATTAGTTGTATGACTTCGCACATGCGCACAAGGACATTATTGATGATTAGCAACAGCTTATTAAAGTCATAATGGGGCGATAACACTCTATCATTGTGTGCATTCGATATTTGACACTTAGACAGGACGTACGTCTTACGCCTTATATTTGGATACTTGTTGGAATATACGAGTACATGTGGATATTTTAAATGGTCTATAAGGAATGATTTCGTTTTGGTGCCACTATTTGTTTTGAGAGTTCGATAGATCATATTTAAAAAATGGCCGGTGAGTATACGTAAGAATAAAACCACTGTCGCCATCATCATCATCACCATCGTCATCTCATCATCATCATCATCATCACCATCATCACCACCACTACCACCACCACCACCACCACAATCATCATCATCAGCGTTATTATCATATTATCATTATCATTTTAATTCCCACCACCACAGCCGCCATCACCATCGCCATCACTGTCATCATCACCATCACCTCCACCACCATCATCATCACCATCACCATCATCACCACCATCATCATCATCATCACTATCATCATATTATCATCATCATCACCTCCACCACCATCATCATCATCATCATCATCATACTATCATCATCATCATTATTTAAATTCCCACCACCACAGCCGCCGCCACCGTCACCATCACTGCCATCATCACCACCACCTCTACAATCAGTTCATATTAATCGTCTCTATAGCTATCAATGTCGTTGTTATTTACATCATTATCGGACAAAATTGTCTGAAAGTCGACAAAGTCTGATTTATGAAACAGTTACCATAGAAACAGTGTTTATCAGTCTATCAAAATCAAGGAAAGATGTCAGATCTGACAACTTGTCGGACAGCCCATTTTGATGAGACTCTCACCAGATTACGTGTTATTATCATTTTTTTATATGCGAATCTTCAAGATGTATCTAAGAATCACTAGAAGCCAAAAGCATGTACCCTATTTTGATGGTCCTTACCAGCTTATGTCGAGAGAATTCATCAGCTCAAATTGTCGTTCTTTTAAGTAATTTATTTTTTTCAGTCTGACTTATAGTCCTATAGTGCCTGATTCTTGAAGCTTTCAGACGAGTGTACCATATTTTCTAGCCCCATTTACCGTTTTAGTGCTTCAAATTACATGCATAATTGTCTTTATGTCTCATTTGAGCGTTAGGCATTATAGAAACCAAAGGTCATTTATAAAAATAAATATTTGTCAATATGTTCAGATTATATTATTTTTATCTTTAATAGGATATGGATATGACAATTTAGTCTAAATTATATAGAGACATGATCTGATAAGGGGACTGATTTTATATATTTGGGCAGTCGAATCTGTATCTCATATATAGTATTTATTCTGATTTATCTCATGGTAATATGTGCATGTACATTAGACTTAAAAAAAAGACTGTCACGAAAATGGATTAACCGTTGCTCTTTAAAAAAGAACATCTTGAACAACTGTAAAACAACTAATTGCTATGAAAATCGGTCTAATATTTCGTGATACAATAACATTGGGACATTCTTAGTCTAACTGCTGAGTATACGTTTATATCTTTTGAATTGTAAATATCAAATCTGAATTAGTCAAAGTTTTATAATTTCCTATATGCAAATTAGAATAATTCGACTTTATGATACATATGCATGTATGTATGTAATGTATGTATGTGGGTGTGTGTGTGTGTGTATGTATGTATATGTGTATATATATATATATATATATATATATATTATATATATATATATATATATATATATATATATATATATATATATATATAATCTTTACACGTAGTAACTTTTCTACATAATAATTTTGTATTGTTGATTCATAATGATAAATGTGTGAAAATCACTTATTGCCATGTCCGTCGCTATGGTAAACAAAACATATTTTGGTACCTTTGACATACATGCACATTATAGAGAGGCTATTTATTTCTGAACGAGTTCATCAAGCTAAATATCAATTTATTGTGACAAAAAGATAATGAGAAACCATAATAACAGGAAACCTTATTTAAATACAACATGGGATGAAATATGATAGAGAATATAATAAAACAAAAAAAATGACTTTTAATTCTACATAACGTTTGCTAGTAGGCTAAATTATTCCGAAAGAATAATTTTATAGTTTCATGTTAATAAATGAGTATAAAACAGTTATTTACTATGATTTACAAGCCCGTCGCTATGGTAAACAATTTATATTCTTTCACTTGGCATAATATAGGGAGACATGTTTGTTTCTGAACCACGTACTTCGATCTATTTGAAGGCTATCTTTTGTATGTTCTCAAGCACTTCTCGTGGAATGATGAAAAATAAGTCTCGAGTAAAATCTTGAAAACCACGTAATAATTTATCTCAGACAATGGAAAATCAATCAAGGAACACTGAATGGCTTCCCTATTTCTTTTAAGGATTTGAGTAACTCGCCTGTAGATCGATACGGGGAAGAATAGATATTTTGTACATCGCTTATTTGTGTAGTGTATATGTAGGGTGACTACCCTATACACGTGTAAATGTGTGTACTTCGAGAAGAAGAGCAGGCCGGAGTCCGTTTCTTAAAGATTTCTAATAATAACAAATGCACAATTTCTGTAAGAAGCTTACTATCAGCCAATCATGTTGAAGGATTTGGGTAGCTTTTTACTGATATTGCAATGTTGTTATTATAACAAGTTTTATGAAACGGACCCCTGGTTTATATCCAATTGGTGGTCTGCTATCAATTCGGTTTAATTGCCATTTGGGTCCCGTTCCCCGTTTCACCAAGACTTGTCATAATAGCAAATAGTCAATTTATGTAACAAGTTTGCTATCAACCAGTCAAATTTGATAAATTCAGTAGCTTAAATCTGTTATTGCACATTTTGTCACAAGTTTTATGAAATGGTCTCCTGCATGGGTCCATGGACAACATCTATAACAATTTGACCATCAGCCAACCAGATTGAAGGATTCAAGGATAGCTTCTAATTGTTATTGTAGATTTGTAATTATAACAAGTTTTATGAAACGGACTCCTTGTATTCTCCATCCTGCAATATTTTTATACCAAGTTCAATCGTTTGATAGCGCTATCCAATGCATTTTCACTCTAAAAAACGAAGAGCTAATTTAGCTCTTAAAGAGCGTGTATAGTGACTGCACTTCGGAGTGCTGATTTTTCTCGTTCAAATTTGTACTAAACAAATCAGCAATCCGAAGTGCAGTCACTATACACGCTCTTTAAGAGCTAATTAGTTCTTCGTTTTTTTAGGGTGTTAAACATATATGTTTTAAACATATATGTTTTCACTGCATCTATTTTTCAAGATGTAATTTTTTCACATTTCTTGCTGATTTGTTTCTGATATCTATATGTATTTTCTGAAATCGATATAAACTTTTAATTATAGTTTTGATACAATCATCACGAATCCTGAATTTTGTTTCTTCTTTAGAAGACGAATTTGACGAGAAGATGACCAATGCCGACTACCAGGCGCTTCTCTATTCAAGAGATCGTCTGTCTCTACTTCAGAAGGGACTTACGGCAGTACTGAACGCCATGCAGGGTGTACTAGCAGTACAGGATGATCTGGCATCAGGAGGGATGATGTCCATCAAATCAGCAGAACATGCCAAACAACTTGAACAAATCGTGAGTATGATCTTTAAAGAATGAAAAAAAATATTTTAAACAATAATTTTAGGAATGTATTCAAATGTGAATATTATAGGACTTCTAGGTTTATGTGGTATTCACCAACTATTCAATCCTTCATCCGTCCAATTAATAAATTAACCAACATAATAATCAAATTGACCAAACAATAAATCAATCAGTCAACCAATCAATCGTCCATCTATCTATCCATCAAATCAACAACCAATAAATAAACCAGTCAGCTTACCAATCACTCGTCAATTAATCAAATAATCAGTCATCGATATACCAACTAACCATCGTGATCGTTTAATATTTCAAAATGCGGAGGTGCCGTGGCCGAGTGGTCTAAGGCGCCTTGCTATACATGGAAAGTCCGGAGTTCGATCCCGGCCGCGGCACCTATGCCCGTGAGCAAGGCATTCAATCTGCAATGCTCTTTTATCCTGCTTTCAAATAAATGAAAATGCTATATGCATTATTGGCAACTAGGTGTGCACTTGTTTAAAAAAAAAAAAAAAAAAAAAAAAAAAAAAAAAAATGCAAGTTAGACCTCATATTACATTCAAAGCTAACATTATCATGTATCTGGTCCGATGAGACTTGTTAAAATCAACGGTAAAATATCTTTAAAATCAATTTCTACCAAACAGGATAAAGATTGCTGGGAAAGGATACGAGTTGAGCTTCTGGATGTCTACAAATCTTTCAAGAAGAGGGCATCAATACCTGGTACTGAAATCAATGGTAATGATGTCAAGGACAAGTCTGCTGCGGAGTGTCTTCTCGGACTCACAGAGCGGGTGGATGATGTTAAAAAGGGTCTTGACACAAGGTTAAAGGTCAGTTCGTACGCGAAGCGCATCCTTGATGTCTGTTAGGGGTGGAAAATTTTGAATAGTTTTAAATAATTTAATTAAGTTTAAATAATTATTTTTTGGTATAGTATATGTACAGATCTGTAGGCCTATATACTTGCTGAGAGATTGCCAAGGTGTTGACCCGTAATGCCATATTCCCTTTGTATACCTCTGTGCATTTTCCAGCTTTGGAAATTCATAAAGATGCAAACAAAACTGTGCAGTATCTTTGTAACTGTGCTCCATATCTTTGAACTTTATTTCAATAATATTCAAAATTTTAGTCTCACATAAGAAGAAAGGTAAATATTTTGCCTCGCATGATTGTATTTCCAGTGTTAACAAGTGATCATGATTTCATTTTTTCCGTTTTTAGGTGACTGCCAAAAGAGAAGAAAATATGATAAAAGAAGTCAGGTTATTACAAGGTAAGTGAAAAAAGGGGGCCAATGTGATCTAAGGCTACAAGTATTATGACCTCACCCCAACTTTCCCCTCCCACTACCGCTCTCCCCCTCCCCTCTCCCCATTCCTCCCCCTCCCCCTCTCTCTCCCTCTCTACCTATCTACATATACCACCCCCCCCCCCCCCCACCCTTTTCTCTCCTCTCTTTCCGTTTCTCATTCAATCCGCATCTTTCTTTTATTTCATACTTTCTTTCTTTTCTATATTTCCTTTGTAACATCATTTGCCTCCAACGCATTTCGTCTTTCCAAACGTGGCCCTCCTGTGACAACCTCATTTTTTTTTTGAAGATATAAATTCTCTCCTTTATCGTCTGGTGGTTATAAAATACAGGAGTAATGACGTCATTGGACATATTGTACATTTCATCGATTTTATACATATCGGCGTCCTAAGCACGATGAAAAAACCCACAGCGTAATTTGGTAGCAACCAGTTCGATATGGGGCACGAGATATGACCATTTGATGAATACTAATTATCTCTATTGAAATCAATGTATTATTGGCCTGGCCCTTCGTTACTTTTAGTTATGGCTATCCGGTATATTTGATAATTTTCAGAACAACTTTATGATGAGAGGCAGCAGAGTGTGGAACTGAAATGGAAAGCCCAGGAAGCGACGGAAAACGCGGGAAAATACACAGTACCCGTCTTACAACAGCAGCTCAAAGAAAAACAAGAAGAAATCTCACAGTAAGAATTACAATTATCCAAGTTTTGTAATAATTATGTGATTAGAATTATTTGCGCATGAATCTATTAGTATTTCATTATAAGAAATATGAATTCCGCTGAATAGATAGTATATTATTCATGTTCCGTATAAAATCAGAAAAAATGCAAAACGGATGGATGACCCATCATATTCAGTATATAGATGTATATTATGTAAATTATGAATATATTAAAACTGGATATTGATGAATATTATATAATATAATTGGTAATATGATGATATTGCTGAATTTATTAAATGTTTATTCCATTTTGTTTCCTTAGAATCTTAGTTCTCGTTTTAATTCAAGAACCCCGAACTTTTGATCATTTAAAAAGCTATCAATGACCTGCAATGTGACTACCTGATTTCAGTGTGTCGAGAAGATGAGAGGAGCTTGGTTCTAAAAAATTATAGAAACATGACAATCCATTCCCTTCTTTATTATCAAATAAATCAATGAATGCTGTGTTCCCCCACATACCTTGAAGGAAGTTAAATATAATATGCACTAATAAATAAAAACTTCTTAGAGTAACACGATAAAATGGACAGGTGGTTCAACTTTGATTTTAGTCACATTTGTCAATTTTCTTGTTATATTTGACCAGAACACTGTCATTCTGACGAGAATATACTCAAGATATACCACATTTACACTGTGAAAACAACTAACAACTACTGTTTAAGATTTTTAAATAAGTTGTTTAAAAAGTTAAAACAATTACAAAAAGTTTAAACAACTTGTTGTTAGAGTGACAAGCTTAAACTATTTTTTTAGTCCACCCATCTAGGTATATTTATCGCTTATTTTGTTTTCGAGTGAATTGATATTTTTTTCTTCTCAATTCTAAATGTCTAATATCTAAACATTAAAACGAAATAGTACCGCCCAACTATTGGATAAAGAAGGTTAAACTGATAGAATGTTATCGGCTACGAAAATAGAAGAGTAAAGACGTTATCAAGTTTATTCATTAGTATTTTTTCTCATTTGTTTTTCTAAAGATTAAAACGAAATAGTACCGTCCAATTATGGGATAAAGAAAAGGCAAAGTTAATAGAAGGTTACAAGACGCGAGAAGAGAAACTCACCAAAGAATTAGCTGACACTCAAAAGAGGTTTGAAGATATGAAGGAGAAACTGACAGAAAAATTAAGAGTAAGTATGCGAAGTAAGAAAAATGTTTTGGAAATAATTAGTCTGATATTAAAGAGACAGATGCTTCTTTTATCATTATATCGTTGTTGTCTTGTTTATATGCTATATTGCTTGAAGGGAATAAACGAACTTTTTTATTTAAACATGTCAACTTTCAATGTCTCGACTGAGTTTTAAGGCGTCAGTTATATCAACGTCCGATACTTAACTTGCGTATTATTGTTGCGTTTATTTTTCTATAATTCAGCTTATATATTATAGGCCTACTATATATTTTAGGCATGTTGGAGACGAGTTGTTTTCATGAGATATACACAAAAATAAACAAATAAAGCTGTGACATTGTGTAATCTTATTCTCATATTTAGTTGTTGGCTAATTTTCATTAGTGGCTAGCATGACTTGTGATGCAATTATGAATACGTTGAAGAGAAAAACTTATCTCCTCTTGCGATTTGTATGATAAGGAAATTATTTCTTTCCTTAAAATGGAATATGGATTGGTTAACTTGGAGCTTGGTTGATTATTTCCAGATGATTTGTACTCATTTTTTGCAAATGTATATATGAATTTGTTTAGGAAACAGAAGAGAAGCTGAAAATGCAGAAGATGAAAGATGCCCTTGATAAGAAAATCATCAACAGAAACGGTAAAAACAAAAAAAAACTTGATTTGACAATATTAACACTTTATCAAAAATACAAAACTAATGTTTCGCGAAGGTGTATTTTGAAATTTACTCAAAATATTATCATATCATTATTATTATTATAGTTTTACGTTTTAATTTACAATAAGATGGACTAATGATTTATTAAGGATATACATGATTTAAGTCGCATTTAAGCAGTTTTACATTTCGAAAGATTTTTGTTCAATTCGAAGATGCTTCCTTCCTTATTGAAAATACATTTATACGTCATTGTTTCATTCATTTCATGCATTACCCCTTGCTAATCCACATACATCCATTATATTAATTGCAATTAACTTTCAACGAGTTCATTAGCTCACCTATGAATTTATCAAGCTTTCTTTAGTTTCTTTAAGACATAAATTTACATGACGAATTCCATTTGATTACCATTCGCTTCAATTTCGAAGAAGTGTGAGGACTTTGATTAATATTCATAGATGCTAACACTTTGGCACGGATCCAGGGGATAACATAGGAGGAAAATTAAACCCCTCCCTCTGATTTGACTAAAAATTTATACACAAAAATACCCTTGGTATTGAGTCCCCTTGTTACACCCACAAATGTAATAATCGCCCACAAATGTAATAACGCCCACAAATGTAATAACACTTTACCCACAAATGTAATAACACTTTACCCACAAATGCAATAATTTTTGATCGCCCACAAATGTAATAACACTTTACCCACAAATGTAATAACGCCCACAAATGTAATAACACTTTACCCACAAATGTAATAATGCACTTTACCCACAATGTAATAATGACTTTACCTACAAATGTAATAAATTTGAAGTGATTTTTGGCGAATTCGTTCTAAACTCCCGGTGGGGTCACTCAATATGACTTGGGGACCGCATGACCGTTACCAAAATCGCGGGAAAAGGGGTCAATTTCACAGAACGTCCGCGGACAGAACATTCCTCGAAGTAGTGAAAATAGGGGTGCTCACCGTCCTCGATCTGATGGAAATAGGGGTCAGGAAAAAGGGGAGAATGATTACGGGAAGTAAAATCTGTCGCCGAGTCACCAGCCGCAGAGGGTACGCGCATCATCCTCTGTATCTTTATATGGACAACTCTACATCTATTTTTACAAAGAATTCTACTTTTCTTATTTTTCAAGAAAATAAATAAAGTTCTTTTGGATTATTGTATCAGTATGACATGGCTCTTGGTCATCTTTAAGGACTGAGCACTCTGACACCTGTGTTGCAATTTCCTCTGAGGAAAGGGTGTAAATGCCCTGTCCTTGAAATACGGTAAATAGGGGTAAATTTGCGAAATGGGCAAAAGTGTCCTTACAATCTTATAATTAGGGGTGTTTCAAGGTACCATTTTACCGCAATTTTGTCCTTGTTTTGCGTGAAAATAGGGGGTAAATTTCACAAAATGTCCTTGAAATTGACTGCAATAGGGGGTCACTTGCATTTGTGGTAACGGTCATACGTGTCCCCCTCTGTGGCTCAGTGACCCCACCGGGTCTAAACTAATATCCCATAGTAATGCGTTCATATAGCACAAAAGTTCAAAGTCTTTTTTCCAGACCCGGTTAATGAAATATTACAGTACAAGTCCAAGTCTTTTTCCAGACCCGGTTTTTCAAAATTATAATATACGTCCAAAGTCTTTTTACCAGACCCGGTTGTTTCAAAATTATAATATACGTCCAAAGTCTTTTTTCCAGACCCGGTCGTTTCAAAAGTTATAATATACGTCGGTGAGGGGTAAAGACAACACTCTAAGCCCAAGCATTTAAGTGGGTTTAATTTTGAAGATTGGTCTCAGCTGTCATTTTTTTTTCAATATCTCTTTATCTTTTAAATAACCGGGTCCAGACGAAAGACTAAGCATAATACTCGTGTTATTCCACAAGAATAAGAATATGAGTCTTTTGTTTTTAGGATTGTTTAAATCATTTTTAAATCACCGGGTCTGGAATAAAGACAACGCTCTAAACGTGTGCTTTTCTACATGCATGGTCTTAATTTGAAGGATTGTTGGTTCTTAGATTCGTTGTTGGGGGTTGAGTTTTATTGATTTTTTATTCCTGAAATAATTGTGTCTGGAGGAAAGTCGATCTTCGACAATCGGTCTTCATGTTGTTCCACAGTAATTAGATTATTGGGTATTCGTTTTAGAATATTTGTAAAAACTATTTTATTTTTCAAATAGTAACCAAGTCTGGAGAAAGGATGTCTGCTTTACCCACGCGTTATTACAATGTTTTGTAGGAGTAGTAGTATTATTTTTAAAAAGACGTATTTTTACTGGGTGAAACTTTGGAAATTTGGTCTTAGATTCGAAGTTTTTCAGTTATTTTTTTAATAGCCGGGTCTGGAGGAAAGAGTACGTTTTAAAACTCGTGTTATTCCACGAGAATAAGAATATAAGGTCTTATGTTAGAAGATTTTTTTTCGTAACTGTTAGGTCTGGAATAAAGACAACACTCTAAGCCTCTTTTAAAACAGGTTCTTAGGTTGAAGGTTTGTTTGGTCTTAAACTTTGATTTTTTTAATTCTTACTATTAGCGTTTTTTTTTGTTGAAGAAAAAAATGGTCGGGCTGAAAGACTACGCTATATATCCAGCATTAATAAGATTATGGGGTCTTTATACTGTTTTTAAACTGTTATTCATAATGTTTAAATAACAGGTAACCGGGTCTGGAGAAAAGACTAAGCTCGATTCCCATTTTTTCCACAGGAATATCATTATCGTATCTTAGTTTGGACTTATATTATAAATTTTGAAATAACAGGGTCAGGAAAAAGACTTTGGACTTATTAAAATTCTTGAAACAACCGGGTCTGGAAAAAAGACTTTGGATTTATATTATAATTTTTGAAACAACCGGGTCTGGAAAAAAGACTTTGGATTAATATTATAATTTTTGAAATAACCGGGTCTGGAAAAAAAGACTTTGGACTTATATCACAATTTTTTAAACAACCGGGTCTGGAAAAAAAGACTTTGGACTTTTATTATATTTTTTTAAACAACCGGGTCTGGAAAAAAGACTTTGGATTTATATTATAATTTTTGAAACAACCGGGTCTGGAAAAAAAGACTTTGGACTTTTATTATATTTTTTTAAACAACCGGGTCTGGAAAAAAGACTTTGGATTTATATTATAATTTTTGAAACAAACGGGTCTGGAAAAAAAGACTTTGGACTTTTATTATATTTTTTCAAACAACCGGGTCTGGAAAAAAGACTTTGGATTTATATTATAATTTTTGAAACAACCGGGTCTGGAAGAAAGACTTTGGACTTGTACTTTGATGTTTTATTAACCCGGTCTGAAAAAAAGACTTTGCACTTTTGTGCTATATGAACGTATTACTTTAGGATTTTAGTTTAGAACGGATTCGCCAAAAATCCCTTCAAATTTATTACATTTGTGGGTAAAGTCATTATTACATTTGTGGGCGATCAAAAATTATTACATTTGTGGGTAAAGTGTTATTACATTTGTGGGCGTTATTACATTTGTGGGTAAAGTGTTATTACATTTGTGGGCGTTATTACATTTGTGGGTGCAACACCCCTCCCATCAGATGTCCAAATTCTGACTTGAGGATCAAAAATGGTTTTGATTTGAAGAGAAGAAATTTGTCTTTTCGGTTCATCAAAAAGAAATTCTATGCCCCTTAATTCTGGATCCGCCATTGGGGAGAATGTACACGCTATGAAAATGCACTCTCTTCAAAGTTGAAGAGATACTTCATCAGAGTGGTATTTAATATATTCTGTTTTAATAAATGTCAATTTTTCATGTTATTTTAGTAAAATCTAGTCATCAGTTTGAAATGATATCCATTAAAGGTCAAGTCCACCTCTGAAAAATGTTGATTTGAATCAATAGAGACAAATCAGACAAGCACAATGCTGAAAATTTCATCAAAATCGGATGTAAAATAAGAAAGTTATGACATTTCAAAGTTTCGCTTATTTTCAACAAAATATATAGTTATATGATCGAGCCAGTTACATCCAAATGAGAGAGTCGATGATGTCACTCACGCACCATTTCTTTTGTTTTTTATTGTTTGAAGACAATATTTCAATTTTTACGAATTTGACGATTAGGACCTCCTTGCCTGAAGCACAAAATGTTAAAATATTGGAATTCCACGTATTCGGGGAGGAATGAAACTTCATTTGACATGACAATGGCGAGAAAATAACAATATTTCATATTTCATATAATAAAATACAAAAGAAATAGTGAGTGAGTGATGTCATCAACTCTCTCATTTGGATGCAACTGGCTCGTTCATAGAACTATTTTGTTGAAAATAAGCGAAACTTTAAAATAACTCTCTTATTTTACATCCGATTTTGATGAAATGTTCAGAGTTATGCTTGTTGAATTTTTCTCTTTTTATTCAAATCAAGTTTTTGTTGGGATGGACTTGTCCTTTAAATGCCATATGTTAAGGCATTTATTCAAATATTAATCGATTGATTGTACACTGTAAAAACTGTGGTGTTAAAAACTGACACCAATTGGTGTTAATAGAGAACCACACCCTGAGGTGTTAAACTTACACCCTAGAGATCGAACATAACACCAAAGAGTGTAAATGTAACAACCAAAGGTGTTGTAAAAACACCTATAGGTGTAAAACTAACACCACCAATTTAACACCGGTGTAAAATAACTGGTCTGGTCCTCCATGTACACCGGTTAACACCACAGTTTTTGCTGTTTACATTTCTAATTTATTTCATTTCAAATATATTGTTAATCTATCGAGATTATTCGCCGAAACTTTGATTTCAATTTCAATTTCAACCCCAATAGTTTCCAAATCTATGGAATCAATTAACTCATCTTCATCTGAGAGGAATCGTCGTGAAAATGTAGCAGGAGGCAGGTTACACCTTTAGGTTTAGCACGGTACTGGTGTGGTGTCGGGTGTTAATATTGGTGTATGGATGTATACCACTGATCATTATTGAGGGAAATATTGGTGTTATTTCACATTATAGTCTTTACCATCACATAAGCACCTGTTCAAAGTGTAAACGTGTGAAAAGGTCAAGTGATAACTGGAAATGGTTTCATGAATTATTTTATAGCACTAAACACCAGACACCGAGTAAATTTGGAATGTTACACACCTTTCTCATTTCCTTTGGTTTATCTACCTTTGCTTATATACCCTTAGTACAGAGGCCTTCCCTGTAGAATTTTCCTTTTTGTCAAATATCTGATGATATTCTCTTCATGATCTGATCTTAATTTGTTCTTTTTATAAAACAAATTTCCATTCTTTTTTCTCTGCGTTTTAGTTTAGTTTGGCGTGGAATGAGAAAAAGAACCCCCTCCAGTAGTAGGTATTGGATGAGATGCGTGGATGGATGGAAAAAGAGTGATAAGAAGAAGGGAGAGAGAGGGGGAGAGAAGGGATGGATGGTGGAGGGGAGACCGATATGTGAAACTAATTCCTTCGTTTTACTTTGAGTGAGATGTGGAATGGATGGAGGAAAGAGGCGCATACATTCGTATAATTCCGAAGCTTCGTTATTCCGAAAACGAAATAAGGTTCGTAATTTTGAAGGTTCGTTAGTCCGGAAACGTAATGATTAACGAACCATATTTCGTTTTCGGACTTACGAACCTTCGGAACAACGAACCTTATTTCGTTTTCGGATTAACGAACCTTCGAAACAGCGTACCTCATTACGTTTTCGGACTACCGAACCTTCGGAACATCGAAACTTATTTTGTTTACGGATTATCGAATCTTCGGAATAACGAACCTTCGCAATAACGCCACAAATGTTTGGATAAACGAACCCTTTTACGTTTTCGGATTAATGAACAGGTATATAGGCAATTTACGTGTTTCGGAATTACGAAGTGTTGCCGAAAGAGGGTGTCTGAAGGTTTGGATAATGAGTATGAGAGGGGGCGATAGAGGGGGGGATGAGAGGGAGGGGGTGTGAAGGGGAGGGGTTGAATAAGATTTGGACTGGGTGAAAGGAGATAGAGAAAGTAACATGAATGAGAGGAGAGAGAGGGGGTGGATGAGATGCGAGAACGGATAGACAGAGGGTGAGCTGGGCAGCGTTTCATGAAAGTACTTGTTGGATGTTATATCCGACAAGTCCCCATTTATCCGACAGTTATCATAGTAATAGTGCTTCTCAGCCAATCAGAATCAAGGAAATATGTCATCTGACAACTTGTAGGATAAAGGTGTTGATGAGACGTTCCGCGAACTTTATGAGAGGAGATAGCTCGGATATTTTGAGAAAGGGGGAGAGAGACAAAGGGAGAAACGAAAAACAGAAAGGGGAGAGGGAGCTAGAAATGGACTGAGAACGAACAAGAGATTCACCATATCTTAGTACAATACTTTCCTTATTGTAGAACAGACTGAAATAATATCTTACCAGGTAGATGTAAAACTAGATAGATAACATTATTTTGATGGAT